>NC_063171.1:23192650-23844923 GCF_023159225.1 Perognathus longimembris pacificus
AATGTCACCCCTTCCCTCACTCTTTCCCAACACACCTAAGGGATATGTCAAATAGAAACACCAGCTCTCTTCTCTGGGTTGTATCTAGGAAACTATTATTTCTAGTTCTCCTGTTGTTCAGCACTTTATGTTGCAGCATTAAACCTGCGGAGAATAATACCTTGACTCAAGCCCCTTCCTCTGAGGCCCTCCCTTTAGCAAACAGAGAGCTTTGCAATGATGGTGATGTTGGTGGAAAAGGTGTCTTGTTGATGGTTTTCAACAGAGAATATCACGTTAATTCCTCAAAATCATGAGCCACCTGAAATAGTGGGCTTGATTTGGAGAGTAGTGATTGAGGAAATTCTGTGCCTAGACTGTTCTCAGCTGCTCCACAGCAGCCCACATTGCTAATGATTTCCCTCTATTATACAACACTGAGGTTGGATTTTCGAACTGTGCAGGCAACCTTGAGTTATAGTTCCACATTCCCAGATAGGCACTAGCTACAGACCAAAGACAGATGTGAATGGGTATTGTATTGAACTGGACAGACTTGACTGGTGATCGGGCAATTCCCATTAGTAGCAGGACTCTAGAACTACAGTGTCAACAGCTCTTCCTTAAGAGAGAGCTTGTTGGATCCCCTTGTTGCAGGGTAGGAATTAGACTTAGGACAATAATTCTGCCACACATCCTACAGACTAATAGAGCTTAATTCAGTACCTGTTTACTCAGAGAGGAGACTTCCTTCCTTTGCTGTTTTGACCTTTCTATAGGTCTATAGCCCTTTAGCTGAACCATTGAGACTCTTTCTAGAACTGTGCATCCTATTTCTGCATTTTCATTTGAACAACAGTCCATTGGGGAAGAAGAATCAAGTAGAAGGAGAAAGACTGCTAGCAGAGAACTGTAGTCCTGACTTCTCTGGCAGCAAGACCCACTCTGCTTGCCAGAGGGGCACTGGGGTTTTACGATTTGGCTTCTTCGCATTGCTGAGATTTGTTCCTTGATGTTCCTCTAAAATGCAATAATCTCTCTGGCCAGGACATCAAGGCGCTGGCATTGTTCCAGGAAGCAATTTGGAAGAGATGCTTCTCTGCCTCTTCTATTCTCCCCACACCCAGAGCTCAACCCTTTATCTCCTCATGGTACAGAGGGGCACCACTCTCACTGCCCCTGGCTTCTACCCTAGCCGTCCTTTCAACAGGACTTCCTGAGCACAGGCAGGGGTGCATGTGGCCTCACCCAGTGCGTTGACCCAGTGCAGCACTTGACCTCTGGCTTCACCAGCTTTCAAGTTGAAAACTAAGAGCTCATTTGGTAAATGGGTGGAAGACGCCTTTCATGTTTGCATACACCATTTAATTCTGGTCCCTGGCTGTGCATGAGCAAGGGGCAAAGTGAGTGGGATAATTGAAATCTCATGCAAATTGGTTTTTAACTTCCTCCCCCACCAGATCTTTTGCCAGAGGTCTTCACTTCCCCATTTTCTACTTTTATTTTCTCCCTCCAATCTTTGTTTAGGGAACTAATGGACCAGGACAAGAATAAAAGGCTGGAATTCAGGGGAAGGGAGAGATAAGGAGCCTGGATCATTGGCAAACTGGACCATGGACTCATAAGCTGACAGAATCCCCTCTCATAGGACCAGGAGAAAATCTTACAACCTATTCAAAACTGCAATCTTGTGTGGCCCTTGCTCAGCTCAATATGGGGCCCACCACAAGGGCAGAGACCAATAGGGAGGCTTTGCCATTGAGATAGTTGGAGTGGGAAGAGTTGGTTGTCAAGGAAGCAGAATGCTGTTTGAGTCTAGGTTTTTAGCTTCAGCACTGGCTAGCAAGCAGGATAGATATGCAAATGCCCACAGGTATGGGATGTAAAGGAGAAGTGGCTCTGGGTAGATTTGCATATGGTCATAGAAAGCTAAAGTTAGGTTCTGGCTCACACCAGCTGTACAGGCCACATTTAGCTATTTCTTCTATCAAGGTGAGGGCTTGCCTAATGCTTTAGCCAGGACTGGACCTAGCTTGTTTCTTGGAATCACAAGTTGAGCCCCAGGCTATGGCTATGTTGGGGTTAAGGTCAGGGAAAAACTGCATCTACTTCTTCCCGCCCCTCAATCAAGTCTGCATAGCATAGATTTAAAGGCTATGCATGGACTTGAATGGTCATTGAATCTTACCCATTCATTGTTTACTCTTTTTTTTCACCCATTCATCTTAATGTTGGAAAGTCCATCTTTTTCACTTCTCCCCAGACCTAAATCACCATCAAAACCCCACCAAAGCAGGGCCTAGTCTGCTGTTGCTCATGCGTTTTACTCTGTGACTGTCATCCTTCTGGCCTGTGGTTCCACAATGCGTCTTCCTTTTGTGGCCTGACCATACCCCAGTTCTCAGTGCTCAGCCACCCTATTCTTTCACTCTTTTCTCTTTAGCATAGTTCGAGTCTCTAAATTATTCCAATGAGCTTCTGTGAGCCATACAGTGGAGTCCCCAGATGCCACATAGGCCCCTGTGTGTGCTGGAGCCAGGGGTCTGGAGGAGGGAGCTGCATCAATGAACAAAGGAAGAGTGGGACTGCCAGCCACAGACAGCCATGGGGTCAGGAAGCTTTTAGCAGTGTGCACCCCTTAAATCTTGTCAGGGATCCCAGTAGCTCCAGCTTCTTCTCAGATGTGGTCCCTGAGCTGCCCCTGAAGTCCATGCCAGTGAACAGGAGCCCTATTTTGCTCTTCTTGGGGGCATGCATGTGGTGGTAAAGGCATAACACCTCCTTTCTATTTCCTTCTACAAAGGCTTCAGGGTGTGTGCTGTGAAGGAGGCTGGGGGTGGCTGTTGGACATGTGGCATGGGCTAGCAGCTGCCTTTTATCAGGGGCTGTGAGGGTGAGTGTGGTCTTGTCTCCGTGACCCTGTGTGGGTGTGGTGGGGGAGGATGGGGTAGAGAGAGGAATGCTCAGATTTCTGGCTCCATCTTCATGTCAGGCAGCCTGCCCAGTCCCGGTGAGTAAGAGCACATTCCCTTTTTTGGTCCTGGAAATTGAGGACCGTTCTGTTGTCAGGAAAAAGCTATAGTTTGCAGTGCTTCCAAGACAGAGAGGCTGGGGGTGACTGGATCCTGGTCCTGAGAATAACAGTGAGAGGAGAGGAGGAGCTGGAGGAGATGGCAGGAGACTGTCTAGGAAATTGCTGCCCACAGTCATACCTGGGCTATTTTTACCTGTGGGGTTTGTGTGTGAGTGTGTGTGTGTGTGTGTGTGTGTGTGTGTGTGTGTGTGTGTGTGCTGGTCCTGCAGCTTGAACTCACTCAGGGCCTGGGTGCGATCCCTGAGCTTTTTTGCTGAAGGCTAACACTTGAGCCACAGGCCCGCTTCTGTGTTTTGTTGTTGTTATTGTTTGGTGTTTAACTGATGATAAGAGTCTTACAGACTTTCGTCAGACTTTGATCCTCAGATCTTAGTCTCATGAATAAGTAGGATTACAGGAATGAGCTACTGGTGCACAGATTACGTTGAGGGTTTGTTGTTGTTGTTGTTGTTGTTTTGCTTAGAGTTCATTGATAGGCCACTGCACTGAGTATGCCGTGTGTGTGTGTGTGTGTGTGTGTGTGTGTGTGTGTGTGTAGGGGTGTCTACCAATGACAAACAGAAACACAAAGACTCAGTTCTCAAGGAATTAAGTGTCTGGTGGACAGCACATCAATGTTCATGGCAGCACAATTTGTCATAGCTAGAATCTGGAACCAACCCAGATGCCCCTCAGTAGAAGAATGGATCAGGAATATGTGGTACAATGGAATTTTATGCCTCTATCAGAAAGAATGACATTGGCCCATTTGTAAGGAAATGGAAGGACTTGGAAAAAGTTATACTAAGTGAAGTGAGCCAGACCCAAAGAAACATGGACTCTATGGTCTCCCTCATAGGGAATAATTAGCACAAGTTTAGGCAAGTGACAGCAGAGGATCACAGGAGCCCAATAGCTATATCCTTACGAACACATAAGATAATGCTAAATGAAATGAACTCCATGTATGGAAACGATTGTTATATCACAGTTGTAACTACTTTCAACGTGCCATATGTAACTGTAGCCTCTATTATTGATGATGTTCTTGTATCACCTTCCTGTGGTTGTACCTACACTTTCTCTGTATCTTATCTGAGTATATTGGAAACCGGGTATACTGGTATGAGAACTAGGAAATTGGAAGGGAATACCAAAATCGAGAGACACAGGGTAAAAAAAGACAAACAACTACAAAAGCAATACTTGCAAAACTGTTTGGTATAAATGAACTGAACAACTCATGGGGGGGAAGGGAAAGGGGGAGGGGGAGGGAAATGAGGGACGAGGTAACAAACAGTACAAGAAATGTATCCAATGCCCAATGTATGATACTGTAACCTCTCTGTACATCAGTTTGATAATAAAAATTTGAGAAAAAAAAAGAAATGTATCCAATGCCTAATGTATGAAACTGTAACCTCTCTGTAATTCAGTTTGATAATAAAATATATATATATATTAAAAAAACAAAAACAAAAAAAAAGTGTCTGGTGGAGAGGTGATTGGATCTAGGAACATGCAGCAGGACCTATATGAACAAATGCAGGAGTTGAACAACCCACAGCCATGTAAACTATGGGTGCAAGTGGCACAGAGGCAGCCAGTGGCCCTCCCAGCCTCATGGATGAGCACAACTATGGGCTTTTACAACCTTGAGATTGACATGAACCCTCGGGTATTGTAAATCATGTACTCATTCATATTTCCCTTTACAGGTTGTTTTTGATGAATTATTCTGAGAGAGATGTTGCTTTTCTGGAATCACTTTGGGGGAAAGCCCCTGGCATAACAAGCTCTTTAGCTTAGATAGGAAAGGCATTCTGTGTGGTTGGTGTATGGGCATAAGGTCACTTCATCAAACTAGTAAACTTTGGGCTGCCCTCAGGAGGCTGAGACGTGAGGATTACATTTCCAAACAAGCTCAGGCAGGAAGGTCTGAAAGACTCCTATTGGCAATTCACCACCAAAACTCTGGAAATGGAACTGTGGCTCAAGTGGTAGAACACTAGCATTGAGAAGGAACAAAAAGCTGAGACAGCACCCATATCCTGAGTTCAAGCCCCAGTCCTGGGACAACAACAGTGATAACAAAAGCAGTAAACCGGCTGGCACCACTTCTAACTCCACGCTTAAATAAAGGCAGTTGTGCAATCCACTACACAGCTAAGGGATAGATTTTGCTTCTTCATCAGAATCTCCCATGTGTGAGCACATAGGTACAGAGAGAGGCAAGTGGTGGTTGCCTCTGGATCTGTCTTGATTTACCAGGAGCACACCTGGTGTCTTTCTTCTTGCGGAAGTTGAAGCTGGACAGCAGAGTCAAGGTTTCTCTGACCAGAGTATTATGGGCTGGATCCATTGTTGTCAGCCCTGTCTTGTGCATCAGCGTCCCTGGCCTCTGTTGACTAGCCACTCCCTCCTCCATAACAATCAACTCTTCCAGTAGACCATGGGGCCTGCTTTGAGAGTCCCTGCCCCAGATGAGAGGCACAAGTCTTGGCAACACCAGGGAAGCCCCTGCCCCTTGTTTTGGAAAGGGTTTGACTTCCAGAATGGAAGCAGAATCTAGAGAGTGAGTGGAAGTCATGGAATTCAGTGTGACTCAGATTTGAGTGATGTGTGGCATCTTCCCAAGAACAAAACCTCAAGGAAAATTCCCAGTGTTGGTGTGAATTATTTTCATAGGATTGATAGCTAAGTATGACGCTCAGAAATCTAGGCATACATCTCATAGGCTTTTCTACAACTGTAAAGCCAAACCAACTCCTTTATTTGACAAACCAAATAAAAAAACAAAAACCACCAATACAACTCGTTAACAATGCTGATGTAATGGGATGGATGGTGAGATGTGGGTGGAGTAAATCACTGCTGACTTTGTAACTCAGGTACTGAGTTATTTCTTTGGGTTATTTCTTTTGTCGCATGACTCAAATCTCACTCCAAGCTGTTTACAAACTCCTAGGAAGACTTGGCATGTGAACCTTCAATGAGGCCACTTGGCAAATGCACACTCTACTATTAAGGCCACCTGTGTTTGCTTCTTCTTGGCTTGAGACAATTAAGACAACACATTAAGGCCCTAGTAGGATCATAAATTAAACTGGAATCCTAGCTACTGAGGAGGCAAGATCTAAGGATCATAGTTTGAAGCCTGGGCGGGAAGCTCCAGGAGACTTTTTTTTTTTTTTTTTTTTTTACAATCTGGAAGAGTTGCTGTGGTTCAAGTGATAGAGTGCTAGCCTTGAGTACAAAAGCTCAAGCCCCAGGACCTGTCCCAGAGTAGGGGTGGGAAGGAGGGAGAGATTGTTTCTCAGATTTAGCTCAATAGAAGAGTACTTGCCGGGCAAGTGAAGGCCCTGAGTTTCATCCTCAGTTCTGAACAAAAAAAAAAAACAAAACCCCAAACAAAAAACTAAAGATGAGGAACTAGATCCACGAATAAGAGACATCCCAGTGCTACTAGGCTCAGTGCTGCTGGAGAGAAGCCTCTCTGATTTGGGAGCCAAAACTCTCCCCTATTTCTACCTTTCTAACCCAACATCATGGAATTCTGAAGTGACTGTGCAAAAGATTTGGTTTACTGACTTGGATAGTCATTCGACTTAGCCAGATATTTCAAATGCATCTTTTAAAGGTACAAAATGGAAATAGGGAGGTTTGTTGTAGATGTTGATCTTTTAGTGCTAAGTAATATGGTTAGAAAGCACTGTATATGTAAATGAAATATAACATGCATATGCAAAAGTGTGTTAAATATACTCACTCTAGTACATGATTTTAAAGCGACAACCAGGTAAAAAATTAGAATGTTCTCAGTCTTCGAAAGTTTTGGTATTCTTCTTGGTCAAATCTTCCCCTCACCCCCCCAAAAAAAGTAATCACTGTCATGGTTTATGATACTAATCTTCTTGCTTTTCTTTCTTCACAGTTCCTCTGCCTGTTCCTGAACAGCATAGTTTAGCGTTGTCTGTTCCTGAGCATTATGTCAACAGACCCTCAGGTGTATTTGCATCTTGCTGCTTTTGCTCAACTCTGTGCTTTGAAATTTGTCTGTAGGCTGTTGTAAGTGGTCTGCTTCTTACACTTTCTACGGTGACAGACTTTTGGACTGTTTCCAGCTTGGGGTGATTATGAACCATTCTTCTATGAACACTCTTGTGTATACCCAAGTCCACAGGATGTGCATAGGCATTTTCTCCAGGGCATTTTTCCAACAGTGAATTTGCTTCTATTGTAAATATCTGTATGAATTACACCTTAGTAAATTAGGACAAATATTTTCCAAGATTCTTGCTTTCATTGAAGTTGCCACTTGTAATAGTTCTTACTAGCACTTGGGACGATCAAACTTTAGTTTTCTACTTATCAGATTAGCATTTCCCTGATTACCATATAAAATCAAGCAGTTTTTGCTACAAGTTTGTAACAAAATTAATGGAATTCCTCTTACATAATGTGCCTGTTAAGTTTTTGTTTTTTTATGGTTGCTGGGGCTTGAACTCAGGGTCTGGGCATTATTTCTTAGCTCCCCCCAACCTCCCCCACCCCCCAACTCCTGCTCAAGAATGGCCCTCTACCACTTGAGCAGCTCAAGTGATGGTTAAAACTGGAGATAAGAGTCTCACAGAGTTTCCTGCTCTGGTTTGCTTTGAATGGTAATTCTCACATTTCAGCTTCCTGAGTAGTTAGGATTACAGGTATGAGCCACTGGCACCCAGCTTGTCTTTGCTGTTAAATTGTTTAATGAAATAATTTTATTGTTATAATAAAGGTGTTATACAGAGGGATTACTATTATAATGAGTACAATGTGAACAATTCTTTTTGGACAATGTCACTTGCTTTGCTTTCCCCCAGAAGCCTATTTTTATTACCATCCTTCTATTATCAAATTTGCATTGTATTATAAAATAAGTTTCATCTTTGTTAAAACCATATTTGATATCAATGTTTAATTTCCATAGTTCTCTTTTGAGCAGCAACTATAATTAAAGGTAAAATGCCTAAAGCTAAATTCGATAAACTTTAAAGCAAAATTTAACTCTAAATCATTGAAAAGATAATAACATTACAAACTCACAGAAAAAAAGTAAACTTCCAGATCACTTTCCTTATCTCCATTTTCAACTCTAACATCCTTTTATTGAATTTTTCTCCCTCTTGTTTCCATATGTTTTCATAGAGAACAAACACAGCCTTCTATGTCAGAATCCTTTGTCAAAATCAACATATATAGGGAAGAATATTTGTTATTCTATCCTTTATTTCTCATGTTGAATGTTGTATGCATTGTTATGAGTTAGCTAAATGTCAGTACCATTGAACCTGTGACCTTTGCAACTAATGTAATATTAAATAAAATACATATGCATGACTGTCACAGTTATATGTAACTGAATTAAAAATTAATTTATTATTATTATAAAGGTGATAGACAGAGGGTTACAGTTACATGGGTCAGGTAAAGATTACATTTCTTTTTGGACAATATCATCCCTTCCCTTACTTTCTCCCACTCCCCCACCACCGCCCCCCATAAGTTGTATAGTTCTTTTTCAACATAATGTTCATTGAATACCATCGCTGCATTTTCACCCCCCATTTCTGTGCCTCCCCTTAAACTCCCAAAGACATATAAGTTAACAAACAGAACAAAAAGGAAAAAAAACAAAACCAGCCAAAAAGGAAAAAAAAAAAAAAACACCCTCTTGTTTTCATTTCCTGGAGTTCATTTCAATAAACATTATTTTGTATGATCAGGTGCACACAGGCATGTGCCTCTAATTTTATTTTTTTAAACCAGTCCTGGGGATTGAACTCAGGGCCTGGGCACTATCCCTGGCTTTTTTTTGCTGAAGGTTAGCACTCTACCACTTGAGCCACAGTGCCACTTCCGGCTTTTTCTGTATATGTGGTGCTGAGGAATTGAACCCAGGGCTTCATGTATGCTAGACAAGCACTCTACCACTAGGCCACATTTCCAGCCCCTCTAAATAAAAATAAATTAAAAAACCTGAGCTCTAGTTTCACCCACCTTATCTCTTTTAGACATTTGGGAATGAGCTCATCAGCAAAGAGCGAAACCCATGCAATCTACCACTAAATTATTCAGTAATCTCTGATGTCCTTGCAACATGAGAATCCCCTATTAAAAAAATAAATAGCTGTGCTGCTTACTTAGGCACGTGCTTGCTATTTATAGTCTTTGTGGAAGTTGCTTTGCTAGCAAACAGACTAGAACTCCCTGGTAATCTATAAAGGATTGATGTTTATTGCAGGATTGCAGAGGAAATCCAAGCAGATATATTATTTCTTAGATTGTTCTCATCTCCCCTTTAATTGTCTGGAAACTCAAATAGGGTCAGAGTACAAGTCCCTCCCAGGTCCAGTGATATGTATTTTATGACTCTATCTAGGCAGTGGGCCCCATTTCTTTTTTAAAAAGTTATTTTCATTTTCTGCTAAGTGTCAGTTATCTGTCATGAACAAATAGGAGTCTGAGATGCTGAACTTGAACCTCTATCTTATCTTTCCTTCCCCAGGTACAGCATGATGAAGACCTTGTAGGGAGTTACAGAGCCCAGAAGGTCACCTGCAGATAAGTGAGGGCACATGGCCTAAACAAATTCTCATTCTAGAAGGGCTGGGAAGGAGAAAAACATGTGTCTATTTTTCATAGATTCGTTTTCAATTAAAACGATTTCATGAATATGGAAACATAAGTAGTAACGGAACCAAGTCATTTCCTTTACAATAGAGCTGTGACAGTCGGAAGAGGCAACTTACTTCTTCCTCACTCAGAGCATACCATGACAACTATTAAAAACTTGTCTTTAGTTGAAACCTGACATCCAATCATGTGTGAAAAGTAGGCCTAGATGGAATTCTGAATGTGTTGAGAGAAGTATGGATTGACTATTAAACTGGAACTATGTTAAATACTGTTTGGATTTTTCAACCTCATTACACAGTTGTGCACTAGTAGTTCCTGACAATATGTCAGGAATAATTAGTAAAAGAAGTTAAAATGCACAAATAGTTTTTTTTTTATTAAATTACAATGAAGTCTTATGACGTACCTAATGGAATGTTTGTATTTTAAAGTAGTGACAACAGTTGGGCTCTGGTGGCTTATGCCTGCAATCCTAGCTACTCGGCAGGCTGAGACCCAAAGATCACAGTTTGACACCAGCCTGGACAGGAAACTCTGTGAGACTTTCTGATCCTCCTCCTTCTCCTCCTCCTCCTCCTCCTCCTCCTCCTCCTCCTCCTCCTCCTCCTCCTCCTCCTCCTCCTCCTCCTCCTCCTCCTCCTCCTCCTCCTCCTCCTCCTTCTCCCCTCCTCCTCTCCCTCCTCCTCTCCCTCTTTCTCTTTCCTTCCTCTTCCTCCTCCCCCTCCCCCTCATCCTTCCTCCCTCCCCCTTCTTTTTTTTTTTTTACCAGTCTTGGGGCTCCCCCTCCCCCCTTCTCCTCCTTTTTTTTTTTTTTTCTGCCAGTCCTGGGGCTTGAACGCTGGGCCTGGGCACTGTTCCTGAGTTTCTTCTGCTCAAGGCTGTTGCTCTACCACTTTGGAGCCACAGCACCACTTCTGGTTTTTCTAGTGATTAATTGGAGATAGCATCTCATGACTTTCCTGCCTGCGTTGGCTTCAAACCATGATCTTCAGATGTCAGCGTCCTGAGTAGCTAGGATTACCAGCATGAGATCCATTGATCCCCAGCTCTGTAAGAATCTTACCTCTAATGAACCACTCCCAAATTAGAAGTGGCTCAAAGTGGTAGAGAGCTAGGCCTGAGTATAAAATCCCAGAGATATCACTGAGGCCCCAAGTTCAAATCCCATGACCAAAAATAAAATAAAATAATATAGTAATAATACCAACAGCTGTCAAGAATATAAAGAAAATAGATGATTCTGTACATTTCTGAACAGGCATGGTCACTCTGGAGAATACTTGGTTGGTCCTTATAAAGCTAAACAGTTATAACACAACCCAACAGATATAACTCTAGGGGTATTTATCCCAGAAGAGTAGAAATATGCTCTGTATACAAAAACCTGTATATGAATATTCATAGCAACTTTATTTATCATGGGGCCAAACTGGAAGCCATCCAGATTTCCATCTCTGGGTGGTAAACTATGGTACATCTATATATAGGAACAGCAACAAAAATGGAGGGACTATACATGCAAAAACTTGGATGTGTTTCAAAAGAGACCAAGTAAAAAAAGCTAATCCCAAAGAGTTACGTAGCTTATGATTAGTCTATGGTTTTGTTCCTATAACATTTTTTTTAGACAGAGTTTCACAATGTTGCTGGACTCATACCCCTTGGGTTCAAGAGATTCTTCTGCCTTAGGCTAGTGAGTAGCTGAAATTATAGACATGTACCTCCACAACTTGTTTATTTGACTTTTTTTTTTTTTTTGGCCAGTCCCGGGGCTTGAACTCAAGGCCTGGGTGCTATCCCTGAGCCTCTCTGTGCTTTACTGCTTGACCCACAGCATCACTTCTAGCCTTTTCTGAATAGTTTATTGGAGATAAGAGTCTCAAAGACTTTCCTGCCCAGGCTGGCTTTGAACCATGAGCCTCTAATCTCAGTTTCCTGAGTAGCTAGGATTACAGGTGTGAGCCACTGATGCCTGGCTTATTTGACATTTTTAAACAATCAAATTTTAGTGATAGAAATCCTATTGGTGATTGGCAGGGATTAGGGTTGGGGATGGAGGAGAGATCAAAAGCAAAATCAATGAAGTTATAAATAAAAAGGCAAGCTAAGAGATAGTGGTTGACAAGCAGGTGCCAATGTCATATACCTGTAATTCTAGCTACATGGAAGGATGAAATGGGCTCAGTAAATGTTTTTGAGACTAGCCCAGTTGGAAAAATCTGCAAGGTTCCATCTCAATGGAAAGAAACTGACTATGGTGGCATGTACTTTTCATCTCAGCTACCGTGGGAGCCCTAAACCAGGCAGGCAGCAGCTCAGTCATGTGCTGGGCAGAAATGGAGAAAAGGAAGGTAGAAATGAGGCTCAGTAATAGAGGACCTACGTAGCAAGTTTGAGACCCTGAGTTCTAATACCAGTAGTGCCAGAGAAAGAAGAAAAAATTTATTGATTAAAAACAGCATAGAACTAAACACACACACAGGCAAGTATCCAGAAAATAGGGAAAATTCTGATTAAACTCTATGGATTGTACCAATGTCAATATTTTGGTTGGGATAGTATACACACTAGTTACTGAAGAAAAAACTAGAGAAAGAGCACATTCCATCTTTCTGTACTGTTTCTTCTTCTTCTTTTTTTTTTTTTGTCAGTTGTGGGGCTTGAACTCAGGGCCTGGGCATTGTTCCTGAGTTTTTTTCGTCTCAAGGCTAGTATTCTACCACTTTGAGCCACAGTGCCACTTCCAGTTTTCTGGTGGTTAATTGGAGATAAGAGTCTCATAGACTTTCCTACCCAGGCTGGCTTTGCACTGAGATCCTCAGAACAAAGCTTCCTGAGTAGCTAGGATTACAGGCATGAGCCACTAGTGCCCAGCTTTCTGTATTGTTTCTTAAACCTAATGTGAATCTATAACTATCTCACAATAAAAAATTAATTTTTAAATGAATTGAAATGTTCTATTCTCATGATATATCTGTTACATTTTTTTGTATAGCCAACAATTCCAAATGCAAAATTAAAGGGACCAGTGGAAAACTTCTGAAAAAGTTCAAGGTAGGAGACAAAGGCAGAAGCTAGGGTTTTCCCTGGGCCTGTGTGCTTGTGCCCATGTGTGTATGTATGTGTGAGCATGTGTATAAACATGTGTGCATGTGTGTGTACTTATGTGCAGGAGAAGTATCAAGAGATACCCTTTTTGGGGCACTGCAGCAGGGCTGGGGACGGAGCTCTTCGCAATGGGGACATTGTGTTACTATCAGTGAGGAGGCTTCTAGCCAGAAGGAGGGAACCGATGGCCAGATCCCCTTTAGGGCCTGGGGATCCAGCCAGGAGTTTTACTTTTGCAACCTACATACACACCATTAGATGCAGCCAATAGAATCAGGGATTTTTTTTTGTTTTTTGTTTTGTTTTTTTTTTGCATTGAAATCAAACCATGGACAGAGAGTGGATTATTTGAAGGCCCCTGTGAATGGAGCTGTATGAGTCACCCGTGTCAACTGTGCTTCTGTTTGGTTATTAAACCACAACTCCACTGACACACTCTCTTGAGTACATCCTTTGAATACCATGATCAGGGGACTTGGGGATTTCAGTTATACCATTTTTCCCTCTTGAATCCATAATTACAATATGCACTTATGTGTTCAGTTTTCAATTAACTCAGGGTAAAAGAAACAATTTAGAAAAGAAAGAAAAGACATGAATGAGACAAACACACAATGGGCCCAAAGACTTGGGCATTACTTGAGCCTCACCCTACCTATCTCAGAGGTGGATTGACTAGTTGGAGGGTGTTCAGGGGTACAGGAGATTAGTGGCGAGTTCCACTGGAGACTCTAACGTGTGTGTGTGTGTGTGTGTATGTGTTTGTGTGCCAGTCCTGGGGCTTGAACTCAGGGCTTGGGCACTGTTCCTGAGCTTTTTTTTTTTGGCTCAAGGCTAGCACTCTACCACTTGAGCCACAGCACCACTTCCAGCTTTTTCTGTTTATGTGGTACTGAGGAATTGAACCCAAAGCTTCATGCATGCTAGGCAAGCACTCTACCACTAAGCCACATTTTCAGCCCTGAAGACTATAACTTTTAATGCTGATTTCTTAATATTGATTCATAGGTGGTACCTAACAGGTTCCTTAATCCTGTATCAGAACACAAATAAGTTTCATGTGTTAGTTCCTGTGAAGCTCTTTTTTTTTTTTGAGTATTTATCATCTTGACTCATTTTCTGACATTTAGATATTCTTTGTTGGATTGATATGTTTAAAGAACACTCTATAGGCTTTATTCAAGTATCCTAAGAGAGGTATACTGGGCATTTTCAGCCTGAACATTGACATCTATTCTGTGTCCAGTTTCCTGGTGGTTCACCAGAATAGATAGGCAGTTTGGGAAATGGTGGGGGGAAGGGATATGCTTTAGGACTGGACAGATCTGCTCTTGGCAGTTAGGTGACTTCTAATGCCTCTGAACCCCAGGACCCTCAGCTTTAAGACCAAGTGGTAAGAGCCTAGGCTTTGAGGTCATATCAGCTGGTTTGGATCCTGCCTGGGTCTCTTTGGGTGAACTACTAAATGTCCCTATCCTGTTTCTTCACCTGTAAAATGTCTGTGGCAAAGACTATACCCCTTCTTCCTTAGGAATAAGCCCTTGGTTTTAGCTGCATTCATAGCCTCCTAAATAAAGGACCTAGTTTAAAACCTCCCAGCAAAGGGCATGTCACACCCTCACATAGCCATCCACTGGTTCTAGGCACCTAAGGAAATCTCTGTCCAATCAGTTGACCACTAGGCAAGCTGGGCAGAGACCTGGAGACTAATGTCCAGTGAATTTAGGCAACACTAGACCCCATCTTTCCCAGTGAAGCCTTCGGCCTGTGGCTTGCACACAACATGAGCACTGGGCAGCTCCTGTTTTTATCTCTTGTTCAGATAGTCACATCCCCCCACATCTCCACCCCATGAACTCAGATGCACCAGTTAGTGGTGCACCAGCATAAACTGAACTGAGGCTTTAATAGGGAAATAAGGACAAAGAAGGTTGTGTGTCAGCCAGCCACACTGTCTTTCTCACCTCTGGTCTGCCTAGGCACATGACTAGACTGCCTCCATGACTGGACAGGCTAACTCCACTTCCATCCTCCAGTTCCCCTCTCAAAACCTCATCTACTTGTTTGACTCCCCCCCCCCCCGCCCCCAGACAAGCAGAAAACAACTGGGCAGCACATATAGTCAGGGCAGTGATTGTCATGCTTGTGGGGATGGAGGTGACCCCACCACATAAGGATCCCTAAAATATGAAGGTAGGTTGGGACATACTCAGAGCCTTTCTTCCCCTGCTGTGAACTCTGGAGGAGGTCTTCGGCACTATGAGGCCCCCTTGGGCCAGTGAGGAAAGGCTGGCTTAGGCTAATGGCTTAGGCTGCCACTGATCTCAAAGCAGATGGCCTATCAAGGCCATGTGCATTCACTTTGTCCATAAAGGCTGCTGCATTGTACATACTGTTTTTTTGTTTTGTTTTGTTTTGTTTTTTTTTTGGCCAGTCCTGGGCCTTGGACTCAGGGCCTGAGCACTGTCCCTGGCTTCTTCCCGCTCAAGGCTAGCACTCTGCCACTTGAGCCACAGCGCCACTTCTGGCCGTTTTCTGTATATGTGGTGCTGGGGAATCGAACCTAGGGCCTCGTGTATCCGAGGCAGGCACTCTTGCCACTAGGCTATATCCCCAGCCCTGTACATACTGTTTTGGTGAGTTAGGTAAAATCATTATTAAGAATACAAGTGGGGATTGGGAATGTGGCTTAGTGGTAGAATGCTTGCCAAGCATGCATGAAGCCCTCGGTTCCATTCCTCAGTACCACATAAACAGAAAAGGGCTGGACATGGCACTGTGGCTCAAGAGGTAGAGTGCTAGCCTTGAGCAAAAAGAAGCCAGGGACAGTGCCCAGGCCCTGAGTTCAAGTCCCAGGACTGGCAAAAAAAGAATACAAGCCGAGGTGGATCTGTGGTTCAAGTGATAGAGAGCACTAGCCTCAAGCAAAGAAGCTTGGGGGCAGTGCCCAGGTTCTGAGTTCAAGTCCAGGACTGGCACAAAAAAAATTAAAAATAAAAAAAAATGTAAGCATCTGTCAGAAGGCAGGGTGCTTTCCCTAGAGATGCATGTTCTTGTGAAAAGTCAAGAATAAAGCAAATCATGAACAAGCCAAAAGAGCTGGCAACAGTGTTTACTAGAGAAAAAAAAAATGCTTGGAACGGGAGAGGCTGGGAGGACACAGCCTCTCCTTTTGGCTGGCCTCACGCTGCTGTATTGGCCTGGAGCAAATCACTTTGATTTTCTGAACATCTGCTTCCACTGTGAAGGTGAAGCCCTTCCTCTCCCTCAGGTCATGGTGGGGGTGCAGGAGACCACTGGGAGGGGGTGTTGAGGGAACAATGGATATGCTGCCCTGTTTTTCTTTTCAGCCTGAATGAGAATCTTGATACAGTTAGACCAACTTTTCCCATGCAAGCTCCTGTGGTTCCCAACATGTGGGAACTTGCCACCAGCTTACTCACTGTGGCAAAGGAAAACTCCTTTTATTGTAAAAGTATCACCCTAGCAAACCAATTGTAGCTAAAAGAGTAGGAGAGCTGACAGGTCAGAATTCTCCCTAAGATGGCCCCATGGGCAGGTAGTTCAAGGGCTAGCTGAGTTCCTAGGAGAAGGGAGCCAAAGATAGAGTAGAATTTGGGACAGAACAAGAAGGAGGCTTTTTAGAAACAAAGCAGGAGACCCATCTCTAGAGGGGCAAGGAATGGGTCTGCCAGGGGAGATGGGAAATCATAGTAACAGCACGCTAGAGTGTAAAAAAGTGTTGGTGTTTCACAGAATACTTGAAAGGACCCTTTATTGTCTATATTATTTTCACCCTCATGAAAACTGCCACTGTGGCTCAGAGAGCTGAAGTGACTTTTTCAAGGTTCACACAGGATTACAGCACGGTGGAGGAAAATGGTAGGGTAGTTTGCAAAATGAGAACCCTTAAATTCCCATCCCCTTCAGTAGTTTCCCCATGACTTTTTGCTTTTACTATCCCAAAAATGTCATGTGCTAGAAGCTTCTTTATTGTCCCCAGTACCCTGGCATTGGGAGGAGCCTAACAAGAAAGAGTCTGCCAAATGGAGGGGTGGATGTTGTCTTTGCAGGGGTGAATTTTTTCCAGAGTGGGATGTTTTAGAAGCCAGTTCAGACTCCTCTTCCTCTTCTTGCCCCTACTGCTTTCCACCCGCCATGGGCTGATGCCGAATGAAGACCTTCGCCAGAGGCTAGAGCCATGCCAGCTGACTTCCCAGCATCCAGAACTGTAAGCCAAACACACTTTAAACTATACTCTTCAGGATTCTATGGTAATCACAGAAGGCAACAGGATTTCTGCATGTTTTCACACCTGATGCCAGGCTCAATCTGAGTGAGTGAAAGATGAGCCTTACTGGCCACTTCTGGAGACACTGGGCAGCGGATCCCAGATCTGTGGGAGAATTCATGCCCCAAAGTGAGAACACTGACCAGCAGAAGACAGGAAGCCGGAAAGAAGCAGCAGATCAATTCCTTTCTTTCCTCCTCCATTGCAGGGTATAGAGGGTCCACCTGGGTGGCTGAGGTTCTGTCTTACTGTTTTCCTGGCTGCAAGGGGGATATTATATTAGCTCCCCATTTCTGCCTCACAGCCTCCCCCATTTCTGCATTGTGGTACATATGTGCGTGCACATACACACACACACACACACACACACACACACACACACACACTTGCATTAAGCCCCAGCACACAAACTGCCTCAGATGCTTTTCATGGGAGTCACTTTGACCCATACTCCCACCTCTTGTCCCTCTGTGACAGCCCCACAATCTCCATACTCTTTGGACTAGAAGCCCCTCTGTTGGCAGCATGGACTTCACATGGCGGCCAGGGCTCTCGATCCACAGGAAGCCCATTTCTCAGGCCACATTTCCTGGGTAAGAAAGGTTTTCTAAAGCTTAAAGTTCCTGCCCAGAGTGATATGGGTTTGCTTGTAGTTGTTGTTTTTTTAAACATTAAAAGGACAGCTCCATAAGAAATACCAACTCCTAGAAATTAGGGAACCATTTCTATTCAGAAACCATCCACATTTATAGAGGTGGATATCCCCACTGCTTCGTACAATTAGATGAAAAAGAAAAATGACTTTTAGCTGGGCACTGGTGACTCAGACCTGTAAGCCTTTCTACCTGGGAGACAAAGGACAGGAGGATTGTAGTTTGAGGCCAGCCCTGGCATAAGCACAAGACCTCTTCTCAATCCATAGCTGGGGACAGTGGTGCTTGCCTGTCAGCCCAGCTATGCAGGAGGCTGAGATTGGGATGGTTACTGTTCCAGGCAAAAAGAGCTCTTGAAGATGCCATCTTAACAATTATGATGGCATATGCCTGTCCCCCTAGCTACAATGAAAAGGACAAAATAGGAGGATTCCAGTCCAGCTACAGGCCTCAAGGGGAAAAAAATGAGACCTTATATCAAAATAATCATTATCAAAAAAGTGAAAAAGGACTGTCAGCATGGCTTAGTGGTAGAGTGCCTACTTAGCAAGTACAAAGCCCTGAGTTCAAAGCCAAATACTGATATCAAAAATAACTTTTGTATTGTATGTCATAATTCATGTGTGACTCATTCAAACAAGATGTCACTAGGGTCAGAAAACCCCCATGGGTGGACATTTTTAAACTGACAGGCAGAAGAGAGCTCTGGAAATGTCAGGTGTAGATCCGCCATCATTTCCATTCTGGGACCTCCTCCGGGAATTTGTCACCCCTCATGTTTGGTAACTTTATCAAGTAGGCCATGGAGAGCTGTGTCTGAGACCAGGGCACAGCTGTAACCTGAGCGTTCACAGGGAGTGGCGCTGGTTTGTCCCCAAGGTGAGAGCTGCTGCTGAGGAATAGAGCCAGCTGGAGCCAGCTGGAGGAAAAAGAGCCCAGGACTCTCCCACACGTGTCTGAGGAGCCGCAAGTCCCCAGGAGATCAGTGTGAAGAAGCAGGTGTGGCTGGAGGCAGACAGTGGGCAGCATGAGCCTGCCTTCTAACTCTCCTCCCCAAGCAGCTGGAGCCCACCCTGTGACTCTTACTCCAGCATCTGCCATTCTTGAAAAATCAGACCTTTGCTCTTTGGCCCCCACAGTGTCAGCTGCATACCAACCTCCTGGCCTCCTGCGCAGCCTCTGTGAGTCCACTATTTCCTACTTTCCACTAGCTAGAGCATTCTAATCCAGAAGTAGGTGGGTACACATCTCAAAGTGGGTCCTCAGGTCCTGCCTGGCCTACTGAATGGGAATGCCCAGGAATATATGCTTCTAGCAAGTGCTCAGGGAGATGATGTTTGCTAGCCAAGCCACGTTTTCCCCTCTGTCCCTTATCCTGTCTAATCACAAACTGGTCCTGTTGCTCTTCACTTTGGGTATCTGGGATGGGGACAGCAAGGGCAGTGATATGGGCTGGGACCTGGTGGACTGAGCCACTAAAGTCTCTATATGCAGGACTGAGGTGCTACAGAAGGATGTCATGTTAGGGACAGGACAAGCCTGACCACCTGATGACTTGAGGCCTCAGGAGGGGTGGAGTAGTTGATGCTGAATCATGGCCAGGTCCTGCCATAGGGACTGGCTCCTGAAGCCAGAACTAAGAGAAACCTCTGCAAGTCTATTGCACTACGGGTCCTTTCTCACACTCACCATGCAAGAGGCCCCTTCAGGGGAGCACTGCTCCCACATTGCCACAGAGGATCCTAGGACAGAGGAAGGGCAGTGATGTGTGCCAGGGGCATGGGGACCTTGCCACGCTACATAAAGGGGCAAGAGCTGTCCACTGGGCTATGTTCCCTGCCCTCTATACTTTATTTTGAGACTGCTTATTGCTAAGTTGCCCAGCCTCATCTCATAGCTTTTTAATGCTGGAGTCACAGGCACACACCACCATACCTAGCTTACATGGAGATTTTAGCAGGAAGACTTGTATATTATATTTCTTCTTAGTTCCATATGTTATACACACTAAAGTGATATATTTTTTGTGCTGGATTGTTTAAATAATATTTTTACAGTGTTGGGGAATGGAATCCAAAGCCTCTTGCATGCTCGGCAAGTACTCTACCTCTGAGCCACACCCCAGGCCATTCATTTTGAATTGTTAAAACTCACAAAGGCTGTCTGTTGTGCTGTTCCTAAGTCCTTTGGCTGGCCTGTTGCCTGTGAATATGGGAATTTGGATGTGTGTACAGATGATGGACAGGTGTCCTCTTACCTGTGGTACAGTCCTCTCTGCCACCCAGAGCCATGGGCCATATCTCTCCTTCTCCATTCCTGCTTCCTCCTCTTGGATCCTACAGTGGCTGGTTCCCAGACCCAGATGGGCTTCCTTTCTCTGGTCATCTGTCCCAACCCTCTGTACTCTGGCCTCCATGATGCACTCCAGAGAAGGCCCTGGGAGGAGGACCTGCAGGAACCTGGCAGCACTAGGGCCTCAGGCTCTGCAAGTATGGCCTTGATGTTGCTGCCCCTCCCAGGCTCCATAACACTCTCTGCCTCATTCCATGACCAAGATAGTAACCTACTTCCAGAGGAGGACAGTGCCGTGTGTGTGTGTGTGTGTGTGTGTGTGTGTGTGTGTGTGTGTGTGTGTGTGTGTGTTGGTACAGAGCCTGAGCACTGTCCCTTAGCTTTTTCTCTCATTTGCTACTTTTCTCCCTCTTTGCAGTTCAGCTATCACAGTATCTTCACATCCAAGCCCATCCTTCCACAGGACCTTTGCAGCTGGCTCTGTCTGGAGTCCTTCCTCTCTGGAGATTCTCAAGGTTGCCTCTTTGCCTGCTTAGATGTCATGACTTCAGAGAGCCTTCTCTAGCTACCTAGCTAAGTGGCCCTCCTTTCCCATTATCATATTCAGTCTCTTCGCCCTGCTTTGCCTTCTTAGCACAAAGTGTCATCTTGTAGTTATTTATCTACTACTCTATTGACTGTCTCCTCTGACCAGAATGTCAGCTCCAAAAGGCCAGTGACCTGTTCCCCGTGTTCTCAGATGTGTCCAGAGCCTGGCACATAATTGATCTCAACAAGTGCTTATAAAGGAATCTGAACCTAATGGCTCAGGCAGGCTAGGCAGCCCACTTCCAAGCCCCTAAGATAACCAAGGCCCGGGGCTTAGGCAGGGGAGTAGGGTTTCCTGGTAAAGAGGTAAATGCCAGCCACCTAGTGTCCCTGCCCTGTCACCTTTTCCATTCCTTTTGTCTCTAGTTTGTACTTGGTTCTTATTTCCTGCTTTTCCCCATGCAAACTTTCTTATTGAAACCGGCGCTCTTCATCAGTTGGGTTTTAGGATGTTCTTCACATAGATTAGAATATGTGGATACTTTATTTGGAGCTTAAAAAGCTGGGGAAGAATTGAAAAAAATACTAGACAGAGACAGCAGCTGGGTAGAGAGAGTGCCCCTCCTTCCTACGGGCCTTGGGAGATGGAGATCATGTCCTCGGCAGAGACACATATTCCTGATGGCCCTGGAGAAGGCATGCTCAGGAGACAGGCACCCCTATCCCCTTAAAGTGAGGTGGGCAGAAATCCAACCAGAACAGCTGACTTGCCCAAGAGGAATGTAAAAGGGGCACCCCATGGGCACAAATGTGGGGTACTGATTTCTAGGCTCTCTTGCACTGATAATAAGTCTGTGTTGTTGTTGTTGTCATTGTCGTAGTCCTCCTCCTCCTCCTCCTCCTCCTCCTCCTCCTCCTCCTCCTCCTCCTCTTCCTCCTCCTCCTCTTCCTCCTCCTCCTCCTCCTTTTCCTCCTTCTCCTCCTCCTCCTCCTCCTCCTCCTCCTTTTCCTCCCCTCATGTGGCATAGGGTGGCCCTCCCAGCTAGGAGTCCTAGTTAGGGGCTTGTATCAACCTGCTAGTAGCCTCTATGCCATCCTTACCTTTCCAGGCTCCTTACTCTCATTTTTTAATAAATTTTGTCTTGGCTCCCACTTTTCCTGACTTATAATTCTTAATTTGGTAGGGAAAAGAAAGGACCCAAGATCCTTACACAGTATCAAAGCTACTAGAGCCTAGCCTGCTTTCCAATACAGGAGAGAGTCTCCTTCCTTATTGTCAATTCTGGGGTACTGGGATGATGTAGTTCAGCTGTAAGTTCACAAGATTGAATGGGAAAAATAAAAGCCCCTGGTTTGATCCCTGACAGTTATAAAAAATGAAACCTGGGGGTTGGGAATATGGCCTAGTGGCAAGAGTGCCTGCCTCATATACATGAGGCCCCGGGTTTGATTCCCCAGCACCACATATACAGAAAATGGCCAGAAGTGGCGCTGTGGCTCAAGTGGCAGAGTGCTAGCCTTGAGCAAAAAAAAGAAGCCAGGGACAGTGCTCAGGCCCTGAGTCCAAGCCCCAGGACTGGCCAAAAAAAAATCCAAAAAACAAAAAATGAAACCTGGGTTAGAGATTTTTTTTTCCTTCCTATTTATGAGTCTAGTAGGATGGTTACTAACTAGATCAATTTACCCTAAACAATCTTGGGAAAAGATACAGGATATTTATGTAATTCCTTCATTAAATACTGCTCAAATCATGTAGGAATGATTGTTCAAGGGAAATGAGCTGATATTTGATACTTTGCCAATTTTCTGTTGTTCATATTTATTTTTGTCTGCAGTATTATAAACTTCATGAGATTGCCCTTCCAGAATGTGATTCCTAATTAAATGGAAATTGTTGCTGAAATTCTTTGATAAATAAAATGAGTATTTCTTTCTTTTTTTTTTTTTTGGCCAGTCCTGGGGCTTGGACTCTGGGCCTGAGCACTGTCCCTGGCTTCTTTTTGCTCAAGGCTAGCACTCTGCCACTTGAGCCACAGCGCCACTTCTGGCCATTTTCTGTATATGTGGTGCTGGGGAATCGAACCCAGGGCCTCATGTATATGAGGTAGGCACTCTTGCCACTAGGCCATATCCCCAGCCCCCAATAAAATGAGTATTTCTATAGAAATTAGAAATGTCAAATTATTAAGTTTCCCCAAGATTTTGTTACAAAATCATCACTGTTTTTTTTTTTATCACTGTCATACATAATAAACACCCATCTCAATCTGGAAATAAAAATGCTCTTGGGCTAGTTTAGGATTGCTAGTTCAGGGAGCAGCACCCTTGCTAGGCAAGTGCTTTATGACTTGAGTGACATCCTATAGTCTACTTTATACTTTGCTCTTCAGATAGGGTCTCACACTTATGCCCTGAACGGCCTCTGACCTTAACCCTCCAACTTCTGCCTTGCTAGTAGCTGGGATGACTTGTGCCACCACTACAGGTCCTTTTGCTGGAAGTGTTGGGGTTTGAACTTGAGGCCTTCTTGATTGTTAGGCAAGTGCTCTACTGCTTGAGCCACACTTCTAGCCCTGCATTTTAGCAAGTTTCACTGAGAGGAAGAAAGGAAATAATTAAGCAGTATATATGCTAAGTGTTGTATAAGAACTGCCCTGAAAGAGGGAAATAGGTCTCAAAGGAAGTAGGGGATATCCCTGTTTATCTGTCTGTCTACTTATATATATGTTTAAAAATTGGCTGGTCCTGAGCTTGAACTCTGGGCCTGAGGACTGTCCCTGACCTTTTGTGCTCAAAGCTAGTCCTCTACCACTTGAGCCATAGTTCACCTCCAGCTTTTTTTTTTTTTTGTGATGAGTGGAGATAACAGTCTCACAGACTTTCCTTCCTGGGCTGGTTTTGAACTGCCATCCTCAAATCTCAGCCTCTTGAGTAGCTAGGATTACCGGTGTGAGTCACCAGCACCCAGCTTGACCAATTACATTTTTTACTAGAGTTGATGATAGCTTTTTCACCTCATGGTCCTTCGTCACACTTTAAAACATTTCCAAAAGCTTTAGGTCAGTTCCACCATGTTCAGAGGTATGGAAGTTCCAG
Organism: Perognathus longimembris pacificus; assembly: GCF_023159225.1. Taxonomy (NCBI): domain Eukaryota; kingdom Metazoa; phylum Chordata; class Mammalia; order Rodentia; family Heteromyidae; genus Perognathus; species Perognathus longimembris. The sequence continues at coordinate 23,216,349 of NC_063171.1, forward strand.
AAGTTTGTGAGCAGAGCATTTTGTTTTGAAAACAGGTCGCTTTGCATTTGTGGTTCTGACCTTGCAGGCATGGCCCACATTAGCCTCTCACTCATCAACTGGGTGTTTTGACAAGGAAGACACCAGAATGGGATGTTTGTGTTCCCTGTCTCTGTACCCAGACTGGGAGGCCTGGGTGGTGACTTAGGCAATAAATCTCAAGGCTCCTTGTTGCTGTCCCTGGTGTTGTCTTCCCTGTAGGCTGGACCACAGGCTGCCCTTTGTAATGTTTGTGTAGTAACTGTAGAGTTTATTCTTGGGCATAGGGCATGAGTGATAATTGGCTTGAATAGCTTCAGAATGAAAGCAGACAGAGTGGGGACAAGATGAACACCATCCAGACTTTTTTCTTTTTCTCTCGTCTCCAATCTGGTGATTGAACTCATGGCCTGCAACATACCAAGTCCTGACTTTTCAACTTTAGAGGCTTTGATGTATTGGAAAGGATTTGGACTGAGTCACCGCAGCCAAACGACACCCTAGACCTTCTCCCACTTACGGCCCAGGGTGTTCTAGGCCACCGAGACACCCAGCACCATGATATCACATTCTGTGGTGGTATCTGTCACTGGCAAGTCATGACTGGCGGCCAGTGTGCCAGCCTCTCTTGATTTGCTTTCTTCATCTGCAGACTTGATAATCCATACTCCCAGGGACAGTGGGAGAGTCAAAAAAGCAATGGAAATACACAGATGGAACTTAGTAGGTTAACAAGATAAATCTTGGTGAGTTGGTGTTTGGAGTTCGCAGCTGCCACCAGGTCTGGAAAGTTTGTGTGTGCTACTGTTCTGGTCTCCTGTGCAGTCCTGGGAGGGGGACTGCACAGATAGCTACAACTCCCACAGAGCACATTCACTGCTTTTGGCAAATGAAGCTGGACTGCAGTTCCTGTAGCTGTTAGCAGAGATGGGTCCAGAAGGTTGAGTACCTTCCAGACAAAGAAGGCCATGTATTTATCATCTCTTCACCTCAAGTGCCATTAAATACTGGACAAAAACATAAGATGCGGCTGAAATGCACACCCTCTCCCACCAACCCAGAAGGTTCACCATGCAGCTACAGCTTCTCCAGAACCCTCCTCAGGGTCTCAGCTCACGTGGACCCCATGGGCTCTCCACAGGGTGAAGAGAACCTTCATTTTCCCGAGTTCTTCCAGTTCCCCTCTGGACAACTCTGAGTGCTTTGTTGGCTACTGGTGCCCAGGGAGGGAGGGCAGGGGAAATACTGAACAAGGCCCTGGCAAAGCTTGCTGGGAAGCTAAAGAGACCATTTTCCATTTCTCACTTCTCCTTCAACGTGTGAAAGCCACGGGCCTGTCTGGCCTAGTTACTGTTTTCTCTCTCAGCAGCATTCTGGGTGCTGCTCAGCCCTCTGCCTGTGAGTGCTGTGTGAAGATCTCATCCTGTGTGGCACATCCATCCCCAGGGGTTAGGAGAGGGAGGCCAACACAGGGAGGTGGCAGGGAGGTGGCAGAGAGGTGGCAGGGAGGTAATGGTGACTCACCAGCCCAGGAATCGCTCCTTGCATTATCAGGGCCACAATTTCAATGTTGCTTTTAAAGATGCAAAAATAAAACCCCAGGACTTCCGCTATTATTGTCTGCCTACCTTCTATTTTTGTGACAAAAGATTACACTGTGAGGGAAAATGAGCTTCAGAGAAGGGAGCTTATTTGAGTCCTTCCCCTAGATAAAGACATTTATGCATTTTCTAATTTAAAAAGCTCCTGCTCCTCAAATTCCACAAAGGGTATAGAGAATTAAAGAACTAGTAGCCAGGTGTTGGCGACTCAGGCCTGTAATTGCAGATACTTAGGAAGCAGAGATTCGGAGGCTCAATCCAGGGGGAATGTTCTTCAGCCCTCATCTAAACCAATAAAAAGCTTGATGTGGTGGTTCATGCCTGTAATATCAGCTATGCAGGAGGCTAAGATTAGGAACCCTGCAATTCCAGGCCAGTTTGGGTTAAAAAGTTCACAGAAAATCTTGACAGTGACAGTTCACCCCATCTCCACAGAAAAAGCAGGATGTGGTGGTATATACTTGTCAATCCGAGCTATAGTGCGAAGCATATAAGGAGGATTAAGGTTCAAGCTGGCCCCTGCAAAAACTGAGAATATTTAAAAAAAATAAGCAGAGTAAACATGTCTGGGGGGAGTGTCTCAAGAGGTAGAGCTCCAGTCCAGCAAGCTCAAAACCCCAAGTTCAAATCCCAGTACTGCCAAACAGTAAAAAGTAGTAATGGATGGCTTGGAGATCTGGAGTTCTTGGGGCTCAGAGAATCAGTGGTATTTTAGGCTCAAAGCTGAATTCCTGCATTTAAGAAAAGAAACTGGACTGGTTCCAGAATGTAGATTCTGTAATGGCCAGGACTGGCCCCAAAAGCAAGGTTCATTTACAACAGAATTGATCCAATGCTACAATTTGGTTTGAGGTTTCCTAAAAGTCCATGTTGATGCTAATAAAGACCTTACCTTGGGAAAGAATCAGGATCAACATTCTAGAGATCAAACAAAAAGACAAGCAAACAAAACAGGTGTATGTGTGAAGCAGAGGGGATAAAGCCATCTAAACCAAAACCGCATAGGCCACAGGCCATCTCAGAAAGTATCTGAATATATCTAAAAGACCTGTTGTGCTTTTTGCGGCTACAGTTAAAAACAATATATCCCGACCCAGAAATAAAGCCACATTCTTACCGTCAGCTGATATTTGACAAAGGAGCTAAAGACATACAATGGAAAAAAAAACATAGCCTCTTCAACTACTGGTGCTGGGAAAACTGTAGAAAACTATACCATGTACCAAGATCAACTCATAATGGATTAGGACCTGAAACCTTGAAACTACTGAAGGACAGAGTAGGAGAGACACTAGAACTTCTAGACACAGGTAGGAACTTCCTGAACATAGTCCCAGGGGCACAACAGATAGATGAGAGACTTGACAAATGGGACTACTACAAAATAAAAAGATTGCACAGCTAAAGACATAGCCACCAAACTAGAAAGACAGCCAACCATATGTGAAAGGATCTTCACCAGCACAGCAACAGACAAAAGCTTAATATCTGTCATCTACAGAGAACTCAAAAAACTAACCCCCTCCAAACTCAGTAAGCCCTTTATTAAATGGGCAAAGGAGCTAAAGAGAGACTTCACAGGAGAAGAGATAAAAAAAATATGCAAAGAAACATATGAGGAAATGTTCAACATCCCTGGAAGTGAAGGAAATGCAAATAAAAACAACCCTGAGATACCACCTCACCCTTTAGAATGGCCTATTCTCTGAATTCAGCCAACAACAAATGCTGGAGGGGATGCAGGGAAAGAGGAACCCTTCTCCACTGTTGGTGGGAGTGCAAATTAGTACAACCACTTTGGAGAACAGTATGGAGGTTCCTCACAAAGCTCAATATAGACCTACCTTATGACCCAGCCATACCACTCCTAGGCATCTATCCTGAACAACAGGTCTCAAGATATCAGAAAGACATTTGCACATCCATGTTTATCGCTGCACAATTCACAATAGCCAAAATATGGAAACAACCCAGATGCCCCATTACAGATGAATGTATTCAAAAAATGTGGTACCTATACACAATGGAATACTACATAGCAATTAGAAGTGATAAAATATTGGTATTCACAGGGAAATGGTCAGAACTTGAACAAATAATGTTGAGTGAGACAAGCCTACAACACCGAGAACAAAGGGGCATGGTTTCCTTGATATATGACTGCTAGGGAGGGAGGAGGACAGTAGAGACCAGGTCTGCAAAACAACAAACTTCTTTTCAAATGGTATTTCCACATGTTTGGGTCAGCGACTTTACATTATACATCTAAAACCAAACAACTACTAAACATAAAAAGGCCTAGAATGGACCTATCAGTGGATCACAATAGCTCAACAGCTATGTACACATGATCATATAAGATGAGGATAAGCAAAAAAACAACTCCAAGAGAAGGACACAGGAAGATTCTACTGTTGACATTATCTTTAAAGTTCTAGGTGAATTTCCTGTGGTGTACCCTATGTGGTTACTGTATATGATTTTTGTACACTAGATATTGTATATATGCCTACCTGATCTAGGGAAGGGAAAGAAAAACGAGGGTATAAGATATCACAAGAAATGTATTCACTGTCTTATTATGTAACTGTACCCCCTTTGCACAACACCTTGTCAATAAAATTTAAAAACAAACAAACACAAATACCCAATATATCCCAAACTTGGAAATTGCTAGGAATAGATTTTAAGTGTTTTCACCCTAGAAAAGAAGCACATGGGGAAATGCATACTCTAAATGCTTCATTACCCATTCCACATTGCATATATATTTTAAACTCCATGATGTATGTTATGAACAGTTTGTGCCTGTCAACTAAAAAAACAGTAAAAAAAAAAAAAAAAAAAAAAAAAAGTAAGTGACTGTGCTTCTCACAGTGGGTCACAAGAGTTTATTGTCTCAAAACTTTGGCCAATGTCTCTCAATGTGAGAAACATGTGCTGGTGGCCCATGCCTATAATCGTAGATACTCAGGAAGTTTTGATCTGAGGGTGGAAGTTTGAGGCCAGCCCAGGAAGACAAATCAGTGAGATGCTTATCTCCAATTAACCATCAAAAACCCCTTATGTGGTATTGTGGCTCAAGTAGTAGAGTGCCACCTTGAGCAAACAATAAAGCTGAGTGAGCTCAAAGCCACTGAGAGGCCCTGAGTTCAAACCCTAGTATCATCACACACAAGCACCCGTGCACACACCCACATCCACACCCTGGCCCCTATCTTGTTCTTCCTGGTAGAACCTTCAAGAATGAGGAGATGCCTGGGTGCTGGTGGCTCATACCTGCAATCCTAGTTACTGAGGAGGCTGAGAGCTGAGGGTGGACATTTAAAGCCAGACTGGGTAACAAAGTCCACCAAAATCCAGAAATAGAGCAAAGGTTCAAGTGTTAGAATGTTGGGGATTCAGCTTGGCCTTGAAGGGGGAGGGGCGATGGGAGTGATCCCTAGACGCTGCCCTTCCCCCAGCCCTGGGGCGGTGTGGGGGGTGGCCACTCCCACCTTCCGGCTTCAACCGGAAGAGAAGCAAAGCAGCCCCCGCCTCTTGGCTAGGCCACGTGTGTAATTGCGGAGACCCGGTCCTTGGGGGGCTGTGGTCTCCGCCCATAGAGGAAGTTCTGTTACATCACCTGATGGACAGTCCATTAGCCAATCGTTAATATCCAGTAGCTCCTCTCCTGTGTGCGCCTCTGGGGGTATAAACTTCTAGCTCCTCCTTTATTAAACCAGAACGCCCCTGAGGCTTTCTCCAGGACTCCCACGCATCCGTGTCTTCTTTCAAGGGCATGGGGGGGTCCTGCAACCACGCGCCAACTGAGGCTACCCGTGGACTCCGCTCCCGCAGTTATTTCCCTACTGGCCAGGGGGATGTGAGAGGGCGGCAGAGGACCACACACAGAAGAGGCAGAGAAGCCCAGGACCCCCACGTGGATGTGGGGCGGGGGGGGGGGGGTAGAGAGAAGCCCGGCATTAGAACACTAGCCTTGAGTGAAAAAGCTAAGGAACAGCATCCAGGCCCTGAGTTTAAGCCCCAGTATCTGCACCAAAGAAAAAATTAAAAAAGAATGAGAAGGTGAACCGTGAACCTCTTTCAAATAGCCCAGGGGAGCAATAACAAGAGGTCAGACAGATAGGGAAGGGGTCCTATCATGGACAGGCATGTCCTAAATGCTGTGAGGATGGACTGTAGAAACAGACTGTTTGTGCCTTCAAGGTCCACAGCACAAAGGCATCTATAGAGCCTCAGGCCTGACTTCCCAGCACTATGTCCTGGCTTCCTTCATAGGTCCTCTGTCGCTCTAGTCCCCGGCCTCCTCTCTCCTCACAAGCTGATCATCCAACCTGAGTGGGGTGAATGGTTCATTATGGAGTATGGAAGAAGGGTCCTTGTAAGTAAGGAAAGAGTACCAGAAAGTATAGCCTTCTGGAGCAGGAGCCTTCTAACCTACACCCTGTCCCTTGTGGGAGAAGAGGAGGAGAGGAGAGCACCCCACCAGCAGACCTAGTCCTCCAAGCTGACTAGAAGAACCTCCTCCCATCTTGAAATCCCAAGATCTGCAAGAAACCCCACGATCAAGACCCAGGTTGCAGGAGGCTTACCCATCACACCTTAGGTGTGACCCTGGCCTGGCCCAGACCACTGCCTTGCATCCCCTTGCTTTACTCCAAGAGCCCAAGTCTCCCTCCTGACCCCCTTCAGTCCATCCATGGACCCAACTGCGGCCTTAGACCCTTCTCTAGACCCTGAGATTCAAACTCCCCGAAGAAAAGCTTCTGTGAAGCAAAAAGAGAGTTTCTGTGGACCTGGGACAAAGAGGCTTTCCAGAGGCTCAAGTGATGACCTGCTCCCCAGGTCAGCGTCTCAGTCCCTGGACAAAGTGCAGTGCCTACGCCACCCAGTGGGCACAGCAGGAACTTCAGTCTGTTGTACAGCTCTCAGGGCCCTACCTCCACTGCACAGCAGGCCTCCATGACTTTTAAGCAGCATTGCCTGGGACCCAGCTTATGTAGTTCAAGATTACTGTCTGCAGGGAAAGGCCTGTCTTCCCGTAATGATGATACTCTAATCATGCTGATGAAGATGTTGACATCTAGCATGCCAGTCAGTGGCACTTCAGATCTCCCATGGTCTGGAGCCCATGAACTGACAGCCCTTGACAGAACCAGAGGTCTACAGGACAATTCCCACCTGGTATATTGCAGTTCCGGGGTAAGCACTACTTAGAGGCATTGAACTGAGTTTCCCTTGTCCTTTACACTGCGGTTCCTGAGACCTGAGCTAATGAAAGCTACCTCTGCTCTCCTATCTGCTGCCAGAGTAGCTATCATGTGCCATTCCTGGTCCTTCTCTGTCTACCTTCCAAAAGATGAAGGGGTATTTTCTGCTGCTAATTGAGTAGAGAATGGAAAGCAGGCATGGGCAAAGGGAGGTGCATTCTCCCTTCCTTGACTGAGGATGCTGCTTTAAGCCCTTAGATATTAGAACACCTAGTGAGCATCCCAGATGAAGAGCTAAAGGCTGGCTTAGGAGGAGAGTAGGACTGTGGTTCTTGGTGACCAAATTGGAGCAGGTCTGTATCTCCATCCAGCCTGAAGATGCCCTAAAAGTGCCCATTCCTGCCTGCAGGGCTGTGGGAGCCTCTTGGAACACATGTTAGCTTTCCATTAAAAAAGACAAAAGAGCTTGGCACTGGTGGCTCTTGCCTGTAATCCTAGCTACTTACGAGACTAAGGTCTAAGGATTGTAGTTCAAAGCTAGCTCAGGCAAGAAAGTCTCTAATTAAGCATCCCCCAAAGCCAGAAGTAGAGTGGAGTTGTGGCTCAAGTGGTAGAATGCTAGCCTTGAAGAAAATAAGCTCAGGGACAGTTCCCAGGCCATGAGCTCAAGCCCCAGGACCTCCACATGCACACACACACACACACACACACACACACACACACACACACACACTAACAAATGAACACTAGTCTGATGAGGAAGATAGGCTTATTTGGATCATGATGTCAGTCCACCTTGAGTGGTCGCTACGTTTGGGAATCTATGTCAAGTGGAAAAGAACGTGAGCATGTGGTGGGGAAAGCTGCTCCCTTCATAGTGCTTTAAGACAAAGAGAGTTGAGGAGAGAGCTCATTGGGAGTCCCCATTTCTCCTTCACCGAGCGGGGGAGCTCAGTGACCTATCTTCCTTCAATAAGGCCTAATCTCTTAAAGGTCCCACCACCTCCCAATAGCCCACAAGCAGGAGACCAAACCTTCAATAACTGGGCCTTTGAATAACAACTATTCAAACAATAGCAGATCACCATTCATAGAAAATCAGTGACCAGCCAGGCATGAAAGGGGAGGGCATGGCAGAGAGAACTCCTTTTCAGCCATGCCAGCTAGGCCAAGTGCCAGGTCCCTGAAGAAAGGATTCCTGGGCTGTCCAAGCTGCTGCCTGTGCCTGAGCCTCAGTAATGCCTCTGAGTTGCTGCACCTTCCACAGAGAGGATGTCTCCTCTCCTCGCAAGGCTCTGGCACTTCCCGGCAGATGGCTGGGTAGTGGCTAAGCTCAATGACAAAGTTACAATAGCTGTCATGTCCCACTGATAATTCTGTGGTTTCTCTGGCTCTTCCCTGACTTTTTTTTGTTTTTTATGCCAGTCCTGGGCCTTGGACTCAGGGCCTGAGCACTATCCCTGGCTTCTTCTTTTTTTTTTTTTTTTTTTTTAATTCTCAAGGCTAGCACTCTGTCACTTGAGCCACAGTGCCACTTCTGGCTGTTTTCTATATATGTGGTGCTGGGGAATCAAACCCAGGGCTTTATGTGTACGAGTCAAGCACTCTTGCCACTCGGCCATATTCCCAGCCCACTTTTTTTTTAAATTAAATTTTATTGACAAGGTGTTGTGCAACAGGGGTACAGTTACATAATAAGGCAGTGAATACATTTCTTGTGATATCTTATACCCTCAGTTTTTTTCCCTTCCCTAGATCAGGTAGGCATATATACAATATCCAGTGTACAAAAATCATATACAGTAACCACATAAGGTACGCCATAGGAAATTCACCTAGAACTTTAAAGATAACATCAACAGTAGAATCCTCCTGTGTCTTTCTCTTGGAGTTGTTTTTGCTTATCCTCGTCTTATATGATCATGTGTACATAGCTGTTGAGCTATTGTGATCCACTGATAGGTCCATTCTAGGCCTTTTTATGTTTAGTAGTTGTTTGGTTTTAGATACATAATGTAAAGTTGCTGACCCAAACATGTAGAAATACCATTTGAAAAGAAGTTTGTTGTTTTGCAGATCTGGTCTCTACTGTCCTTCTCCCTCTCTAACAGTCATATATCAAGGAAACCATGCCCCTTTGTTCTCGGTGTTGTAGGCTTGTCTCACTCAACATTATTTGTTCAAGTTCTGACCATTTCCCTATGAATACCAATATTTTACCATTTGTAGTTGCTCTGTAGTATTCCATTGTGTATTTTTTGAATCCATTCATCTGCAGTGGGGCATCTGGATTGTTTCCATATTTTCCAGCCCACTTTTTTTTGTTTTTGTTTGTCACCTGTCCTAGAGCTTAAACTTGGCCTGGGCACTGTCCCTGAGCTTTTATTGTTCAAGGCTAGTGCTCTGTCACTTTGAGCCACAGCTTTTTGGTGATTAATTGGACATGAGAGTCTCATAGACCTTCCTGCCAGGGCTGGCTTTGAACCTCGATCCTCAGATCTCAGCCTCCCAAGTGGCTAGGATTACAGGTGTAAGCCATGATGCCCAGTAAGGCTGGATTTATATGCTCTCCATCGCTGGCATTTTTTTTTTTTCTGATTTCACAGAGTTCCAGAATCCAAAGCTGCAGTTGACGCTCTGAGCTAGCCCTGGTATGTCTGGCGAACACTGAGCACTGGCTGGGGCAGAATAGGCACCTTAGCTTTTCCTCAATTGGGGGCTTAGGGGGCCCTCTGGAACACACTACCCTCCAAGAAGGGAGGAAGTGGGCAGCTACTGCCTCATGGCCATCTTTCTGCAGACACGTGTGTGGCATGTCTCTCTTGGTGTCCTGGTGCTAGGTATGAGACCAGCCTACCACACACCCCACAAGTGTCGTGGATGTGCAATCCAGGCACACTATTTACAGTCCTATGGTGAGGAAATAATGAGTCACTTCTATCCTGCCCTGAGCCCCCATCCCTCCACCCCCCACTCATGATATCTGCCTATTATGTCCCAGGCCCTTTCTCAGGATTCCTGCCCCTACCCCAGCCCTTAAATCCAGCAACCAAGTGCCATACCTGGCACACCAGACAGTACTTCCAAGGTTCTGGGGGTCAGGGTATGTGGTCACATATTTGTGGCCCTGTCCCCAAGGACTCTCATCACTCCCATCCTGCTTACTCTTTAATCCCATATACATAGCAGCCCGGTCTCCTCCCCTCAGCCCCTGACCCCATGGGACCTGTCTGCACCTGCCTTGCTCCTCCATGAAGCGGCCTCAGTCCCACAACTCACATCCCTGGCCTCACACTCCATTCACTGCATCCCCAAACACGTCTTCCTCAAAGCTCCTCTAAGATTTAAATGTGTAAATGAACTCCAGGAAATGGAAACAAGAAGTATTTTGGTTCTCACTGAACATTATGCTGAAAATGAACTATACAGATCACCCCAGAGCAGAAGCAGGCATGATGCACCAGACCAGCTTTGTCACAGCCCCATGTATGGGTCAGGTGCCATGCACCTAGGCCCCCATAGACCTGCAGGTGACAGGACATCTGGGGGGGGGGGAATCCCACTGGTGTCGGGAATGAGGGATGAGGTCTGGGGAGAATGGACTTTTCCACCACACACGCTGGTTGCTAATAAACTGCCTTCCACCCCTGCCCAGTCCCTAAGATTCCTGCAAGGGATTGGGTAGTCCTGACCATCTTTCCATCCCATCAGTAGGCCAACCTGACTTTCGCCTGTGCCCTGTGAGAGCCACCATTCAGACGGAGGCCCTGCTCCCCAGAGCAGGTTCATTACTGTGGTGTTGGAAGTTGGCCCAGGGCTGGGTGTCACTTTGTGGGTGAGTCACAGTCCAGCACACATCAGGAGGCCAATCCCCATGTACCCTTATAACCTCCTCCTCAACTTTATCCAGAGCAGCTGCTTATCCTTGCTGCTTTAGACAAACTCCCTAAGACCTGTCTCCAAACGAGCCAACCTTTGGCCCACTGGGATCTCAGCCATAACCAAGGGACACAAAGAAGTGACTCATGACCCCAAGTGACTCACAGCAGAATGAAGGCAACACCCTGTGTCTCAGCTATGACTCAGTTTACTATTTACTGCTGGCTGCCACCATTCCTCTACTCATTCACCTAGCAATAGTGGAACAGGCGCAGACCAGTTAACCCTGACCTAGCCTGCGTTAACACTCTGTGTCTTGACTCAGCTGGGCACCAGTTACCAGAAAGCATTTGGGAGCCCTGGGGCCCCAGGCTTGGGCTGAGTTCTTGATGTCATTGTTACTGTGTGGGCCTGGGCTCCTTTGTGTTTTTGGATCAGATGCGTAGTCCTAGGCGACTGGAGGCCCTCCAGTTGTTAGGAATGAGTAAACACTCAACACCTCTCTACAGCCAGCTTGGTCACCAACACACCTGTACTCTGGTTTGTACCTTCAACTGGTGAAAGCAACTCTGCTCTTTTTTTTTTTTTTTTTGCCAGTCCTGGTCCTTGAACTCAGGGCCTGAGCACTGTCCCTGGCTTCTTTTTGCTCAAGGCTAGCACTCTGCCACTTGAGCCACAACGCTACTTCTGGCCATTTTCTATATATGTGGTGCTGCGGAATCAAACCCAGGGCTTCATGTATACGAGGCAAGCACTCTCGCCATTAGGCTATATTCCCAGCCCCAACTCTGCTCATTTCTAACCCAGAACCATTTTCTTCTTCTATTCATTACTTATTCTTGGGGTTTAGGAACTTTTAAGTTTCTGCTTAATTTTCTACTAGTTGAAAGTTTTCATTTATAAAACATCTCTTAGGACAAAGTATTCAATTAAAAAAAAAAAAAAAACAGGGCTGAGAATGTGGCTTAGCGGTAAAGTGCTGGCCTAGCATGCATGAAGCCCTAGGTTCGATTCCTCAGCACCACATAAACAGAAAAAGCCGGAAGTGGCGTTGTGGCTCAAGTGATAGAGTGCTGGCCTTGAGCAAAAGAAGCCAGGAACAGTGCTCAGGCCCTGAATCCAAGCCCCAGCACTGGCAAAAATAAAAAATAAAAAAAAAATCAAACAAACCAGGTATTGAAAAGTAGGCTGAGCATGAACAAGAAAGATCCTTTTATTGTTCCTACATAGTAATGGATCCTTAAAACTTGTTTTGTTTTGTTTACACCAGCTTCTCTTGTCATTACTTTGCTATATACCCCATATCCATATTTGTTGTTATTTTTGCTTTACTAATTTGGGACTTTTGAACATATGCAGAAGTAAACAGATTAGTATCCTGAGCTACCATGAACCTGCCCACTTCTGGCTTGCTCAATGGCAAGCCAGCCCCAGGTCAACTTAGTCTGTCTTTGACATTTGAAGCAAATATCAATGTCATGCTATTTTATCTGCATTTTAATAAGTGACTCAACAAGACCACTGTTTGGATCATAAGCACAATTCCATTCTATTTCAAAAGAAATGAACAATTCCTAGTGTTCATCCCTCTAGTTGTCTGAACGCCGTCATTCATGAATTTTTAAGAGCTTGAGTCAGAGTCCAAATGAAGTTCAGACAGTAAAACTGGCTGGTATACCTTCCTTGTTTCAGTCTAGAGGTCGTCACTTTCTATCCTTACCACTTTTATCTTTCACTTTTTCTTTGTTTCATTTTTTTATTCTTTGAGACCAAGTCTTTCTATGTAGCTTCTGGCTAGCTTTGAAATCATGTACCTCTTAGTTCAGCTTCCCCATGGGCCATCTATTTTGGGGAGACACTTTGGTGTGTCCTATAGATTTCTCTGCAGCCTAGATTTTTGCTGTTGACATCTCTCTGTAACATGCTCTCTGTCCCTTTTCTTGTGATCTGCCACTTAATCTAGCACTTCTTTAGATACAAATTTGGATCTGGTGGGATTCTTCAAGCAGGGGGCTGGTGGTCTCTGTGATATTAGACACTATAAATCACTCATGACCAAATATTCTAGATTATTAAACAGACTAAAATGTCCATTGAACAAGTCCAGAAATCTGTTGGTTCATTTCCACATTTCATAGGAAAGAGGAAGGAGAGAGTCAAGTAGCACCATTTACCCACTAACTGACCCCTAGGATAATTGGTTAATTTACCACCTTAAAAAAAACACACACACATTATCAAGAGAATGGGTTGGTTTCCTCATATCCTCCAACAGTGAGCATTCAAGTTGGTTTTGTTTTGGGGATCATTATGAGTGGCTTCTGTACAATTGAGGTGCTTTAGTCCATTACAAGATGGACGCTCCAGTGTTCCCAGTGGCTACTGGCTGTCCCTTGCATTTGGCTCCTGGATCCTTTAGAGGCAACTCAAAAAGTGGACAGTCTGTACAAGCCACACCTTGTCTAGCCCAAGAAGCAGTCATCTCTCCAAGCAGTCCTGACTCCCTTTAATAAGAAGTGGCATGTATAAGTCTCACTCCGATGTCAGGAGTGTCCATATTCTTTTATTCGACCAAAGTGTGCCCACACATTGCTCTGTTCAGTCTTACATCCACAGTGAGTGCTGGGTGCCTTTAGTCCCGAGACCACACAGCCTTGGCACAGGATGAGCATGAGCCCGAGATCTAAGAGGTTTCTGGGTGCACACTGGGGAAGGGGTGGACAGTGAGTCTGAGGGGCCCTTGAAATCTTCCATAGGCATCGTGGGAGCTGGAGCAGAGGGAATCTCAGTAGCTGTGCTTCTCAAACTTCAGTGCACACTGAGCTTTCGCTGGGACACCCTGGGATCTTGTTCAAATGCAGAGTCTGCGGCTGTGGGGCCCCTGCAGATGCTGCACCACTCATAAGCCCCCAGGGGATGGGCCCACCAGGCAGGGCACACTCACCATGGCTGGCTTGGCACGCAACACATATGTATGTGGTACTGAGGAATGTAACCCAGGGCTTCATGCATGCTAGGCAAGCACTCTACCACCAAGCCACATTTCAAGCCCTCCCACATCATTTTTAAAGCATACAATCCAGTGTTTCCCAGTGTGTTCACAGAACTGTGTAGCCATCACAATTAGCTAATTCTAGAACATTCTATCATCCTCCCACAAAATTCCAGATCTGCTAGAAGTCATTTTCTGTTTCCCCTCTAACAACCCTCTCACCTACTTTCTGTCTCTTGGGCTTACCTACTATGGACATTTCATGTAACTGACCTCATACAATGTGAGACCTTTTCAGAATGTTTTTTTTCTTTTAAACCAGTATAGTGTCTTGAAGGTTTATGGGTTTGGAAGCACATATCAGCACCTCATTTCTTTTCATGGTTGACTAATATTCCACTGTATATGAAGGACATTGAGGCTGACTCCATCTCAGCTATCAGGAATAATGTTGCTGTGAACATTGACATCCACATTCTTTGTGGATGGTCTTCAGTTCTTTGGAGCATTCACCTAGGAACAAAATTGCTGGGTCTTGTAGTGATGCCATGCTAGATTTTTTTTTTCAAATTTTTGTTATCAAACTGATGTACAGAGAGGTTACAGTTTCATACGTTAGGCAATGGATACATTTCTTGTACTATTTGTTACATCGTCCCTCATTCCCCCCTACCTCCACACCCTTTCCCTTTCCCCCCATGAGGTGTTCACTTACACCAAACAGTTTTGCAAGTATTGCTTTTGTAGTTGTTTCTCTTTTTTTACCCCGTGTCTCTCGATTTTGGCATTCCCTTTCAATTTCCTACCTAGTTCTCATACCAGTATACACGGTTTCCAATATACTCAGATAAGATTACAGAGATAGTGTAGATACAACCACAGGAAGGTGATACAAGAACATCATCAATAGTAGAAGCTCCAGATACACATGGGACGTTGAAAGTAGTTACAACTGTGATATAACAATCGTTTCCATAACATGGAGTTCATTTCACTTAGCATCATCATATGTGATCATAAGGTTATAGCTATTGGGCTCTTGTGATCCTCTGTTGTGACTTACCTAAACCTGTGCTAATTATTCCCAATAAGGGAGACCATAGAGTCCATGTTTCTTTGGGTCTGGCTCACTTCATTTAGTATAATTTTTTTCCAAGTCCTTCCATTTCCTTACAAATGGGGCAATGTCATTCTTTCTGATAGAGGCATAAAATTCCATTGTGCATATGTACCACATTTTCCTGATCCATTCGTCTACGGAGGGGCATCTGGGTTGGTTCCAGATTCTAGCTATGACAAATTGCGCTGCGATGAACATTGTTGTGCTGGTGGCTTTACTGTGATTTTGTTTGTGTTTTTTTGGATAGATACCCAAAAGTGGGGTTGCTGGGTCATAGGGGAGTTCTATATTTAGCCTTCTGAGGAATCTCCATACTGCTTGCCAGAATGGCTGAACCAGTTTACATTCCCACCAACAATGAAGTAGGGTTCCCTTTTGGCCACATCCCTTCCAACAATTGTTATTGTTAGTTTTCTTGATATATGACATTCTTACTGGGGTGAGATGGAATCTCAATGTTGTTTTGATTTGCATTTCTTTTATGGCCAGTGATGTAGATGCTAGATGTTTTT
Organism: Perognathus longimembris pacificus; assembly: GCF_023159225.1. NCBI lineage: Eukaryota > Metazoa > Chordata > Mammalia > Rodentia > Heteromyidae > Perognathus > Perognathus longimembris. Next base: position 23,231,684 of record NC_063171.1, read on the forward strand.
TAACTTGGCTGCACATTTGCTAGGCAATTGCTCTGCCACTTGAACCAATCTCCAACCCACCATGTTAGATTTTGAGGAATTGCCAAACTGTTTTCCAAAGCAACTTTAGTATTTTACATGTTGGTTTTGAAGGTTGGTTTTTCTTCCTGTAGCCCTCACCCATATCCCTTGACTTCTGATGAAATCCAGGCTATTACCAGCGTCCTGTCGTTCCTTACCCTAAAGGTGACCCTGATGTTGACTTTGGTAACTGTCAAGTCTTCATATCACTTTTGTCACTGTCTTGATAGTGGGCCAGAGCTCAAGAGGTAGAGCTGGGGTCAAGCTTCCTATGGCAAACACAGCATTGGCAAAGACACAGTGAGTGAGATGGGAAACCCCAGCTCGACCTTCTGCACAACAGGTCCCTAGATGTTCCTGTGGCCCAACCAAGGCTCCATAAGCCAACAGGTTCCTCCCTTCTCTCCCAATAAGCAGGTGGGCTGGGTTCTTGTGGGAGGCAGAGGTGGGATGTCATGGCTATAAGCACCCATGTGAAGTGCCACATTGAAGCCTGCTTGTGGAGGGATAGCTTCAAGAGAGGAGCCTGTTAGTGTCTGTCCTGGACCTCTGGGGCTTCTGCCTGCCCCGCAGAGCTGAGGCAGGTCTTTCTGAGCCTGTCTCCTGACAGCAGGGGAGTGCTGAGTGGGTGGTTCCGAGGCCCGGCCATCTGGCCTGCAGCACAGAAGCAGAGCTGGGAGGACAGTGCTGGTCCCCAAGGCTCCCAGGCGGTGGGCCCAGAAGAGTTGGGCCTGCAGCTGTCACCTTCAGGCTCTGTCCTCCCAGCTCAGCAGTTTTCTGGCTGTCCTTTATCCTGATCTGACCTCTCTCTGGCCTTGTAGAAGTACATACACAGAATATTACAGGAATCACTGTCACAGCCACTCAGAACTGCTTAGAGATAGTTCCTCTTGACTTGTAAACCCTGAGTTGACATCCCCTCACCCCAGGAGTTGCTCCACCAGCTCTTCTAAGAAGCTATGGCAGAATAAGAGCTCCCTGGCAAGTGCTCAGGTCTTGTTCTCCAAACACCATGCCCAGTACAAACAGCCTGAAACTGCCTCTTCCCTACTGAGATTAATTGAGGAAAGCGTTAATAGATGGGAATGTCCCCTAGAGGACTGGGGCATCTCACATTGGGATGCAATGTTCGATGGTTTGTGCCCCTGCCAACATTGAGCTGAGAGGAACTCACAGACCCAGGAATGTGGACAGGGATGCAGAGTCAGAGGCTGGGAGAGGGGCTGCCACACTGGGCAGACAGGCTTGATATGCTGAGGGGTCCTGGGGTGCCCACGCTGTTCCTGCAGAACAGGAATGAGCCCCAGGTCAGGATCTAGAGGGAGCAGTGGGAGGTGCCAACACCAACCTTTCAGTGGGTCAGCATGTTATGAGCACCAGGAAGTGATGAACCCCAACTTCTCCCCCTCTCCCTGTATTCCTTTTATCCTGACCATACTGCCTTTCCCTTAATCTGTTTCATTTACTTCCACCCTAAACAAAAGATTGTTGTTTTACTTTTCTTTTTTCCTTCCTTCTTCCTTCCTTCCTTCCTTCCTTCCTTCCTTCCTTCCTTCCTTCCTTCCTTCCTTCTGAGGTGTGTGTGTGTGTGTGTGTGTGTGTGTGTGTGTGTGTAGCGCATATGGGTCACCAGTCCAGGGGCTTCAATTCAGGACCTAGGCCTGTCCCTTTTTCACTCAAAGCTACTGCTTTACCACTTGAATCACAGCTCCACTTCAAGTTTTTTGGTGGTTAATTGGAGATGAGATTTTCACAGCCGTTCCTGCCTTGGCTAGCTTGGAACCACAGCCCTTAGCCTCAGCTTTCTGAGTAGGTAGGGTTACAGGCATGAGCCACTATCACTGGGGAAAATTTTATTTTCTCTCTATGAAGATGTAAGGGCTCTGGCAGGTAGGGGGTGTAGTCTAGGCATCCAGCCATTTCTGTAAAATTACACAATGAGGAAACACCTTGTCTAGCTTGTGCCTGGATCATAAAGTGCTTAACAAAGCTGGCTGAGTAAATATAAGAATAAAAAGTCACTTCATTTTGAATTCCAAATTCTGGATTTGGGTGTGGTCTTTAGGAACTATTGGGATGTAGTAACCAGTGGTTTTTTCACGGGCACAAATCAATGGCATTAAGTGTCATGAGCTCCCACAATATTGCCAAAGTGAAGCCAAGACAGGCCCCAAGATTTAGACTCAGACTTTGGCCAGGTCCTTGTGCTGACCTGGCCACTTTTCCTTCACAGTGACTGATGGGGCGCCATCGCCCTCTGCTGGTCAGTCTTCATGGTTGCTTCCTCCTAGTTGGATTTATCAACCTCTGGTTTTGCTGGGCTTGTGGAAGGTGTTAGGATTTCTGGCTTTTTCTAGGCCACTCTTCTGTGACTATCAAGACTGATTCTGGTTCCTGGTGAAACAAATTAGTGTCTTGATGGGCGTTCTGGTAAGACAATGAGAGAAGACTTTAAAAAATTTATTTTGACAACCTCCCAGGTCCCAATGTTTGGAAAAGCATCAACTAGAAATGGCTTCTCCTCCAGGCTGAGTACATCTCTGATGTCAAATGGGCTTTTGTGTGCCTTTGAGAAGCTCTGTCTGCTGTTCTGAGTGAACTGGAAGACTTTCTTCCATGAACAGAAGTAGCCCTGTCCACAGTGGCCTGGCTCCTGCACCGAATCGGGGCCAAGATTTCATAATGATCACAACATGCTGACTGTCCACAGAGTCCTCCAGGCCAGCTGGAGAGGAAGCCAAAGACTGCTCTCGCTCCAGACCCTTCCTCCTCAGCAGCAGGTGTGGAGAGCTCTTGGGTCCATGGTAAAGGACAGGGGGAGGATTCACCGATTATGGGCAACCCCTTGCTTAGCATGAGGCCCCCATCAACAAGCCACATATTCTAGAGCTGTGCCCTAAAACCACTGGGGAAGACTTGTTAGAGTGCAGGTTCCTATTCAGCGGGCTAGGGATAGAGCCTAGGACACTGCCCATCAGTAAGCACTCAGGTCCTGCTTTGGTCTAGGAACCTTACCACAAGAAACAGGGCTCGGGCTGGAATGTAGCTCAGTGGCAAAGCACTTGCCTAGCAAGTGCAACATCCTGGTTTCAATCCCCAGTACCAAAAACAGGAAAGACAAAAAAAAAGAAAAGAAAAAAAAAAGAAACAGGAAGTCAGAACACGTGGATTCAAATTCTGACTGTCCCATGTATTCTGTCTGTGACATAAGGACAGATAACTTCCATTGCTTTCCCATTCTGCCCATTTCATTCAGTAGAAAATGAGGACATAATTGCTTGAATGACTTCATAGAATGCCAGATTTCATTGCTGTCATAAGAAGAATGTGAGAAGCTGCAGGTAAAAACATCTGCACAAGAAGCCTACAGTGCAGGGCTTGGGGACCATTTGTGGATAACTGTGTATCCTTTCTGTGTTCATTGACTCCCTGTGGTGGCAGGCCCTGTCACATTGATTTGGATTTGCTCTGGGAGAAATGGGGAAAACACTGGAAAAGTTCTGAGCTTCAGTGTGGTGAAATCTAACTGGGCTTACAAAGGGACAGCTTGAGCTGGTAGAGAGCTGACTGTCAGGGATTCACACTGCTCTCCATGGTGGTATGTGGGGAGAGGGAAAGGTGGCTGTTGTTTTCTACTGTCCCTTCAAATATATTCAAAGGGGGTGAACTTGTTTCTTTTACTTTGATGAGCTTGTGGACAGAGCATGCTCTCTGAATCTCTCTCAGATAACAAAAGGGTTTAAGGTGCTTTCTATTTGAAAAGGTGATAGAGGATCTCAACTGACTTGGTCAGTTCTTCAGAATCCTTCTTGGCCATCTTTCCTTTCTGGGAGGAGGTAACAAGTTTGACAAGAAATGTACTCACTACCTTACGTATGTAACTGTAACCCCTCTGTACATCACCTGAACAACAAGAAAAAGGACAACCAAAACCCAAATATCATCAAACAAACAAACAAACAAAAAAGGCTACTGTGATTTGTTATCCAAACAGTATGTGCTTGTTGTAGGAATATTAGAAATTATCACTTAGTGCAAAGAATGTGGAAGATCACTGTTGAGAGTCTGGTGCCCGCTTTCCAAATCTCTTCGGTTCACACACACACACACACACACACACACACACACACACACATTACTATAATCTAATTTTATAATTTTCTTGTTTTGGTTGGTCATGGGGCTTGAACTCAGGGCTGGGGCACTGTCTCTAAGCTTTTATACTCAAGGCTAGTGCTTTACCACTTTGAACCACAGCTTCATTTCTGTTTTGGTGTTTTTTTGGGGGGGAGGGGTTAGTTGGAGATAACAGTCTCACAGACTTTTCTGCCTGGGTTGTCTTCAAACAATAATCCTCAGCTCTCCGTCTTCTAAGTAGCTACAATCCCAGGCATGAGCCACTAGCACCTGGCTAATTTTCTATTTTTTATTTAACATTCTGCTACCAACATCTCTTGATGTCATTAGTTATATTTCAACAGTCTATTTTTCATTCTTAGTAGAACATTATTTTATCATTGTGCCATTAATTCACAAACAAATTTACCTATATTGTTTCTAGTTTTTTGGTTTTGTTTTGTTTTGGAGGGCAAGGGCTTGAATTTAGAGCCTAGGAATTCTCTGTTAGCTGTTTTGCTCATGGCTAGTGCTCTACCACTGGAGGCACAGATCTAGCTTGTTTCCAGTTTGTAAATATAATCTATAAATAAGTGACTTTTTAGAGACTTTTAAACCTTTTTGTGGTGACATCTTGGCATGTATTTATCATCTTTTGGTGTGTCTTTTGAGGTATCTGATAGTGCCAGAATAGACTTCTTCGAGTTGCTTGTCTCTGCACAAGTTCATAGCCATTTAAAACAAAGTGCTTTTGGTCATCAGTTTTAAAAGCTGATATTGACAAAGAGACGAATCACCTTTGAAATAATAAGAGAGCATACTAGAAGCTCTAGAGACCCCCGGGGCAGCCAGAGCAGCAGCTCTGAGGATGCATGGGTAGAACATTTGCAGGGAGAGTCGTCTAGCCTTTGAGTCTAAGAGGGGTTGGTAGAGGCTGAGTCTGTAACGGTGGCTGAGCGCCCCTGGGGGCTGACCTGAGCCTGTGACCCGGCAGGAGGGCTGTTGTAAGAGAACATGTGCCGGTGCTCATGATAGTGATGGGAACAGAGAACACAGCATGACCTTCTCTTGGGCCCAGCCTTATCCTCTCTAATTGCTCCCAAATGACTCGTCCGTGAGTTCCTCTGGGGACACAGGAGTCAGGGCTTGGGACTGCAGCACCTGTGGTGAGTGGGCTGAGTGGAGCCATTTGCTCCTCACTCTGTCATCATTGGGCACTAAGGTCACATGTGTGAGGTGCCAGGGTCTAAAGACTCAGCCCTGTCCTCTTCAAACAGCAGTCCCCAGCCCACAGCACACTTGTGTTTCCTGTTGTTCAACCTCCAGAGCTCCACATTTGCCCTTTTCAAAACAACTGTTAGTTGTTGCTTATTTGTTTGTCACCACTAGGGATTGAACTCAGAACCTTGCACTTACTAGACAGGTGCTCTGCCACTTGAGCCAGGCCACCAGTCCTCATTTGTTTATTTTGCAATTTAAAGTAGAACAAAAAATGATTTTGTTGCAGGCCTTGTTATGACTGGAGTGTTATGACTGGAGTCAGCCAAGGTGTCAGGAAACTGGGGCTCCAAAGGAAGGCCTTCATATCAAGGAACGAGTCTGCCCTGTCGTTATTTATTTTTTCTATTTTATTGTTCTGGTACTTGGGTTGACCTGGAGCTTCCTGCTTTCCAAGCAAGTTCTCTATCACTTGTGCTAAATCTTCACCTTTTGTCTTCTCCCTCCCTCCCTCTCTCCCTCCCTCCCTCCCTCTCTCTCTCCCTCCCTCCCTGTCTCCTTCCCTGTCTCCTTCCCTCCCTCCCTCTCTCCTTCCTTCCATCTTTTTTTCTTCTTCATTTTCTTCCTTTCTTCTTTTTCCTCCTCCTTTGTCATTATTCTTTAGTTGGATGAAAAAGTTACCATTCAACAAATCAGCTTATGAATACAATCTCCTCCTCTTCTTTCTCCTCTTCCTTCTCCTCCTTCTCCCTCTTCCTCCTCCTCTTTTCTCAAGGTCTTTTTTTTAAGGTCTTGTTAACTTTGCTCAGGGTAGCCTCAGATTCACAATTCTGCCTCCGCTTTCTGAGTACCTGAAATTATAGTTGTGTATCACCAAGCCCAAAGGAGTTCTTTGTGTTTGTTGTTGTTGTTTTTAAATAGAATCCCCAGCTGTCAATCCTGGAGTCTCATCACATGCTCAATCCAAGTCCCCAGGAAGAGACTCATGGGGCCACATGGTCTTGGATTGCCCATCTCAGTCTAGTCCACTGGGTCTGAGGTGTGTCAAGGAGGGCAGTGTCATGTAGCACAGGAAAGTAGGGGCCTGGGCAGGAGAGATGTCTTCCAAGGGGCTATGTACTGAGGACAGAACTAGAAGAGACAAGGTTAATTATCACTCTGTTCCAAATGAAGTGACATTGAGACCTCCACAAAAAGAGTGAACTCATCAGCAAAGCTGGACAACAGTGTCACAGGGACAGCCACGGTGGCTCCTTGCATCCCTGAATCCCTCCCCAAGGGCACATGCAGCATCTGTTTGACAGCCAGGTAACTGGTCCCTTCACCACATATCTGTCTGTTGCCCCTGTGCTGGGTGATGGTGGCAGGGCAGGAAAACCTGGAGAAAGGTCCAGAGATGGGTGGCAGAGCCCACTGCCTCATCCTCAGACCTTGAGAACAGCTGTAACAGCTTTTGCACAAGGACAAAGCACCCAAAGAAGCTTCTCACAATAACCTTTCTAGTCCTTGAAACTGATGTTTTAGGTTGGGAGAAAACATCTCACCTTGTTGGCCAATTGGAGCATGAAACTCAATCGTACATGTGCATTTCCCAGCATGATGTTGGTTGAACATCTGGATAGTTGAGAAGCTATCGTAGGATCTCCCCAAGGCCTGCTCACTCCTGGAGGGGCCCATGTGTGAGGAGATCTCTGCTGCTACCCTGGGACTGCAGAAGCACAGGACTGGGTCAAGAAGGCTGATATGTGAATCTCACAAGCTGGGCATCAAGTCTGACATAGTGCATTTCCTGAGCACCTACCAAGTACAGGGCCCAACCTCCTGGCTGAGGAGGAGGAGGTGGAGGAGGTGGAGGAGAAAGAAGACAGAAGCCTTGCCTCTAGAGACACATACCCTCTGTGGAGAGGAGAAAAATCTGTGGATCACGAAGAATGAGGAAATGGGACATGTCTGCCATTGGGCAATGACTTAGTCACTGGGTGTCTGAGGAGTTGTGGGGAGACAGTGAAGAATAAGGTGAACAAAGGTGAGAATGTGGAAAGATGAAAGGTGTAGTGGGAATATCTATAGATAAGAATGGGGTAATTTGTCCAGAAACACACAATTATGTACAAAGGGTTGTAATGGGCACTGGAAGTTTGGTCACAGCTGGTTGGAGAAGAAATCAGTAGTCTTGGACAGACTGTCTGGCAATCGTTGCCACTTGGATTTCAGGCTGAGAAACTGCCAGGGCAGCGAGGAATGGGGTGGAAGCTGTTGCAAGTAATTCGAAGTCCAGATACCCATAGTAGAGTATACCTGGAGTGGGAAGGTGAGATGATGGACATTTGAAGTGTTATAAAGATTCCACAGGACTTCTGGGAAGGAGATGGGAAGTGGCACACTTGAAGGAGGAAATGGCACCCATGTCAGCAATAGAAAATGTTTCCTGCATCTGTACAACCATATACACATCACGTGGCAGAAGTATGGGCTCGTCAATGAATTTATGGAGCCTCTGCCCCCGAAGAGATACATTCTCTTCACTCATTCTCAACTCAGGTAGAAAAGCCTCAAGAGCCCACAAAGACCCTAAGGGCTAGAGCTCAGTTGTAGGATATAAGATCCATTGCTTATTGTGCCCAAGACCTTGTCTATGAGGGAAGTGGTGGTAGAGGAGGTGACAAGGATATGTAAAGGAACACAGGTGGAAGGATAATTCATTTCACTGGCAGCCCTTCTGCCCTGAAGGTACTTTTACCTAGTCTCAGAAATCCTCAAAACAACCCTATATTCTTTACCTCACATATGGTGTATACATACATGTACACATCTGAGGGAAGCTGGGAGGAGGCACAGAATAAGTGAAAAGAGGGTGAAAAAATACAGTGGAGGGGGCCCAACAGCTACAATGGACATTGATGAGAGAAAACTAAGCAACTCAAGGGCAGCTGGGGGAGGGAAGAAATGAGAGAAAAAGAAGGAACAGATTACACTAAGCAAAAGGAAAGAAATGTACATATCACCCAGCCTGGAAGGAATTGTTTTATTGTTGATAATCATAGAGTTCATAAACATTGTAGACTAGAATGACAATTTCCATCATTGGGAAAGTTTCAAAAAAATGATGAATGCAAGGGGGTCTTGAGGGGGGGAGGGAAGGTGGGGAAAATGCAGAAGGGGATGACAAGTATGACAAGAAATGTATTCACTAGCTTAAGTATGTAACTCTAACTACTCTGTATACCATCTTAAAAGAAATTCTCAAAACAGTCCTAAGGGCTCCAGGAGAGGTGCAGGGACCAGATGCTCAGGGTGGGCTCTGAGCCCCCAGGTCTCCTCCTGGATGTCTGGTCCAGGACACTAGCTAGGTGTGGACAGGCAGACAGATGGGCTGAAGAAAGCCCTGCTGGAGAAGGAAACCCAGCCTGTGTGCTCCAGCTGTCTGAAAGCTGAACAAGGACAAAGGCCCCTGTCCGGACATGGGGCAGAGAAAGAATCGTGGGGCACAGATGTGGAATCTATTTTGGGATTTGTTGAGTTAGATAGGCTAGTGTGGCTCCAGAGAGACAGGGAGCTCTAAGCCTGGATAAGAGGTCAGGCTTGAGTCCAAAGCTTGAGGTCACCTGCCAGAGACAATGAACTTGAGATCTGTTCAAGTTCATTCTTCTTCAGAGCAAGGTTGACATTGGCTCCTCTTAAACCAATTTCTATTCCCATCTCAGCCAGCTCATCTGGTAGGAATAATAAGCTGACAGATAAATGCTAATGAGTAAAGGAATAGTAGGAGAAATATTTCCAATTAATCAAGTTATGATTATGCACACCTAATTAAAAGAGAGAAAGTTAATTTTTTCCTGGGCAGGAAGGACAGGATCACACATTGGGTTTCAGGGTCACATGAGCTTTCTCTTGTGCTCCAAATGAGTTTTTCCCCCCATTAATTAATGAATGTAGATTTGGCCAGGAGGGTCTTCATTAATTTAGATTTGATCTTCTGATCTTTGAGGGTTGACACTGATTGAATGGTACATATTCATTCTGGGGCCAGTATGTTCATTCTGGGATCCCCAGAGTAGAGTAAAATAGACTTGAAATCTACCCTGGGTCTTCCAGAAGCAGAGCCTTAGAAAACAGCGAAGAAACATAGGGAAAACCTAGAGGAGGTTCATAGTGAAAATGTAGTCTCAATGTTCTTGTGCTTCCAAAATTACACATGTGGAAACCCAAGGGGATATGTTTTCAAGTGGGGCTTGGGGCAGTGATTATAGCTCCAGGCAGAGTTCTTGTGAATGGGGCCAGTTCCTTTTGGTTATTGTTTTTTGTTTTTGTTGCCAGTCCTGGGGCTTGAACTCAGGGCCTGAGCACTGTCCCTGGCTTCTTTTTGCTCAAGGCTAGCATGCTACCTCTTGAGCCACTGTGCCACTTCTGGCTTTTTCTATATATGTGGTGCTTGGGGAATCAGACTCGGGGCTTCATATATATGAGGCAAGGACTTTACCACTAGGCCATATTCCCAGCCCACTAGTTCCTTTTTGAGAGAGACCTGAGAGATCCCTTGCCCTTTCCACCATGGGAAGACAGAGAGGAGGCTCCCCATGAACCAAGAAATGGGCCCCCACTTGACAATCTTTGGTGCTTTCTTTTCTTTTTCTTTTATTGTTGTTGTTCATGGGGCTTGAACTCTGGGCCTGGGCGCCATCCTTGAGCTCACGGGGACCTTTCAGCCATGGCTGGCTTTGAACCGTGATCCTCAGATCTGAGTATCCTGAGTAGCTAGGAGTACAGGCATGAGCCACCAGTGCTTGGCTCTTTGGTGCTTTCTTCTTGTATTCTTTTTACCTTGTAGAACTGTGGGAAACAGGTTGTTTATAAGTCATTTAGTGCATTGTAATATTGTTATAGCAGCCCAAACTGGCCAGGAATGGTGCTCACACCTGTAATTACTTGGTAGATAGAAATAGGATCAAAGTTTGAGGCCAGCTTGGACAGAAATTTGTGAGATCTGTTCTCAAAGAACATGCTAGGCATGGTGGTACAGGCCCATAATCTTAAGATATGCAAGTGGCGGAGGTGACAGAATTGTAGTCAGAAGCCAATCTGGGCAGAGTGTGTGACTCAACCTGAAAAATAACCAAATACAAAGAACTTGAGGCATGGTTTAAGTGGTAGAACACTAAGTGCTTGGCCCTGAGTTCAAATCACTGCACTGTCAAAAAAGTTTAGGGCTCGGGGCTGGGGATATAGCCTAGTGGCAAGAGTGCCTGCCTCGGATACACGAGGCCCTAGGTTCGATTCCCCAGCACCACATATGCAGAAAACGGCCAGAAGCGGCGCTGTGGCTCAAGAGGCAGAGTGCTAGCCTTGAGCGGGAAGAAGCCAGGGACAGTGCTCAGGCCCTGAGCCCAAGGCCCAGGACTGGCCAAAAAAAAAAAAAAAAAAAAAAAAAGTTTAGGGCTGGCAAAACAGGAGTCAAGGGAGCCCCAAAATGCAAAAAAGGCTTGCTGACCAGGGTCAAAGCAGGGACTAATCAGAGAATGACTGCTAGGAAAGGATGAGTGAAAGGTTGGGCTGGCTTCCTTTGGAGAAAAGCAGGGCGGAGACCAGGAGTTCTGGATCATGCAAGAGAGGATGGAGAGCTGATACTTCTCAGTTCCATTTGCCATCAGTATGGAGAAAGCAGATACTTGCAGGTGCTACGGGCTGGGAAAGGTGTTAGACCACAGGGAAGATGCCCAGAGGGCACCTGGGAAATTGTTTTCATTTTATTCTAAAAAGTATAGGCAACTATCGGGGGAAAATGCAAGCTTTCACTAGTTCCCCCCCCCCCACCCCCAAGGCTGATACTTTACCACTTGAACTGTTGTAGGGAGTACAGCTGACTCCATCTTGATTAGGGAAACATGGTAGCAATTGTTAAAATGAAGTTAAATATTAGGTCAACCTGACCGCAAATTTCTGCTTCTGTAAATGGCTTGCTTAACTTGTTTGTTGCTTGCTCTACCCCTTGCGTCAACCCCCTACATTTATTCTATGCTTTTACCTTTATAAATTCCAGCTTGAGGACTGTTAGGGGTCATAGTGTCAGTGCCCAAATCTGCACTGTGTCCCTGGCTGGTCAGCCTGCTTTTTTATTGTAGTTTCAGCTCCCGAGTCCGTGCTGCATCCCTGGCCGATCAGTTCGCTTTTTACTTTCCCAATAAATCCATCTTTGCTTGAGACTGTCTCTGCGTGGTGGACTCTGGAGGGACCTGACTTTGAGTCCCACTTGGGGTACGTCCCCCAGACCTTGTAACAGAACCACAGTTCCACTCCCTGATTTTGCTGGCTAATTGGAGATAAACCATCCTTCTGACTTGTCTGCTTGGGCTGGTTTCAAACCAGTATGCTTAGAGCTCAGCTCCTGAGTAGCTAGGATTACAGGTGTGAGCATTTGTGCCAGGCATTATGTCTCAGTGTTTAAAGTCGTCTTTTAAACATGAAATAAGTGAACAGGAAGGAGATGTGCACAGTATCCATTGATATGTATCAAGCTACTTCAAAACTTTTTTTTTTGCCAGTCCTGGGGCTTGAACTCAGGGCCTGAGCACTGTCCCTGGATTTTTTGTGCTCAAGGCTAGCACTCTACCACTTGAGCCACAGTGCCACTTCCAGCTTTTTTCTATATATGTGGTGCTGAGGAATTGAACCCAGGGCTTCATGTATATGAGGCGAGCACTTTACCACTAGGCTATATTCCCAGCTACCACTTCAAAAGTTAGTAATATAAAGTAATTTATTATGTCACCATTTGTCCTGGGATTTGGGAGCAGCTAAGTGAGTCAACCTGGTCCAGTCAGTATATCAGCTGGGCGGTGATCATTTCTGGCTTGATTAGGGCTGGAGGATTCTAATATGGTGCCCTCAAATGGCTCTTGGAAGGCGTGGTCTCTGGTCATCAGGCATCAGCCTCTTCATGGGACTGCTTTGATGGCTTCACCACATGGTAGCTGGCTTCACCCAGATGGAAGCCATATGACTCAGAAGTAAACCACAACATGTCCTATTTATGAGTTCCCATGTCTAGCACACACTCAGAAGTTGGTGTGTGTGTGTGTGTGTGTGTGTGTGTGTGTACATGTGCACATGCTTTTGTTTTTTTCCTCAAAGCAAATGCTCTACCACTTTAGTCACAGCTCCACTTCCAAATTTCTTGGTAGTTAATTGAAGAAGAATCTCATGACTTCCCTGTCTGGGCTGGCTTTGAACCACAATCCTTAGATCTCATCTTCCTGAGTAGGTAGGATTACAGGTGTGAGCTACCAGGGAAGGAAAGAGTGAGACTACTTCGAAACTATCATCCACAAAACAGGGCAGCCTTCCCATGTTGGGAAGTCTGGTCCTTTGATGAGACAGGGTCTGAGAGGTCCACTGTGGTAGGCAGAATAATGTCCTCCCTAAACAGCTGGACTCTAATTCCCTGGACCTATGGCTATGTTATATTGCAGTAAGAATTTTAGGTTGCTAAGCAGCTGATCTTAAAATAGAAACATCATTCTGGATTAACCAGGTGGACTTCAGTGTATTCACAAATGCCCTTGAGAGTGGGAACGAGGCAGAACTCAGTGTCAGATTGGTGCAGTATATGTGGAAGACTTCACCGGCCATTTGTGGCTTTAAAGATGGAAGGGGGCCACCGGCCAAGGAATGCAGGCAGCCTACTGAGTCTGGGAAAAGCAAAGAAGCTGTTTCTCCTCAAGTCTCCAGAAAGAAAGTGGCCTTTCTTGATACCTGGGCATTAGTCCAGTGAGATGACCCATTTCTTATTGTCTTAAGCCATTAAAGTGTGGTAAACCCATTATAGTAACAATAGGAAATGAATACAGGGATAGACTCATTCACTTTTCCTCATTCCTCATCTATTTCTGTTCTCATTACAGGCTTATTATTATGCTACTTATATTTTACTGATGTATTTGTTGCCGCCTCTTTAAAATTATAAGCTTTCTGACAGCAAGGGTGATACTGTCCATGTTTTGTTTTTGTTGCTAGTCCTGGGGTGTGGACTCAGGGCCTGAGCACTGTCCTTGGCTTCTTTTTGCTCAAGGCTAGCACTCTACCTCTTGAACCACAGCGCCACGTGCAGCCCTTTTCTGTTTATGTGGTGCTGAGGAATCGAACCCAGGGCTTCAGGCATGCTAAGGAAGCACTCTACCACTAGGCCATATTCCCAGCCCCGGTGATACTGTCTTTTGGTTTTTGTTCTTAAAACATTTATCTGAAGTACAAAACACATTGTTCATTACTCTGTGTTGTGGTTTGGATATGAAGTGTCTCCACATAAAGATTGGAGGGTTGGTTCCCCAGCTGGTGGTGCTATTTTGGGAGGTTCTAGAAACAGCCTACCTGAAGATAAGTCCCTGATGTGTGTTGGGGTGGGGGCTGTAACTTATCCCGGGATTTTTCTATCTCTCTGCTTCCTATGGCTATGGAGTAAGGGAGCCACGGCTGCTACATTCTTCTGCCACCATGATGGTTCCACACAAGCGCAAAGGGCCCATTAAGTAATCATGGACTGATTTCTCTGAAACTAAGAGCTAAAATGAATCTTTCCTCTCTTACATTGTCTCAGTTTTGGCTAGAGCTACATTAAATTAACTTGTATGCCACGTCACTTTTAGATGGTCTAAACGTAAAAGCAGTCAACTTAGGAAAGAAGTGAAACAGAGCTGGTGTGAAATAAATATGATATACCATCAATTCTTCCTCCGTCAGACTAAAATCAAAGATTCACACCCATGGCAGGATAGTTTATTGAAATACTATTAACTATGTCTTTCTTGTGATTTCAAATCAGTAGCCAGCTTCATTTCCTTAGGGTAGGGACTTCTAGCTGGATCAGTGGGAGATTGGTGGCCACTGGCTCATCTCCAACTTGGAAAAGCCTAAGGCCTTTGGAGAGTTATGGCTCCTTTGGGGTGGAGAGAGGGAGGGGAAGTCTTTTAGGGGTAAGGAAGATGGATCCTCAGAACCAAAGAAGCACCCCGCCCCCCCCCCCCAGCCTTATGATTAGCCGGGATCTGCATCCTGTTTGGTGATAAGCCCTCCCAGGGGAGGAGGGCAAGTTAGACCCGAGACTTGAAAGTTCTCTGAATTCTCCATGAAGCCCAGGCCCTGCACACAGTTCAGTAGTGGATAATGTGAAGAAATTGGGCAGAATAGTGGGTAATCTCGCCTGAGACCACACAAAATGGCACCCCATGTCTTCAGGGGCCTCCCAGGGCCTTAAGGGATGTTGTAAAACCAAATGGGAGGGGTAGAGAAGGATATGTATGTTGGGGGAGAAAACCCTAGGATAACCAAGATGGAATGTCTCCATACTAGTCAGAAGAGGAAGAGAGGCTGGAATCAGAAATACTCTGATTTTGAAGGACAAAAGGCAATAGTCCACATTTTGGACTAGTATTCAAACTAGTGACACTCTTTGGCTTTAATGGAAGATGTTTAATGTATGGGGAGGTCTGGGCAGGGCTGGTATTTAAGAAGGCAACAGGTCCTTCACTGTGCTGCTTTGGGAGAGGGGAAGAGGATGAAGTAGAGCTGCTGGTAGGTTCTGTGGCTGAGCTAGGTTGGAAGCACATACTCCATCTCATCAGGGTTGAGGTACAGGTAAATCAGAAGGCAGCTCCAGATGCCAAGGGTGAAAAGGGCGCCCAGACGGGGTGTGAAAGGTTCTTGCTAGGTGGGGAGAAAGGCAGGAACCTGAGGCCAAGTCAGCTCTGTTGCTGGGGGTGGGGGACCCCCTCCCCACCCAGGGCAGCAACCTTAGGCTTGGCCTCCCAAGTCCTCCTTCCTGGAGCCACATTCTCTATGACTGGGCAGTTGTACCGCGTGGCAGAGTCACTTGTGGTCCCTACTTCCTAAATAACCACACATAGGGGAGCTTTGCTGTACAGGCCGCTAGAGCACAGAGGCCCATGGGAAAAACAAAGACACCCAACTGGGAGATCTTGTACGGATCTACCTACCCCTGATTGTAGTTGGTCTTTAGAGCACACAACAAACATTTCTCCTGCAGAGGACAGAAACGGCACAAGAAAGATCATTTTCCCCTGGTCCAAGATGGCCAGCCTGCTGGACCCCTCATCGAGCCTCGCTATAGGAAAGGACAGAATAATACAGTGGAACTTGGGAGCAGGCAAATCCAGGGTTGACCTACATGATCATGCTTAGGAAGCTCCACCATCTAGAAGGCAAGGTGGGTAAGGAAGGCTCCAGACTAGGGAGGCATCCCAGGGCCAGCAGTGGGTGGCACCAGCCACCTTCAAGAACAGAGGTTGAAAGAAGAGGAGCCCAGGGCTCAGCACCAGGCCTGGCTGGGTTCAGGGCTACACTTACACAGCAGCTCTTGCACTGATGGGGTGAATCCAGTGGGTCCTTTTTGGGTTTTGGGGATGCCATCATCTTGCGAAGAGTCATTGGGGCTCTTTCTTCCATCTTCCTGTGCCTGTGCTGAGAGTCTACATCAATGATTCCTGTCATCCCGAGTTCCTGGTGTTCTTTGGCTCTTCTTTGGAGGGTTCTAGTGGTTAGGGAGGGACCAAGAGTTGGGGAAAACAGAAGACTTTGAGCCATTAGAGTCACAAGTCTTTGGAGAATCTGAGTGTCCCCCGCACCCAGAGGAAGTTGGCAGAGTGAATGGAGGAGATACTTGAGGAATGAGGGGAGAGGGGGGTAGCTGCTACTTACAGCTTGTTGTTTTTCTGTATATTTATTAAGACATCCATCTTTTCATCCATATCCTTTTGCATTTCCTTCAAGAGAAAATGCTCAGTTTTCTTTTTCAAATTTTTGTTATTCTAAATAATCTTGTGTTGATTTTTAAAAAAACATTTATACTGGCTTTTCTAATTATGCTCATGAATTATATTAGGAGTAGAATCTTAATCTCAACAAGTTTTATCTTTCTAGTGACGTTTACCTAGGAGTCCGTCCCACTTTTGTACAAATTTGCACTCTATTCCTACTTTAAGAGCATTTCCATCTTGTTTTAAAATTAATTAATGCCAGTACTGCAGTTTGAATTCAGGGCTTCAGTGTTGTCCCTTAGCTTTTATTCCTGCTCAAGGCTGGCACTCTTCCACTTGAGTCACTCCCCTTCCCCCATACCTACACACACACACACACACACACACACACACACACACACACACACACACCTCATCTTTCTGCTTGGAGATGAGTGTCTTTTGCATTTTGTGGTTTTGAACCACAATCCTCAGCTCTCAGCTTCTTGAGTAGCTAGGATTACAAGTGTCAGCCACTAACACCCAACCAACATAACTCTTTTTTAAAAACTCCCTTTCTTTGTAATGGAAACTATTATTTTTGCCAGTCCTGGGGCTTGAACTCAGGGCCTGAGCACTGTCCCTGGCTTCTTTTTGCTCAAGGCTAGTACTCTACCTCTTGAGCCACGGCGCCACTTCTGGCCTTTTCTGTTTATGTGGTGCTGAGGAATGGAACCCAGGGCTTCATGCATGTTACACAAGCACTCTACCACTAGGCCATATTCCCAGCCCCTAAAACCCCTTTTTATATATTTAAATATTTAAGTTTGTGATTTCCATTATATACTGAACAATAAATACTACTGATAACATCTTATTGGTTTTTATTTTTTAAAATCACTTTATAGACTCTTTTCTGTTTACAGGGCTAACTGGCTTGTGTTTTTCTCACATTGTTAAAGCAATGTTCTTAATATCATTATATAATCCTTTCCTTCTCCCTGATACTTTTTATTTAAATTTTTAGAGAATTCTCTAGAAGTGCACTGAGCATGCACTGGAGTCACCTGGGAATATGTGAATGCTGCTGATGTCTGGACCTCATCTCTGAAGTTCTACCTTACTGTTTGGGGCTGTAGCCTGCATGTAGGGGTAGGGGCTCTCTGTTGAATATGAAGTCTGTTGGCCCCAAACAACTATCGTCCTAATCTTAGTCTTCTGAGTAGGTAGGATTCCAGATGTGAGCCACTGGTAGCCAGCTTGATTGTACGGCTTTTATTTCTTTTTTAAATTTCATTATTGTCAAAGTTATGTACAGACGGGTTAGAGATTCATATGTAAGGCAGTGAGTACATTTCTTATCCAACTTGTTACCTCCTCCCTCATTTTCCCCCTGCCTCCCCATCCCAACTGTGTGGCTTTTCAATCTTCACAAGGGGTTTTCTTCCCTGGCAGAGAAGCTGTTCTCTTTAGTACTATAGATTACCCACTCAGGTACCTCTATTTGTCTTGTGACAAATCAGTTTGTACCACCCTGGTTTGATAACTGTGGCTTTGTCACTGAAAATTAACTATTTGGTAAGGCTAGAGACTCTTTAAGCCATTGAAATAAAAAAAATAAACATAATTTTATTATTGTTAAGGTGTACAAAAGGGGTTATTATTTTATAAGTCTGATAATGAGTACAACTCTTTTTGGACAATGTTACCTCTTCCTTCGCTTTCCCCCAATAACTCTTTAAAATTTTATAGTGAATGCTTATTTCTGTTTCTGTGTCAGTAGTTCTCAAACTTTCAGCTGAAGAACTTGGCCAAAGTACAAGGGCCCACCCTAGACCAACAGAAATATAGGCTGCATTTCCTTGCTACTATCACAAGTGATTCTGAAACACTGGAGTTTGTGAACCTCTCTTCTAAATTCCAGATTATCCTCCCAGTGTGAGGTGTATGCACGTGTGTGCGAATGAGTTTGTGTGTGTGCATACCAGTTGTTGAAATTGAGCTCAGGGGGCCTGGGTGCTGTCCCTGAGATTTTTTGCCCAGGCTAGTACTCTACCACTTGAGCCATAGCTCTACTTCCAACTTTTTGGAAATTTATTGGAAATTCCTATTTCCAATGAATTCTCATATGCTTTCCTACGTAAGTTAGCCTTGAATTGTAATCCTCATATCTCAGCCTCTTGAGTAGTTAGGATTGCAGGCATGAGCCACCTGTGCCTGGCTTTTTTTCCTCTTTCTTTCTTTAGTCCAAAAGAATCCTATAGGCCCTTCAATTTGTTTAGTTTGTTTTATTTTCAACTTGCAGAAAGTTCTAAGGCTTAGCGGAAAACTCACTTTCTAAGGATGCTTCTGTTAGGTTTCCTGAGTCACTACCCCCTGATTACTGACAGCCTGCGATTTAGCTGGCAGTGGCGTGGGGATTTCCTCCTGGGCCATAAGCACCTGGAGAGCAAGGTCTGCCATCTCTTTACCATTCAGCATGGTACCCTGGCCCACGGAAGGCAGGAAGGAAAAGCTTACCTTCATAATTTCGACAAATTCTTGAAGTTTATCAAAATCCTTGTCCATTATATCCTTAATCTAATGAGGAAGGAAGAGCACAGGGTATGTGTGTTACTAGGGTCAGTTTTGGGATCTTGGAAGCATTTTAAGCCAAGGACTCTACTAACAATGTCCTGCAAAGGCCACTACCTTTCCAAGAAGTCACTAAGGGGACCAAGCACACCAGCCATCAAGTCATTCCCACCGGCCCCGGCATGGCTTAGACACAGCCACTGCAAGGCCTATGGGTGAGGCGGGTGCAGAGAGACAGATTGTTCAGTGATGCCTTCTTGCTTGGGGATTCCCTTGTTCTCTGAGTGGCCGGAGGCAGCTACAACTCAGAGACAAGGGAGTTCTTGCTATGCAGGTCACTCATGGGAGGTGAGTAAGGAGAGTGCTCTGACTTACCTGCCCCCCACCCTGCATTCTAAGTCAGCCCCTCCCTCAGTGCTATCATTGAAGTTACACCATCCCACCCTTAACATTAAGATCAAGTCACTCGAAAACTAGACCTAAGCAGCACACAATAAAAACAACAAAAATACCTAAGCTGCCTGCCCAATACTTAAAAGAGGTCGAGGCTGAATTTAGTTTGATTGCAATTCCTGATTTTCTTCACTACTCAAAGTTATAAACAAACAAAAATAAATTAACTTTGTAGTACTGGAGATTGAATCCAGACCTAGAGCTTGCTCAGCAAGCATTCTACTGTTTAAATCACACTTTTAGTCTTCTAGACGTTTCTTTCTTTTCATTTTACTTTCAGAGAGATTAACTTTGCCTGGGTTGCCTTTGACCTGGGATCCCTGTCTCCACCTCCTAAAATGCTGGGATTACAGGTGTGTGCCACCACTCCTAGGGCATTTTTCTTGAGCTCTGCTTTCCCTCCATGTTATTCAAGCCTTGTCCAATTACCTGTTTAATCTCCTCCATTTTTTCTTTGAGTTCTTCCCTCACCTCCCTGAGTTCGTTCTGAGGAAATAAAGTGAGAGAGAGAAGGAGTAAAGAAATATTTTGGATGGTGTGGGGGACTGTTAAAGGAAAGGGTGTGGAACAGAACATGGCCATAAGAACAAAGAGATAGCTCCATGAATAGGGAAGAAAGAATGCTGTTAAGACACAGGGACCAGGGGACCTGCAGACATAATGGGCTTCGTGATGGGAAAGCAGAGGAGCAGACTATCACTTCTTTAGAAGTCAGGCCCCTTAAGCCCACCCTGAACCTAGAAATCAGACAAGTCCAAATTACAGGACATTTAGTAAAACAAATAATCTGTAATCCTCAAAAATGTCAGTGCCCTAAAAGACAAGAACTGTTCCTAATTATAGGAAAAGAAAGTGACGCGTGATCACAGATTAGCTCCTGAGCCAGAATTTTTTAAAAAGTGTTTGTTGTGAAAAACAATGAGGCAATTGTGAAGTGAGAATAAGGATCCAGATGAGTATGGTTGGCCGATTTCCTGATTTTGATCATTGCACTGTGGGTATGTTAAGAGAATGCTGGGGTTGTTTTTTTTTTTTTAAGGAAATAAATGCACACTGAAAATTTGGAGAAGTCTTACATCAAATGGTCCAGAAAATAACACAGTCATCCCTTGGTACCCACAGAGAATGGCTTCCATGGCTCTACCCCATGAAGGGCAGTGGAAGGGGAGGCCCAGAAGGGGAGAAGCAGTCTGATGCTGGCCCAGTAATAGCCCACTGCTCCTCTGTGTCTGGGGTGGGGAGTGGGGCTGTTCCAGGACACTGCAGCAGGTGCCCAAAGCAGCAATTAACTCCTGCCATTACATCATGTCACATTTACATATGACCTGTACATAAACTTTCATCTTTTCCCCCTAGTGTTTCCTATTTGAGGTTAGTTGAAGATGTGGAGCCCAAAAATACAAAGGGCTGTGTGTGCATGTAAGTGGGGGAGGGGTTGGGGAGGATAAAGCAACCACAACAAAATGGTAAGTAGCATTTGGAAAATGTGGGTGCAGGTCATATTAGAATTCATTGTACCACTTTTTGTCCCTTTTTGGTAAGTCTGCAATTGTTTCAAAATAAAATGTTAAACAAAAAAAGACCCAGAGAGGATGAAGTTACGGCACCACAGGTGCCAGCGGGTTTGTTCCCTGGAAGCTGTGCTGCCCACCCACACTTCACAGGACTTTGGGGTCCCCAACTCCTGGGCTTCCTCACTGACCTTCAGCTCCTGCGTCATCCCCGTCTTGGTGAATAGACTCTCCTGTTTAGTTACTTTGCAATTATATGTCTGAGGCTTGAGGAAGAAACACAGAACATTGGAAATTACAGATGTGGGCTGGGGTTGCAGGGCAGGGAAACTCACCCGAGTTTCTGGAGACGGGACACAGAGATGAAGCTGGTGGCCCCACCTAGGCCCAAGTCCCCTCTCTGCTCCTCCTCCCCGAGTCTATCTTGTTCCACTTCCCTCCTGGTCCACTGAGCCGCTGTTCTTTCTGCCCCTTGCCCTGCCAAGCTCGTGTCTCCTCCGGGCTCTGGGTGCTGCCTCCTCTGTCCTGCCAGCAGCTGCTCATCCAGAGCTCTCTAAAGAACCTCTTTCCCAGCCACCCCACACAAATCAGCCATCTTTCCTGTCTCTCCGCCTCTGCTGTGCTCTTTGCACAGCTGGGAACACAGCTGCGTGTTCCTGGGATGCCCATCTGATGGGCTACTTGTGTGAAGGTCTTCTGGAGAAACTTGTCTCTCATGGTGACTTCCAACACCTAGGCCAGGCACTGGTTGCCAGGAACAGTGAATCACCTAACTCCAAGTCACCTCACCACCCATGTCAGGCCTGGATGCCCTATATAGGTCCTCAAATATTTGGCCTGACCCTGGCTTGTTTCAGGCAAACTGCCTTGCAATTCTTGTTCTACAAAACAAGAGAGGAGGCTGGGCCTTAGTCTGTCAGGAACTGGGACTGAGGGAAGTAACACCTGGTCCTTGCCAAGAGACTCTCCCTGACACTGAACCTGCCCTGGCTCACATGGTCCCCCGATCTGCTTCCTGGAAGCTCAGCTCTTCTAATGAGCATGCGCTTGCCTATTCAGCAGGCAGAAAACGCTTTGGGGGGCAACCTCCTAGAGACAGTTTCTAGAGTAGAGGCCTTGGGGATACACCCAGGTTTCTTTTTGTTTAGTTATTTTTCTGATAGGTTCTTGTATTTTTTTTTAAACCCGGGCTGATCTGGACGACGATCGTCCTACCTCTACCTCTTATGTAGCTGAGATTACAGGCACAAACCAACACAACCAGCTTGTTTTGTGGAGATGCAGGTCTAATTTTTTGCCCCAGTTCACCTTGAACCACAGTCCTGCCATTACAGTCTTGAGCCACCTCACCCAGACTACACCCAGCTTCTAACCTCAGCTCTCTTTTCTTCTAGCTGAGCCAAGTTGGGGGAGTTATTTACTACCTCTGAGCCTTCATTTCCTCATGTGTAAGGTGGAGGGAATAATTATTTTTCTGATAAGGTTATTTTTGAGCCTTAGACTTGCTGGTGAGATTTGGTCTAGCCCAGGGATTAGGGGCTGTGAGTTGTTAGGAGGACAGAGTATTACAGTGAGGGAGAGAGCAGAGGCTCCCTGCTCCCACCTCATGCCTTGAACCCAAAAGCCAGGCATGAATCCCATACCCACTTTAAGCTGAGCAGCTACTTTGTGCTCAGAACAGGAAAGAACAGCTGGATGGGCCAGAGTATGTGTCTTCCTCACCAGTCTCCACTCAGTAGGAGGTCAGAGTCCCCCATAGCACCACGCCCTCCCCATTTACCATTCTTTTCTTCAATTCTGCCCTCTTGGCTGACATGATGAAAGAGGCCAGGGTGTTCTTTACCTTCCCAACCACCCCACAACAACCTCCCGGGGACCAGCCACTGTCTTACGCAACTTACAGGCTGAGGTGAGGGAGGGTGACTACCTCTGCGGGGCGGAATCGCTGAGGTCACAGTGGGCCAGGCCTCACAATGCAGGCCCCACAGCTTGGGCCCCACTGCCTTGCCACGGAGATGAGAGGCTCTGACCAGGTCTCAAGGTCACAGTCCTTCCTGCAGGAGCAGAAGCTGTTCACCTGGGGGCCTAGACTTCATTTCTCTATGTGTTCTTTAGGAACTGTAAGGTTCCTTTGATCTGTGGTTCAGTTCTCAAAGATCCATCAGCCACAGGGTAGCAGGGCCCTTTCTCCACTTGTTCCCATAGACCCTTGATAGTGCTGAGCAGAGAATCATGGTAAAAATGACTGACTCCACTGTAATAGCTCTGTGATATGACAGGCAGCACTTTCTCTTTCCCTCTTGCTTGGCTTAGGCTCCTTTCAGACCTGCAGTGACCTTCACTTAGTGGGGCAGTTGTTCAGTAAGCTGCTTTCCAGTTCAGCACGATGTGAGCTCAGTGGCCCTATGTATTAGGCAGTGGGTCTAAAAGAAGGTCTCAGTGTGAAACTGCCTCATAAAGAAATAAGTGAGCTGGGTATCAGTGGCTTATACCTATAATCCTAGCTAGCTACTCAGGAAGTTGAGATCTGAAGATCATGGTTTGAAATAAGCCCAGACAGGACAGCATACGAGAATCATCTCCAGTTAACCAGCCAAAACCCCAAGTGGTACAGTGGCTCAAGTGTAGGGTGCTGGCCCTGAGTGACAAAGCTAAGGAACAGCACTAGGACAATTCCTAGCACTAGCACACACAGAAAGAAAGAGAAAGGAAAGAAAGAGGAAAAAGGAAACAGAAAGAATGGATGGAAGAAAGAAAGTAATATATACATGTATACACACACTTATGATTTATCATGTGGACAGAAATCTAATCAGAGTGTTTACCTTCTCCCAGTATTTACCATTCATTTCCCAAACATATCACTGTTGTTATATCTTTCAGAAATGCTGTGGTGAGCTATGTACATATGATCATATAAGACAAGGATAAGCAAAAACAACTCCAAGAGTAGGACACAGGAGGACTCTATTATTGACATTACATTTAAAGTTCTAGGTGAATCTCCTTTGGCATACACTACATGGTTACTGTATATGATTTTGGTACACTGGGTATTGTATATATGCCTACCTGATCTAAGGAAGGGAAAGAAAAATGAGGGTGTAAGATATCACAAGATATGTACTCACTGCCTTATTATGTAACTGTACCCCTTTTGCACAACACCTTGTCAACAAAATTTAATTAATAAAAGAAATGCTGTGGTGAATCTGAGGGAGTGAGTCTCATTATTCTGGAAGGTTCTGCAGCCTTTGGAGGACTAAGTTGAAGCAGCTCTGCAGTGCTAGACATTGTTTAGTACCATTTTGTTATGGCAATGCCATTTTTACCTGGAGAATGCCAGATCTGCTTTTCCTAACCCCATTTCACAGTACAAGGCATGTGTGAAAACCAGGGCAAAGATAAGGTTCATAAGTATTCTATCAGGGTTTGGGGAGACGGGTGTCCACAACAGAGAGGAAGAGGCACCTGTGGGGTGTTCAAATCAGTAGTTCAACTTCCTTTTCTTTACAAAGCTTCTAGGTTTTCAGTTTTATAAGGGTAATGTTGGGGATAATTTTTTTGATTGACTTATTGCCTTATTTTTTTTTTAAAGAGAGGAAGATCTTGGTGCTAGTGGCTCATGCATGTAATCCTTGCTGCTCAGGAGGCTCATGGTTTAAAGCCAGCCCATGCAGGAAAGTCCGTGAGACTCTTATCTCCAATTAACCACCAGAAAACTGGGAGCAGAGCTGTGGCTCAAAGTGGTAGAATTCTAGCCTTGAGCAGAAAAGCTCAGGGACAGTGCCCAGGCCTTGAGTTCAAGTGCCACAACTGAACAAAATAGAAAGAGAAGGGGCAGGGAGGGAGAGGAAAAGAAGGTGAGTAGGGTAGGGAGAACCAACCTCAGTTGGTAAAACAAAGAGCATAGTGACATCAGTGAATATTTGGGAGTTATACACAGACAGTATATAAATAAATGTGTAATGTATAAAGTTTACCTGAATGTGCAACTGTGAACTCATTTTATTGGTAACTGTTGCAGAAGTGCATCTTGCACATGCCATTTTGGGGATCATTTTTTTTTGTTGTTGTTGGAGAAATGTTTAAAATGGACTCAGGCCTCTGAATTTGGCATCTTATGAATCCAGGGCTATAAATTTCAGGCTCAGTCACTACGCATGTGGAAGCTCAGAGAACAGGGGAAAAAAATCCTGTGGCCAAGAGACCTATTTGACCACCGAGCCTCAATATTCTAAAGCCCTTTGATTATGGCAGAATGTGTCCTAAGCACCCAGAACCTTGATAATGTGGTCTCCAACCAACCTCAAATCAACATGGGTCAATATAGATGCACTGCACGATCAACTTTCTGGCACCCTGGCACTTCATATCCTGACTCATTGACAGAGGGGCCTGTGTTTCCTAGCTCTTGGGGAGCTCTTCATATACACTTAAGAGCTTTCACTACTCCAGAGGTGGAAATCAGGAAGATTGTGGCAAGGCCAGGCAAAGATTAGCAAAACTCCATCTCAATAAGCCAGGCATGGTGGCCCAGGCCTGTCATACCAGCCATGGCAGGAAGCCTAAATAGGAGGATCATAGTTCAAGTCTGCCTGGGAAAAAGTGAGACACTTAAAACAAGAACTAACGCGAAACAGGGTCAAGGAGTAGTGCAGATTGCTTGGCTGGTAAGCAAATTCAAACACCAAGGCTGCCACCAAATACACAACCAAAAAAGATACTTTATTTGATTGACTTCGGTGTTGTCTTCTTTGATTTTAGATAGCTTTATTCTCTGCAGCAGCAGATACCCTTTTTCATAGACACTGGTTACTATGCAATTTCTGATCATTTCTACAAGTAATGTAGCTAGCTTTTAAATTGATTTTTATATTCTTTTTATTACTTGGTTTATTTTGTTATTGTTTCTGTGAGAAAGCTATATGTAGTTGCTGTCGTATGAACTCCTTATACTTCCATTTCAGGAACAGATTATTGTCAACCTCTAGTGAAGTCACGTCAAATGTGCTGTGGCTTTTCTCCTCTGCATATTCACTATAACAAGCACCTGCTTGCCAGGCCTCTCCAGACCCCACAGACCCATTGCTATTCCCACAACCCATCAGAGCAAGACTGGCCGGCTGTGTGAGAGAATGCAAGGGCGCTGTCCTCCCGAGTGTGGCTTCCAGGCTCTTTCGCTTTATTTTTCATCATAACTGAGACCCACAGCAAGAAGGGCAACTAGTTTCCTTTTGCCTTTCTCAGCCCTTCTGCTGGAAGGCTGGCCACAGGTGCTGTCCTTGCCTTTTATTTCCTCCTTGCCACCTCTGACCTCTTCAAACTCCCATTTGTCATGAAAATGATAAGACTGTGATACCATCCTTTTGACCTTGAGACAATCTCTATCTTGGGAGCAGCTCTTGTCACTACTGGTCACATTCCTGTACTGACCCCCCCCCCCCAAACAAAACCAAAAAACCCCAAACCAACCAAAATACCCAAAACACATCTGAGTGCAAAGGATGCTGGGAAATGTAATCAAGCTTCTTCCACTAAGAGAAAATAGCTTTATGGAGGTAGCCAACTTCTGCTCCATTTTCTAATGCATTCCATCTCACTTTAACAACTGTCATAGTAAGTCTGATTTGGGATTCTTTTGTTTTGTAGTGTAAAAGAAAGGTAACTTTCAAAAGCTTCCCAAAAGGAAATCTATACCGTGATTAAATGTCTGCCAAATGTGAACTGGAACACCTAGGGTAAAGATTGGGTACTTTTTTGTTACCTGACTGGACAATGAGCCAGGATGTTGAGACAAAGATTGTATTAACAGTCCAATTTGACCAAGGCTTTAGAGTACCACAGTTCCAGGCTATTCCATACCCATTCGGCTGCAAAGGGCCTTGCAAACCAAACTCTTCACCACAGGAGTCTCCTCCACGGCAGCCACTAGAATATGGGGGCTGTTGTGAATAGCTCCAGCCCAACTGCTCCCCCAAAACTACTTCCTTAGGGAGGGGAAGTGGGGGTGTGCTCTGCTGTTAGCCTCTTGGGTTCTTTCACAAACATACTCTCCAAAGTGTGGGCCCCAGCATTGAGCTCCATTCCTTTTCCTCAGCCTGTGGCCCAGGCCTCCTCTTTCCAGGCTCCTGCTCCCCAGCCTGTTTGCCCAGCTTAGCTAACGCTAAATTGTAGGCAGAGGCTACACAGGACAGCTTCCTTTTGGCAGGATGGGATAGCTCAGGTATAAAGAGACACTTAAACTGTTCCACTGGGGCCTGGGACCTCTGGTGCTTTCCTACTGGTCTTGTAAAAGATTGGTTCCCATGGGTGAATGCTTTGTGAACTAGGAACCATTCCTGCCCTCAAGAAACTCAATCTAGAGGAGGGAAAGAGAAATGCATGTGGAATTTCCACCTGGAATGCTGAGTGGGGCCCTTGGGGTGGGGTGGGGGACTGCCTTGCCCCTCACTGCACTTCTGGGTAGGTATCTCTCAGGGTTTAATGGCACCTTTTGTTCAAGGGACTTGCAAAGAAGCCTGGGAAAAATGACAAGACAAAAAGGTGACTGGTACTGTTTTCTGTCCTCACAGGCCCTGGCACAACAGGGTCTGACCACTGGGATGCAGTCATCTCAGGACACCACCACACAGGAGAATATTGGGCAGGACATTATTGTTACTGATTGAGTCACATTTTCCTTCCATCTTTTCCTTTTTCCCATTCAGACAAAGCTGTAGTTCTCTTAGGGATAGCTGAGGTAGAGCACAGAAAAAGTCTTTTAGGTTTTTTGTTTGTTCTTGTTTTTTTTAAAGACTGGGCCTTGGAGAGAGCAGACTCTGGGCATAAACAGGACACAGGGATTTGTTTCCCCAGAGGAGGGAAGTGCCTCATTCTCCAGTGTGTGTGTTTACATGGGACCTGGAGCCTAGAATGATGAAGGGTTCATATCACTAGAGCACAACTTGTGGGGCCATCTTCTTCCTGCTTCGTAGTTTTCTGTGACCTGTGCTTGAATCATGGCCCCATTACATTACTTTCTACCATATAGTCTTTTTTCTTTCTTTCTTTTTCGTGACACTGGGGTTTGAACTCAGGCCTTACTTGTTTGGCAAGTGCTCTATTCCTCTGGCCATGCATCCAATCTTTTTGTTTTGTTTGAATATATATATATATATTTTTTTTTCAGATAAATTATCATGCTTTTGTCTCTGCCAACCTCAAACCAAGATCTTCCTACACTCCCATCCTGAGCATTAGGAATTACAGGTGTGTACCATAGCACCTGGCCCATGTAGTCTTAAGCAAGTTATTTCACCTCTCTGAGCCATAACTTTCCCCCTGTACAAAGGGGCCAGTGTCACAGTCTTCCTGGTGAGGGTGCAGTGAGGGTGGGCAGGATTGTGCAGCACGGCCTGGCCCATGCACGCTTTTCTTCTCCATCCCCAGCCCTGTTCCCTCTCCTCCTCTCCTCCTCTAGCCCTTCTGGCCTCCAGAACTCCACTCCACTCACTTGGTTCTCTTCCATCCCACCCTCTCCTTTATCAGCAGCAGCCCCAAAGATGGTCTCCTCCCTGCCCTTCTCTACATAGTATTTGTCTGATCCCTGTTGCCTTGCAACAAGTTGCAAAGAGATTTTTTTTTTCTGCTTTACTCAAGCTGAATCCCCAGCACCACCTGCAGTGAGTAGCCAGCAGCAGGTATCAGTGAGTATTTGCTTAGTAAAATCCATCAGTGTGGACAACAAAAGTGAGGAGAATAAATCCAAGAAAGAAATGACCAGAAGACCAGGTACAGCCTCTGTCAAGCCTGAGAACTTTCCACCCAAAGGCTGCTAGCTCTGAGGGTTTTGTCCTGTGCCACAGCCATGCTGTCAAGGCAGCTGTTGCTATGTCTCTGCTCAACAGGTAAGACCACACCTGGGCCTGGGGGAGGGCACGCAGCCCAGAGCAGCTCTCCTCTGAGCTTCTCAAGACCCAAGATGGAGTGAGACAAAATGGACAGAAGTGAACATTTTACAAGCATTGTTCCAAGGGTGGGGAGGAAAGGAGGTAAGCATGAGGTTCTCTCTCCCTTCGTGTTGCCTTTGGGCCTCCTGGGCCCTGAGCTGCTCATGGATCTAGGAGGGGGGGCAGGCCCAGAACCAGTGTACTGACTGAAGGTCAAGTGAAAAGTGGTAAAAAAAAAAAAACCAGGGCTTAACTTCACTGGGCTTACGTCTAGGGGTGCTGAAAGATGTTCATCCAGATAAATCACAAAGATCAAGTGTAGTAAGGGAGGTCAAGGTGTCCAGGCGCCCTGGGAAGGGGACTGCTGATCAGGTGGGAGGGCTTTCCTGGGAAGGGAGGTTCAGGCTGGGCTGAACAGTTAGGAATAGCCCATGGCAGGGTGTGGGACAAGGCCACTTCAGAAGCTCCAAGGTGACAGCCTAGGACCTGCTGTAGCAGGACTAATAACTTGGCCTGATGGGCCTAGGGTGTGGAAAGAAGTGGGGAGCTGAAGAAAGCTTGAGGTGCTCATGGCTGTAGAACCCACAGTGTTTGCTGGGTGGCAGGGATGAAACACTGGGCAGTGACTCCTGGCCCTAGTCTGGTGAATGGGTGTTTTCCCCCATCTCCCAGGGGAAATGCCTGATCCCAAACTATGAAAGAACACTCGGCTTTAATCCCTCCTGCTGGCAGAAGGAACAAAGCGTGTTCTCATGGATTACGCTAAGTTGAGGAAAGGTTGCCGAAGCCTCCCTTCCTCCCCCCCCCCCCGTCCCCTCACGTGTCAGGAATGGCGGCAGAGAGAGAGAGAGAGGCATGGGGAGACATATTCCATGGTCCATGAGTCTCACCCGTCCAGAGGGTGGGCAGAAGAATTTATTATGGTGACAAAGGCGGAAGGGGAGGGACTTGGGGTGACTAACTGATTAGCTGAGCTGGGCTGCCAATCAGGTGATGTCATGAAACTTCCTCTGTGGGTGAGGACCACAATCCCCCAAGGGCCAGGCCTCCACCATTAGACACGCTGCTGAGAGGCGGGGACCGCTTGCTTCTCTTCTGGTTGAGGCAGGAAGGTGGGAGGGGCCCCTCCCACACTGCCCCAGGGCTGGGGGAAGGGCAGCCTGAATCCCCAACAAACGGGTGGCATGTGTCCATGGTCCTGGATGTATACAGAAGGTGAAGAAAGCAATCAGGACCCTGGCCTGGCTGGCTTTCCAAACCCATTCGTTCCTAACATCAGTCCAGGGGGCCACAGGCAGTCATTTTTAAAACAGAGAATAAAGTCAAAGTATCCTTACATCTCCCCCTGTTCTTTCTTGGGCACAGGAATCTTCCAGTTGTCAGCAGACATCTTGGACTCTGGTGGGTGTAAGAGCTTCCTTATTGTGCAGTGTCTGTTTGTCCTTCCTGTGCTGCCCTCTTTCCCAGGCTTAGTTTTCCTTCCTACGACACCTGGCTTGAGGCTGGTTCTTGGTGGCCTGGAATCTTCCAAGATGCTCTCTGTCCCTGCATAGCCAAGGTGTGGGCATAGAGCCTGGGCCAGTTTTCCTTTGCTGGGAATCCCCCCCCCCCAACACATACACAAAGGGATGTTAGGGGAGGTAGGAAGTGAACACTCTGATCTTAGAGTTGGCAGGGAATTTCTGGGAAAAGTCTCTTCCTTCCCTTTATCTTTCCTTCCCAAACACATTGAGAACTTCTGATATATCCTGGTGTGTATAAAGGCTCTTTATACCCAAGTTTCCTAGGCCTGGTGATGGAGACAGATGACCCAACAAGTCTCTTTCCCAAGAGTGCTTTAAAAATCCTCATTCATAGGTGGAGCTGCACATGTGTGAAAAGCTTCCTGGGTGACTCTAATGTACAGCCTGACTTACAAGGCTCTGATGTAGAAGCAGTGCCCAAAGGGCTCACATCTGGGGGCCCCACCCAGGTTCTTGAGTCCTGGCTCTACCTATTTCCCACTAGGTGACCTTGGCCATCCATCATTTGATTTCTTCATTTGTAAAACAGGCATAGCACTCTCTGTCTTACAGAGCTGGAAGAATTCAGTGAAGGAATGGCCCATTGCACATGCTCAGTGTGTTGCAGCTTACAGGAAGGACTCTGCATAGGGCAAAGGGATGGGGAGGTAAAGGAATGGAAGAACGTGGTATTAAGGGGTTGGGTGGGGATAGCTAGCCCATCTAGGGCCAAGAGATCAGTTTGTGCAAAGGCCCAGTGGCTGAGATGGGTAGAGTTGGAGGCAGAGGTGAGAGGCAACCTGGGAGAGAAGAGGCTGGAGAGGTCATTGGGGACTAGGGTAGTGGTGGCAGTAGCCATGCAGTGACAGCCTCTTCTGCCCCAGCCTCACAGCTAGTAAGCAACAGCAAAAGCTTCTACCAGGTGGAGCAGGTGCTGGGAGCAGCTGGTCATGCAGTACTGCCAGCGGCACTACACAGGCCTTGCTGACCTGGAGAGCTTGAACAGTGCAGAGACCATTGTGAGACTCTACAAACTCACCAGCAAGACAGAGGTGTGGGTTGGCCTCTTCTACGATGTGTGAATTTCTGGCCTGAGCTGGTCCAGTGGCTCTGTCTTCACCATCCCAGCATGGTGCAACCTGCCTGTCTTCAAGGAGGGCCTGTGTGCCACTCTGTTTTCTACACTGTTTTGCCTGGCCTGGGCACCGCCTCTTGCATGGCCCAGAAGCCCTTCATTTGCTATGATGGTGTGTGCAGATTCATGTTCTTGGCCTGGGCTTCTTCCTTAGTGTGTGTGTGTGTGTGTGTGTGTGTGTGTGTGTGTGTGTGTGTGTGTGTGTGTAGCCAGGGGATAGGGGAGACTTCTGGGGAAGCTCCATCAGTGGCTGTTATGTTACTTTTTTGCTTAGGTTCAAATTTCTCTGTCTCCCACTGCTAAGACCTCATTAGAAAAAAATGAGTATAAATTAGGATAGAGAAAAATCAAAATCTGGAATATTCCACTATGTCTCTTCCATCTTCCAATTAAAGATTTGGGCCAGGACAAAAAAGGGAAAGTCAGGTGGGAAGATCCATTTGTACCTATGGACACATGACAGCAGAATTCCAGGTGTCCCCCTTCTCATGGGGCACAGGGCAGTATCTCAAAGAGGCAGTGGGACATCCCTGCTTTCCTGGGAGGTCAGTGGGTGGGGCCAACTCCTCTGGGTTATCTTAGCAGGAAATCCAACCTCACACTGGCTATTGGGAACAATCACCCCAACTTTGCCCTCTACCTGGCCTGTCTCTGCTCCTGGAAACCCATACCACAGACCTTTTGTCTTGTTGATGCTAAGAAGATCATGTAGAGAATGGCTATACACAGGATGGACTTTCCTGGAAAAGAGTGCGGCCAACTCTACATTCAATGGTTCTTGTCACCCTGATACTAGTATAGAGCTCAGCTGGCTCCGTCCCTGAGTCTCAGCTACATTGTGCCTGCCATACGATTGTGATACCTAGTCTGTTTCAAGGCTTCTGTTTGAACCCTGGGTTCCAAAGAAGTAAAGAGCTTTCCAGAGGAAGCACTACAGAGGAAAGGCTGTGAGTAGAGGCCTTCCCCTGCGTCTTCCACATCTTAGCACTCCGCAACGACATGTTGGCCCCACACTACCCAGTTTCTCTAGATCTACATGGCCATAGCCAGCACATGAAGTCAAATCACCACTCTTTCCTTAGACTGCCCTGGGCCTTGCCAGTCTGTTATATGTGAAGTGAGATTTAAATGGGAATCAGATCCTGATGAGAAATCCTCACAGCATTCAGAATACCATCCTTCTCACAGGTAGCCAGGCCCTGCCTGATATCTTTGGCCTTGTCTTCTATTCCACCACCCACCCAATCTGCCCAGCCACACTGACTTTTTATTCCCCAACCATACAGCGCCTTGCCTTTGGGCCTTTTATTCTTACTCTGCCGTGGCTAAGGCTAACTCCTTCTCATACTTTCTTCAAAAGCAAAGACCCTAAGTACTTTATTTCTATTTTCCCAGCCACATAATAGGTGTTCAACTTTTTTTTATTGAATAAAGGCAGAAAAGAAGGAATGAGTCTATCCACCTAGAGCTAGGCTTCCTCTGGCTCCAACTTGGCAGTATTCGTGCCTGTAGAGGATCCTCGATAGCCCTCATCCTTACTCCATAACCCTGGCCTGCTTCTGTGTTACAGACCACTCTATAGGTCGCCGCTCCTCCTCGGAGTCCAACCTCAACTTGGCTGTGCTTCAGAAACAAGGTACACCCCTTCTCTGGGAACTTGAACTCATCTGTCTGGACTGATCACTATCTGCTTTCCCTACCCTCCACCCCTGCCTGGTCCTGGCTCTTCCCACCTCTGCTTGGCTGGTTGTATGGATTTGCTGCTCCCAGACTAGAACCCAGAGAGGGGATCAATGCCTTTATTGTTTAGACAGACCAAGAGGGAAGGTGACTTAAATTGCTGAAGAGAGCTGCATCCCTGCTTTCTGGCTCTTTCTCTCAGAGTAGAATAGGCAATTTTTCTTCACAGTTCAGAGTCCTACCCATCGGCCCAGAGATGGGGACTTAACAAGTCCTGGATGTTACTGCTTTAGGGATAACAAAAGTTTCTTTACATCTGATACACAGAAATTCTACGATGAAAGAGAGTTAACCATCTGCTTTGTGGAGCTGGTTCCTGCAGGTTATGGAGCATGGAGGTGGAGAATGAAATAGCATAGGCTTTCAAGGCAGGCAGACTTGTGTTCTGATCTCATTTTTGATACTGAAAATCACTGAGTTAGGGTGAGTCACCACCTTCTTTGGCCTCCTCTTTCTCATCTTGGAGATGAGCTAATATCTATTTTTCAGGATTAGAATATTTTAAAAGATCATGTAGCCATATACATAGGACAGGGCTAGCATATGCTAGTTATTTACTACAGAATAACTTCATAGGATAGGGAAAGAAAGTGTCAGAGAAATCTAGGCAAATCTAAATGGGCCTGTGTCAGACTTTGGGAAGCCCTATTTGAATGTAAGGATGTGACTCCCAATTACGCAAACAGTATTTTCTTTATCCAAGCCTCTGCTCACATCCTTCCCAGATTTCCATTGTCACAGATGCATAGGTTGGAGGGGGACTGGCAGGGGGCAGCCCTCCCTACCTCTGGGACATGGTGCAGGCCAGCTTCAGGCAAGGACTAGAAGTAGTGACTGGTTAGGCTGATGTCTATATATATAATTTTTTTTATTATCAAACTGAATTACAGAGAGATTAGGCTGATGTCTTATTTGTCTGAATTCCTTGGGGCACTAGGGATGGGCTGGCTCTGCCTCATGCCCACTAAGTGGGTCTTATACCAGACTTGTCTCTTCTTTCTGACTCTCTTGATGTAGTGATCCTAGGAACATCACAACCTCCTCTAGTCAGCCTCAGCCCAGGAGCCTCCCAAGAGCCAGTATTGGCAGGCACAGCCCCTGGAAGTTACAAATGAGACAGACTCCAAACCAACATCATCTTAGTTCCTTCAATTATCTCCCAAGTAGAAACTATTATCTTATTAAGTGTGATTTACATGCCCTGTGCTAAGCCACTTATATATGTGCAATTCTGATCTTAAGTACAATTATTATCCCTATTTGACAGGTGAAATTGAGATTTAAATGTAACTTGTAGTGTCATCTAGCTATCAGAATTGCTCTAAAACCCTGCTTGGCATAATGTTTCTCTCTCCAGCTGCTGCTTCATTCTTCCAAGCCAGTAATTTCATCTACCTATAAAATTGTAGCTTTGATCAGCCCTGACACATGAAGATGGGTGACAAGGGCCCAGATCAGATCAGAGAACTGTGCTTGGGGCAGTGAAGGTTGGGATGTCAAAGATCTAGGACCTCAGGCCTGTGGTCTCTGTGTTCTTTGCCTCCAGCTGAAGTCCAGATTGGTAGACTCAACTTCATTCGATTTCAAGAAAAAATGACGTGGCCCTTGGCCCTGAAATATTGTCGCAACCACTACACAGACCTGGCAGACCTGCAGACAGTTACCGACGAGGCAGGCAAGAAAGCCTTGAAGACCATCACAACTGAGATGGAGGCCTGGATTGGCCTCTACTTCAATACAAAATCGGAGACTCTGACCTGGTCCAGTGGCCTGGGTGACAGCATCCCTGACTGGCTGCAGGAAAGGTCCCTTTTGGCAAGAGGGCTGTGTGCAGCACTCGGCAACTACTTGAAAAGCACCCATATATATGCAGTGGTTTGCTCTCTCCTGAAACCCTTCTTGTGCTTCTATGGTGTGTGACAGTCAACTCCTCCTGGGCTCAGAACTGAGGCTAAGCATTAGAATAGGGAGTGGGTTGACTAGGACACTAAGTATAGACCTAAGGAAGTACTTCTGGGCTTTGAGGATAACTGAATTCTGGAACAGATTCCCAAGACCCTTGTACTATAAACTGATAAAGAAGTTATATTTATATTCTGGGGAAGAATCGAATGGACCCCAGCAAGCATGAGGACATCAGCAATTAGCAATAGCAATTAGTTATTGGACAATGAAATGATTAAGGATCTGGGCTTTAGGACAGACAAATTTTTACCACTTTCTAGAAATAAGATAGGTGGCATTCCTGAGCTTTTTTTCTCCTCACCTGGGAAGTAGATTTAACAAAGCAGGATTGGTGATTCCCTGCCCCATGACAGCTTTGGAGGTTGAATGTACAAGGTTTAGAAGAGATCCAGGCATGGGATAAGCACTTAATAGATACCAGCTGTTGTCATTGTTACTGTCACCATGAATGTGTAGGGGCCAGAGTCACTGTGGGTCTGTGTATAGTCTGCTTTCTCAGCAACATGCCTCATCCTGGATTGTCCTTTGCTTTCTCTCTTCTCCTATTCCCCCCTCCCTTCTTATAGCTTTATTGAGATACAATCCACATACCTTAAAATGGCACCTTTGGGGCTGGGAATACAGCCTAGTGGTAAAGTGCTTGCCTCATATACATGAAGCCCTGGGTTTGATTCCTCAGCACCACATATATGGAAAAGGCCAGAAGTGTTGCTGTGGCTCAAGTGGTAGAGTGCTAGCCTTGAGCAAAAAGATGCCAGGGACAGTGCTCAGGCCCTGAGTTCAAGCCCCAGGTCTGGCAAAAAAAAGGTACCCTTTTTAAATGCACAACCCCTGGTTTTTAGTATATTTGCAAGGTTGTTGAATCCTTCCCATTGTCTAATTTCAGGACATCTTCTATCACTCCAAGAAATTCTGTACCCATTAGCAGTTATTCACTGCTCATTGTCCTCCTGGTCATCACCAATATACTTTTGTCTCTGTGGATTTGCCTATCTTGACTATATTTTCTTTCGGTGTGTTGCATTTGATGAGAACTTTGATCCACATCTGTAAAGTAGCTAAGGATTCCTTTTAGTGTTTTTGTGAGGAACAAAGATGGAGCAAATTACCTCTCCCAGCAATAGGCAGACCTAGTGTAGTCATTATACTGTTGAGTTTGCCACCTGGTTGGAGCCAGGCCAGCTACTCAGCCTGTTACATGTGACAGATCCTGACCTTACACTCACCGTTTTCTTCCAGATCCTAACATTGGAACTCGGAAGTTGGCAGAGATGCCTCCGTTCTTTGATGCTCTGACAGTCATGGCTGTGAAGACGACTCCAAGGCCAACTATAGGTGCTTTGAGACCTGAGGTCTTCTGGGGCTGGGGAAGTAAAAAGGGTGGTTTCTATGCAGTTGTCCAAGTTAGGGCACAGGGGATCCTAACAAATCAGCCAGTGAGTGGCCAGAAATGAGGTGGGCTGAGTGTCAGTCAAGGGACACATATGCAGAGAAAGCTCTGTTCTCTACCCTGCTGGGCCAGCAAAGGGTCACTGCCAACATGCTTGCTCCAGGACCAAGAGACCTGGGAGAGGCTAGTTACTCAGGTGCCATGGTGAGGGCAAGATGGCTGGGTAGTACTCTTGGAGAAGAGCCATCAGGGTCTCTGAGGTTCAGCATCTAGGGAGGAAGACACAATAGAGGTGTCTATTGAAATCACTTCTAACTGTTCACTCCTCTGTGGGGAGTGACCAGGGCAGAGTTGGTAGATTTCGTGTGGGGATGTGGCTGTGATTGACAGTATGATCATTCCTGCAGTATTTTAAATTTCCTGAAACATCTTCATAGCTATTACCTCATTTTGTTTCCCAAGAGTTCTTAAGTTAAATAGGATAATTGAGGGCAAAGTCACAGTTTGCCTGGCCTCCTTAAATCACATTAAGATTTTTTGCTTTCTTTTTCAAAGCGGTTAGGGGACTTGATTATGCTCCAACAGTGTTCCATCAATTCCTTTGTTAAATGCTGATAGAGGTGGGTGCTGGTGGTGGCTTGGCCCTATAATCCTAGCTACTCAGAAAGCTCAGATCAGACATCTTGGTATAAAGCTAGTTCAGCTAGAAAAGTCTGTGAAACTCCATCTCTAAAATAACCAGCAAAAAGCTAGGTTGGAGGTACAGCTCAGGTAGGTAGTATGTTCACAAAGCAGGTAAGCCAAGCTAGCCAAGCTAGCTGAGAAAGCTTGAGGACCATGGTACTGGGTGGAGGGGGAGGGGGCAGAGCTTGTTTGGGAAGAGCTCACAGTAAGCAGAGAAGAGAGAAGAGGCTGGTACTTGGTATAGTCATGGCATGGCATAGTTGGGAAAGAGGAGTGTGTGTTCCAGTCCCTATATAATTCTCAGGTGGACTGCATAGCAAGGTGATTCCAGAACCATTTTGAAGGATGAGGAGAAATTAACTTGCAAAATTATGATGGAGCTAGTTATGTGGGGCTGTAGGTATGAGCTGATAGGTTATGTATGTGGGAAAGAGAGAGGAGGGGGAAGGAGATCTAGAGAGGGAGGGAGAGAGAAAACACAGTAGAGAGCAGTGGAGAAGGTAATTTTGGTTCCAAAGCTGGGTGGAAGCCCTCTAATATCTAACATGACCACCTACATGTTTGTCCCAGGCCTGCTGGCTAGTTGGGCTAGTCACAGTGGTTCCAGAAGGCCCTCTTTGCTCTTCCTGGTGTTCAATAAGTGGCACCATTCAGGGTGAAAGCAGCACAGGCTCGGGTGCTGGGTTCTTCTCTCTGCCCTGCAGCTGGCTGGCAGTGCCAGAAGCTCTGGGCACAATGCCCACATGGCCTGTGGCTGGGACCTTGAGAAGGGGTCCTGAACACAGCAGGTACCAGAGAAGTCTCTCTTGCCCTAGAGACCAGCACTGTCTTAGCAGCTGCCTTCCAGGGCCTGGTTTCAGAGGCATGTCACCAGCAGACAGAGAGCCTGGGGTCTTCCCAACTTGGCTCCCACACCTGTGATTCTACCACCTCCACCTCTGTGGGCCTCCCAACTTTGCAACACCAAGGATCTACCTCCTTCAGCCCTCTGACAACCCGCATGCCCCTGGGAGGCACCTCTGTGCAGCAAGAGAGGCTCAGAACCCTGCTGGCCACTACCCACACTGTGTCCTTGAATCTCATGCCTCGTGGAGAAGGTACCTCAGTCCCAGAAGGGCCCAGGGCCCTGCTGGCCACTGCCCAGACCTCGTCCTTGCACCTTTCACCCCCAGGAGAGTCCTGGGGAAGGGCCTGGGGAAGGGTCACTGTTCAGACCACCTCTTTGTGCCTACCACCCTCAGGAGATAACTTGGCCCCTGGGGAAGAACCTGGGACCCCGCTGGTCACTGCTCAGACTATGTCCTCAGGCTCATCACTCCTGGGAAACAATACCCCAGTCTCTAGGGAAGGATCCAGAATCCTATTGGTCATTGACCAGGTCCTATCCTTGAACCTCATGCCCTGGGGAGGAGGTACCTTGGTCCTAGAAAGGCCTAGGGCCCCGCTGGCCACTGGCTACTGGCCAGACTGCATCCTGGCAAC
This sequence comes from Perognathus longimembris pacificus, assembly GCF_023159225.1. Classification (NCBI taxonomy): domain Eukaryota; kingdom Metazoa; phylum Chordata; class Mammalia; order Rodentia; family Heteromyidae; genus Perognathus; species Perognathus longimembris. The sequence continues at coordinate 23,270,190 of NC_063171.1, forward strand.
TCTGTCACTGATCTGTACAGGTCCTTATGTCTCCGGGGAACTCATGTTCCCCAGGAAGTAGCTGGGACCCTTCTAGTCACAGACACCAGTTCTACTGCAGAACCTGTGCCCCAGGGCAGGCTTCTGACTCCGCAGGAGGAAGTAGGGTGACTCTGGCTCAGTTCCATCCAGGTCACCAGGTTGCCAGTGTCCCCTGGGTCCTTCCTATCTAGCTGGTCCCTAGGCTCCAAGGTCCTGGGAAGCTTTATAAGCGAAGAGAGAGTTTTGATGGCATCTGTCTCCTCAGAGAACTCAGGGGGAACTGGTTCAGCAGAGCTCAGAAGAACAACTGCACCCCCTGCATCTGAAACTCCAAGCCAGGTCGCCAGCACTGGGACAGCGGAGAGCCTGCCAGGAACGACAGCAGGTGCCCATTTGCGTCACTGGAGTTAGGCAGCGGGCCTGGGCTTTAGCACCACACAAATCCTCAGGATGGGCCAAGTTCAGTGCCATAGCATGAGTGCTAGATTCCATGGGTGTAGCAGCATTCCAGGCCTTTTACAGGGAACAGGGAATCCTGCCTGGTTACACAGTTCACTTGCCCACTCCCCCTTGATTATGTAGAATGGAGATGGGGTGAAGCATAGAGATGTGGAAAAGAAACAAGCTAGATAATAACAAGAATGCAGAGACATGTGGTTTTTTTTTTTTTTTTTTTTTTCTGGCCAGTCCTGGGCCTTGGACTCAGGGCCTGAGCACTATCCCTGGCTTCTTTTTGCTCAAGGCCAGCACTCTGCCACTTGAGCCACAGTGCCACCTCTGGCCGTTTTCTATATATGTGGTGCTGGGGAATCAAACCCAGGGCTTCATGTATACAAGGCAAACACTCTTGCCACTAGGCCATATTCCCTGCCCCTACATGTGGTTTTTGAACAAACCCCATAAGAAAACCGAGAAAGGAATTTTGTTTAAATTGTATGTAATCTGCTCAAGTGTTTCCTTGCTCTTAATTTTGTGATAATATGCCTCCCCCAAAGCAAATGGTGCCCCCAAAGCTGTAAGTTAGTGCTTAAGGGATAAAGTGAAAATTCTAGATTTGTTAAAAGGCAGCCGAAGTTGGATGGCATCACGGGAGGACTGAGTAAAGTATAGTGTAGTATTGAACTCAAGTATGGTATGGTCAACTCTACAAATCCTGGGTTATTTGTGGATTCTCAACAGTGCTCTCCCTGAAATCATATGGGCAGATACCAAAGATCTATTGTATTTTACCTGTAAGAAGCAGTTTGACGGGCAAGGTTGGGCTATTGTCTCCATTACTTACTGTGTGGCCTTAGTACTCTACATGCTCCCATTCAGCCTTTTACTCAATAGATGGAAAAATGAGACTAACTTCATTCTCATTTTATCATACAATTAAGAATGGTCACAATTATGAATTATGAGAATTACAGAATTTTACAAGGTAGAGGGTATTTCTTTTTCTCTCTCCCATGCCTAAAATGGTGTTTTGCCTGTTGGTAGATGGCTCAATTCAACAACCAGCTCTTGAGTACAGTTCTGAACTAGACATTAAACTATGCATATTGAGATGAGCAGGGATTATTTCCTGTTTTTGAAAGAGGGCATTCTAATAGGAACAGACAGACAACTGGGATAGCTTGGTAAGTGCTGTACCAGAGGTGTAAACCCCAAGCAAAGGCAGTTTAAGTGATTCATTTATTCTGCCTGAACTTTTTTTTTTTTTTTTTTTTTTGGCCAGTCCTGGGCCTTGGACTCAGGGCCTGAGCACTGTCCCTGGCTTCTTCCCGCTCAAGGCTAGCACTCTACCACTTGAGCCACAGCGCCGCTTCTGGCCGTTTTCTGTATATGTGGTGCTGGGGAATCGAACCTAGGGCCTCGTGTATCCGAGGCAGGTACTCTTGCCACTAGGCTATATCCCCAGCCCCTGCCTGAATCTTATTGGCAGCTTATGAGTCACAGCGCCACTTCTGGCTTTTTCTGTGTATGTGGTACTGAGGATTCAAACCCAGGGCTTCATGCATGCAAGGCAAGCACTCTGCCATTAGGTCATATTCCCAGCCCCTTAAGTGTTTTTTGTTTTTGTAATGCTTTTGATGGTGAAAGAGAAACTGTGGAGCTGAGGCTGACCAGGACAGGAGTGTGTGGGGAAGACTTGTACACCCTTGGTGAATGGAACTGCCACCAGCATGGAATAACTCCACTGTTCACAAGAGACACCAATCAAATACCAGTACAAAACACATTCAAAACATGCTCAGCATTGTCCCTGAAATCACAGACATGCAAATGAAAATTCATTTAAAAATTATTTTTTCATCTACCTGTTTGGCAAACATTTGACAGGGCAGTAATGAGAAGGTTGGGAATGGCTTCCAGCATAGCAGCTTGCATAAAATCGCTGCCATTCTGGCAACACAGTTCCAGTCTAGAAGTGCACATGTTCTTTCCTATAGAAGCTGTGCACTTAGAAACTGATGTAGGAGATAGTAACTTAAGGTGACTGCGCACGCATGCCTTCCACATAAGGTGTTGCAGTGCAAAAATTAGAAGCAACCTCATGTCTTCTGAAAGCAGATTGGCTATTGCACATTCAATGAAATGCTAAGCAATCTTTAAAGAGCACAAAGTAGATCTTTGTATATTCCAAGTGGGAAGAATATAATGAACTGTTAATATTAGTTGTTAATATTAGTTCTACCTGGGGGTTGAGGGAATATTTTTGCTTCAATACTTGATAATAATAAAATACCAAATGATTTGGTTATGCCTAGATTTGCAAGGACTCTTGTGACAATATAAGAGCAGCACAGGACACCTGGGATGTTCTCTGGCTGGAGTGCTTGAGGCTAAGCTTGATTTGAAGTATCACTATGAGGGAGATGTCAGGGCCTGAGTGCCTTGGGTGGAAATCTGTGTGTAGCTGGCAGGAAACAGGGGCACTGGCCCTCTTGGAGTAGATTGCTGAAAAAGCTTGGTACTGAGGAACACCTGCTAATATTGCTCAAGCTCCCACAAATCCTGATGGTGGGGTTGCCTTTGAAAGATGAGGGGTACAGTAACTCAAGAGCTGGGTACAAGAGCCTGGGTGGCAAGTCCAGGGGCACAAAAACTGAGCTTCCTACACAGATGGCTTCTAGAACAACTATTGTGTGTGGCATTGCTGCCCTAGCCAGTCTTTTGCTCATAAGTAGTCACCAGAATTAGACCCCCTGACTGTCTTCTGGCTATTTGCAATAACTCCCTTATTTTCCTATCCTTTAGCTGTGACCAATGTAAAAGGTAGCACCGATGCAAGAGACACAGTTATTGCCACTCAGGCCCAACATTTAAGCTCCTCTAACCACCCAGAATCTGAAGATCAAACAGCAGCACCAGAATCAGGTAACGCTTCTGTTCACCAAGTCCCCACTAACAGCTAAATTTTTTTTCTTTTTTTCTTTTTTGGCCAGTCCTGGGCTTGGACTCAGGGCCTGAGCACTGTCCCTGGCTTCTTTTTTGCTCAAGGCTAGCACTCTGCCACTTGAGCCACAGCGCCACTTCTGGCCATTTTCTGTGTATGTGGTGCTGGGGAATCGAACCCAGGGCCTCATGTATATGAGGCAAGTACTCTTGCCACTAGGCCATATCCCCAGCCCCTAACAGCTAATTTTTTATCCCAGGGCCTTTGGGACCTTTCAATGAAAGATAGCACGAACTGTTGGCAACAGGATAGAAAGACATGGATTCTAGTTTAGGCTCTGTGACTACTGTGAACACTTTGGAAGTCGTCACTTCCTAGTCTCAATTTTTCATCGAAAAGGGTTCAGTAAAAACTACCCTGTTTATATCAGAAGGTTAGTATTGTAAGCACTTAGTGAGTTAATTACACAAAGGCATATTATAAGGCATAAAATGCTATGCAAACACGAGGCAGGCCTTCTATAATGTTGCAGATCCTGAGATTATGGAGATTATAGAACCATATACAAGTTCAGTGATCCTGCTTGGCATTTTCTGGAGTAGAGATTCCAAGGACAAAGTAAATCCAATGTGGTGTAGATCACCTATTAACAGGTCTATTAAAAGTGAGAAGAAAAATAGAGGAGATGGAAATTCCTGATGGATGGCCAGGCTCTGGGAAGTCAATGTTACTACAATATATGGGATTTTCCTTTTGGTCACTAGTTAGTTGGCCCTACTTGAAGCTGGGGGATTCCCTTGTCAGGTCAGCAGCTTCCCTCTTCTGAGTTTTGAAGTCTTCGGTCATCATGTGGTATCTATGGCGTCCAATGGGCATTCATCAGATCTAAGCTCAAGTGGCAACAGGTAATGTTCCCTAAACCAGGTAACACTTTCTTCAGGTTACTCTTTTGGGATCCTGAAAGCAGATTTTACCATCTCAACTCTGGAGGACCCAGCGGAGATGAAAGACCAGTTTTTGAAAGAGGTGAGACTTCTGTCCTCTTCTAATTTTGATCAGATGACTTCACAATGCAAAATAATATTATGAATACTAACATGTTAAGAAAAAAAAAAAAAGCTTTGGAAACCGAGCTCATTTTGCTTTGCCATTACTTTGTCTCACAGTGACAGATTGGTTATGTGGTAACAGGATCTTTTTAGTTTTTTTTTTTTTCTCTTAGCATCGTCAACATTTTTCTAGAGCTATAGTTTTAACATTTCATTAAGAAGTAAGAGTATATGTATAAATACCTTATCCTATAAGAGAATACATATAACTAACTTATCCAAGCTTTAGGAACTGGGAGTGAAGACAATGTAACTGACACTACCACACAGCAGCAAAGCTTGATGGAACTACTGGGTGAAGTGAGAATCCTCTGGAGATGTTTTTTTTAAAAACCTGCTCTCAGTCTGTAGTGAGATTCTATTTCATTGCTCAGATGTAAAGCCCTGAGCTTTACATGTAATATATACCCTTACATGTTATAGATGGAAATAAAGAGTGTTCATGTGGATAATTTAGAGCTAAGGGAAGCTAATGGAAGCTATAAGAGAGTATCAACAGCTTATCTCTCTCTCTCTCTCTCTTTGGTGATGCTGGGTGAGGACTGACCAGGACTTTATACTCTACACCCCCAGTCTTATTTATCTTTTTGTGTTTCAGATCCAAGAAACCTTAAAGCATGTATTAGGTCACGAACGATTCAGATTGAAATGGGTTGACTTCAAAGTGAACAAAAAATAGCACCTGTCTACTGACTTTGCTTCCTTTTAAAGCATTCTTCTTCGTATTTTCAGTTTATTTTAGTTACTAGAAGAATAAGATTAAAAGACAACATGAAATACGCCAAGAGGCACAGACTCAACTAGCACAAAAGAAAGCTACATATGGAACCTGCATCTTTAGATTTTATTGAATGAAATAGGTAAAGTGATGAAAATGATGAGATCATAGGTTGAATACAGTAGTGACTTTAGTCTGAAATGTTTAAAGTTAAAGTTTATTTGTACTCTTTGTAGGAATATCAATAAAAGACCTCAAGCGTATCTATATCTGTACATGTACAAGAACCATCAAAAATTATTCACAGAACAAAAATAAATCTTCTTTAGGACAAACCCAGGTAATGAAATGCAGATATGGATCTCACATATGGAACAATCTAAGTGCGAATTGCACAAAAATATGGCTTTAAAAATAAAATAAGATCTTGGGTTTTGTTTTTCTAAGATGTATTTTCTCTTTCTTGAAATAAAAAATAAATTATTTCGAGCTATCACTGTAAAATAGTCATGTGTATTAACACATTTTTATTAAGGCCCTGGGGATGAAAAATAAAATCAAATTTATAAGGTAAATCCCTCACAGGTGTGATCCAGGTAAATGTGCTGCTGTCCATGTGAGTTGGTTTTACTTTTTTTTTTTCTGCCAGTCCTGGGCCTTAGACTCAGGGGCTGAGCACTGTCCCTGGCTTCTTTTTGCTCAAGGCTAGCACTCTGCCACTTGAGCCGCAGCGCCGCTTCTGGCCATTTTCTGTATATGTGGTGCTGGGGAATCGAACCCAGGGCTTCATGTATATGAGGCAAGCACTCTTGCCACTAGGCCATATCCCCAGTCAGTGAGTTGGTTTTAATATAGCTAAGAAATGTCTAAGCACCAGTCAAAATTTAACCTTTACTATTTTTTTCAGGTCTTCAGAATAGGGATAACTGAGTCAATTTACATCTGACCTTTTGTTGAAGTTGGAATTGAAATATTTCCCTTGGGAATTTGGAAATGATGTAGATGAGTTCGGAAATGATGTACATATACATAAATACTTGTATCCCACACAGATGATAGAGGCCCCTAAAACACAGTTTCTGTGGAAATCCCACTGCACCACCAGATAAATCTGGTTTTAAGTCCCACATTAAAAAAAATTCCTAGGGAATAATGAAAGCATTTGAATGAAAATGTAATGACTGAGTCCAAAATACCACTTTCCTTGGATTGCTCACTACATTTGCCAAGGCTGGCTGGGTTTGTAACTCAAACACCTAAGGATTATCTGATTGGGAACCAAAGCTACTTCTTTCTCCATCCTATTTAGAATAGTGTTGTTCACTTTTCTTTGACTCCCCATGCTATCATTAGTGATATTTAGGTTTTGGAGATCATGTTAAACCAAATCTAGTTCAAGTCACCTTAACTCACCTTAACTTATATATACATATTTCGCATATAGTACATTTTCACCCTCTTTTTTTTAAATTGTCAAAGTGAAGTATAGTACATTTTAAGTGGATCATAAAATCTAATAAAATGAACAACAAATCTAAAAAATGAATAAGCTTAGGAATCACTGTTTTGTAAAATGGATCAGCATTCAGAAAAAGGAAAACCTAAGAATTGTGTGTTTTCTGTGGCTGTGCACATATTTATAGGAACTGCCTTTGTGTATATCTATATAGTTCAAGAGTGGGCAGGGGATAGAAATCTTGCTGTTTAACTTCTGAGCTACAGAGAAAATTGCTATTCATTAGTACCCATCCAGATCATGTGTTTTCCTTGTATTTATTCTGCATGTAAATTTCATTACTTTGGTCTTCAAAGTTCAAATGCATTCAGAGCAGAGTTGTGATAACACGAGAATACCTGTAGAACCAATAGCCATCATTCAAACATACACACACACACACTCTCTCTCTCTCTATTTAAAAATTCAACACCTCAACATCTCTTGCTTTTATGAAAGTAGTATAGGTCCTTTCAATTGATACACTGGTAGAAAAATAAAGTATCCTAGGTGAGCAGTGGGAGACAGCTATTTATTGCTGGGGCAAGCAGAAAATTTCATTACTAGTCTAGAAAAAGGGAAGAGAAATGGAGAAGAAAGCCCTTTTTGATTTCCACAATCTGGAGGACATGAAAATGCAGCGAGGCTATAGGAATGGCTTGGGAACTGCAGTGACAAGTCTAATCTACTGTCAAGCCTAGACTCAATGGAGCAGGACTGATGAGGCTGAGGTCATTTTGAGAAGCATTGCTTCTTCAGCTCAGTCCCATAACCAGCCTTCTCAGCAACTTCCAGAACTTAGATAACTAGAACTAAATCAGAATGGAAGCAAAACAAATAATATTGCAAACTCACTTGTTGGCAATGGTCTTCCTCTGAGAACTCCAAACAACAACTCTGCTCCCAATCTGGTGTGCCTTTGAGGGTATAGTAAAAGTCAGGGGTCTATAGGACCACTGATTCATAAACAGAGGCTGTAGGTACAGCAAGATCTGAAACATTTTACTTCTAAAGTCAAATGGTTATGGCAGTTCTCAACAGAAAATCTGACCACTTCTTCTTTTTTTGCCAGTCCTGGGCCTTGGACAAAGGCCCTGAGCACTGCCCCTGGCTTCTTTTTGCTCAAGGCTAGCATTCTGCCACTTGAGCCACAGCGCCACTTCTGGCCGTTTTCTATATATGTGGTGCTGGGGAATCAAACCCAGCGCTTCATGTATACAAGGCAAACACTCTTGCCACTAGGCCATATTCCCAGCCCCTGACCACTTCTTTACTATCCAACTCCACCACAGAGCAAGGCAGAAGCAGACCAATATGAAAGCTAATTCTGACCAACTTGATATCAAATGAAAAAAGTTAAAGCTACAGCAGAACGCCACATTGTCTTTAGCAAGGTAAATATGTACTGAATCACTACCTTTGTGGCAATGAATGGATGGTGCTCAGGTGCTTGTTACCATTACTGCAGAGGCTCAGGGGATAATGATGGCCTAGTGGAGATGTAACTTTTTTTTTTTTTTAACTTTGGCTTGGATAGTTTATTGCTTCAGCAATGTAGCACTTTTCCTGAATCCTACCAACATTGTCCTTGTTAGTGGGACAGTCTAGTTACCACCTAGATATAAACATATAACCAGAATGACAAATTTCATTCAATCTAGGTCTTTCCTTACCTTACCATGTGATGCTATATTGAGGGAAGCAAGGAGTATAAAATACCATTATTTTAATCTGTTAGCTTCTCTCCAACCATGTAGTTCAAAAAGTTTGCTTGAGCTGAAAAAAGCCATTATATAACACCTCCACAAATTATCTCTTGTTGCTGCCTTTGTTCACACTTAAAAAATGTCTCAAGATAAATTTTATTGATTGCACCATTCTGTAGAGAAATAGTAAAGGAATTTGAAGGGAGAGGGGGAGGTGGGGGAAAATGAGGGAGGAGGTAACAAGTTGGATAAGAAATGTATACACTGTCTTACGTATGAAACTGTAGCCCCTCTGTACATCACTTGGACAATAAAGAAATGAAAAAAAAAAGAATTTGAGAATGATGATCAAGATATATTGTATTCATAAATTTCTTTGTTAAGTGGCAACTTCTTTGTACAACTACTTAACAGTTAGTTTGAAAAGGAGTAACCTCAAAGGAAAACCTAAACTTTGAAATCAGGGAACAGCTTTGAACTTTCATCTAACTTTATTATTATTTTACCTGTTTAGTTGTTGTGCAAGAAAACCTAGTGGTATAGGGCCTCAAAATCTGTTCAGATGTTTTGGGCATTTAATCTTCCAATGTGGCATCTAAAGAGATCCCACAATGTGAACTGCACTCTTCAAAGCATACTTGATTTTCTTCTGTCTTGTCCAAGCCTCCAATATAATTTTTTAATCAGTTTTCTGTAACTGACAACAGAAGATACTATTTTATACACTTAAGGAGAATTCTCTTACCAGGTTTTCTTTTCTTTCTTTTTTTTTTGGCCAGTCCTGGGCCTTGGACTCAGGGCCTGAGCACCTTCCCTGGCTTCTTCCCGCTCAAGGCTAGCACTCTGCCACCTGAGCCACAGCGCCCCTTCTGGCCTTTTCCATATATGTGGTGCTGGGGAATCGAACCGAGAGCTTCATGTGTAGGAGGAGGTAAGCACTCTTGCCACTAGGCCATATTCCCAGCCCCTCTTACCAGGTTTTCTATGGCACAACTATTTTAATTTATATATTTTTGGCCCTGGGGCTTGGGTGCTGTCCCTTAGCATTGTTGCTCTACCACTCAAGCCACAGCTCCACTTCAAGCTTTTTGGTGGTTAATTGGAGGTAAGTGTCTCATGGATTTTCCTGTCCATGCTAGCTTTGAATCTTGATCTCAGATCTCAGCCTTCTGGGTAGCTAGGATTACAGACATGAGCCTCTGGTGCCTGGTCAACTGAAGAATTTTTGAAGAGTCAATTAAACACTGCTAGAGCTGAGAGTAAGCCACAAACAAGAACACATCTATTCATACACTCCTTCACTCAACACAAGATACCGCTTCAGAATTGGGTGCTTTTCTTCTATTAAGTGATTCTGATCACAGTGTGCCCTAACTTTGGAAGGATGAAGTTAAGAAATGATAAAATAACTTCTAAGGGTCAAGAAAATGCCCAAATGCCTTGGCAGGAAGTCTTCGGTTCTAATAATAAGCTCTTACTTTAGATCTCTATCTAGCATAAATAGGCTTTAAAAAATTTTAAAAGGTTGTGGGGATGCTATGGAGAGGTTGATGAAATGTAACACAAAGATCCCCTGAGAGAGGGCTTAAAGAGTTGGAATGTAAGCCAGGGACTTGGTGAAGAGAGGGCTTGGTGTTGACCAGGGCTTCACACAAAAGAAGGTATTATACATGTCCTCCTGTTTTCTTATAAATATTTGGCTATGCAGAAACACTCGCTCCATGTGCATGGCTCCTCCAGGTCTCCCTTCCCACCCCTTCCTTTTTTCATTTATAAAAAACTGTAACTTAAAATAAACATTGACTTATTTGATAAACACTGTTGCTTCCTTATTATAAAACTGCTTAGATCTTGCTGAAAGAGATTCAAGAACCTTTTTTTTGGCCAGTCCTGGGCTTTGGACTCAGGGCCTGAGCACTGTCCCTGGCTTGTTTTTGCTCAAGGCTAGCACTCTGCCACTTGAGCCACAGTGCCACTTCTGGCCATTTTTTTGTATATGTGGTGCTGGGGAATTGAACCCAGGACCTCCTGTATACGAGGCGAGCACTGTTGCCACTAGGCCATATCCCCAGCCCTCAAGAACCTTTTAACAGTGTATCTGTATACCAGGAAACATAGAAGGCATGAACATTTCTTATCTGTGCAATAATATGTACATATGTGTAAATATGTGTATATATATTTGTATATATGTGTGTTTAACAGGTAACTTTCCATACACCAGGTAATCAAGGTTGCGTGCCAGATGACACGTCACATCTCTGGAAAGAAAAAGGACATACTTTCTCTTGACTTTTTTGTTCCTTAAAAGCCATGGATAACACATATTTAAGCTGGGTCAGTTACTGGCACACCTATCAATAGTGTGAGAATAGCAATTGGAATGTGACATCCTGATGCTTCAGTTTTGGATTTTCTTTCCAAATTCTACTAAAGAGTAAGAGGAAGAAGCAGCAATTTAAAAGTTAAAGATGGTGACAAAATTACCCTGCCCATATATTTGCTACTAAAATCATAATTTCAAAAGATTAGAAGGAAATATTCAGAGATTGCTGCTATGTTGTGGTTAGCCCTTTTCTGTGTGGAAGAAAGGGTGTTGATCTCAGATGGCTATGGACCAAATATTTGAATAGCCTCTCCAGGGGAGAAGAAACCCTGGTGGTGCAGAAGACTCCCACCATGGGGGGGAGAAGGCAGTGGACATATGAAGATGAAGATGGTTTGGAGACACACAAATGTTTATATTGTATCAACTTGAAAGAGGAAAAAGAATACCTTTTATTACAATAGGAGTAAAAATGAAAAAGCCCATATCTAAAACAGGAATTTCCCATCTGCTGTAGACAGAGGAAATAAACAAATTGACAGGAGTTCAACAGAGATCACTCCTAAAGTTCAGTTTTATCTGTTATCCTATAAAACAGTGAATCTCCAAGTCAGATTAAGTCTGATCAGAATCAGTCTAGACTGATCAGTGAATAAATTATTGTTGTAAATGGATCTTGGTATTTGCATATTTTCCTAAAGGACAAGGAACTAGAATAGGGCTTTTAAACTGGCAGATGAATCCCTGAAAAACTCATGTCCTATTGCACTCTATGTGCTTCTATCACATAGACACTTGGTCTCTATCTACTGAACCAATCGGCTCATTTCTCACTCACACATAGTTCCTACGTTTCCTCCACTAACAACTGCAGTGCTTTCAACAAGAGGAAAACAATAATAAAAATAGTAATAATTAAAAAGATAATCTACATTATTAACTTCCTTTTGGTATATTACAGTGATATTTTCTGTACATGGCCCAGAACTAAGTTCCCTATGTACATAGAGACATGGGGGAAAGCATCGACCTTGGAAGTCTTCGCCTTATGCCCTGAAAGACAAGGTTCCTTTCTTCACCTAAGAGTTTCTCCCTACATTGCCATTTTGAAGTAGCAACATTCTGTAAACCTGGAGGGACTGGGTAAAGGGATGGGGCTAGGAGGGTGGGTCAGTTTCCTTCTGTCTCCTTCCACAGTCTGTATTCAAGCCTGTCAGCAGCTGCTGTTTTTGAATTCACCATTCTCCGTGATGGAAAGCTTGGTGGGGTTGGTGGGGGAGATACCATTGCGGACCTGCATGCTGTACCGCTCCTTCACTTGGGTCAGCGCACTCATCAGTCTCGTGTTGGCGGAATCCAGGGACACGATCCGTTTTTCCTACAACACAGCAATTATGGCTTTATTCAGGCTGTTCACAGGAAATGATATCCTTTCTTTACTCAATGACTAACCCAATATTTTCTCTCACACAGTAGTATGCATGGTGCTTCCCAAACAAATGGAACGTCTCTGCCTCTTTCTGCACACTGGTTAGGTTCAGCTTTCCCTCTTCCCTTCTATTTTTCTCTTGTTTCCTCCTTTTGTCAAGTAGGAATTGTTATTAATAATCTCTTGGGATATTAGTGTATCTTGTAAAAAATGACACCATATGTTACTTCAGACTTTACAACTGAGGTGCCATACTGCCTATTATATTAAGTGCTTTGTCCCCCTTTGTATTAGAAGCATGGAACTTAGGTGGCAAAGAAAGAAGCACCAGAGGTTTCATTTCACAGAAGAGAGTGTGTGTGATCTATGGGCTCTTACCCTTAAAGGAGAGCATAACAGGCACATTGTGCTCAACATTAAAAACAGTACATGGTGGCAGTTTAAAATCACCAACCAGGTGAGGATGCAAGAGCAAGAGGAGATAAGAGCAGCCAGAAGCTCAGACCAAGGAGTTATTTGAATGTGGGGGGGAGGTGTGGCCAAAAGGGATGCTATAAACATAACACATGAGAACAAACAGAACACAGGCTCCTAGACCCATTCCAGCTCAGAGTTACTCCAGGAAAGCTGTCTGATAAGGAAAATGTTTTCATTTTGACACTTGTCTTTGAAAAAAATGCTTTAGAATACTTTGTGATTAGATATTGTTGTGCACACAAGCACACACACACACACACACACACACACACACACACGTGCATGAATGCATGTGCATTTCCTTTTTCCCAGTAGAAAAAGGGCCAAAAAAAAGTAATTTAAAGTAAAGATGAAAATTATTACCAGTTCCACAGAGCTTAGGAGAAATCTTTATCTTAGTGGCTAGGTAAATTATTTCAGAACCTTTCCTACATGAAGTCCGTGTGTTGTTCCTTAGCAGTGTTGCTCAAGGATGGAGCTCTACCACTTGAGCCACAGCTCCACATCTGGCTTTTTTGTGGTTAATTGATTAACTGGAATTAAGAGTCTCACAGGCTTTCTTGCCCAAGCTGGCTTGGAGATGTGATCCTCAGATCTCAGGGCATGCATGAGCTACCAGTACTGGCACAGCCCATGAGGTTTATATTTAACAGAAAATAAGTTTGCATAGAGAAAAACATTCTTTCTATGCTCATGAAACTGGAACTACTCAATGATAAACAACCCTAAAGTAAAAAAGAAGCCTTTCTACCCAGGAGTTTCCTACCAGGCAAAAGCATTGTAAGTTTAGTAGTGGGAAAGGCAGGGTGGGGTAGGAGGGATAGGGGTTGATGCTGCTCCTTGCTGTTAATGCAGAAGCTACTGCACAAGGTCATGAATGTAGCTCTGCTCCACTGAGACCACATGCTGTCAGGGCTGAGCAGAATGATGACCACTACCCTAGAGAAAAATCAAGAGTAAATCATAGGTACAGCATCAAGTAAAGTTTCCCTTTAATCTCCTACTTCAATGGGGTTGGGAGGGTATCTGTTATGAAGCAGGGCTGGTGGCTACAGTTTCAAAAGTATGGAACCCCCCCGCCCCGTCCCCGCCCCAAGCAAAAGCTATCTCCCACTTCCTGTTATCCCTTAAATTAAAAAAAAAAGGTAATTTCCTGGAAAACTCAGGTGGTAAAATATAAAAAAAACAGCTTCATTAACTAACCTCTATTTGTTTTTGTTTTTTTTTTTGAGCTTGGGTTTTAATTCAGAATTTTGCCTGTGTACTAGGCAGGGCATTCTACCACTTGAGCCATACCTCCAGTCCTTTTTTGTTTTAGTTATTTCATTATTATTATTACTGCTATTTTTTTGTGTCAGTACTATGAACTCAGGGCCTTGTGTTATTGTTTGGCTTTTTTTTCTCATGAGTGGAATACTACCATTTGAAAATAAGTACAGATTTTTTTTTTTTGGTGGTAGTTCTGGGATTTGAACTCAGGGCCTTACCTGTGCTAGGCTGGCACTCTACTTCTGAGCCACACTTCTACATATCTATCTATCTATCTATCTATCTATCTATCTATCTATCTATCATTATTTATTATTATTAGGATAGGGTATACTTCTTGCCTGGACACATATGGTGCAATCCACCTACTTTAGGTTTTCTGTTGTTACTGGGTAAACTGATGCCTGCCACCATGTCCAGCTTCCCTCAATGAAGATGGAGACTCACAGACTTTTTGGCCTGGGCTAGCTTGGAAATGCAATACTCCTGATCTTATCCACCTAAGCAGCTAGAATTATGGGTGTGGACCACTCTCATCCACCCACTTTAAAAATCTAATAGGTTACCAAAAAAAAAAAAAAGAGGTAAGTGGCTATCAGAAAACAAGAGGTAGGTGTCAAATATGCTTTCCTTCATAGTTACGAATGACTTCTAAACAGAGTAACTGGTAATCTTTAAATTTAAACATAGCTTTGGTTTTGAACCATTTTTTTAAACAGTAAGTGAAAAATTATACTAGTAAAACTGGTAATTTCTGGCAATGATATTTCAGTATTGGTGTAAGTTGTAAGACCCAAGACTTAAGGAAATCAGGATTGTCTAGGATTTCATTCCCCTAAAATCAAGCATCCACACACACAAAAAAATCTAACTTAATCTTACAGGTAGAGAAAGTCCCTTTGTAGTTTGCTCTAATACCAACTTCTTAAAACAAAAGTTAACAATTACTATCATTTTTAAAAAGTTATTCTGAAGGTTTGGTGAAAGTTGCTCTGACATTTTGATTCTGCGTGGTCTGAAGACAAAGCAATCTAATTTATGCCTGAATGGAAGTATTTCAATAAGGGGAGTGGGCAGGAGCTGGAATGTGTAGGAGGCCAGTGCACTAGGCCAGGGCTAGGAACTGCTCAGCTAGAGAACGGACAGGGTTTACTTGCCTGTTTGAATAATTTCATTTCCATTTATGACCTGTAATTTAACACAGTGGAGATATCACTTGCGATAGTAACTAGGCAGCTCTTTGCTTCTGATAGGAGGAAGCCCTTCTCTGTTCTCCATCTGAGTTACATGGAGCGATCCTGGGAGGTAGCTCATTCCCTCATTTGATATTTTTATAAAATTTTCCTCAGTACCATCATTAGGATTCCCATATAGGAGCTACAAGGTCCAGGACTGGTAGGTTCTGCCACTCAACCCTGGAGTGCACATCTGTTTGCAGTTCTAGCTTAGGCTGATGTAGGTCGGTGCCTCCCAGCATAGACTCCAGATGAATGGGAGCCTTTTTATGGGAGCACAGGGCTGCTATGAGAGAAAAACCATTCACAGGTACCTGAGTATTATTTTGAAAAGTCATAGTACTAGATTTAGCTCTAACACACAGAAAGCAACTGTATTCACTTTAGTGTTGTTTTTCTTCTTGCTGTCATTGGTACTGAGGTATATGGGATAATCATTTATCTAAGGTAGAGCAAGATGGCCATGTCTCTGTTACCCTTCACACACCTTGGGGATACCTAGAAATATTTTTTTTAAAAAGAACCAAGTAATAGATTATAGCATTTTTTTTTCTGACTTTTAGAAGGTCAAAATATCCAGAATCTATAGAGCTCAAAATATTTTGGGAGCTGTGCTTATGTAAGAACTTCCAGGTCTAGTGATCTTACAGGAATACGAGTGAGACCCATGCATCAGTTTCCTCATGGCTCTAGTCTCAGCCTGATTCCCAATTCCTTTGAAAATAACTCCATCCTACATTGATCTTTGAAGTAAACTAGATTGTTATATACAGGCTTAAGAGTACTGGAGACTCCAACATATACTGACTATTAACTGATTGTAGAGAAAGAAATGAAACATTTATTTATCAGGTCCTCGCTCTAACTTTTATTTCACAACTTAAGGGTAAGAAATGCAAACTTTGCTGTGTGTACTCAGAGACATGATATATTAAGTGGTTAGACAAGCCACTATTGTAACTATACTTGCCTTCTGTTATTTTTTCACTTTAAGGAATAAGAACCATATTTCGCACTGATAAAATGAAAACGTGTTACAAGCAGTTACTGCTTTCCTGAGGAAATCTCGGTAGCTATCCACCTCACTGGTGATACAGGTATAAACTATCATAAACAGAGGTCTAGATTCTGATTTCATCATCTGTTCCTTAGAAAGTTTTATCTGAGGAGACTCTCAGCATAGCATCAACAAAGAAGGGTGGCCAAGCACATTCCAAGCAGCAATGCCAAACCCTGACTGAAAAGAATAACAAGGAAAGGTATCTTCTATAGCATTCTTCCCCCTGAAATTCCTCTTCTGTCTGGGGTTACAGGTTGATGGCAGTGAACGTGACTGACAAGACCGTGAGCAATATAGCCAGGCAATGGTCAGTGGAGGTCACAAGCCAGACACATGCAGTGCACTTTTCATAATTATCCCTGTAGAGACTGTCCTCCTTTCCATAAGGAAAGAAGTAAGTTCTACCATGCACTTGTCAAACAACTGTACTAAATATTCTAATGCTTTGCTGGGTTAACAGAATTGCCAGTAAAAGAAAGAAAAACAATGGAAAGCATGTAGAAACTCATTCTTCAGTGTAAAAAAGATAATGTCAAAAGCTTTGCAGTCTCATATTCTAGTGCCTGTCTTGCCATTTGCAAAGATGGGAACTAAGAAAGTAACCATTATAATAATTTCACTAGATCTAGCACTTGCTTACCTGTGCATCAATGATTTTTTGTTTTGCATCAATGACTGCTTGCATTTCTGCATGATCCTTCTTCAGTTCCTCTTCCACAGCCATTAGCCTGGAGTGTGGCAGGAAGACATCAACATTTTCAAAGACAGGGTTGGGATATGTGGAGTGGGATATGTGGAGAACAAGAAACTTAAAACTCATAGTTCAAGATTTCTATTATTTTTTCTTTGCCAGTCCTGTGGCTTAGACTCAGGGCCTGAGCACTGTCCCTGGCGTGCGCGCGCGCGCGCGCGCGCGTGTGTGTGTGTGTGTGTGTGTGTGTGTGTGTGTGTATTTTTTATTATCAAACTGAATTACAGAGAGGTTACGGTTTCATACATTAGGCATTGGATACATTTATTGTACTGTTTGTTACCTTGTCCCTCATGTCCCTGGCTTCTTTTTGCTCAAGGCTAGCACTCTGCCACTTGAGCCACAGTGCCACTTCTGGTCGTTTTCTTTACATGTGGTGCTGAGGAATTGAACCCAGGGTTTCATGTATAGGAGGTAAGCACTGTTGCCACTAAGCCATATTCCCACCCCAAGATTTCTATTCTTTCCCAATAAAAAGACCTACAACCAGCTTTTTTTTTTTTTTTTATAATCATGTTTGAACTCAGGGCCTTGCTTTACTCATCTGTTGTTTTTCTTTTTGGCCAGTCCTGGGGCTTGAACTCAAGGCCTGGGCACTGTCTCTGAGCTGCTTTTGCTCAAGGCTAGCACTCTATCACTTGAGCCTCAGCGCCACTTTCAGCTTTTTCTGTGTATATGGTACTGAAGAATTGAACCCAGGGCTTCATGCATATTAGGCAAGTACTCTACCACTAAGCCACGTTCCCCGCCCTTACAACCATCTTTTCTTTCTCTCACCTTGGAGAAAAACATTTAAGGTTGATTTCTATAAGTGTTACTGGGTCCCATGAATTTAATGTTCTTTGGAGCAGTATTCTGATGATCATTTCCTCCCTCCCTATCAGATCCTTCTCTCAGTCATCTGAAAAAAACTTATGTCATCTTAAAATATAAACTACCCAACAAAAAAACAAATAATCCTCTCTCAATGCCAAGTTATATGGTATCCACTGTCCTATCTCTCTCAGTATTATGGATAACTGCTGCTACTAAAGTAACACATTATTTCTGTCCTCCATTACATGACCTGTCCAAAATGTATTGGTTATGAGTATAAACTCTGGGGCTTAGTTGTGTGGGCTCCAATCTTAATGCATCAATATGTGATGTTGGACAAGATATTGATGAATCTATCCCTAATTTTTTTGTCTGCAAAATGAGAATGATACTAATGCCTATATCAAAGGCTGAGATCAAGATAAAATAAATTAATATTTGTAAAGTGCATCAAAAAGTGCTTAGCCCATATAGAATGGTATATAAATATATGTCATAAACCTGACTTATTCTTTCTTGGTTTCTTTTCTTTTTTTTTTTTTTTTTCAGTTGTGGGGCTTGAACTCTGGGCCTGGGCACTGTCTCTGCTCAAGGCATCTTCCTTGTTTGGTATCATGCTCTTTTGTTCCTAAATACATCCAGTGAGACTCCTTTCAGTGTTTCTGGACTTGTTTTGCAAACCTGGGCCTTGGCTCTTGGATACTTAAAATTTTTAAACCTAGTTCTCTTTTCAAAACTTCAAAGGAGAGAGCCTTTATTTAGTCTTCCTTTTGTTGAATTGTTATGGTTAAAGAAAAAGTATATGCTTATTTTCATAGGCAGTAGGTCTCATTTTTAAGGATACTTGAAGAGACAGTTTTCACACTTGTACTGAATCTGCAGAGTATATATGAGTGAAGATGGATTTTGTAGCCATTCCTTTATGAATGTTTGGATCATCTTCCCATGACAAGGAGAGAGAGACGGTGATCCTCTAACCTGCTGATAATGCTTTTCATCTGGCTGTCCTTCTCTTCCTGTTGTCTACGCAGCCTCTCTTCACTGTCCTCTAGCCTGGCCTTGTATTCCAGTAGCAGCTTCTGCATCTGCTGTTCTTGCACAAGCAACCGGCGCTCATATTCCTCCAGCCGTCGACTGGATACCCTCAGGCGTTCCTTCAGTTTACTAATTTCTTGTTCATACTACAACAAAGGAAAAGAAAAGCACAAATGACAAGAAGAATTACATTCATTTTAAAATTGGTGATTTACTTAACAAAAAGAACCCTAGGCCATGTAGCCAGATGTAGTCTGTTGCTTGTGTTAATTAAAATTACTAATTGGCATATGTTAATGAAGCTCTGGCCTCCTTATAAAGTCACATTTTAAATCTTAACTTGGCATTCCAAATTCTACAGATTTATGTACTTCTCTCTACATTAAATTATCAGTTGCTGCAAGCTACATCCAATCTGTGATAGTGTCAGATTATGTCAGGAAAGAAAAAAAAAAGATCAAGCACTTAGAAGCCCAATAAATGACTTGAGTCAAAAGCCAGCTGTCTACAAGAGAAGAGATTTATGCATGATCACCTGTACTGTGGGATTCCTGACATATCTTGGCTCATCAGACTGCCTTCTACTGGCATAAGCCTTTAGAGAACAAGCAACATTTCTGTATTTCTAAGCCACTAAATCAGTAAAAGAATCTCATGGCAAAAGTAGACTATCACTGTTCTCCAACTACAAAGGAGTAAAATATTCATGCCATAGCACTAAGCAAAGGTCTGTATGCTTTTAGTGTTGATTAATGTTACCCCTTGGTTAATTTTCAGACATAAGCATATATATATATATATACACACACACATATATATATAATTTATGTGTGTATTCTGAGAAGCCTTATCAAAATTCAGTAATTGAACTGGCCAGTAATTCCATGGTTATGTGGCCCTTTCTGAGGTTGCTGTGGATGGGCTGTTATAATGGGATGTCGAATTTTCTAGGTAAGGTAAGAAGCATAAAATATATTTATTAGCTGATAACAATAATTCTGTATGTCACTTTGTAAAATACAATATTATCTCATTCAATTGATGATCAAACAACTAGCTATTGTTTACCAATATCATAGTTACAAATTATGCTTGTTAATCTAGAAAGTGAAAGGTGAGAGTATTTATGGCAGTTTTGCAGCGTTAGGCCGTATTAATAAAACAGTTTAGGATTATGCTAGCAAGAAGTTAATTGTCTTGTTCTCAATTAAATGTGCCTATGCTATGTGTGACATCAAGGTCATTGCCTGATGATCCTTGTTTTCCATGTCATCTATCTATCTATCTATCTATCTATCTATCTATCTATCTATCTATCTATCTATCTATCTATCTATCTTGCTGCCTTCTTTCCTCTCTCTTTCCTTCCCTTCCTCTTCTCTTTGTTCTTTCCCTCCCTCCCTCCTTTCCTTCCTTCTTTCCCTTTTTGTCTTGTACTCAAAAGACAAACATTTATTTATTTTTTTCACAGTTCTGGAGACTTAGAAGAGAGATGTCAGAGTGGTCAGCTCTCTCCTAGCTTAACTTCTTACTTATCCTTACATGGTAGCAAGAGTGAGCAATAGAGGGACATTTCTGACACCTCTTCCTCCTCTTATAAGAACATGAACCCCATTATGTATGACTGTAGGACCTCATGTAAACCTAGTTCCCTACTGAAGGCTCTATCTACAAAGAATCACAATCAGGCAACTCTTACACATTTTCACTAGAAACTGGCAAATATTACTCCATAATCTTAAGGAAGAGGTGGACAATATAATTTCTGAAGGATGCATGTTTTATTTGGCTTCCAAAGTAATGAAATTTGGAAGGAAACTATTGGAAGAAATGACACTGATCAATATGTACTGCACTCATAAAACACCAATTTTTCTTTTATTTTTTAGTATTATTAAGTAATTGTACAAAGGGGTTACAATTCCATAGGTAGGGTTATGAGTACTATGCTTCTTGGCCAATGTCACCTCATCTATCCTTCTCCTCCATTTCCCCCATCATCCCAATCCTCAATTTGTATAGTTCATTTTTTACATGATGCACATTGTCTAGAGTGACTACATTCACTCAGGCTTTATTCCTCCATTCATGGTCCCCACTTCTTTGCCTTTCCCTGGCAAACATATTTTCACTTCCTGGAATTTATTTTGATAAACAGTACATTAGCTGTTTAGGGTAGTTATACCTTTGGAATCCTCCTCTAAGTATACCATCCTTTAGTCAGTTTGTTGGTGTGTATATGCTAGGGTATTATGTAATATACAGGTATATATGTATATATACAACTTTTATCATACATGTTTGTATTTTAGATCTAGCCTCGCCATGTGAGAGAAAATATGCACCATTTGTCTCTTGGAGCTTGGCTTAAAAGTTAACAAACAAAAACTAAACCAAACCCTCAACTCAGTAGCCTAATGTTGAAGCATTGAGAGTTTGAGCCAAGCCTGAGTTACATAAAGACCCCTGTCTCAAAAAAAAAAAAAAAAAAGGAAAAGAAAAAGAAAAAGAAAAAAAAAGCTGGCATGGTGGTTCATATCTGTAAATCCTTGGGAGACAAAGGTAGGAAGATCACAGTCATGAGTGGTTGGAGCAAAAAACACAAGACCCTATCTAAAAAACTAAAAGCAAGGACTGGGGGCATGGCTAAAGTGTTAGCATGCTTGCCTAATGAGTAAAGACACTGATTTCAATCTTCAGTACCAAAACCCAAACCTAACCCAAACAAAACCAGAAAACCCTTTTCAAGAATTATCTATAGAGATACACATTTTTTGTTCATAAAAGGCAAAAGCTGGGAGCTGGTGGCTCATGCCTACAATCCTAACTATTTAGGAGGCTGAGATCTAAGGATCACAGTTCAAAGTCAGCTTAGGCAGCAAAGTCCATGAGACTCTTATCTCTAATAAACTACCAAAGAGATGTAAGTGGAGCTGTGGCTCAAGTGGCTGAATTCTAGCCTTGAGCAAAAAAAGCTCAGGGACAGTGTCCAGACCTTGAGTTCAAGACTAGATTAAGCCAACCCCCCTGACCCTCCTGCCCATACCAAGGGCAAACAAAAAAATCAAAACAGTAAAAAGCAAAATCTCAAGCAAACTGTTATCAAGATACAGAAACAAATCTTATCCTAAGGTAATTTTGACCTTGGTTGAATATAAATAATTGGTATATAGAAATACTAAATGATATACATAAGTACCAATTATTTACTTAATATGAACTAGAAATGAAAGAAATCAAGACAATATACATAAAATTATGCTATACTTCCTCCTAGAGGGGGAATGACAGGCATTTTCCATGTATATTCATATGAAATACTACTGACTCATTAAACATAGACATAATGGGCAGCATAAAAAGTACAGTAGAGGTAGAAATGAGGCAGGACAGATTATATTCTTGGCTTGATAATCCTTTTAGTGGCCTATCAGTTAGCTAATTAAGAGACTAAATTCTACCTTCTCAGCGTGCTTGGCTTCATCTGGATTCTGCTCAGATTCTTCCACATCCTCTTCATATTGTCCATTGTTCAGAACCCATGCTGCTGTCCTCTCTACTGGGGACATTGTGGCAGAGTCCACAGGTGACTGAACCTGGACCAGAAACAACTGTTAGCATTTCCCCAAATAGCTCACTCATTCATTACGCTTCACAGGGATAGCTATTCTAAGAAGATGTAACTGTGATCTCTAATAAATATTTTCAGTGGTAAGTAATATTTTATCAATGCCAGTGCTACATCAATACATACATATGAATTCTCCCCTAAATATATTTTAGTTAATAGACTTGTGTATACTTGCATACTATCCTGAAGCATTTACTTATACATTTACAAATTAATTTTAGCTTCCACATATGAGAGAAAACATGCATTCCTCATCTCCCTGGGCCTGAGTTAACATGAGTTTTTTTTTTTTTTTTTAAGGACCTTCCATTTCTTTGCAAATGATGCAGTATTATTCTATAACACCTTCTCAAATCTGAATTTCTAATGTTTGGAAATCTGGTAAATTTAAACAATTCATATATTAATGATTTACAAAAGCCTTTATTAAAAAAGCATATAGTATGTAAAAATAAAAGTGAAGAATATGAGAAAAATACAAAGTCTCAAAGGGATCAAAATATTCATTTTTTCTTAAAAGAAAATTATTTCTATGTAAATTGTTTCACTAGGATTTTACTTCCTTCCTACTCACTATCAGGAGAAAACTGAAGCTAGTTGTAGTACTGCTAACAAAGACCACTTCTTTGTGCTAAGATACAAATGGAATTTCCATGGGACAAAGCCGCTGATAATTAGATGCCTCCAGTACAATCCTCACAAAGAAATCTTCTACTTTTGGCCAGAGAACAATAAAATTTCAATGAAAGTATGTAAAGGAATTTGTCTTTAAATGTGCTGATTCTAGAGAACTTTAGAGGCTTCGTGAAAGAAAAGAAACAGAAGTAAGAAACAGAGAGAAAAGGAGGAAAAAGAGCTCAAATGAGTAAGAAAAAACAGAAACTTGAGCAATCAAACTACACTAATCCACACTTGAACTATTATGATGGTGCCAGTTATGAGTACAGATAGATATTATATCTGTGCTAGGATATCTCACTGTGGCTCTGCCCTGCTAAATATCTATATCTTTGTGTCTATTTATAGATATTTATTCCCTAACTCATTAATGGTTGTGGCAGAAAAATTAATTTTTAAATTGGATTTTGGAGATGGTATGCATTTCCAAGCTCCCATCTATGTAGGAAGCTTCACATTCATTCACAGAAACATGCCTGTGTAATTGGTGTTTTATTTTCCTTTCAGAAAATGCAAGTGGCAACTGGTTCCAGATGCGCACACAAAGAACTATTTAATTTGTAATATTTATAAACAATCAGAGTCATGAGCCCTGGTAATTAAAGACTTCTTAATACAGGAGAATGGACAGGTGGAGTAAGAGAGAAAAAGATTAATTTTCCTGTTCTTTTCAGGGCTAGACCAAGACAATTTCTGAAAAGTAGGAAGGCCTTTCCTGTTTTATCCCTGTCAACCTGACGTTCTCTACTTCCGATCTCATTGTTAGTGTCTTCCTTCTGACTTAAGCCCTCAGGTAGACATTTGCTTTCATACTGTATTCCATCTCTAAAACTACTTATCTTCCTTTTCTTCTTCCAATAAAATTTTAACTCTCTGAAAATAGTTGATATTAATCAAAGGCTAGCAAAGAAATACGTGCAGAAACAAAAATACAATAAAGTATCAGTGATGGATTGCCTAGTAACAAAAAAATACACAGGTTTATATATAAGTGCATGTTTATATGTAAAAGATACACATAATCAGCATACAGGAAGCAGAGGCAAGGGGTTTACAAGTTCAAAGCCAGCATGTGCTGTATAGTGAGAACTTGTCTCAAAAGAAAAACAAACATAGTATATATGTATTTTCTCATTTTCTTTAAGTAAAAATGGCTATTAAATCAGAAGAATTGATGAAATTTGGGGCAACATAAAAGTGAAACATTTTAGATCGAAAGCATGTTTATTTCCCAGAAAAGAACAACTAAGTAAAGCTCTCAGAATCAGCTTAAGTTGGCCATGCTTTTTTTTTTTTTGCCAGTCCTGGGGCTTGGACTCAGGGCCTAAGCACTGTCCCTGACTTCTTTTTGCTCAAGGCTAGCACTCTACCACTTGAGCCACAGCGGCACTTCCGGCCTTTTCTGTTTATGTGGTGCTGAGGAATCGAACCCAGGGATTCATGCATGCAAAACGAGCACTCTACCACTAAGCCATAGTCCCAACCCTGGTCATGCTTTTATCCCTTCCTTTATTTCTAAACATTCTGCACATGGCCCATTTTTTTCCTTTAAACAACTATCAATGTAAGAGCAAAGGGTTCTGATTATAGCACTATAAAGGCAGAAGCTGTCAAATCAGTTACTACCTGTAAAGATGCACATATATTAAAGATACAAAGGAATTTTATTGTAGTCCCCTTGTCCAGTTTTTTTTAGTTTAAGATTTATCATTGAATTCCATTAATCACAAAACTCCTGAGAGTACTTGTGAAGTATAAATAGGTTTAAAAATTTAATTAATACAAACATTTTAGGAAGAGCATTTTTAAAAGATAACACACACACACACACACACACACACACACACTCTCTCACTCAACAGAGTCCTAAAGGTATTAGGTTCATATAAAAAGGCAAAATATGTACTGCTGTAATAACTAAGGAAAGATTGATTAAATTCTTGGCAAACAAGAAAAAGTCTGAAAATCTTAAATTAAGATTGGTTTGACACTAGCTGGGCTTGTCCATGTACACAGCAATATAAGGGATATGCAAATATTCAGGATACTTGTCAGTCACATGTGCTTCTATCTTGTTACCTCTTCTTTCCCTTCCCCTCCATAGGTGTGGTTTCTTTGTCTAGCCATTTTCAGAAAAGGGCACAGTGAACTGATTTCTCCATAGGGAATTGGAGGGTAAAATGAGGGACAGTTATATATACATAAAGAAGCAAGGAAAGTAGTTGAACTAAGCAGAAGCCAAACCTTTCACTCTCGTCCCACCTGCTGTGTCTGTTGTCTCTGGATTGCTCTCACTTTGGGAACAGGGCTCTCTCGGGAGGAAGAGGACTGTTGCCGAGACCGACTCCCATTCTGCACAGGTTCAGCCACCAGGGCTGCAGAAGCCACTGACATGCTCCCGGTGCTACGTAAGGAAGCGCTGTGTGGCAGGGATGGAGGGGCTTTGACTCGGGCACCTAACCCAGCCTGGTCCATTTTTCGGATTTGGGGCTGCCCAGTACTATTTTGCCGTGGCAGAGCAAGAGGTATGTGTCTATCTGGTACAGTGTGCCGCCTGGAGAAGTCTTCACTCTGAGTGCTACGCTTGGTGAAATCTTCCATGCTGCTATTGCTGGGTCCACTAAGTTTGAAGTCTTCACTGTTACTTTGGCTTCTAGAACTGGCAGTGCTTAGATTCTCCAAACTAGAATCTACAGAGGCCTTTGGCATTGATGGAATTGGGTTACTGAGGTGATAGACAGGGTTCTGGAATGACAAGGGCTGGAGACTTCCTGGCTGGCTCAAGGCTGGATGCAGGGGTCTTCTCACTTGGGGTGCACTTTGAGGTGTGCTCTGGGTTTCCCGCAGTTGTTTGATGCTGGCCACCTGAGTAATGGAAAGTTGGCTTCCTGTCAGGCGCATAGGCACATCAAGCATGACAGATGCATGCTCCACCTGAGCGGCATGAGTGTCCTGGAGGTCCATGAGAGAGATGCTCCGACCATTAGGAAGGGTATTTTCTTTTTCATCCTTTTCTGAGTAAGTCATGCTCTGGGAGGATGCTTGCTGAACTAGTAATAATGTTTTCCCTCGGAAATAGCTATCTGTATTGTCCTGGCTTGGAGATTTTAGTTTATGCAAATCACTGTGGAAAAGGAAAGGACCCTTAATTATTCTTGGGGTAAATTCATTATAGTTAAGACTTATTAGTTTGGGCATATGACTTCTTTTGAAGTTTCACAAGCTCAATGTGGAAAATTCAAATTTCTTTAGAAACACAGATTTTATCACTATTATTCTTAGAATAAAATCTAGTGCTTTCAGTTTCTTCTCAAGGTTAGAGTAACACTGCAATACCACTTCATCACTGTCTTAAGTTTTTACTACAGTTCCAATAGTCCCCTACTTAGGTTTCAAACTCTCCCAAGATATTCCAACTCATAATTTGTTCTTCCTAAACCTTAAGGAAGAGAAGTTCTAAGTGGATAACCAAAGGATCTTTGTTAAAGCACAAATCTTCCCAATCCAGAGCACAAAATATAAGCAGCAAAATTGAACCTCCCCATGTAACTGGTAAAGCCAGCTATAAAATGGTTTTAACTGAGGCTCTGCTCAGTTTTGAGTGCTATACCATATGAACGCATTGTCATAAAAGCCCTTAATCTTTCATCAACCATGACAAAGATTTTTGTATACATTTACTGAATGTAACACTATTATCCCAGGAAATCTTAGACTGTATGGATTATGACAAGTGACATTTATTTCACATGATTCTTTCAACTGCTCATAATTTTAAATTTCAAAAATTAAACATTTTTTTCCCAAATCTAAACAATATCTTTCTGAGACAATAGCTCAAACCCTCACTTTCCTACCTGTCTGTGGGGTCTTCAAAGATTTTCTGCAGTCCAGAAGAGAGGCTTCCACTAACATTTGGACTGGAGTTATGCTCAGTGAAGCGTCTCAGTTGCTGTTGTATTGGTGTAGGATTAGTCAGGGATTTGGTAATATCAGCAAGTACTCGAGGAAGAGGCCCCAATTTTGCCACGGTTGCCTGTAGGAAGGAATTTTCACCCTAATTGGATAATAGCATTGTGGTATCCATGACAGGATGTTTTTGGGAAAATGATGGCCATTGATGGAGGGGTGTAGGTTGGAGGGAAGGACAGGTATTTGTATATGGGAGTGGCAGGTTCATAATGCATTGTTATGGAGGAGCAGAACCATGGCGTCGAGATGAATGGAGGAGGCGAACAGGGTGCAGCGGACATTGAGGAAAGAAAGGAAACAGAAATTAGGGTTATGCAAATAAAACTTAAAAGACATGCTCAAAACAACCAAATTATTGCCATTCCAACTAAAATAGGCATGCAAAGCAAGCTAAATCTTTGGGTGGCTAGAAGACTTTAGTGGAGAAGGGCAGGGGAAGTACCAAACATCTCCTAACTAAAAGGACCTTCAAGACCAGAGGATGGGCTAGTATGATGAAACTTCCAAAGCAAAAACAGATGATGTGAGAAAAGAAATGCATGCCAACATACAGGAAGGTGCTGCATTCAGGGTTCCAAGAGCACTGTAGGGCACGCAGTTAGATTATAATGCCATTTGCTATCCTAGTCAGTCTTGCAAACCTGATTTATTTACTGGGTATATTTGTAACTTTTTTTCAATACAAAATCAGGTAATCAATCTCTATAAGATATACTACATATATTCCTGATTTCCAGGACCAAACAGAGATTAAAAAAATAATGTTATATAGCAAAACTTGTTACCTTGAATAAATCAAATCTATTTGACAAGATAACTAGTTATAGTTATCCAATAAAGAATAATTTTTTAAGCTATTTGCTTCATCTCAATCATAGTTTTCCTTAGATAATTCTTAGCCTCATGAAGTGTTATGAGATCCCTCAACTGTTTGGCAGTTTTTTTACATTGCTGCCTTTGGGTCTTCATTAGCTTCTCAAAACCAAAAAAATCAATAAACCTTTTTGTTTTTTTGGTAGTACTAGAGATTTGAACCCAAGGACTTAGGTGAAAGTGTGTTGACTTACACAGCCACTTTTATACTATCCAAAGGATTACAAATGATATTTGAAGAATGTCTTTATGTGTTCAACAATACTGGTTCATGGTTCAAATGAACTTATTTATTTTTGCTGGTCCTGGGCTTGAACTCAGAGCATAAGTTCTGTCCCTCAGCCTCTTTGTGCTCAAGGCTAGTGCTCTACCACTTGAGCCACAGCACCACTTATGGCTTTTTCTGAGTAGTTTATGAGGTAAGAGTCTCATGGATTTTTCTGCACTGGTTGGCTTCAAACTACGATCAGATCTCAGCCTTCTGAGTAGCTAGGATTATAGGCATGAGCCAGCGGTCTCCAGCTGAAGGGAATTTACTTTTTTTTTTTTTTCAGTTGTCTTCCCGGCACCGCCCCCCCCCCCCCCCACTTTCTTTTCTTATTTATTGTCAAAGTGATGTACAGAGAAGTTACAGTTTCATACGTTAGGCCTTGGGTACATTTCTTGTACTGTTTGTTACCTCCTCTCTCATTCCCCCTCCCCCTTCCCCTCTCCCCCCATGAGTTGTTCAGTTGGTTTACACCAAATGGTTTTGCACGTATTGCTTTTGGAGTCGTTTGTCTTTTTATCCTTTGCCTCTCGATTTTGATATTCCTGTTCACTTCCTTAGTTCTAATACCAATATATGGAAACGACTGTTATATCACTGTTGTAATCACTTTCAACATGCCATGTGAA
Source organism: Perognathus longimembris pacificus (assembly GCF_023159225.1). Lineage (NCBI taxonomy): Eukaryota > Metazoa > Chordata > Mammalia > Rodentia > Heteromyidae > Perognathus > Perognathus longimembris. The sequence goes on from NC_063171.1 coordinate 23,299,070, forward strand.
ACTGCAGCTTCTATTGTCGATGATCATCTTGTATCCCCTTCCTGTGGTTGTACCCGCCCGCATATCACTGTATCTCATCTGAGTACACTGGATACTGTATATACAGGAATTTTCTTCTAACATAGTTAAAATCTAACTAGATTTTAAAATCTAGTCAGTATTTCTAAAGGTAAATAACAGGTTATTGACAAATTAGGAGTGGTTTATTATTTTATAAATAAAGCATCAGTGGATAAGCTACTATTTATGTTCTTTTCATGAAAGTTTTGATTAATATAGGTTTCATTATGCTTCAAGCTATTAGTACAACTTAATAAAAAATGGAGGGAAAAATCCTTATAACAGAAAAATAACTTTAAAAAGCCATTGTAACATATTACTAAACTATTACCTATTAATAAATCTGAAGTACCAGAAGGAAAAAAATAATACGTATGGTTTTCCACTTGCTATTATTATTAGTTTGATACATAATAAAATGTTTATTTAGAATCCAAAAATAAATAAGATAATTGATTTCTGTATTCTTATTTCATATCTGTAGATAAAGAAAACAACTGGTGGGGCTGGGAATATGGCCTAGTGGCAAGAGTGCTTGACTCATATACATGAAGCCCTGGGTTCGATTCCCCAGCACCACATATATAGAAAATGGCCAGAAGTGGTGCTGTGGCTCAAGTGGCAGAATGCTAGCCTTGAGCAAAAAGAAGCCACGGACAGTGCTCAGGCCACGAGTTGAAGGCCCAGGACTGGCAAAAAGAAAAAGAAAAAGAAAACAACAGGATTTCCAGATTTCATGTGATTCTTAGCACTAATAAATATATCAATCTTTCTGCTCTGTAATTTTTTCTCATATGTAGTGTTACTTAAATATGATAAACAATATTTTCTAAGCCTGTGATTTTATTACAAATCAGTTGATAAATAAGAATGTACACAACAATATTTGGTGTTAATTTTCTAGGCAAGTTTTTGTATACATGCTATGTAAATCTGTAGGAACATACATTAATTCAGGTAATTATGTAAACTATATTAATGATTTCATGGCTTTCTGGAATTTCTGGGTTGTTGATCATCTGTGTTACTCAGAAACAATTACCATTTACTTTTCAGATATTTAGTACAAGTGGCTGCTTTCAATGATCAGAGAGGGTAATTTCTATTACTTGTAGATACCCTTCAGAATTCAGATTCAATAAAGTTATCTATCTCTCATTTTCTATCATTCTTCCAGTCTACTTTACCTTATCCAGCTGGGAAACTACTTCCCAGAGTAAGGAATGCAAAACTGAAAGCTCTCGGCCAAGATCAATATAACCATCAAAGCCTGGAGTGTTTGAGATGGTGTCTGGATTAGAGATCTCCAAAAGGAAGCGCTTCATTCCACTCCACTCATGTTCTAAAAAATCATTCATGAACGCCATGTATTCCTCTTTGTTACCAAACCTGAAGTAAGAGGTGAGAAAATAAGAAGGAAGATATTGCAGGAAAGAGATATTATTTTGAATTGATCCATGAAAAATTTTTTACATTGAAGTATAATTTTTTAAAATTTTATACAGATAATTATGACTTTTGTATCTCCATAAGCTCTGTTAAACATACTTCTTTGATAAAGATTATAAAACTTTGAATAAGTTTCTCTTTTATGAATGGTAAAGCCAAAGCTCATGTTTTTCTGGTATTTAAAGCTTTCTATCCAACAAATGCTCACCAACACAAACTACAGTTTTTCTAGCTTCTTCAAAAGTTCCCAAATGTATTATACAATAGTTTCCCCTTTAACCATAGTGTATATTCCAAAACCTTTAATGGATGCTTGAAACTGTGAATAGTGTAGAACCTTTTTTCCCCTATACATACATACTGTGATAAGGTTTCACCTTTTTTAAACGAAGTTCTTTATAACTTCTCTTTGGCATATCCGAATCACCAGTATCACTGCTTCTATGATTTGGGACTATGAAGTAAAATAAGGGATACCTGAACATGAACACTGTGATACCTTCATAGCTGAGATCAAGAACCTACTAAAGGGGGCTGGGGATATGGCCTAGTGGCAAGAGTGCTTGCCTCATACACATGAAGCTCTCGGTTCAATTCCCCAGCACCACATATATGGAAAACGGCCAGAAGGGGTGCTGTGGCTCAGGTGGCAGAGTGCTAGCCTTGAGCAGGAAGAAGCCAGGGAAGGTGCTCAGGCCTGGAGTCCAAGGCCCAGGACTGGCCAAAAAAAAAAAAAAAAAAAAAAGAACCTACTAAAGGATCAATAGCATATACATGGATAAAGGGATGATATTCATTCTGGCTGGGACTGAGCTAGAGAGCATGAGGTGTCATCATGCTACTCAGAATGACATGCAATTTTAAACTAGGGAATTGTTTATTTCTGAAATATGTCACTTAAACAGTATTGGACCACAGTTGAACATGGGTAAGTTAACCCATGGAATGCAAACCTTGGATAAAGGTACTGTGCTCTTTATTTTCTTCTTCAAGCCTTTGCTGATACCCTTTATTTCAACTAGGGAAGAATTTGTCTACCTAGTTCCTACCTATCTCCAGAGCCCAATTTAAAACTATAAAACCTATTCTAAGATAGACTAGAAATCATCTGTATAAGAACTAGTTCAAATTTAGCTAAATATGTATCTTTTTACATTGGCTTATACATAGTGCATACAAAGTTAAAATAGTGTACTTCTAATAACACACACTATTTAGAAAAGAAAACAGTTAGCTTCATTGAAGTTCTATTTTTTTCTTCCATACATCTGTGATCAATTCTGTTAGTGGGAATTCTTTCCTGCTCTTTCCTCAAAATTATTTTCTACAAAAATTTAAGATTACAATTACTCAGGAAGGAGCTGAAAACAATAAAAAAGTAGAAAGAAAGAAGTGTGAGTCTATGCATTCAACTAAACAAACATTATTTGCTATTTACATTTGAGTGCTACTGTTTTCCTTTAACTTTCAGAAAAAAAAATGCCTACAAGCAAGTTGAAAGAACACCCATATGCCTTTCATTTACATTAACTGTTAACATTCTGCCAAGTTTTTTTTTTTGTTTTGTTTTGTTTGGAAATACAAGACTACAGGGAATTTAATGGCAGGGATGGGTTGGGGTGGGTGAGGGTAGGACTCTAACTTGAAACAAGCTAGTTAAGTGTTAGAGGATGACTTCACTTTAGGTTAAAACAAAAAAACTACACAAGTATACACAAGCATCTGAAATGTCACATATAAAAACATCAACACTGGCAGTATTCCTGTGCAGTGGTTATTCTCCCCACTGCTTTTCTATTTTCTAAAATAGAATTACTTGATATAAATGGTACTGAATAGACAGTGATTAATGCCACGAGTTAGGAATCCAAGCCACGCTGGGTGTTCAGCAGTTTGAAACCCAAAATCTAGGTAGTCAAACCAAGTTCATTCCCATTCCCACAATTCCTTTCATCCATTTCCTCTACATTTAATGTTCTAAGAATTCTTCTTTTTTTTTTTTTTTTTTCCCAGTCCTGGGGCTTGGACTCAGGGCCTAAGCACTGTCCCTGGCTTCTTTTTACTCAAAGCTAGCACTCTGCCACTTGAGCCATAGCGCCACTTCTGGCCATTTTCTATATATGTGGTGCTGGGGAATCGAACCCAGGGCTTCATGTATACGAGGCAAGCACTCTTGCCACTAGGCCATATTCCCAGCCCTTCTGCCAAGTTTTCTTTCACTCTCTCTCTACGCATATCTTTTTTTTTCTGAATCATTTTAAACTAACTTGACATCACCTCTAAATAATTGGGCACTCATTTTTTCAAATAAGATGAATTTCTTATATAAAACAATGACATTATTATACTAAAACTTTAAAGCATTATCCATGATTCCTATTATATAGTCCATATTAAATTCTACCAATTATCTCCCCAAAACGTTTTTAAATAGGGCCTTTCTGTGTAGCCCATGCTGACCTAGAAATCACTCTGCTACTCAAGTTGCCCTTGAACTGGATCCTTTGTTTCAACTTCCCTAAGTGCTGGATATGGAGGTGTATGTCACCATGTATGGTTCCCAGAATAATTGAAATAATTTTTCCCATAAGATCATAAAAAGTTGCATTTGGCCTCTTTTTGTCATCTATAGCATTCTTCTATCTTTTGTATCCATGCTAACATTATCTTTTAGGAAGTGGCTAGGCTAGTTGGTGGTAACCATAGAATTTGTCTATTTTTCCCAATTTTTTTCTTCCTCCCCATCCCCTTCCTCCTCCACCACCTCCTCTTCTTCCTCCTTCTCTTCACTGGAAGTGAAGCCAGGACCTTGTACATCCTGGCAAGTATTCTACTATTAAGCTACATAACTAGCCCTTTCTCTATACTTTTATACTTACAAATTCTTGTTTTCATATTGTTAGAACATAATATGTACCATTTTGAATCGTGTTTATAAGCTAACATTTTCATTTAATTTAATTGTATCTTCACCATTTTCCATGAAACTTAGTATTCTCTAAAAATAGTAGTTTGCTTGTTTTTTTAATTTAAATTTTAGATTCTGGGGTCTGAACACAGGGCCTGTGCTTGATAGGCAGGTGCTTATCATCATGCCACGAGCCCTTTTTCCTTTGTTTTTCAAATAGACTCTCAAATTTGTAACCAGGCAGGCAGACCTGGACCACAATCCTCCTAGTTATGCTTCCTACTTAACTGGGATGACAAGCATATATCACTATGCTTAGCTACCATTGGGTGAGTAACTTTTTGCTTAGGATGGCATTGATCTATAATCCTTTCTATATCTGCCTTCTGAGTTGCTAGGATAAACAATCCTAGTTGGCTTCAAATATTACAATAAATACATGTACTATCATTACTTAGCTGCTGCTTTTATTGAAAACACAATGAGCATCTGCCTGAGTTTTGGAGCTTCCCAATTAGAGACAAATTTTAGGCCTCATGCAATCTTTTTTTTTTTTTTTTGGCAGTCCTGGGCCTTGAACTTATGGCCTGGGCACTGTCTCTGAGCTTCTTTTGCTCAAGGCTAGCACTCTACCATTTGAGCCACAGCGCCACTTCTGACTTTTTCTGTTTATGTGGTACTGAGGAATTGAACCCAGGGCTTCATGCATGCTAGGTGAGCACTCTACCACTAAGCCGCATTCCCAGCCCCCTCATTTAAAACTTTAAACCATGTGTTTTTTAAGTGGTTTGGGTGGTATCACCTACTTGGCAAAGTTGGCTAGGTTCTGAATGACCTTGGCAATAAGAGTAAGAGTTCGAGACGTGCGGTCATCAGGATACTCCTGCATAAGGTTGAAAAGACTGGGAGACATAATGGCTGGACAAAGGAAACGGAGAAACAATGAGGCACTAATGAGCCGTTCACTGATGTCTTGCTTGCCTCGGTTTAGGCACTGCTGCTTCCATGATGCAAATACCTCTTTCAATTCACGAGGAAAGACACTGGGGAGGAAACAAACAAAAACCCAAACTAAATCTCTAAATATCAAAGTACCATAGCCTATGAAAACACAAGTGAATCCAGTGTGACTCAGCACATCTCTGCTCTAGAGTTGAATTCTGAGGAGAACTAGTAGAAGTCCAAGGATTAGACTGACTCATGTTTAAGAAGTGGTGGAAAGTCACAGAAGGCCATATGGAGACTTGAATCTGAAAGCCCAAAAGCTCTGAATTAGTGTAAATTTAGTTTTGCAAAGTGGGAAAATGGCATGAGGCTCCTGAGTAAACCATCTGGTTTAATATAGCTCACCATAATCTGTCTAAAAGACTGTTCATCAAAAATCTTCTAAAATTTCACCAAGTACTGGAACTAGAGCAATGATCAAAATTCATGAGCACATCTGTTCAACATTGGTAAATGTTTTAAAAGAAAAAGTATTTTTGAGTATTAGAGGATGTAGATCTAACATTATGGAAAGGATTATGTCAATAATCAGTTCAGATACCAGTACCAGTAAGAGTTGATGATCTTGCAGAAAGCCAGCTCACAGCACATCTTTAGGTTGCTCTGATGGTCTAGCAGTTCACTAGATGAACATTTACTGGGATCCACTTCACAGTTCTCATCTGATTCATACAAAGCTTTGATGAACTCCCCTTTTTGCAAAGAAAACAAGTAGTGTAAGTATAAAGTGTCTTCTTGAACAGAATAAGATTTAAGATTTCTGAACTAAATAAAATGTATAATGGAGAATTTTCATCTTAAAAATGACACAGAAAGCACAAGACTGCCTGTGAAGGAAGGGCTCCTGATTTGGAACCTCAAAGTTTCTACATTCTCACATGTTTATTTTCCCCATCCTGTAAGCAGAATGATACCAAATACTAACATCACTACAGTACTTATAAAATAATAATAGCTTTAAACAAGGTAGTACTTTTTTTTTTAACCAGAAACTACAAATATATTTATAGTTAGCATCACTTGTAATATGTTATAGAAGGTTCCCTTCTAAGGTAAGGGAACTATTATCATTATTTCAAAAAAAACAAGCAACCCAATCTTGAATGAGTAACCTACCTACCTAAGGTCAATTGAGGTTGAATGTGTAAGAAGGTTGTTGTGGGAAGGCTCACTAGGTTTACCTCTTACAATAAGATAGTCACTTAAATAGAGTAAAACCTATAGCAGATTCTCTTTATATATTCCTTATATGCTTTCCCACAGAAATTTTGCTTAGATGCTTTGTTCATATAGCCTATCTAATACCCTGGAGTTACCACTTTACTTGATAATCCTCCACTATACAATATACTTCCAAATGTTCCATGTTTTATATGATTTTTGTCTATATTTGTTTTCATGGCTGCTCATTTTTAGGATGAATATTCTTGGAAGTTTGGAACTGGGCTTGAATCATGCTAAAATCCCTAGTTCCTTAATATTTGTCAAATAATTATTAGAGACAGCAGGTTTTGTTTTGTTTTGTGTTTTGTATTTAACATGAGTCTTATGAGCTTGTCTGGGCTGGCTTGGCTTTGAATCGAAACCATAAGCTCTTAGCCTCCTGAGTATTTAGGACTAAAGGTATGACTGGCCTGTTCGTAGGTTTAAAGAGGAATGGCCCTGCTAATATTACTTGAGGGTTGGGCTTGTTATAACATAGTTCATGAAGGAGAACATAAATTCCTACAAAATGAAGTAGCAGTATGCAGCACATTTTTTTTCTTTAAAAATTTTATTTTATTTTTTTCAAATTTTTATTATCAAACTGATGTACAGAGAGGTTACAGTTTCATACGTTAGGCATTGGATACATTTCTTGTACTATTTGTTACCTCGTCTCTCATTCCCCCCCCTCCTCCCCCTTTCCCTCCCCCCCCCGAGTTGTTCAGTTCACTTACACCAAACAGTTTTGCAAGTATTGCTTTTGTAGTTGCTTGTCTTTTTTTACCCTGTGTCTTTCAATTTTGGTATTCCCTTTCAATTTCCTAGTTCTAATACCAGTATAGACAGTTTCCAATATACTCAGATAAGAGTACAGAGATAGTGTAGATACAACCACAGGAAGGTGATACAAGAACATCATCAATAGTAGAAGCTACAGATACACATGGGACGTTGAAAGTAGTTACAACTGTGATATAACAATCATTTCCATAACATGGAGTTCATTTCACTTAGCATCATCTTATGTGATCATAAGGGTATAGCTAGTGGGCTCTTGTGATCCTCTGCTGTGACTTGCCTAAACCTGTACTAATTATTCCCAATAAGGGAGACCATAGAGTCCATGTTTCTTTGGGTCTGGCTCACTTCACTTAGTGTAATTTTTTCCAAGTCCTTCCATTTCCTTACAAATGGGGCAATGTCATTCTTTCTGATAGAGGCATAAAATTCCATTGTGTATATGTACCACATTTTCCTGATCCATTTGTCTATTGAGGGGCATCTGGGTTGGTTCCAGATTCTAGCTATGACAAATTGCACTGCGATAAACGTTGTTGTGCAGCACATTTTCAATCAAAATGTTTAGTACTTAGGTAAGTGAAAGTTTTTAAAAATAGATATGACTTAGAAAGAGAAGTGATAATTTGGGAGGAACAGGCCTGGGCAACAAAAAGTGAAGTGGTACAAGGAAAGAAAATGGGGCATAGAAAAAAAAAGCCACGTGCACGTGCGAGAGAGAGAGAGAGAGAGAGAGAGAGAGAGAGACAGAGGCAGAGACAGAGAGACAGAGAGACAGACAGACACACAGAGAGAGAGATATCTAAAGTAATTTTAGTTCAAGCCATAATTATTTGTGTATACAAAAATGGTTATGAAATCTGCTGTAGAATTTGGTTAGGGTGCAAAATAATCTTTTTAAAAAAGCATTTTAATATGCTTCCTGGGCTTCTACAGAAGTCATTATTATGTACAAAAATAAGTTACTTTTATTTTATTTTGTGCTGGCACTGGGATGTTGCTTAGCTTTTTCACTCATGGCTGGTGCTCTATCACTTAAGCCAAACCTCCACTTTGCTGATTTATTGGAGATCAGTCTTTCAGGTTTGTCTGCCCTGGCTAGCTTCAAACTGCAACCGTCATAAGTCAGGCATGAGCTACTGTGCTCAGCTGAAAAATATGCTACCTCTAAATAGTTTTTGGGTTTTTTTGGTGGGTTTTCTTTAAACTATTTTTTATTTCTGCCAGTCCTGGGTCTTGAACTCAGGGCCTGAGCACTGTCCCTGGCTTCTTTTTGCTCAAGGCTAGTGCTCTACCACTTGAGCCATAGCACCACTTCTGGCTTTTTCTCTATATGTGGTGCTAAGGAATCGAACCCAGGCAATGCTAGGCAAGCACTCTACCACTAGGCCATATTCCCAGCCCCTAAATAGTTTTTCATAAAGTAAAATCACCAGAATTAGTAAAAGCTTAACATTACCAGTTTTAGAAGGTATACATTCAATATATTCTTCCTGTTTCCTATATCTCTATAATATGTGTTTTGTTTAAAGAGTACCGGAATTTAAAACTTAAGCAATTAATGTCAAAATATCCAAAGTAACAATTGTTTAACCCTTAGATGTGCAATATGAACTTTACATTGAGGGAGTTCTTTTTAAAGTTTTATCTACTATGGGAAAGTAATGCTAACATTAATGAGTAATATATTAAATATTTTTCTTTTATTTTTTCAAGAGTCAAATAAATTATTGTAGGGCTCAAACATAAATTGTCTATGGTACTCACACTATAAAATTGTCTATGGTGAGCACACTACAGCTTCTTTTAAAAAATATTTCATTTTAAAGGTGATGTACAGAGGACTACACTTATATAAGCCAGGTAAGGAAGAAATTTCTTTTGAACAGTGTCACCTCTTCCCTCATTTTTTCCCTCCCCAATCCCCCTACCCAATTTGTATAGTTCATTTCCAACAAACACTGCTGTATTAGTTCACCCTTTCCCCACTGTTTCTGTGTTTCCCCTTCCTCTCCCCAAATCAGATGAACACTGTAGCTCCTTAAATTTTTTTCCTTATATGACACCATTACAATCTTCTAAAATACAATTATTTTCATTTTTGGAATTATAACCTATGCCTGATAATGTGGCGCATACATATAAAAATGGCAGATGGAGCTTTTGTAGATTTGAACTTAGAAAGTTCTTGACCAAAGTTATTGAGACTGATTAAAAACCCCATTTGAGTTTTTCTTGACTTTGAAAAATAATCAGAATGAAAAGGAGTACTCGCTATGTTGTTTAAGTATAATAAGTTTATGCCAAGTTAGAGAATGCTCTAATGTGTTTTCTATGTAAATTATTAACACCAAAATTTCAAATGTTGGTGTGGACATATTAATGTTGAAAGGAACTTGCCTCTACTAAGTGTTCTAAGTGACTCCTTTAATCTTACAGATGGTATTTGCTGTGTGTCACAGGAGCCAAACCTGAACTCCAACGTCAATTAGACAGGTAAAGGGAACTACTAGATCAAAAATTTAAGTCTAAATGAAGCACTCTGTGCAGTAAAGCGTAATGCTTTATCAGGGCTTTTATCAAGTTAAATGAAGACTGGCTAAGACTCAGGCTAATATTAAACAACATATTACTTTTTTTGGTGCTGATGATCGGACCAAGGCCTATGACATGCTAGGTAAGCATTTTACTGAGCTACAGCCTCAGCCCTGACTGACAACTATTAAAATCAATTCTCCCTGAGGATTCTTAGCAGTCTGGAAATGGCATGTAGTTTTTACATACAGTGTATGAAGTATAGCTAATCTTTAATGGTAACAAGACAATCCAATTGGTTCTGAAGAAGCTTACTGGTTAATTCTGTTTATGTTTGGCCATTTTCACCACTCTGGGTATTGCTCATAGCTTACGAGAAATAGTACATGAATTTCTTCCCATTTTCAGTGAACTGTTTTATGCCTCATTGAGCCAATCAACTACTTAATTATTAACTGTTGTATCAAAGGACTTAGTATCCATTTTCACTTTTAATTTAATTTAATTAAAAAAAACATGCTTGATATTGATTTTTAGAATATAAATATTTGATTTTGAAGAAGTAGGTAGTCAACAAATATTCCCTCCTCAGTTCACAGGATAAACATTGTTTAAGAGGCTTCATTGTTGCCTTTTAAAATACAATACAAATCATTAAAGCAAACCATTACATACATATTATGACTGTAGTAAGCTCTTATACAAATGAAGCTATAACCTATTGGCACCTTTCCAAGTGTCAGTGAATATTTAACTATTTTTCTTGTAAATTCCCATTAGATCTTAAAGTTTAACACTAGACTTGAAGATAAGCACAAAGAGAAAAAAATTACTTCTGTAGAAGTGTATTGCTACTATAGTAAGTTTGTTTCATATAAACATAGTGGTCCTATTTCTTGACCATTCTTTCACTTTTTACTCCTATATAATAAGACTCCTTTCCTCTTGATACCAGTTATATTTAAGTTGCTAAAGGATTTGACAGCCACTCTTTCTTTCCTTCTGAAATCTCTGAAAAAAAAGTAAGTGTAAAATTTTGGTGGTCTTGAAAATGAATCCATGTTGAACATGTGCTCTACCACTGAGCTATTTCCTCAGCCCCTCTGACTCTTAATACTCTATTTGTTATTGATATCAAGGACCCAGTATTTTCCTTATTTTCTTTCCTTTTTGCATTTTCTCTTTGATCATTTTGTTCCTCTGTTTTGTATTCTTCTGCACCATAAACCACTTTGAGATCTGTTTTTGGGTTCTATATTCTCTTGTTGACCTGGTACTTTCATAGTCCACATGAGTAAGTTACTTCCAAATTTTCAACAGCTAGCTTGGATGTCCTGCCTAGTCTTCGTACCAAAAATCTCTGAGATTTCCTTCCAGAACTTCAAACTGAATGTATGTAAGGCAAAATATAATTTCCCTTCTTCTAAGTTTATATTTCTATGATTTAAATTTTCTTTTAAGAATCTCATTATCCTTAGTCATTCACAAAGGCCAAAAAGTCTCTAACATTTGATACTTCCTTCGTTTTCCCAAAGTTGTGAAGTCATATCAGTTCAATTTTAACATTTTTATATCTCTTTCTTCTATTCTTACTCAAGCACACTGCCTCAAAGTCTCTTGTTTTCTTTATTATAATGGCTTCTGAATGGATCTGTTTCAGGTGCTTTCCTAACAAGCCACCTTAATTAAATTTAATTCCACTGAAAACATCCTACTAAAAAACTTTCAGTAGTTTTCCTATAAATAAGTGTAAAATCTAAATCCTTAAGCCAGACTCTCAAAAAAATTGGTTCTAATTATTTTCTAGTCTTTTTGTTGTTTTTCACTTGTCTCTAAATGCCCTTTTTCTGCTAAAAAGTTTTATTCTATCCAGGTGCCTATGGCTCATGTCTGTAATCCTAGCTACTCAGGAGGTTGAGATTTGAAGATTGCAGTTTGAAGCCAGCCAGCACAGGAAAGTCTGTAAGACCCTTACCTCCAATTAACTACCAAAAAGCTAGAAGTGGAACTGTGGGTCAAGTGGCAAAGTTTTAGCCATGAGCAAAGAAAGTTCAGGGACAGTGCCTAGGTCCTGAGTTCAAGCCCAGGATGGATCAAAACCCCCCTCCCCACCATACAGAGTTTTCTATATGTGCCTGATTCTTTCTCATTTCTATGCTTTTTGCCCCCCTCCCATGGTAAACCCCATCAATGCCATTGCCCAATGTTTTCCTTATTACAACCTTTCTTCCCTTTAAACCACACATACAATGTAAGTGTATTTTACACAGGGAATAGTTCTGTAATTCTACCAAGCTGAAATACATTTTTAATAAATTTTTTGAGAAAACCGCATTTTGCTCTTTTTGGCTATAGGGACAAGGTGACTTTTATTTTTCTGTCAGCAACTTGAGAACAAAATAATCTCTTCAACCATTAAACACACTTGTACTGACTGTCTACTTTTACCAATTTGTCTCATGAGGTTGAAACAGGCTAAAACTGAGAGGAAAAGAAAAGAAGGCAGATATTTTCCTTTCCATACCTAATGCATCATGAAGATATTGTTGGCCTACCAACTTGAGGTACTCTTCAATGGATTTGGTGGCAATTGTATTCTCTCTGAAGATTAAGACATCATGCTCTCCACAACGATCCACCTCAGACATCACCAAGTCAGTCAGAAAATCCTGGTAGAACAGTATTTAGTCAGGCAGAAAGCAACTGAATAAATAATCCACATTAGAAGAGTTAACAAAAATATCAGTCATCTTGGAAATGATGCTTTCAAACAAGTTACTAGCTTCACTGGAAATGAAGTCTAGATAAAAATCTTACATATCACTACCTCTAAATTTAAAATTCCTTCATAGGTTTTCCCATGGAGTTTTTGAAAAAGACCACAATTCTGAATGCAGCCTATATGTATCTGAATTTTTGGTTTCTGTCTAGTTCTTCAACTGTGTTTAGAATCATTCTCTCTGCAATAGCCTTAGGGGCTTTCTTTTTAGGTCACTAAATACTTATAATCTCCATTTAGCACAAAGCCTTCTGCAAAGGCTGTCCTCAGTTCTATCCACTCCCATTCTCTTTCCCACCCCAATTTCCACAGAGCTAATTCTTGGAACCCGTTGGATATTAGTTTACAAGTCATTTCCTCAGTAAAACTTTCCCTGGACAGTCTTTGTTAGGTTCCCTTTCCCCACACTTCCAAAGCCTTATCTTTTTAGTCTACTGCACTTCTTCCTATAAATATGCATTTATTTCCCTAACTACTTTGATTGTCTTCCCCAGAAAACAGAAAGCCCTATAAGGCTAATGATACTGTCTATTTTTGTTCACTCCACATTTTCAACACCTAATAGTATATCACACACACACACACACACAAACACACACTATCTCCAATGTGTAAGAGGTACAAATGGCCCACAGTGTCAAAATGGAATATATGGTATTCATTTTTTTTGGACTCATGTTTTTGTCTGGCACTGCATTCATCCATCCACCAACAGAGAAGGAAGAAAAAAGGAAAATTAAAATATGAAGAAAGTCCTTCATTTCTTAATAGTCTTAAAACAAGTGATGTAAAATTCAATGTGCTTGGTGATAAATAGGGATTTAGTTTTAGTTTGTTACAGGTGTTGACCCAGTTTTGCCAGCACCATTTGTTGAAGAGGCTGTATTTGCTCTGACCTATATTTTTAGCTCTTTTGTCAAAGATTAGGTAGCCATAGGTCTGTGGGTTCATTTCTGGGTCTTCAGTTCTGTTCCACTGGTTCTCAGGTCTGTTCTTGTGTCAGTACCAAGCTGTATTTATTATTATAGCTTTGTAATACAACTTAAAGTTTGGTATTGATATTACTCCTGCACTGTTCTTTCTACTTAGGATTATTTTTGCTATTCAGGTTTTTTTTATTGTTCCATATGAATTTCGGAATTGCTTCCTCTATTTCATTTAAGAATGGTGTTGGGATATTGATGGGTATTGCATTGAACTTGTAGATAGCTTTTGGTAATGTTGCCATTTTCACGATGTTAATCCTCCCAATCCAGGAGCATGGGGCGGGGGGGTTACCATTTCTCGAGTTCTGCCTTAATTTCCTTTTTCAGGTTTTCAAAGTTCTCATCATAGAGTTCTTTCACTTCTTTGGTTTAAATTATTCCTAGGTATTTTATGTTTTTTGAGGCTATTGCAAAAGGTGTTGCTTTTCTGATTTCAGCCTCACTCTTCTGGTTGTTGGTGTACATAAAAGCCATTGATTTTTGAGGATTTATTTTATATCCTGCCAAAGTTTTGGATCAGCTCTAGTAGCTTGGGAGCAGAGTCTATGGAGTTCTTTAGGTATAGGATTATGTTGTCTGCAAAGAAAGTTTAACTTCATCTTTTCCAATTTGGATTCCCTTTATGTTTTCTTCTTGCCTAATTGCTCTGGCTAGGAATTCTAGTACTATGTTGAAGAGGAGAGGAAAGATCAGACATCCTTGTCTTGCTCTTGATTTCAAAGGGAATGGCTTTAGCTTTTCACCATTTAATATTATGCTCGCTGTTGGTTTGTCATAGACAGCCCTTATTATATCACCCTGCGCCAAAATCAATTCTAAATGGCCCAAAGACCTAGAAATAAAATCAGATACCCTGAAAACACTACAAGAAGGAACAGGAGAAACTCTAGGACTCCTTGGCACTGGAAGAAACTTCCTCAACAAAGGCCCAGAAACGCAACAAATCAAAGAAAGGTTGGACAAGTGGGACGGCATCAAAATGCAGAGCTTCTGCAGGGCAAAGAACATAGCTTCCAAAATAAACAGAAAGCCCACAGATTGGGAAAAGATCTTTACCAGCCATACAATGAACAAAGGCCTGATATCTAAAATATAAACAGAACTCAAAAAATTAAATTCCTCCACAACACATAATCAAAGAACCTACAGCCCTCTCAACAAATGGGCTAACAACCTAAAAAGAAACTTCTCTGAAGAGGAAATGAGAATGGCCAAGAGTCACACGAAAAAGTGCTCTACATCACTGGCCATAAAAGAAATGCAAATAAAATCAGCATTGAGATTCCACCTCAGCCAGTAAGAATGTCCATTATCTGGAAATCCAATAATAACAAATGCTGGAGAGGATGTGACCAAAAGGGAACCCTACTACATTGCTGGTGGGAATTGAAGCTTGTTCAACCCCTCTGGAAAGCAGTGTGGAGGTTCCTAAGGAGGCTAAACATAGAGCTCCCCTACGACTCAGCAGCCCCACTTTTGGGCATCTACCCAAAAGACTACCAGCAAGACCACACTAAAGCCACCAGCACAACTATGTTCATCGCAGCACAACTTGTCATTACTAAAACATGGAACCAACCTAGATGCCCCTCAGTAGACAAGTGATCAGGAAAATGTGGTACATATCCACAACGGAGTCCTCCATCAGAAGGAATGCCCCATTTGTAAGGAAATGGAAGGACTTGGAAAAAAATCATATAAGTGAAGTGACCCAAATCCAAAGAAACATAAACCTTATGGTGTTCCTCATAGGGAATAGCTAGTACATGATTAGGCTAGTCATGGTACAAGATCAAAATACCCCAACAGCTACACCCATATGATCACATAAGATGATGCCAAGTGAAATGAACTCCACATTACAGAAACGAGTTATACCACTGTTGTAATTATTATCAACATGCCATGTGAAACTGTAAAAAAAAAAAAATTCAATGTGCTCAGCTTGAAATGGGGTAACATTATATATTTTGAATATCATGTATTAATTGAATATTCCAAGGGGTCAAGAACAAAAACCAAAAGGAATATGCTTACTATTAGTTTAAAATTAAGTCTTTTAAACATAGATGGGGGCCAGGTGCTAGTGGCTCACACCTATAATCTTAGCTTATTCAGGAAGCTAGTATAGAGGATTGTGGTTCCAAGCTCGCCCAAGCAAGAAAGTCAATGAGATTCTTATCTCCAATTAACCACCAAAAAAGCTGGAAGTGGAGCGGTGGCACAAAGAATACCAGACCTGAGGAAGAAGCTATGGGACAATGCCAAGGCCCTAATCTGAAGCCCTAATTCAGGCACCAAAACAAACCAACCTCAGAAAACCAACAATCCCCAGAACAATAATGAAATTCACTCTGGAGCAGCTCAACAGTATAATAGAGTTGTGGACTTAAGACCACTACTGACACTTACAGTAATAGTCAGGATGAAATTGTGGAGGTGATGATAATCTTCTATATTTTAGTTATGAAGTAGTTTAATGGCGTATAATCTATCAAAACCCAGTGAACTTCTCCACTTTAAATATATGTAGTTCACAATAAATGATTGTAGCTGTGACCATGAATCTGCAATATAATTCTAGTATGACCAGTTGGCTTCTAATATTGGAGACTCAGATTAGCAAAGTGACTGTGCCTCACAGTTCAACGATGAAATCAGTTGCTTTCCGTTCTTTCTACAACTTATTTAAAATCTTCCTGACTTTTTACTTTACACTATTGCAAAACAAAATGAGATAAGGCTATCATAAAGTAGCTACCAACTACCATCTTTGATATTTTTATCCTAAATAAAGATGTTAACCCCATGAGGATTGTTAATATCCATCATGTTTCTTGAATATTTTCTTCTCTGCCTATGGGATATTGTAATTAGTTAATCATCTTTTTTTTTTTTTTTTGGTGGTGGTGGTTCTGAGGTTTTTAACTCAGGGCTTGCACTTGCTAGGCAAGCACTCTACCAGGTAAGCCATGTATCTAGCCTGTTTTTGCTTTATTTATTTTTTTTTCTCAAATTTGCTTTATTTATTTTTTATTTTTTATTTTTTGTCAGTCCTGGGGCTTAAACTCAGGGCCTGAGCACTGTCCCTGGCTTCTTTTTACCCAAGGCTAGCACTCTACCACTTGAGCCACAGTGCCACGTCTAGCTTTTTCTATATATGTGGTGCTGAGGAACTGAACCCAGGGCTTCATATATATAAGGCGAGCACGTTACCACTAGGCCATATTCCCAGCTAGTTATGTTTTTAAGGTATGTTATCTTATTTACTTACTTATTTTGCCATGGATAGACCATGGTCCACAATCCCTAAGGCCTCCCATGTAGTTGGGATCACCGGCATGAGCCACCAGCTCAACTTTCTTCAAATAATCTTTTAAAAAAATGTAGTGAGCACTGTCACACAACTCTCAAACTAAAGGTAAAAAATTTGAACATATTGTGAGGTTATCGTATCAACCCTACTGGCTGGCTATGGTATTTACCTTTTATGAAAATGAGCAAATAAATGAATTTGCAAATGAATATTTGTTGATTCCTTCGTTTCATAGTAGTTTTCTAATCCCATCTCTTCTAAATCTAGGAATTATGAATAATCTTTTCTTGAATCTTCCCCACACCCTTTTCTTTTTGTGACTGATAGTAAAGTACATTTGAATGTGAATTTCCAATTTGCAATCTCAATTTCTTTGTTAAAGGCAAGGAAAAGTTCTTAGGCAATGTAACCCTCCTTCTTTCTACTTACCTTGGCTCTGCCAGTACTCTGAAGAATGTGCACTAAGGCACAGGCCAGCTCCTCTTTATTCCTCACACTAATTACTGGCTCAAGGACAGAACACAGCATGGTATAGTTGCTGGTGACAAATTCTGCAAATTCTTTATATTGCTCCATAGGCAGAATGGTGATAGTTTGGAAACGTGACTTAATTCGAATAGAAGGTCCTCCTGTCTTTCCTTTATTGGGTGTAGGGGTACTTACTGGATACCACTTTTCTACAAACTGGCGACCAGTCACACTGGCAGTGGGAATGTTGACTAGCCCTACATAATTATTCTTGTCCTTTTTTTTCTTTTTTTCCACATCCTTATAAATATGAACTGTGATGCTATGGAGATGTGGAAGGCTGTAGAATTCAAAATGTTCACCCCAGAAAATATTGTCGGCTTTGGTCTTGCTGGTTGTACGAGCAAAGAGGGTATCATCAAGGCACAGTTCACAGAAATATTTCTTCTTAGGGGCAAGATCCTTGGCTTCAATGATCCATAAACGGAGAACATTTTCAGCTCGTCTGCAGTTGTCCTGTTAAGAGGCACGAAAAGTTGAATCTGTAAGCTGATATGCCAGAAAGACAACATTTTCCTCTGATGCTGATTATGTATTCTATTAATAGGAGTCAAGAGGAGTCAACATTGATTGAGATAAGACCAAGCTCTAAATAACAATCTTAAAAAACCAAATATATTCTATTTTATTTGGGTTAAAAATATTTTCTAACTTATCATAGTGCCACCAAAGTGATAACTGGACCAGTTTCTATAAATGAAAAAGCGACAAGTACAACTTATTTCTAGTCTCATTTTCATTATGCACTATTTTTTTTTTTTTTTTTGGCCAGTCCTGGGGCTTGAACTCAGGGCCTGGGCTCTGTCCCCAAGCCTCTCTGTGCTCAAGGCTAGCACTCGCCCCTGAGCACTCTACCACTTGAACCATAGCACCACTTCTGGCTTCTTCTGTTTGTGGGCCAAGTAACGGAACCTAGGGCTTCATGCATGCTAGGCAAGCACTACCACTAAGCCATATTCCCAGTCCCTCGTGCACTGATTTTTGACATGGGTATGTCACTTAGCTTTTCTGTGTGTCTCCTTACCAACACTGGTAAAATCTCAACAATAATTCCTGTGAGTTTATCTCTCATCATAACATGTCAATACATGTATGTAGACTTGAAAACCATTAAGCTGTAAACCAATCATGGTTGTATATGTCTGTTACCCAGCACTTGCAAGGTTAAGACAAGAGGATAACAAGTTTGAGGCCAGCATGGGATACAAAGCAATTTGGAAGGAAGCCTAGGCTATAGGGAGACTTTACCTCAAAACTAAGTAACAATAATGTAAAAACAAACAAAAAAAACCTGTTAAGCGCTATAAAAATTAAGATATTATCAGTACATTTATATTCTATGAACTTGCTGCTTAGATATAGTTTTTACACCCAAAGCTACTATTACCTTATTTGGTTGAACTGTCCTGCGAAGATTTTCCATCCACTTATCTCTTTCCGAGGCAGAGTTACAGCTGAAGCACTTACTTCCACTTAAGTAGGTGACCTTCAACATAAAAATTAGAGATAAAGAAATGGAAATGTATGATTAGAGGTTCTATGTTTCTAATTCTACTGTTAAGAGTTAAGGACTTACTATAAATCCAAATCTTTAAGTTTCATTATATACATACATATACACATACATATACATATATCTGTGTATATATATATATCATCTATTTTTAAATTTATTCTCTAGGTAGAATCCACATTCGTTCCCAGGTATGCAAACAAAAGCCATGTAGAATTTGTTTGCCTATGGTTCAGAAAAATGAAGTTAAAAAAAACCTTTTAGACTACTTCTTAAATTAACTGAAAATGAATATGTTCAATACTAAGCTACTGAAAATAGCTGAAAAGGGAAGACTGTTTCTCAAACAGCTTAT
This sequence comes from Perognathus longimembris pacificus, assembly GCF_023159225.1. Classification (NCBI taxonomy): domain Eukaryota; kingdom Metazoa; phylum Chordata; class Mammalia; order Rodentia; family Heteromyidae; genus Perognathus; species Perognathus longimembris. The sequence goes on from NC_063171.1 coordinate 23,318,508, forward strand.
TAGATTTCTCAAGACTGGCTTCACCATAACACTATGTAACTACTAAATACAAGAGTTACTGAATCACTGTCTTTAGAATCCATTTTTCTTCTATTTGGTAACCTGCTACTGGTTTTCAGTTATTTACTAGGTTATCCTGATTACTATTATCACTGTCCATCAAAAATGAAACACATAGCTTATAGTCTTTATTTTTTTATTAAAAAGATTTTAAAATATTTTTTATTAAAAAGAATATCAAGAAGTAATTCAAATGGTTTTTATTAAAGCGTATCATTAAATGGCCTGCCTAAGTTGCTGAAATTTGTTCACTTGTTAATTCAATCTCAGGTCATAGTCCAGTGAATGAGATCAGATTATATGTTCTGCCTAAAATGGTAATTATCAGCGTCATGTGACTAGTGAATACCTGCTATGTGGTAGCCAAACTACCATGTTTAGGACCATGGTCCTAGATAAAGAACTATTCATGTTGTAAATTAGAAAAATTGTGAGACTTGCATGAAGTTCCCCCAAATAACATTAAAATTGGGGACATAGGGCTTCAAGAGAAAAATAGTGTATCATTCTTATTACTAAAAATTAAAGTATTAAAAATTAAAAATGCTAACAATTAAAATATTAATTTAATAAGTTATAGTTAACTTCTGCTGAGAATGTAGTAAGTATTCAACTTTTTTCTTTTTTTTTTTCTTGGAGTCAGGGTCTGGGCACTGTCTCTGAGCTTTTTTTGCTCAAGGCTAGCATTCTACCACTTGAGCCACAATGTCACTTTCAGTTTTGTCTGTTTATGTGGTACTTGAGGAATCGAATCCAGTGCTTCATGCATGCTAGGCAAGCATGTAGCTACATTCCCAGTCCTCCAACTATTTTTTTGAAAGCAGACAGCAAAATAAGGAGACATAATCATTAATAACTTTAATAACAAATGTAATTAGATGAACAGATTTGCAACTTTTTACTAAATAGAAAATTTCCACCAACTGAAATGATGTCAGCATCATGACAGTAATGAACTTGTGTTGATTAATTATTCTGTTTACTGTGTGTGTGTGTGTGTGTGTGTGTGTGTGTTTACCTCAAAGCAAAAGTCTTGTCCAAGGATGCTACTATGAAGTGGTTTCACTGCCACAGGCTCCCCTCTACCAAGATCCAGACATTCTACTGCACTGCATGGGCTCAGCAAGGATTCATGGGAACGTGATTCTTTTAGTTTAGGCAGCCCACGAGACCTAAAAGTAGAAGATATTTAAGGTGATGCTACCTGGCCAACAAAAAACTGAAGGCTTAATGCAATGGAAGGTAACAACTGTACAAATACCTACAGGGGAAAAAATAAAAGGAAGAGAAAATTAGTAGTCTCTAGTAATAAGATATCATGTGGCACATATAAACTACATACACATATATGAACAGAAGTATAAAAATGTAATTTCACCAGTCTTAAGGGAGCTCCAGCTCCTTTGTTTACTTATGATCTTGCTATATTCAGTTCAAGGCCAAGGTGGCCTTGAACTTGCAATCCTCCTGCTTCTGCACCATGAGTACTGGGATTTCAGGCATGTATAATCATGCCCAGCCTCTACAGACATCATCATCATCATCATCATCATCATCATCATCATCATCATCATCATCTCTCTAAACTGTAATATGGAAAAATAAAATAATCTTATTCTTTATTTTAAAATATTGTCAAACATTTCTTATTTTTATATTCATGCTACAGCTTTTAGCCTCTTGTATCACTGACAAAATAGTAGTGGTTGAATCCTCAGTTTATTTCATCTCTGACAGAATACACACCCACAGACAGACAGACAGACACACATCAAAGCTAAATTTTTCAGCACAGACTATCTCCCAGAAAGCCTGATTTCCATTTCAATATGAAATTTTCTTCTGACAGCTTTTGCTTCTACCAACGCTTTACAATATAAATGTGAATAAAGAACAAAGTGCACTCAAGAAACTTCCCATCATGAAAACAATGCCCAAACTTTCACAGAGAACAACATACTAGATCTGTTGACACTGTTGAGACAACCTGGATGATTTTAATTTCCTGGGATTTTTTTTTTTTAAAGAATGCTTGGAGTCATGACTCATGCCACTATGGGAGCAGCAATTCGCTGGCTTCCCCTTTAAAGAATTAATGGAGTCTAATAATGTGAAGTACAGTGTTTCTGAATCCAGAACTGGCTGGCCATGCTGTTTTACTTAATAATTACACTATTTATGAAATACTCGGAGTTAAATACATATACTTGAAGAATAAGTACTTAGAAAAGAGGATTAAAAAATGCTGTGTAAAGACATTTGTTTTATGTAAAATAAATTAGGTAAGTGGCTTCATTGAAACCAAGATAACATTCAAAGGATCTGAAGTATTTAAAGGTAGAGTAGTGCTTAGACAGTAAAGCTGCATTTTAATAGTTTAATTAAACTTCATAACACAAGAAATATTTTCAACAGTAATGATTTTGCTCTGCTCTTTCCATACAAATATAAAAAAAACCACTATTTAAAGTTTATGCTGAAAATATGTATATCCTGGTATTTCAGCAGTTTTTGAAAGACATTTATATTTCCCATTGATAATATACAAAAATGTACAAGAAAGTGTAACGAAATACCTTTACATTTATTTCCTTTTGTTCTGCATAAGACAATGACATGTTTGCAGTTATATACTGCAAATATAGCACATCAATTAAAAACAGCTAATGCTATTTTACTTAATCTTACAACCTTTTCCAATATGCTATTTTGGAAGGCTTGATGAGACAACAGAAGCCTGGGTGAGACATCAAAGCACTATAATCTTTCTTAAACAAATATAAAACAATTCTAACAAATGTTTCTCAGGAGAAATTGCTGGAGGGGAAACACCTTGCAAGCTCTGGGATGAATCACAAGGAAAAAAAGCAGAGCATATTTAAAAAAGGAGTTTCAACAAAAGGCTTACTTATATTTTTTTAAGTAAAAAAGAAAAAATAAGTTAATTTTATTTCAAACAAAATAAATGTCTACCTACATGAAGCAACTGTATAGCCACCTGGTAGTGCAACCCCAAATCATAGCGGTGCCACATGTCCTGGAATAGCAAGTCACTTCCTGGACTACATTTCAGAAAACAACTCTCTGTTCAGAAGACAGGAACCAACAGAAGATGGTTTCCCTGCTGCCTTCGGTTACTGATACCATCTTCCCAGGTGTTATTCAAGTCTTCCACAGAGCAGAACAGAAACACAAACAACAGACCAAGTCACCATCTTCATCCAAACCCTGCAGAACAGGTAATATTCCTTCTTTTCCTTCAGGCTGCATCTAGCCCCTCAGGTAACACAAACAAGGTTCCAGGGCTCTAGGCTGGGCCTGTTGCCATGGTGCTACACCTGTGAGGAGATTATAGCTGGGAGGCTGCTGGAGAAGCTGCAGCTTGGACTCAAGGAAAACTCTCCACAAACATGGCAAAGGTGACCATTTTAATCAGAAAGGAAATAATGGTGAAGCCCCTGCCCATTTCTATTTGCAAGTTATCAAAACAAACTGGGAATGGAGGTGGCTATCTTATTAAAAATTCTGCTGGGAATAAATCTAAGCTTTAGCTTATTTCATACATATTAATTCCAACCAGCCATCCTACTAGACACTACTTCATACATCTCATTTGCAAATACAGTCTTTCCTAGCTCTTCTGTTTCTTTGTAATGCTTAGCCTAAAGTTTCTAAAACTCATTTTATATGAACTTATCTGGTTTACAATTTTTCTTCCTTTAGAGATTGTTGGGCAAAATCCTTTTTTTTCCCTATTGCATTTTCAATGCATGCAGTGTATATCCTAATGGCTGCCATAAACAGGTACTCTAACCAAACCACCTGGAATTGTAACACTAAATTCTTCTAGTTACTGAAATTTCCACTATTAATATATAGTTCAGAATTTTCTATTGTTCAGTCTGTATATATATGCACACATGAGCCGAAAGCTAAAGTAACTAGTGTGTTCAACATACTAAATAAATAAGCAAGCTCTTCCTGTATCGAAAGAGTGTCTCAGAGAAGACAGAAGTAATTCCCAGAGAAGCAAGATTACAGTAAACAGGAAGATCAAACAGCCTGGGAATGGCTTAGGGGAGGAGGCATTATCTGTATAAATATTTCCATATAATAGCATTAGTAACCCCCAAGTCCCCTCTAAATCATGTTTACCTCCTCCGTTGTACCTTCATATGAATTGATTTTTCTTAGATCTACTAACTACAGAGTTTTAGTAGACTTATGGCACCATAGTTTACTCCTCTAATGGAAGGTAGAATTTATTGGGAGAATAATGAGCTTAAAACTTGGTCCAAGCCACTTTGACAAATACCTTTTATCAAGAAACCTAACCCAGCCTTGGAAGTGGATATTGAATACCTTAACTACTTGCCAGATTCTCTTCCTGACTGCTTTCTTTCTCCCTGGACCATCAGCCCATGTTACTATACCATGTGAGAATAATTCAGGGTTTCAATATAAATCTTTCTAGACTTAACTGAGAAAATTTTCCAGAGGGCAATTTTACTTAAAATTAGGAACACCGTATCCTTTAATGTCTGTGCACGATCGCACAATTTATGTAAACTCTAGCATTGTGAGGTAAGGGTTAAAATTTTAATTGCTGATGAAGATTATCTGCTGCTTTTGACCTAGTAAGGAAGCAAACTATAAGGCAAGAGAGGCTTTCTATTGCTGACTACATCAAATCAGTATTATATTGCTCCAAACCTCATCCCTACCTAAAACCACTCTTAAAAGATGAAATCAATCTTTAAAATCAGCTGGGGGATGGGGCACCAACTCACACAACAGCAGATACACTGATGAAGGGAAAAAAAGTAAAAGAACTCTGGTTAGCACAATTTTAAATACATCACAGCTGGTTTCCTCAGCTTATCCATCCAATTCTTTAAAAAGCCACATTTCCTCCACAATTTCAATAATGTCTAGATATGCTAGCTCAATCTGCCACATGTTTACAGATTCAGTTCCAAATTTAGGAATTGGGAAACTTAATTAAAAATGCTATTGCCACACAAGATCCAGGACTCCAGTGCAGGTGAGTTTCTGCTTGGCTTGGCAGTTATGATTCTAGAGTGTTTCACTGAATTCTTGAAAAGGACAGCCAGTGTAAAAGGACAGCTGAGTGTAAAAATGAACCCATGTTTCAGTCAGTATGCATTTCTAAGGCATTCATTTTCTTTGAAAATTTCACAGGTTATAACTAAGATTCATTATTCTAATGCTCTACCAATAGAGTTTGTTTTTTTTTGTAGCTCTCACATTGAGAACAATTGCTTTACCTGTCCTCTAGACTTGATTATTTTTTAAACCAGGTATTTTATGAAAACATCTAAATAAAACTTTCTTGAAAATATTAAATTTTCCATAATAATTTTTTTTGCTGGTCCTGGGGCTTGAACTCAGGGTCTGGCACTATCCTTGAACCTCTCTGTGCTCAAGGCTAGCACTCTACCACTTGAGCCATAGGGCCACTTCCAGCTTACTCTGTGTATGTAGTACTGAGGAATCAAACCATGCTAGGCAAGTACTCTTACCACTAAACCACATTTCCACCCCCTGAAGAATAATTTTAAAGGTTCCCCTCCCTGAACTAAGAAAAGAAATTAGGACCCATTTATCACAGTTTTACTTGTGATATTGTAAGGTGAGAAAAGAGAGAAGCCACATTTTGAAGGATCAAATCTTGGTGTCTTTTATCAAAAGGCTGGCCGAATGCATGGTGTACTCTTGTCTCAAAGATATCAGACAGCAATTACACCTAAAACAGTTAGGAAATTGGGCCATGAAGCCAAGAGGAAAGAACAAAAAACAATCCCAACAAATGAATTCAGCTCCAATGACTGGAGAAGAGCCAGGAGACAGAAGACAGGTGAGGAACATAGAGACACATGGTATAGTGTAATGGCACCTGAGCTGGTCTGTGCCTAAATAAGGTCAGGTCAGGGGGAGGGTCACAGGAAATTCCCAGTCCCAGGCATTGGACTGACAGGTTTAGTAACCTATCAGGCAAGTGCCTGCCTCTGCCTCCAAGGATTCAGGCATGCCCCTCACCTGGGAGGTGGGAGATCCACCTTCCTCCACCATGAAGACAAGATGGCAGACCCTACCATCATCCATGTGGCCAAGATGGTGCCAGCCAGACCCGGTCTCCGTACTTCAGTGATACTAAAAGAATCAGTGTCTTCCATGAAGATCCTGAAAGCTCTTTTAGCTTCAGGTAAAGCCATTCCTATTGCTTACATTACTCACTGACTTTCATGTTAGCTTAAAATTACACACTATACAGCTTTTGTGGAAGCACAATGTATTCTGTATATCCTCTTTCCCTGCCTCAGCTTCCAGACAATATTATCTAATGAATCAAGCTGCTGACAAAGGGCACCTATTAGCTAGAGTGGTCACTTAAAATGAACACACTTGACAAGTGATGGTGGCTTATGCCTGCAATCCTAGCCACTCAGGAGGCTGAGATCTGAGGATCATGGTTCGAAGACAGCCCGGGCAGGAAAGAAAGAAAGTCCGTGAGACTCATATTTCCAATTAAGCATCAGAAAACTCAAAGTGGAGATGTGGCTCAAAGTGGTAGTGTGCTAGCCTTGAGCACAGTGCCCAGGCCCTTAGTTCAAACCCCATGACCAACACCACTACCACCACCAAGAAACACATTCATGGCAAGGAAATTCATCTCAAAGAAAAAAAAATACCCACATGAGCTTTGGTATATCTACATGTATATATGCTGAAGTTAGTCTCAGAAGGAAGTTTAGAAATATTAAAATATGTTTTGTAGGGTAGATAATTCAAGTTATCTCAAATATGACACACACTAGGGAACAATCTACAGAAAATAGTGTCACATAATAACACATTATTCTTTTGATGTTTAAATTGCAATGGGAGTAAAATCTACTAGTACTCAAACAAATTTCATATAGATATCAATTGAATAAAAAAAAACATGCAGAAATATAGCCAGGCACCAATGGCTCACATCTGTGATCCTTGAGACTTGAGAGGCTAAAAATAAAATTACAGTTTGAGAGACCCCTTCTTAATGCATAGCTGGGTGTGGTGGTGTGTGTCTGTCATTGTAGTTATGGTAAGAAGAGCAAACAGATAGGAAACAAGACTCTATCTCAAAAAAATAACCAGGGCATAAAAGGGCTAGAAAGATGGTGCAGCAATAGAGCACCTGCCTAGCAAGTGTGAGGTCCGGAGGCCCATCACTAACAGAGACAGGCAGACATACAAAATGAAACGCCCGAAACTCCACTTATATCCAACTCTACTGACATTCTAAACAGAAAGTGAAAATGGTAAGTACATTTTCTCCTCTTTTATTAAAGCGGCCATTAGATGGATATAGGAAAGTTACCTTGGGTGGCAGAAGTGCAATATGAGCAGGTGAGTCTCAGCAGGACTAGTTTGGTGAAGGAATTGACAGAGGGGTATGCAGAGAGGGAACAAGTATAAGACTAGAGATTAGTTCCTAGATTATGGTTAACACTCTGCAAAGCGAGCATGAACTAAGCTAGCAGAAATGAGGAAGAAAAAAATAGAGTGTAGGGGGCAAATAGGGCTTGATGACTGGACCACTTCAGTTACAGTAAAGTGGTAGAGCAAAGGATGCCTGGTCATCCTGGCTTGAACCTCTGGGTAGAAAAATGTTGATGCCATTCACAGAGATAAGAAATAAAAGGCAATACTGGTTGAACTGAGAATAGAAACGAATCAAGTTCTGAACAAGCTGAATTTGAGGTTCCTGTGGAGATACTAGGTAAACGTTGAAAGAGGGTATGTGGAATGAGAAAACATCCTAAAAAATAACTTAAGGAATATTAACCTTTAATCTAGACAAGAGAGACAGAGAAATTTGAAAGAGAGATGGAAAACTAGGTGATTCAAGCATCAAAAAAGTCCAGAAAAGAAAGCCATTTTCTCAAGAATGATTGGTGTCTACTATAGCACAAAAGCAAGTTTGTTAAAAGATTAAACGTGGCCAATGAATTTCAGAGCCAAGAGGAATTTGAGACTTTGGCAAGAGGAATTTCAGAAAAGGCACAAGGACAAAAAAGAGGCTATAGTCATTCAAAAAGAAACAGGGACGTAGGAAAGTAGAAACTAACTCATTTAACTGTGACGAAGTGGTAATATCAAAGAGCTAGAGAGAGACTTATTGCTGGAGATTGAACTCAGGATCTCCTCTTAAGCACTCTACTTACGACTTGAGCCATTCCCTCAGACCTTTTGCTTATATAGTTTGTTTTTTGGAATAGGGTCCCAACAACTTTTTCCCCAGTTGGCCTCAAACTATAATCCTCCTGGTGGCTGGATTTAAAGGTATGTGTCACCTTTCTAGGCTGAGGGTAATTTTTTAAAGCTAATTTTTATTACTTTCTTTCTTAAAGTGATGAATACTCTTGGTTAAAAAAATTACAAGATAGTAGGTAAAGAACTAAAATAAGGGTACTTTCACCAATCTCCTACAGAAAATATCATTAGCAATTCTGTGAACTCTCCTACAAATATTTTAAATAAGGAGCCAGATTTTAAAACATAGTACTTATATAATATGTATACTTAAATTTATATAGTATTTATTACAAACATGATTTTGCCATACTTTATAAAGAATGTATTTTGGACTTCTGTTCTTATTGGAACATACAGGTTTAACTTGCCTCTTTTTATTGTTATTATTTTACAATATATTTTATTGTTATTGTAGATGTAATGTGCAGAGAGGGGTTACAGTAATGTAAGTCAGGTAATCTCCCAGTTTTTTTCCTCCTGTCCCCACCCACAAGTTGTGCAGTTCATTTTCAACATAGTGTCTCTAGTAAGTACCACTACTGTATTTGTTCACCCTTTGTCCCATCTTTTCTGTGCTTCTTCTTGCCCACTCAAAGATAAATAAATTAACAAACAAGACAAAAGGAAAAGGCAACAAAAATAGCAACAATAACAACCAAAAATCTCATTTCCATTTTTTGGTGTTCATTTTGAAAACGATTAGTTTATATGATCATATGCACATAGCTATTGAGTCTTTGTGATCCACTCCTATGAATATCCTCCTTTGGTCTCATTGTGTGAATGTATAGAGACCTGTATAACCACATAGTATTCCTTTGTATGGGACTTCAGTAGTTAACCAATACCTGATGAACATCTAAGCCTTTTCCTTCTTCTTTCTTTTCCTTTCTTCCTCTCGTCCTTCCTTCCTTCTCTCCCTTCCCTTCTTCCTTCCTTCCTTCCTTCCTTCCTACCTTCCTTCGTGATTATCAATAAGGCTTAAAGAGTATCTTAGAGCATGTCTCTTTATATGTGCTTTGTATACACGTGCATGTACTCACAATTTAAATTCCCAGATACAAAGCTTTTAAATTGAAAGGTATACATATTAAAACTTAAGACATTATTAAGTTAACTCCATAAAAAAATTAAACTACGAAATCTTTGCCACTACTATAGTAAAATAATAGTATTTCATTATTTCTTTTATTTACATATGAACATGAGAATATTTGAACTTGTTTAATGGCAATTTAGTTTTCCTATTCAGATAATTTGTGAACCATTTTGTAATTGTTGAACTTATCTAATATATAGTCATCTGCTATACTAATAAGTAAATTGGTCTTTTTTAAAGAGAGCAATAGAGGAGAATAATATGACTGAATTATAATATATGTAACATGTGAAATATCATGATGAAACCCCTTTGTAATACACACTAAAAAATGAAAAAAAAAACTGACAGCAAAGTATAGTAGCCTCTGTTCAGAATAGTAATGGCAGATACCAGTAGAAATAGGCAGGGCCAATGAAGAGGGTTTATGAAGATAAATATGATCTAAATTCTTTTTATGAATGCGTGAAAACGGAACAATGAAACTTGATGAAACTGTACTAAGGAGAGGAGAGTGATGAGATAGAGTCATAGAAGGGTTGAGTTTCATGGGATACATTGTATACATGTATGGAAATGCTACAACATGTGTAGGTAATGTATGCTAATAAAAAGTTATTAATTTTTTATTTCATATTTATAATTATTTCCTTCCAGTTTATTCATAAGTTTTTTGATTCCAAGATCCCAATTAATCCAGTTATATTTTCTTTCAGTATTTTCATTTAAAAATTTAATGTAACCCATTCAGACTTCTTTAGAGGGGAGGGATAATGAAAAGAATATGATAAGGACTCAATTTTCTATTTTTCCAAATTGTGGAAATAATATGGCCTTAAATGGAATCATTAATTATTACAGTCTGGTATCCTATTCTTACTAAGAGTTGTAGTAAACACCTAAAATCCTAGCTATTCAGGAGGCTAAGATCTGAGGATCATGTTTTGAAGCCAGCCCAGATAGAGACATTTTCGAGATTCTTATCTCCAGTTAACCAGCAAAAAGCTGGAACTGGTGACATGATTTAAATTGTAGAGTGCCATTGTGAGTAGAAAAAGCTTGGTTAGAGTGTAAGGCCCTGAGTTCAAGCCCCAATACGGGCAGAAGACAAATAAGCAAAGAACAAACAAGCAAAGACTTATAACAAGTGTATGTGTCTGAGTAGTGTGTGTAATATGGATGCTTATTATTCTATGCCTCACAGAGTTTTGCATCTATTTCATAAGTTGCAACTATGATACAGATGTGAGGGACTATGATCATTAACATGGAGATTTTACAATGATATGACATGTATTAGTTCACTTTATATAAATTTACTCATGATCAGGCTTGCTCTTTTTGTTTTGGTGCCAGTTCTGGGGCTTGAACTAGGGCCTAAGTACTGTCTCTGAGCTTTCTTTTTTTCTCAAGACTAGAGTTCTACCACTTGTGCCACAGCTTAACTTCCAGATTTTTGGTGATTAATTACAGATAAGAGTCTCATGGACTTTCTTGCCAAACTGGCTTCAAACTGTGATCCTCAGATCTCAGCCTCCTGTGTAGCTAGGGTTATAGGCTTGAGCTATCAGTGCCATATAGAAATGTGTGTGTATGTGTGTGTGTGTGTGTGTGTGTGTGTGTATTCTGGGACTTGAATCTCAGGTCTCTCACACACAACTAAGTGTGCTTTCTATCACTGAACTACACTCCTAGACAGAAAACCTATTATTGAATATATTCTTTTCTGGAAGGATATAAAGACAAAAGGAATATATGTATATAGATATTTTGTATTAAGAGAAATGATTCCTTTAAGTTAAATATATTCACTGAGGACAAAATATATGACATGGGGATCTAACATAGTTTTGCACAATTAGAGAATAAGAATCTGTATACTATAACATTTCAAAGTTAAATTTTTTTCAAATTTTTATTATCAAACTGATGTACAGAGAGGTTACAGTTTCATACGTTAGGCATTGGATACATTTCTTATACTGTTTGTTACCTTGTCCCTCATACCCTCCTCCCTCTTTCCCTTTCCCCCCATGAGGTATTCAGTTCACTTACACCAAACAGTTTTGCAAGTATTGCTTTTGTAGTTGTTTGTCTTTTTTTTACCCCGTGTCTCTCAATTTTGGTATTCCCTTTCAATTTCCTAGTTCTAATACCAGTATAGACGGTTTCCAATATACTCAGATAAGATTACAGAGATAGTGTATATACAATCACAGGAAGGTGATACAAGAACATCATCAATAATAGAAGCTACAGATACACACGGGATGTTGAAAGTAGTTACAACTGTGATATAACAATCATTTCCATAACATGGAGTTCATCTCACTTAGCATCATCTTATGTGTTCATAAGGGTATAGCTATTGGGCACTTGTGACCCTCTGCTATGACTTGCCTAAACCTGTACTAATTATTCCCAATAAGGGAGACCATAGAGTCCATGTTTCTTTGGGTCTGGCTCACTTCACTTAGTATAATTTTTTTCCAAGCAGTATGGAGATTCCTCAGAAGGCTAAATATAGAACTCCCCTATGACCCAGCAGCCCCACTTTTGGATATCTATCCAAAAGACCACAAACAAAATCACAGTAAAGCCACCAGTACAACAATGTTCATCGCAGGGCAATTTGTCATAGCTAGAATCTGGAACCAACCCAGATGCCCCTCAGTAGACAAATGGATCGGAAAATGTGGAACATATACACAATGGAATTTTATGCCTCTATCAGAAAGAATGACATTGCCCCATTTGTAAGGAAATGGAAGGACTCAAAGTTAAAATTTTCCCAAGATTTCTTTTTTATTAGCACACATTAGCTGCATGGGAGGGTGAATTATTGTGATATTTCCATATGCATATAATGAATCAGAATCAAACTCACCCTCTCTATTACCTTCCTTTGACCCTCAGGATAAAGCATTCTAATGTATTCAAACACTATCATAATATAATTAAAAACGCTGATTGAATCTTAGGTCATAAAACTAAAAGATCCTTAATTGATGGTGGCAGTAAACCTGATAACGGAAACTGTACAATCAATAGCTGGAATGTATTTACTAATTAATGGTCTGGAGCCCCAATAAATTCTAAGAAGTTGTCATTAGAACCAAGTACTCCATATTTTTAAAAAAACTGTTCATTATCTACATCACTTTTGACTCTTCCTTTTTGTTGTAAGTGAATAAATATTTATTGAGTTCTTAAATAGGGTAGGCTTTGTGCTTGGAGATGATACAGTTGGTCAGGGTAGGCAGTAACTTATTCTAGGAGATGATATTAGAAGAACACAGTAAAGAACTCAAGTAGCATATGATTTCTGATTTGGGTATTGTTGCACGAGTGTGAACTAAGAAGTAAGTGTGACAAAGGATAAGATATGGAAAAGGGGCCAGCATTTAGAATAGAAGAGACAGAAAGATCAAAAGCAGAGAAATATGACACTATAGTACTAGAAATACAAGGATTGAGGAGATAATGGTGAGAGGGCATTTGTGTTATGCTAATCATGACTTGGTTAAAAGTATTATACACATGAGATGAGATATTAAAACTGTCAAGACATTGACACAAAATAGATGTTATGCATCAACGTATATTGGATAAAATGTAGTAGTCTATAAGGGAAGATGTCCTTGAATTTCTCAGATCAAGACTATAAAAAGTAGCTACAGAATACAGACATGAAAATATTTTGTGAGAGACAATTTTTGCAGAAATCTCTGAGGAGCGCCTCCATTTCCCACATTGGCATGAGTAGCAAACAGAGGGTAGGATTTGGTTTTATTTTGGAAATCCAGATGGTGAGAAATGTCTAGATGCTGGAGTGAACAAGAGAGTGTTGATGCTTCTCAATCAGCTTGAACTCTTAAAGGCTGTCAGGGCAAAGGATATGTGGTTGTTTCCTATGGACCAGAAAACTACTGGGAATGGGACTGGGGATGGTGAGGGATAAACAATGACAGCAAGAACTCCTTCCTAGAAAGGATTCACAAATGAACACTTGGGATATAATGCACCTGCCAAAGTCAAGAGATTCTTCAGGGATAAGAAATCCCCAAAGAATTCCTCAAAGAACCCCTTAAGGGAACTGTCAGCTGTAAACATCTGCAGGCTCAGAGAATATAATGGAAGACTGATGTAAGTAACAGAACTTTCTTTCCTTTCGGGTCTCCCTTTTCCCCAAACCTAGGAAACACTTATAACCGTGGTTAATAAAATGGAGAGGAAGAGTAGATGAGAAAATTAAGTCTACCAACTCTTAACAGCTTTATTTAAAATAAACAAAGACCCCAGAAATTTCAGTGGGTGAATGGCTATACAAACTACACAACCCATATGGGAAAATACTACTCAGCAACAAATGGAACAAATTACTGACGAATGCAAAGATTTTGATGGATATCAAAGCCAAATACTTATGGACAAAAAGACAACCTCAATGATAAACTGTATCTCTGTCTGTCTGTTGTGCTGGAGAATGAAACCAAAGCTTCACAAACATTAAGCAATGCTCTACCACTGAGACATGCCCTCAACTGCATTTATATAATGTTATTGAAATAGTAAACTTACTGTAGGGCTGGGAATATGGCCTAGTGGTAAAAGTGCTTGCCTGGTATACATGAAGCCCTGGACTCAATTCCTCAGCACCGTATATATAGAAAAAGCCAGAAATGGCACTGTGGCTCAAGTGGTAGAGCGCTAGCGTTGGGCAAAAAGAAGCCAGGGACAGTGCTCAGGCCCTGAGTTTGAGCCCCAGGACTGGCAAAAAAAAAAAATGTTGTAAACTTACTGTAATGAAAAACAGTGACTGTTAGAGGACAGGGAGGAAGGTGATGTGACCGCAAAGGGGTAGCATGTTTGAGTTCTCTTCTGGAAACAAAAGTTATTGTAAATGTGATCTACAGAGAGGTTACAGTTACATAACTAAGGTAATGAGTACATTTCTTTTTGAACAGTGTTACCTCTTCCCTCATTTTTTCCCATACCCCCCTGAATGCACCTGGTCTTGTCTGAATAGTTCTTTGTCTTGATTGTGGTAGAAGTAACATATCTTTACACAGAAGGTTATGTTCTTTTGCATAGAACAACACACACTCTCGAGTGAGTATAAGTTAAAATGGTAAAATGGAATGAAGTTTGTAGTTAATAGTACTGTACTAAAGTAAATTATGTGTTTTTTATATCATACTATAGTAATGAAAGTCACTGTTAGCTGGAAGGGAAGGGCCTACAGGACTCTACTACTTTACAACTTCTTTTTTTTCTGAATAATTATTTATTGTCAAAGTGATGTACAGAGGGGTTACAGTTTCATACGTAAGGCAGTGGGTACATTTCTTGTACAATTTGTTACCTCCGCCCTCATTTCCCCCTTCCCCCTTCCCCTCTCCCTCCAGTTGTTGTTCAGTTTGTTTATACCAAATGGTTTTGTAAGTATTGCTTTTGGAGTTGTTTGTCTTTTTATCCTTTGTCTCTCAATTTTGATATTCCCTTTCCCTTCCCTAGTTCTAATACCAGTATATACAGTATGATGTTAAGTGAAATGAACTCCATGTTATGGAAACGAGTGTTATATCACTGTTGTAATTACTTTCAACATGTCATGTGAAACCGTAGCTTTTTTTATTGATGATCCTCTTGTATCCCCTTCCTGTGGTTGTCCCCGCGCTATTACTATATCTCATCTCAGTACCCTGGATACAACTTCTGAAGAATGGATGGCATCAAAATAAAAAGTTAAAAAATTAGTTCTATTAAGTGTTCAGAAGAATGAGAAAATTTTATGCCATCTGTTTATTGCTACCTCAAGTCACAGATATATTTAAGTAGCACTTCTAACACGAGGTTGACAGTCTGGTAGGTATGGTAGATAGAATCCTGAGATGCCTGGAAATGAGGCATACTTTTACGTGAAAAGGCAGAATTGTCACAGTCATTTCATGTCCCAATACCCTCTTACATGACATGGTTTAAAGGTAAGAATGCTGAAAATACTGATTCTAGAAAATAATTTTACTGGTTTTCATCTAATTAGATGACATTGGAACAATGATAACTTTGTGACATCATTTTAATTTTGCTTCTAAAATGTTCTTCCTATCTTGTCTCTGTCTCTTTGTTCCTACTACCCTTTATCTACCTCAAAGCCTTCAATGTTTCCTTTCCCTTCTTCTTTTGATGGCACTGAAGCTTTTAAACTCAGGGCCTCTTACTTGCTAGACAGGTGCTCTAATGATAAGTCATGACTCCATTATCTTTTTTTGCACTGGTTAGAGAAAGAGTCTGACTTTCTGTCTGGACACGACTGGACTGCAATCTGCCTATTTTAGGCTAGCCATCATTAAGAGGGTCTTGAGAACTTTCTGCCCAACCTGGCCTCAAACTGTGATCTCAGCCTCCCAAGTAGCTAAGATTATAGGCATAACCCACTAGTACCTAGCTCATTGTAAATTGCAATAGTTTCATGCTAATTAAGTCTTCCAAATTCTTCATGCTGACTTCCAAAATTAAGTGTCTACAAGTGAAATTCTGCATTTCATATGATAAGATTTATCCTTCTATAGTATAATTGTTTATAAAGAGGTTACATGTTTCCTAGTATTTGTAGGCTAAAATCCAAGTTCCTTAGACTGACATTCAAGAAATGCCTGTGTACAAAATATTGTGTTGAAAATAATTTCCTCTCAGAATTAATATTCTTCCTGACTTCTGGTTTTCTGTATTTTCACTGAGAATACCAATCTCCCTACCTATTACATATCCCTTTGTATATAATCAATTTTTTTTCTAAAAGCTATCAAGACTTTAAAAATATTTTTATTATCTTTAAGTACCTGTACAGAGGAGTTACCATTCAACAATTCAGTTTTAGCAATTTTGTATTTTGTGTCTGATATGAATTAATGTGTATATGTTAAGGGGTCTTTTATCACTTACTATCTTGGAAATTTGGTGGTCTTTCCAATCTGGACATTTATGTTTTCTTGTTTAGGGACATTTTCTTATGTTATTTCTTTGACTATTTCTACTCCAAAATCTTTGCTCCCTCTTTGTATAATATTCTGGGTTGATTAAAAAAAATTATGTTCCACTTTCTGAGAGAGTAAGCTGACTTTAGTTTTTATATAAATTTCCAAGCTCTTTGTTTTCTTTACTGATAGTTTCTTATATTATCCTTTATTGTTTCATAGATGTAAACTCTTATCTATTGATAACATGCTTTCTACTTTCTGAGAGAGTAAGCTGACTTTAGCTTTTATATAAATCTCCAAGCTCTTTGATTTCTTCATTGATAGTTTGTTATATTATCCTGTTACATAGTCTTATCTGTTGCCAATGTTAATTTTACTTGTAAACTTGCTTTTCCTCCATCCATTTTGCTTCTTCTTATCTCCTCTATTTTTTGTCCTTATCTTTCATTTTGAAGACTTTCCTCAAGATCTGTAAGATACTTGATTATCTATTTACATTTAAAAGTAAAACACTAAAAAACTAATGAAGTTTTATATACTATAGTGGGCTTTACTGTCTTATGAATTTTATTGCAGTTTTTGATTGGCTGTTTTAATTAAAGCTATCTATACCAAAATATAATTATCTACTACAAAATCACCACATTTACAATATATACCTGTCAGAATATTCAGAGATGTACAATCATCACCATAATCTACATTTGAAATATTTTCATCACTCTAAAAAGAAATCCTGGGCTGGGGATATGGCCTAGTGGCAAGAGAGCTTGCCTCGTATACGTGAGGCCCTGGGTTCAATTCCCCAGCACCACATATACAGAAAACGGCCAGAAGTGGTGCTGTGGCTCAAGTGGCAGAGTGCTAGCCTTGAGCAAAAGGAAGCCAGGGACGGTGCTCAGGCCCTGAGTCCAAGGCCCAGGACTGGCAAAAAAAAAAAAAAAAAAAAAAAAAAAAAAAATCTCATTAAAAAGAAATCCCATGCTCTCTTGAAGTCATTCCTCATTCATTGCTTCCATTCACTCCACCTCCTCAGTGTCTGGCAATCATTAGTCTGTCAGTACAGACCTGACTATTCTGGACATTTCTGTTTTTAGTCACACACACACACACACACACACACACACACACACACACAGTGTGCTGATACTGGGGCTTGAACTCAGTTTTGCTCAATAGCTAAAACTGTGAAAAGCACAAATAATCTGATTTTAAAATGTAGAGTAGATCTAAATAAATATTCTTCAAAAGAAGACAGACAAATAGCTAATAGGCATATGGGAAAATGTCTGATATCACTTATCATTAAAGAAATACAAATCAAAATTGTAGTGAAATATCCTTATTCAGTCAAATTGGCTGTTATCAACAAGAAACACAGAAAAGAACAAGTGCTGAAAAAGATGTGAAAAAAATGAATTACATATTGCTGGTGCAAAGGTAAATTAGTACACCATTATGGAACACTGTGTTCATGTTTCTCAAATATTAAAAATTAACTACCATATGATCTAGCAATTTCACTCCTGGATTTATATCCAACAAAAATGATGTCAGGAAGCAAAAGAGATGTCAGCACTCCCACATTTACTGCAACAATACTAAGAAATGGCAACAATCTAAGTGTCCATAAGCTGAACAGATAAAGAAAATGTAATACACAACTGAGCTCTGGTGGGTTACACCTATAATCTTAAACAGGAAGTTGAGATCTGAGGACTGAGGTTCAAAGCCGGAAGACAAATCCTCAAGACTCTTATCTCCAATTAACATCAAAAAGTCAGAACTAGAGGCATAGCTCAAATGGTAGAATGCCAGTCATGAGTGAAAAAAAGCTCTGCTAGAGCTCGAGGCTTCGGTTCAAGCCCCAGTACTACCACAAGAAAAACAAAAGTAAGAAAAGAAAATGTAGTAGGTATATACAATGTAATACTATTCTGCCATAAAAAAAATGAAATCTTGTCATTTGGGGACAATAAGGGTAGAACTAGTGACTATTATTCTAAGTGAAATGACCTAGGCCAGAAATTCAGGTAGCACATGATCTCATTCATATGTGAAATATTGAGATTAGAATGGTGGCTACTAGATGTGGAGGAAAATAAGGTAGGGGAAGGGATACACAAATGTTAATCAATGGGTACTGAGAGTTATAAGAAGGTGTGGTGTTTTATTGTACAGTAGGATGACTATAGGTAGTAACAATGCACTATAGATTTCAAAACTGAAAATAAAAATATTCTGAGGGTTGCTACCATAAAGTATTTAAGGACATAGACATGCTTAAGTTGACTGAGCAATATACACTGTAAACATGTAATAAAACATCATCTAGTATTTCCTTAATAAGAAAACATGTTTTATATCTCAGTTAAAATACATTTTTCTTTTCCCAGCCTTGCAATCTGGGCCAGGCACTGTCCATAAACAACTTTTGCTCAAGGCTAGTACTCTACTACTTAAGCTATTGCACCATTTTTGGCTTTTTCTGTGATTAATTGGAGATAAAGAGTCTCACGGACTTCTCTGCTTAGGCTAGTTTTGAGCCATGATCCTCAGATCTCAGCTTCCGAGTAGCTAGGATTAGGTGTGAGCCACCAGCTCCCGGCTTAAAATAAATTTGAGGTATTAAGTTTAAAAGCCCAAAGAAGTATAAAAGAGAACATCTGACAATTACACTGTCAACTGGATAAATCTCAATGAGCACTTTTTAATGTGGTTCAGAGATAAAATAGTTAAGCAGTAGTTCTAATGAATGAAATCCATGTTTTCTGTCCAACAAATGTCTGATTCCACATGGTGAATACAAAGAACAACATAGCAGTGAAGATCATGGACTCTGGAGCTAGCCAAATTACCCAAGTTCAAATAGTATTTTTGCTAGTTATGATATGTATGATATTAACTACAATTACTTAATCTCTCTGTGCCTCAGAATCCTCATCTGTGAAATAGAAAAAACAATAACATTTATCATATAGCATTATAATAAAGGTTAAATAAGACAATGTGCATAAAGCATCCAATGATAGTGCTCAGAAAGTTAGTTATTGTCACTTCTTAAGAACTAGTCTACAGAAATAGATTAATCTCTGACCACTACAACAGACAACTGATTACTAAATTAGTTATAATATATCCTCAATTTTATAACATTATAAGGTTCTTTGTAAATAATATACTTTGGTCATATATACTTTCCATTACCGTCTTATTTCATAAGATGCTTAAACTGGTTGAGTATTTGAGTCAACAATTTGTATCCTGCTTTAATATGAGCAAAAAAAAGTAAATTTTGTATTAGGTCTGTCACCAATGCAAAGTTAGAGAAGGTTGAAGAATCTCATCCAAATCCACTCTAATGGTACTTTCTCTATGTCAAGCAAGTTAACTTCCTACCTGTCATCTGTATTGCGAAGGGATGGAAGCCGAAAGCTCGTGTTTCTGTCAAGCTTAGACTGGCTTTTGGTCCTCTTGATAGAGCCTTTCAGGCGCTTGCTGAAGAATCCCTAGAATGAAAGGGTAGAAGTTGTTGGGAAAAAGAATAAAAAGAAACTATAGTCTTCTGCACTAAATTTGTAAAAGGTGTTCAGGATTTTATAATGAAGACCTGAAACTGAGTCTAGAATATAAGTTTTACTTTTTCTGTAAATAATAGTTGCTTGAAAACACTTGGTAAGGCGATGAGAATTGGTTCTACTGTGAAAAGTAGGAAAATTAACCTTTATGATAGCATCAATAATATTATCTCTAATACAGTCTTTATTCTAGTTATGGTAGAAAAACTTCATTAATAGCTTTTTTAAAAACACACAACATAGACAAATAGTTCTTTTTAAAACATGAAATAGTACTAGTTAATTCTTAACTAAAGGAAAACAGAGTAGTATGTACACAGGCTCTGAAGTAAGAACAGAAGCTTTAGGGGTAACATTCCTCAAGATGCATTATATTCAGAAATTGACACATTTAATGAAATCCTTTGTACAAGGACTAACAGATTAAAAAGAGAATTAACTAAGTAGTAAAAAAATACACTGATGGTTTCAAAGTATTAAAAATTTAATGGGAGCTGGCAGTTCATGCCTGTAAACCTAGCTATTCAGTAGGCTGAGATCCAGAAGCCAGTCTGGGAAGAAAACTCTATGAGATTTTTTATCTCCCATTAACCATCAAAAAGCTAGAAGTAAAGGTGTAGTTCAAGTGGTAGAGTACCAGCCCCAAGTTAAAAAGCTAAGTGAAAAGTATGACACCCTAAGTTCAGTACAGGTATGCACAAAAATATTTTTTTGGTCTATATCACTTTGAATATGGTATTTCTAAAGTTAAAATTTAAATATAGCTAAACTATTTTAAAATAAAATGTAGATCATCACTGAAACCATTAAAGCAGGCAAAATTTAAATAATGTATTTTATCGCTGGCTGTCTCTTTTCACTTTCACCAAACAATCTAGAGTTTCTTGAACATACTCTTGCTCTCGGCATTTGTCAAAGAATGGGCATATAATAATATTTGTTGACTAAAAGAAGAAATACAAGATTATGATGGTCATTAATTAAAAAAATTGCAATTCAATTTTCAGCAGATGAAAGAACATTTTATAAAAGTAGAAAGTCAAAGAAAAATATTTTGACACACAGAAAGTAGCTCACCTTCAGATGCCTATCATTTATATAAGCTATGCATAACACATATTTCCATAAGAAAAGAAACAAAAGCTAGGCTAACATCAGTACATCAAATATTTTGTATTCTTTTAGCTAATACCAAAGCCCACTGTTTGAGACCAGACTAGTCAGATTAGTCTAAATTATACTTCTTTATAAAAAACCTCCACTAAAATCCTAAGCTTAAAACATGCTACATTGTCCCTGGGCAGGTCAACCAGGGGTATGACCCTGCTCTATAATGTATACTCAAGGGCTGTGAGCTATGGGAAATTCCATTTCTATGCTTTTATAGTTGCTCCAATAGGATAAAGGAAATAAAACAGATTATGCACAGTTATGTGCTCTGTGATCAACAAGGAACCTAAAATTATACCAAGAGTTATATGGGAATTAACAAACTGACTTAGTAAAAACGTAATTTAACATAGGATTTATGTACTATGTATAACACATAGGCTTATTAGTAGACTGGACAAAGCTGAGGTAATAACTCTGAGCACAAGAAGTAGAAACATCTTAAAAAAGTAGAAACATCTGAAAAGCAAATAGAATAAAGACAAATAATGAATTAAAAAAAACCCAGATTATCCAGGAATTGTTGGGCAACTATAAAAGGTATAAAGGAGGAGGAGGAGGAGGGGGAGGAGGGGGAGGAGAAAGAGGAGGAGGAGGAGGAGGAGGAGGAGGAGGAGGAGGAGGAGGAGGAGGAGGAGGAGGAGGAGGAGGAGGAGGAGGAGGAGGCAAAGGAGAAGGAGGGACTGAAGAAATATCTAGTAATAACTAGAATTTTATTTATGTTAGAAACCAATCTACAAATCCAAAATATAGCATAAATGTCATAACAACCTAAGTGTTTTGCCACAAATGCCAAAATAACATTGAAAACTACATGTAGGCATTATTTCAGGCCACAAATAAGTCAGAGATTAAAACTATCCTGAAAAAAGCTAGAGAGAAAGAGAAAGAATGCACATGCATGAGAGCGAATGAGTGCATGTACACACATGCATTTATATATTGAGGAAAAACTATCTTTCAAAAGTAAAGAAGTTGGAGAAACTTTTTTCTCAATTGAGAATATTGTAAAAGGGAAAATTTAAAACCCTCTTTTAGACAGTAATTTCAAGAATAAGTGAATGCAAAAGTACTTTTATTTCATTATTTTTAATTTTTCTGCAGTGCTAATGATCAAACCCAGGGCTTTGTACATGTGAAAAAGTGCTTATTAAAACACTGAAAGAAACAAAGAGAAATGGCCAATTGAATATGACTCGAGAGAAAGCCTATTGAATAGGCTGGTAAAATCTCTTTTTTCTTTTTCCTCCTGGAAACCATCATATCACAGGAAGGGAAGAAACAAAAAATAAGTTCCATAACAGCAGAGATTTGCAGCTGTTCTGTTCTGTGATATGCTCCCCTTCTCACCCTGTAGTGGTAGTTGACACATTGTAAGCACTCAGTAAATACCACTTTGTAAGTGCTCAGTAAACATTTGGTCACTAAACAAATTTACCAAAGGCTTTCAGCATGTCAGCACTGGAAGAGTACTTTCCAACATGTAATGCCATTTAATCCATACAGGGACTTTATGTAGGTTTTCAGTAATTTGCTTCAGCTAACACACTTAACGATATTGAGTTAAAGTTTAAACTCAATTTATTGTTAATATTCAAAATTTCCTGTTCATTTGCATATTCATTGAATAGCTATTATTTGTCAGAAACTTGAGGCATTTGCCATGCATCAGTAAACAAAACCATAAATCCTATCTTCATTAAGCTGACATACTAACAGAGTGAGATAATAAACAAAGAACAAGGGGGCTAGGGATATGGCCTAGTGGCACGAGAGCTTGCCTCGTATACATGAGGCCCTGGGTTCGATTCCCCAGCACCACATATACAGAAAATGGCCAGAAGTGGCGCTGTGGCTCAAGTGGCAGAGTGCTAGCCTTGAGCAAAAAGAAGCCAGGGACAGTGCTCAGGCCCTGAGTCCAAGGCCCAGGACTGGCCTAAATAAATAAATAAATAAATAAACAAAGAACATAATAAATAAGTAAAAGGCAAGTACAATAGCAAATCAAAGCCATGAAAAAGGAAATCAATATTAAATGGTCAAGATAGACCTTATAGGTAGGAGCTAAATTTGAGTAAAGAGTTGGAGTTAATCTGCATATATCAGAGGAAAACATATTCCAGACAATAGACACAGAGCAAAGCCCTAAGGCTGAACTATTCACACTATGTTCAAGGAAGACCCACAAGCCAGTGTGCCTAAGATAGATGTTAAGTAGTGGGAAATGGAGGGCAGTGGTTCTGAGAGCTGGATAGTATGCAGATCCTGTAGATTAGCCAAAGGACCTTATCTTTTACTCTAAGAAGAAACCATGTAAAAGGAAATAACAATAAAAAGGGACTTTATTTTTGAGACAAAGTCTTGTTATATAGCCTAGGCTGGACTTGAACTTGGGATCCTCCTTACCTCGACTTCCAAAGTGCTAGAATTAGTAGTATGTGCCTACACATCAGGCTGAACTCTTGACCACTCTGCAATACTAAATCTCTACATTTTAATTCCTCTTTGGATATTATTAGCATTATAATATAACTTACTCTTCCCATAAGTACCATATTTAATTTGTATAGGTCTTAAATAATTGTATATAACAAGTATCTAGGAAAACAATATAATTCAATACATGAGGGGGAACGAAATGAATCAAAAAATTAATCCTGTAAATTTTTTATGTATATAATTTTATTACTAAGTAATAATATAAAGAATTTACAAAGAGCTTACAATTCCATAATTCAGATTATGAGCATAATGCTTCTTTTTTTGAATAATTATTTATTGTCAAAGCGATGTACAGAGGGGTTACAGTTTTTTACGTAAGACAATGGGTATATTTCTTGTATAATATGTTACCTCCTCCCTCATCCCCCCTCCCCTTTGCCCCTTAGGTTTTAATAATAAAACTCTACTATTACACTAAAGTGAAACTTTATTGAAATTACTTTTTTTGTAGCTGATTCTGTGGCTACTAAATATATTAAAAATAACTTCCTCAAGTACAAAATGTAAAAATAGATGTATCAACAGGAAAATATTTCTCTTTCTTCTATATGGAGTTATACTGTACATGTCTTACAGAAATATGAACAGTATAAATGATGCTTCTGTAAGTTTACTACAAATATCCAATAGCACAAAAATGGAAACAAAAGCAACACTACAAATTCAATATTCAATTTACTCTATTCTCTGACACCAACCTAATATGAAAACATTCTAGTAAAACCAGCAAAACAACTCCTACCTTATTCAGTTCTCCTTGGAACAGCTTTTGTTAACATCTATAATATTTTTAAAAATATTAAAAAGCTCATCATTTAAAAAACTAGCAATTTAGGATATTAAAATGACTTACTTTAATTAGTTGTTGCTCACTATTTTCCTTAAAAATCAAGCTTTCAATTAGCAACCGTCAGAGAAATAAAAAGCCAAATGCTGCCTTTCTCTGGAGCTTGAAAAATGTTAGGATGATGATAACGAAAGTTGTTCATACACTGCAAATTAGAGTAACCTCGGAAGACTGAACTTGGCTATCTGGGTATGACTGGAAGCTGAAATAAAACTGCTGCTATGCAACCACTCTCAGTGGTGATAATAAGAGGCACTGATTTGCCAGTGTCCCAGCACTGCTGTTACTCCCTTAAGACTGGGAGAAGTGGAGACAGAGAAATAT
Source organism: Perognathus longimembris pacificus (assembly GCF_023159225.1). Taxonomy (NCBI): domain Eukaryota; kingdom Metazoa; phylum Chordata; class Mammalia; order Rodentia; family Heteromyidae; genus Perognathus; species Perognathus longimembris. Next base: position 23,343,393 of record NC_063171.1, read on the forward strand.
GTCATCACCATTCACACAAAAATAGAGAGATGTGCAACAAAACTTGCTATAATTCTGCTGGAGATCTTTCACATCAGTAGTCACACCAGGGATTAAGGACAACATTACTGAAATTCTGAGTAGGTAATTTTAATAGAATTTCCTCTAAATTTATATGAATTTATTTAAAAAAAATAACTTTTTAACCAGAAAGAACTCAGATTACAACTGTTTTCCTTCTTGCTTTTCATGTTTTACTTTATACTTTTTTTTTTTAACCATCCAGTGTTTTTACTTGTAGATTTATAGGCACATTCTAGTTACAACAAATGAGGGAAACCCTGAACTTGTTTCTTTGTGTCTGGCTTACATCACCTAATATAATTTTTTTTCAAAGTTTTTTCATTTCCTTACAAATGGTACAATGCCATTTTTTTCTGATGAGAGTATAGAATTACATTTTGTATGTATATATGTATATGTATATGTATACACATACACACACACACACACACACACACACACACACACACACACACCACATTTTCTTGATCCATTCATCCTTAGGCATGACAAATTATACAGGACTCCAGACATTCACACTGTGACACCAAAGAAGGATATTTTTTAGGACAGGATCACAAATGCTCAAATAGCTATGTGCTTATGATCATATAAAATAATGTTTATTGGAATCAATTCCAAGAAATGGAAACAAGATTTTTTTGTTCTTTTTATCTTCTCCTTTGTCACTGTTCTTGTTTTCTGTACCTTTTGTCGCATATATAAGTTAATTTGTTTTGAGGAAGGTAGGTTGGGCACAGAAATGGTGGGATAAAGGGTGATACTAGACACTTATGTTGAAAATGAACTATACAACTTGTGGGGGGTGTTGGGAGGGAAAAACTGGGGGAAGACATGACATTGTCCAGAAGAAATGTTTCATCCACCTGACTTATGTACTGTAACCTCTCTGTACATATCCTTTACAATACCAATAAAAAAGAATTTTTAACATAATTACCTTTAAATAGTTGTACAAAGGAGTTACCATTTAAGAAAGAAGTTTATGAATATAACATACCTTAATCAATCCCTTTCAACATCATCACCCCCCTTTATACTTTTCCCTTTGTTCTTCTTAATTTTATAGAACATACATTGGATTTTTTTTTTACTACATTTTCCCCCTCCTCTATCTTCTTCATTCATCTACCCCTTTCCCTTGATCCTATCCTAACTCTTCTGAGCACCTGCTTCCTGGTGTTTTAATTTGCTGAACTTTGATTTTGCCTTTTAAGGAATACACTATTTAAGATCTCCCTTGAATCTACAGTATCTCAGTTAAAATATTTATATACATTTACATATCACCCAATGTATTTAACTATAAGTTTGGAAGCTAAATTTAGTTTCTACATATAAAGAAAAGATGCATTCACTATCTCACTGGGCCTGATTTATTTAACATAACTTTTCCCCAAGTCTTTCCATTTCTTTACAAATGGTACAATAACATTCTTTCTCGTGGATGAGTAAAATCCCATTGTATATATATACCACATTTTCTTGTTCACTGAGGACATCTGGGCTGTTTGCATATATTGGTTAGGGTGAATAGTGCTGCAATAAACATGATTGTGCTGGTAGCTTTATGTATACTGGTTTGTAATTTTTGAATAAATGGCCAGGAGTGGAATTCCTGGATCATAGGGTATTTCTATGTTTAATGTTTTGAAGGACCTCCATACTGCTTTCTAGAGTGGTTGAACAAGTTTACATTCCAACCAAGAGTGTATTAACATTTCCTTTTGGCTGCATTCTCACCAGCATCTCTGATTGTTTGTTTTCTTGATAATGGCCATTCCAACTGTGTGAGGTGGAATCTCAATGTTGTTTTGATTTGTATCTCCTATGACCATGGATGTTGAACATTTCTTCATGTGTGTATTGGCCATTTTTACTTCTTCTGAGACTCCTCTTCAGCCCATTAGCCCATTTATTAACAGGTCGTTTGTTTTTTTAAGATTTAATTTTTTACATTTTCTGCATATTCTGGATATTAGGTCACTATCTGATGGGTAGCTGGCAAAATTTTTTTCCTATTCTATAAGCTGTTCTCCCCCCCCTCCCCGATAACAATAATAGCCTCATGGCCAGTCATGAAGCTATTCTTTTTTTTTTTTCTTATTTATTGTGAAAGTGATGTACAGAGAGGTTACAGTTTCATACATTAGGCACTGGATACATTTCTTGTACTGTTTGTTACCTCCTCCCTCATTCCCCCTCCCTCTCCCCTTTCCCTCTCCCCCCATGAGTTGTTCAGTTGGTTTACACCAAACAGTTTTGCAAGTATTGCTTTTGTAGTCATTTGTGTTTTTATCCTGTGTCTCTCGATTTTGGTATTCCCTTTCACTTTCTTAATTCTAATACCAGTATATACAGTTTCCAATGTACTCAGATAAGATACAGTGATAGTGCAGGTACAACCACAGGAAGGGGATACAAGAGGATCATCAACAATAGAAGTTATGGCTTCACATGGCATGTTGAAAGTAATTACAACAGTGATACATCACTTGTTTCCATAACATGGAGTTCAGTTCACTTAGTATTATCTTATGCATTCATAGGGGCATAGCTATAAGCTGTTGTTTTTTTTAAAATTGAAATTGTTGTTTGCTATGTTCTTTGCCATCCAGAAACTTTTTAGTTTGACTCAGTCCCATTTATCAAGTCTTTTTTTTTGATTTGCTGTGCTTATGAGTCAAGTTTCACTTTAATTAGTAAAGTAATCTGTGTATTTTGCATATTTTACTAGTATTTTGCGTATTTTACTATGGAGTGTAATTGCTTGAGAAGAAAAGCCTATGATATATAAATCATTGCCTTTCATGGTCTCTTAGTATAAAATAGTAACTTGTTAGATGGTTCAATAAATGTTGACTAAAACATAACGGTAAAAATTAATAAGGAGCTGGTGTTGGGCTTATACCTCGAATCCCAGCTACTCAAGAGGCTGAGATCTGATGATGGCCAGTTTGGGAAGACAAGTCCATGAGACTCTTATCTCCAACTATTTAACAAAAAAAGTTGGAAGGGCTGGGAATATGGCCTAGTGGCAAGAGTGCTTGGCTCGTGTACATGAAGCCCTGAGTTCAATTCCCCAGCACCACATATACAGAAATTGTCCAGAAGTGGCGCTGTGGCTCAAGTGACAGAATGCTAGCCTTAAGCAAAAAGAAGCCAGGGACAGTGCTCAGGCCCTGAGTCCAAGCCCCAGGACTGGCAAAAAAAAAAAAGTTGGAAATGATAGCTGTGGCTCAAGTAGTAGAGAGGTAGTCTTGAGTTAAAAAGCTCAGGGACAATCCCAAAGGTCTGAGCCTTAGCACTGACACTAAAAAGAAACAAATAAGGAAAAAAGAAAAAGAATGGGCAATTTAAAACTTTATTGTCCACTGGACTTCATAACTGGAAGTCCAGACAAGAGGAGAAATCTTAGATGACTGGAACAATAGCTTTCCTTCCCAGTCCTAGGAATCCATGAATGGGCTTGCTTTTTCTGTTATTTCAATGTCTCTGGGCTTTTCTTCCATCTGCCTGACTCGTTCTTTCATGATTCCCTATATATCTTCCTCTTTTTCTAGTCAGATTATGGTTTCTCTTCTGTTACTTGAATGTTCTCATTCATAAAGTCAGAATGGTGGACACCTCTAATCTGTTATCTTGCCCTACCCAATCATATTTTTTTCTCTGTAGCACAGATTGGCTTCAAATTTGACATCCCCCGCATCTTCCTTCTAAGTGTTGAGATTGCAACATGTTTTACCACACCCAGCTTCTTTCTTACTTGTGACCTATCGTTTCTCACTATTTTATTCCTTAATTAATAGAGATGTCAAATGCAGAAAGAGAAAGCAGAAGATGCTATCATAAGGAACTGATTTATCCGGAAAGGCTTGAAAGCACTGAGATGCATCCCTGGTAATTGAATGCTGATGTCCATATGCAGATAGGACTGGGGGTCCAGATCTAAATATTCTAAATCACAAAAATTCCCTAACTTTCTGCTTTGTACAAGGAGGTGAGCTGCTGAACAGAACAAGTAACAATATTTTTCAGTTCTTCCCTAGCCAGAAGTCTGTTTTCTTCCCTCATTCTCAACACATTTAGGGATAATTCTGAGGCTTAAACACTTGCTGTCCATGAAGACACAAAATGGGGGCAAGAGTAGGTGGAAGAAAGGGGAACTTGCCTAGACCACAGGTTGTAAAACTCTTTGCAGCCAACAGCAGCACTAGTGTACAAAGAAAGGGAACTTCTATAATGAAAGCAGCCCAGAAGTGGACAACCAGCCTTTTCACAAGAGACTTTAGCTAGTTTGCCTCAATCTGAGCAAAGCTGGGGTTGAGCCCTGGTACACTGTGTAGTAGTAAATGCATAGAGACATACTACACTTTCACTGGTTAAAAACAGCAATTCAACCTGGCCGTTACATTGTCCTGCCCAAACACTGAAACTATTTCAATTGAAAGACAATTAAGACTTTTAATCAAGAACTTAAGACTCAGGAAGCATAAATATTAATGTAGAAATAGCAGTAATATTAAGAAAACAAGGCAAAATGTCTCCTTCAAAATGTCAATAATTCGACAATAAAAGAGTTGAACGATAGTGAAGAAGATAAAATTTCAAATAATGAATTCCAAAGAAGAATAATAAGAATGACCAATGAAATTATGAGGACATGTATAAATCATGAAAAAATCTAAAGAGCACACAAGCCAATAGCTGAATCAATTCAAAGACTTTAAATAAACAGTTGAATGAAATAAACTCAATTGATAGTCTTATAGAATAGAACACGTTGAAAATAAGAATATCAGGGGCTGGGGATATAGCCTAGTGGCAAGAGTGCCTGCCTCGGATACACGAGGCCCTAGGTTCGATTCCCCAGCACCACATATACAGAAAACGGCCAGAAGCGGCGCTGTGGCTCAAGTGGCTAGCCTTGAGCGGAAAGAAGCCAGGGACAGTGCTCAGGCCCTGAGTCCAAGGCCCAGGACTGGCCAAAAAAAAAAAAAAGAAAATAAGAATATCAGGGATTAAAGATAAAGTACACAATTTAGATCCATCAGACAAAGGCAAAGAAAAGAATACCGGGAAAATAAAAATTTGAACATCCAAAACCTTTGGTATACCACACCAAGAGACCAAATCTATGATTTATGAGTATAGAAGAAAGAGATAAGATATAAGATAAGGGGATAGAAAATATATTCAGCAAAATAGCAGAAAACTTTTCAAATCTGGAAATAAAGAAGACCAACCAGGTACAGAAAGCTTTCAGAATACCAAATAGGCAGTATCAGAAAACACACACACATATTATAGTTAAAATACTATTTACACAGAACAAAGAACGACTATTAAAAGCTGTAAGAGCCCAGTGTTGGTGGCTCATGCTTGTAACATTAGCTACTCAGGAGGCTGAGATCTGAGGATCACAGTTTGAGTGAGTCCATGAGATTTACCTTCAATGAATTACCAAAAAGCTGGAAAGAGAGCTATGGCTCAAGGGTAGAGTGCTAGCCTTGAGCAAAAAGCTCAGGGACAGCACCCAGGTCCTAAATTCAAGTTCCAGCACCAAAACAACAACAAAAAAAACCACCACAACAAAAACAACCAATAAAAAGTTGTAAGAGAGAAGTGATGAGACATGTAAGTGTAGCCCTTGAGACTAATACTTTTTGCACACACACACACACAAAAGAAAAAGTAATAGTGAAGGTAGTAATCAAAAGGTACACTGTGAACAATAAAGTTATTCTTTAATAAAGTGACTCTTTCTCTTTTTTCTTTTTTGCCTGTCCTGGGGCTTGGGCCTCAGGGCCTGAGCACTGTCCCTGGCTTCCTTTAGCTCAAGGCTAGCACTATACCTCTTGAGCCACAGTGCCACTGGACTTTTCTTAACTCTTTGATCATATTGGGATTTTTTTCTTTTTTGTTGTAGAGTAAATGGAGAATATATTATGGAAAAGATTTTTGTTAGGCAAAATTATACTCCCAGAAAGTATTTCCTACAGTACCATTTCTAATGCTACATTTTTCCATGATCAGTTTAGGAACAAAATTAGAGTTGGTTCTTAATACCTTTTATATGTAAATCTCCAAAAATCTTACAAAATTTATGATATATTATTATAAGAAAAGAAACATGGCTTTAGAACAAGGCAAACAAGTTTTCAGATCATACAAGTGAAATGTAGGCTGAAGATAAGATAAAAATAGTTTATATTTCCTTTGCTGAATATTATAGGTCCACTTTCTTAAATGCTAATATGACCTATATGAGGAATCTAGTAGAATTTAAAGGACAGTGTGACAAGTCCTAGGTTACATGGTCAGAAGAATTTAGAGTTGTTCAACTACAGCCGCCAAATTTTCTTGATAAAAAACCTCTGAGTTGTAACCATAATCTCAAAAACTATGAAAAACAAGGATCCAGGTAGCTAGGACAGATCATGGAATTTTAATCTTCACTTCTGTTGGTTATCACTGTCTTTCTTTTCTCCTTTAGCTTTTTAAACACAGCTGAAAAGCAGACCAGATTCCTATATAGCCAATTACACCCTGAATGAAAAGCGAACTCCTATGAAAACAATTGTCATGAGTCATTCGTTCTGTCATTTGCTCATGAGGCTTCCATAGACAGACTGTTCTTTCAACTCACTACACTGCACTATTAATTCTATTGCACTTAAAAGATTAACTGTTGAAAAAAAACACAATATCGAGTAATTCAATACTACTGGCTAATGATAAAGACACTATAACACAGAAGTTTAATGTCTTTGCAATTTTAATAGCTTTGGATAATCACAAATGCCACCCATACATTTGAGGGTTTTTTGTTTGTTTGTTTGTGCCAGTCCTGGGCCTTGGACTCAGGGCCTGAGCACTGTCCCTGGCTTCTTTTTTTGATCAAGGCTAGCTCTCTACCACTTGAGCCACAGTGCCACTTCTGGCTCTTTCTGTTTATGTGGTACTGAGGAATCAAGCCCAGGGCTTCATGCATGCTAGGCAAGCACTCTATTGCTAAGCCACATTCCCAGCCCACATTTGAGTTTTAATAAACATATTAGGAAAAAGGAAAGGACAGGTCTTCTAGAAAAGTGGTTTCTAAATTTTTTTGACTGCTTAAAATGGACAAAAATGAATAAAATATTGTTTAGTGTGTATTCTTATAAGTACCACACACTGTGCCACTGGAGCTCCAAGTATGTGTTTGTAGTATTTTTATTTATAAAATGCAAGCATGTTTAGGTGTATGACTATGAAGCATTTGATAGCATAAAGATTTAAGCAGTAACAGAAATGAAAGATTTAATATTTCTTTCTGAACCCAAAGTGGATTATTTGTATACCCTTTGTGGTATATACAGCCCATTCTGGAGACCAACAACGAGAATATATGATGGGGGCTGGGGATATGACCTAGTGGCGGGTGCTTGCCTCGTATACATGAAGCCCTGGGTTCAATTCCCCAGCACTACATATATAGAAAATGGACAGAAGTGGCACTGTGGCTCAAGTGGTAGAGTGTTAGCCTTGAGCAAAAAGAAGCCAGGGACAGTGCTCAGGCCCTGAGTCCAAGGCCCAGGACTTGCAAAAATAAATAAATTAATTAAATAAATAAAAAGAAATGCATGCACTGCCTTATGTATGAAACTGTAACCCCTGGGTACATCAGTTTGACACTAGAGAAATATATAAATTATTTAAAAAAGAATACATGATGAATATAAGGTACTATATAAATAGCAATCCTACAATAATATCAGTGCTATAATGGATAAATGCACACTTCTATGGGAACACAGAGTTAGTTGAGGCCAATGTTACCTAAAAGAGGTAAGGAGATGCTGGAGCTGAATTTTAAAGGATGGAATATTTTTAGGAGGAACAGAAGATAAGACTTCCTAGGAGGCAGACATGCACAGAGACCTGACAAAACAAACCTTTTGTTTGGGGAGTTCCTGGATGGCACCTGTGAGCAACAATGTACAGAGTGATAAGAAGGGATGCAGTTACTGGGTATTAAGGAATGAAAAGGCAGTTAAAATAGAGCAAAATATTTCTTGGTGCAAGTTAATTTTTTAAATAATTCTGTAACAGGAGCTCAACTCAAAAAGCTTCAGCAACTGACCCATGCATGATGAATGAAAAGCTAATTCTGTCTGGAGATAATCTAAAAGGGAAAGAGGAAGAGAGAAGATGAGAAGAAAAGAGGAAGAACTCACTTTTGGAGTCAAATAAAATGCATACAATTTGGTAGCTTCTGAAAGACAGTAAGAAAGCATCAAGGAATGATCAGATTTAGATTTTAAAGGGATCACTGCAATCAGCATGATAGGTAAAGTGGAAGGAAAAACTAGAGATGAGTTAAAGAGTCTTTACTGTACTAGATAGGACTGAAAGCATAATTATAAGGGCTCAGTAAAAATAAAGATGCAGGGACAATTGTTTAAAAGATAGACAAAGCCAGTAAATATATTAAAAAAGAAAACATGGTTTTTATTTCCAAGCCTCTCTCCACTCCACAGTTTGTTTTTTTTTTAATTCTTCTAACTTTACTATTTAATGTTACACTACCTGAGGTACCTACCAGTACCAGGTGTAAGCAAGTAACTGGAGCTCCAGCTTATGACTTAGCATGTGAGAGGTTGACAGGTTTTCTCATTGGCCATCAAATCAACCTGAATGTTCTAGAGGCTGTCCTACTCTGGAGCTATTAGGAGTAAGCACTGCCCCATCAGGCCCTGTCCCACTGTCGGATATGCAGTTTAACCCATATCCTTCTCATGTTTGTGCATAGGACCAGTTGTAGCTGGTAAAGATAAAGGAAGGAAGCAGGATGGGGTATCTAGAGGAAAAGAAATGGGCAGTAGAGAATCCATCTCAGGGAGGCAGTGGGCCCCAGGTCCCTAAGAATCATCCATTCATTGTCTCATTGGCTTTCACTTACAAAACAAATCCAGAGATCAGTCAGTAAGAATTTTAAGATTGCAACCACAGGGCTGGGGAAGTGGTTTAGCGGTAGAGTGCTTGCCTAGCATGCATGAAGCCCTAGGTTTGATTCCTTAGCACCACGTAAACAGAAAAAGCTGGAAGTGGTGCTGGGGCTCAAGTAGTAGAGTGCTAGCCTTGAGCAAAATGAAGCCAGGAGGAGTGCTCAGGCCCCGAGTTCAAGCCCCAGGACAGGCAAAAAAAAAAAAAAAATAAGAAGAAGAAGAAGATTGCAACCACAAAGCATACACTCCATTCACAGGATTCACAGGAGTGTAGTACCTAGGTACTGAACTAGTCTCCCGCTCATAAAATTAGTCTTGGTACTAGTTCACAGAAGGAATAACAAATACTGATAATTGAAGCCAGAGAGAAGAATAAATGAATCTGAAAAGAGTCAGACAAGACCTAGTGATTTATTGTGAGAGGGAAAAATGTATATGACTATTAGGTTTTTGACTCTAGGAACTGCAGAAATGTACAGTACTATAAAGTCACAAAATAAAAGGGAAAGGAAAAACAGTGAATAAACTGCTGGGGCAAAGTTAAATTTAAAGAACCACAAAACATCAGAACAAAGCCTTATTAGAACACAGAAAACTATTCAGAAGGATATTTGCCAAAAAAATACCTCTATTTCCTGATCATTAATTTCACTGGTATATCAAAGACTTTTTTGAGATTTCAGCATCATGCCATTAAAAAAACCTATATATTAAGTATCTGATAAGAAAGGAGGCAGATCATATACAAGATAGAAAAGGCTCAACTATTTAACACACCTGAGGTTACAAAATAAATTATGAGCTTAAGAAGATATTAATAAGTCCTTTTAAAACATAAATATTTGTTGACAATCTACAAAACAAAACATTTCACATACATGACACTGCCATTATTCTTTTTAAACTAAATGTTGGGCCTGGGAATATGGCCTAGTGGTAAAGTGCTCATCTCGTATACATGACGCCCTGGGTTCGATTCCTCAGCACCACATATATAGAAAAAGCTGGAAGTGGAGCTGTGGCTCAAGTGGTAGGTAGAGTGCTAGCCTTGAGCAAGAAAAAAAAAAAAAAGAAGCCAGGGACAGTGCTCAGGCCCTGAGTTCAAGCCCCAGGATTGGCAAAACAAAACAAAACACCCCCCCACCAAAAAACCCTAAACTAAACGTTATGCTCTCTATTTCTGCATCCCTAAATATTATACTATTTTCTTTATATATAACAGGCAAAAAAATGCAGCACTGCAAAGTATCAATAGTAACTACCTAAGAAATTTGGTAGAAAATAAGCATCTAACAAATACATGTGTTTTAGTGTCTCCCCTTTGCTTTCTCCCTCAAATATATTGTTTAATATTCTGAAAATATCATTACTGTATTTTGTAATCAGTATTAAAAATAAGATCTATGTTTTTTAAGCCTAGTGTTCTAATTTTTAAGGTTTGAGATATAATTCATGTATTATCTGCACAGCTATTTATTATCTTTTCATATATTACCTGCACAGCTACCATGTATAGATGATATTGAATTATACCATGAAAACAGCAAACATTTCCTTTTTATAGATTTTTAACTTCCGTGAAAAAAAAAGTATTAGCTATCAATTGTACATATTAGGTACACGTAGTAATTACATACTCCCTTAAACAGGCATTGATTTGAAATATTGATCTTTAATTTTGAATTGAAAGTTGTTATACCTCCTCTCCCCCATTATAGACAAGGAGAAAATCTCTGCTTATGGGGAGAAGGGCTTATAGCACATTATCTTTAAGAATGAGTTATAAGTAAATACATTTCATCTTCTGGAATAGTCCTCTTCCCCCAGGCTGGAAAAATAGGACTCCAACTTGCTGTTGTAATTCTGTTTCTAGGCACTGCCATAGATTGAAGAGGGCTTTCATAATTCTTTTATTCTTTCAAGTTCAACTTTACAGTGTTTTCTACCAAACTCTCTTTTTTTCTCTAAACATTTGCCAATCTCTACTTTGTCATCTTAAGAGTTTATATCTAAACTTATTCCTTTTTATATATATTCCTAAGACTTTCAGTTCCAAATTTTAGTTTTTGTAGAATATTATCATTAAAAGAAAATTATACCTAACTCTAATTACAAAATGATATAAAGGAATGGTTAATATTTCTTAACTTTGTACCCCCAATTTTCCTTTCTTATATCTCTGTGGTAATTATATTATTTTTACCTGGTAGCAATGACATGAATAGAAATATTTATATATTATATTTATACATATATAGGTACATATATACCTGGATAAATACACTCTTTATTAAAAGATATGTTACTATAAGGTGATTCTATTATGGATCTTAATTTTATATTTATGGTGATGAAAAGGGGGAGAAACGATGTACAAAGAACTTGAATTATCAAGAGAAATAACTTTACCTGTCCTCTTGGAATATGCTAACAGTGAAAATACAAAATGTGACACTGTATTACAGCTTGGATACTATGAATTCAATTTCATTCCTAAGACAGATAGCTTCTTAGGCTGAGCAGAGGGCACTCTACCACAATAAAGGAAATACTTTCTAAATGGAAACTGGTAATCTGACTGACTATGGTAAACACATACAGGGCCAACTAATAGGCAATGTACTAGAGAAACATCACTTAACAGTTTCTTACATCAGACCTGAAGGTATAAAACCAAGCACTGATGTTCACAGGTAAAACACTGACTAAATTGAGTTCCTAATATTTTATCAAACATCTAAATAGTTCTCGACTATTAGAATAATCCTGGATTTAAAAAAAAATAGAGAACACTGAGCTTTCAAGTAGAGACCATGTTTCACTTAGTGTGCGATGGAGTTTAAGTATGTTTTTTGAAGTCATTAAGATAACTTTTATGGGTAGGTAGAGTTGAAATCCATTTGTTTAAGCAATGGACACTTTCTAGTCTTTCTTAAGTGGGTATGAAACTCTATTTCTTTGTTTAACTTTGAAAAATACTTGTGTACATTTTATTTTCTAGAGCTTTACTCTCTCCTACAAACTATGTAAAGGTTTTGTTTTTTGACTGTCTTTTGCAGCTAGTATATTTATTTGCTTGGAAAATTGCAGGTATCACAGTAGCACGACTACAAGGAGGGCTACACAGGAATATGCAGCTTCTACTTTAGTTCAGCAGCTGTTTTCTAGTTGCGTTGGCATATTTTTCAGTGTCTGAATTTTTTCAGAGCTAAGCTCAAAGCTAATACAAATGAGGCAGCTGCAACTGCATTGTGCTATATTCACATGGAAGGCCAACTCAGACCATTGTGCTATGGAAATGAGAACAGTAGCTGAGCACCTGGCATAGAACACAAGCAGTTCTCTTATGCCAAAGCCAACTTGATGGCATCATCTAAGTAGAAGTGATAAAAACATTAAATATCAAGTCACTTGATAAACAGAATATAAAGTAAGAAGCCTGTTTCAAATCTTAAACATTGTGAAACATGTACAATTATATGGAGAGATCTAATTTAAGAACCAGGATAACTTCTTAGTTACTCAACTCTCCCTTACAGCCTCTGGTGATGTGGTTATAACAATATACAGGAAACAATTTATAGGAAATATAAATATAAAAAGTGAAAAAATCTAACAAGATGTTAAAAGAAGCATTCTTTTATATGAGGCAAAAACTATTCCAATGCCTAAAGTTATTTTTGAAGAATCTAAGTTAAAACTCAATATTTGAGCTTGCACATACATAAAATGCAGAAAGACCTCAGAGAAATATCTCTAAAACATATCATTAAGTAAAAAATTCTATCTAGTTTCAGTTTCAAATATATACCACATATTATTTTTCCTGGCTCCATTGTTAGATTTATGGAGAAAAAGATGAGTTCAATAAGTTCTGGTGGAAATTATTTACATACTTATTGAAGGCTTACTTTGGGCAAAGTGATGGTGATTCACCAATAATTGATTCCTTCTTGGTGTATTATGCTTATACAGAGTAACAGACATAAGAATAGAATTTCCCACTCCCACAGAGACTATAGTCTAGTACCAACAGAGAGAAAAATGGCCAGATTAATAAACAGGTTGGGCGAGTGTGATAATGTAAGTTGTTAACAGCCTGATATGTAGGTTAAGTCTTTGCCAAACAAAGTATTTGAGGGGAGTTTCAAAGGCTGGGAAGTAATTGACAATGCAAGCACAATACTTCAGGCTGAAGAAATAGGTAGGAGTATCCCACTCTGAGGCTAGTCCAAGCAAAAAGGGTGAGAATGTATCTCAAAAAAAAAAAAAAAACCCAAAACAAAACAAAAAAACACACACACACACAAAAAAAAAAACACCCTGAAACAAACAAACATCTCCAAGTAGTAACAACAACAAAAAAGGAACCTGGGTTGAGGCTCAAGTGGTAAAGCTTTGCCTAGCAAGTTGAAGGCCTTAGTTTGAATTTTTCTAACTTCTCCCTCAAAAAAATTTTTTTTAGTTACTAAGAATTATATCAAAAAGGCCCAAACCAGATTTGTGGTGAGCTCATCTTTGCTATGACCTTTCCATCTTAGCAAACTTTTGTCAAACTTTAGTATTCAATATTGAGTCTCACTATTGCCTGGTCAGTTTAAAGAGTCACCTTATTTCCAAGTATTTCTTAACTGTTGTGGTTACCGAAAAGATGTTGCAAGCAAAGCAAAGGCAAGATCTCAAGATTAAAATTCATAATTGTTTAATTTTATGTGAATTTGCTCTGCAGTTTTTTGAGTCTCATTACTCTCTCCTTATTTAGCTCTGGAAAAAATATCTCATACCTCCATCTCCCCCCCAACCCCAAAAAAAACCTCCCACCAGCATCTTTATAGAACCGTGATGGTTTTCAGCTAGCAACTTTGATTAAAGAACATCTATAAAAATTTGCTTCATATAGTTCAGAGGGATGCAGATCTGATGTTCTTACTTACATGTTTTTGAAAACAGCCCACAAGCAAAAATCATATTCCCTCCAATCTTAATAAACCTAATACTGGAAGTAACAGACATTAACTACAGTTAATCTACTCAAATAGGTGACTGTCCTTTAATCTTAGTACTGTAATGAAACTCTTGAGGAATAAAATGTTTGGATTTTTTTAGTAGCTATTTATGACTGTAAAAAAGAGGAATATAAAATATTCTTCTAGAGAACTGACTTACTGGTACTTTGAATGGTGAGGTATTTACTGTATCCATGGAGCTGGGTTTCTCTGATGTACTGGTCCCTGAGATGCTCCGTCTTCGGGGGGACCTTTCTGCTGGCACCTCTGGAAAAGGGAAGAAAGTTGAAATAATAAGAAACCTAAAGTTAAGATCTCTCACCAAATTATAAAGTTAATGGTTTTCATGAGAAAAATTAGTTTGCTTTAAAGAAGCATTATCTCACCACATCATTTGCGTCTATTTTTGTGATGCTTGACATGGAAAAACAATAGAGATGTTATTAGGGTAATGACTTGTATAGTTATATGTGCCTGTATAAAAATATCCTTTGAGCTACATTTAATATCTTTATATTCACTACATTTTTTCATCTTTTACTGTATGACTTTACTTCTCTATATCAGCAATGTAGGAGTTATTCACAGAGCCAAAAGAAATTTCTAACATTCTTGTGAACAAAATACAATCTAGTGCTGCATATGGTCAAAGGTCAAAGTTTGGATCTGTGCAAAGAAGATGATTCACCAGACTGCAACAAAAGGGCTATGAGAAGACTGAAAGCTGCTGCCAAGATAAAATAATATATATGCCTATGCAGATATAAAAATAGATCGGTTTCTCCTTGTTCTAGCACTATGACCTTACTAAGATCTTTCTCTAGAATAAAAAAAATAGTTCAAACTAGCCTCACAAGCTTAGGATTTTGCAGAAGATGTGATCTACAATTTGATTACTATGAGCTGTCTGAAGCTATATTTTAAGATTTTTTTTCAGAATGATATCAATATACAGATATTTATGTACATACACAGGCACACATAGATGATATATATGTATATATATTATACCTTTATCACAACTGCTTCCCATCTCCACTTCAACTGACAGACATATAGGATTCCAGCTTCTCAGATAATATTAGAAAATCTCAACATGGACAAGGAAAAAAAAAACACATCCTAAAAGAAGTATTCTGTGTTATCTTCCAGATCTTAAAAAATAAGGAGCAAACCGTGACTCCGGAGACTGACATTTTGATTCCTGCTGTTCTCCCGTTAAAAGATAGATGCAGTTTAAACTTCCATTTCTGGCCTCCTGGCCCCTGGGATCCGTGCTACTTCCACTTAAGAGAAAACGTTTTCCTCTCGCTCCCTCCCTTTCTTGCTCTTCCCCCCCTCCCGCTCTACAGCTTGCAGAGAGAGCAAGTGAGAAAGAAACACAGGACTGCAGCTATTCATTCAATCAATCGTCCGAGTGCACATCCTCATTAGTTACTTTTAGGCTATTAACATGGATGCAACCACTGTATCCCCTCAGTTGCACAAAATTTCACTGTATTACACTAATATGCTGCAAGAAAAACATTTACTGAAATTAATATCCTACTAGTGCTAAGAGGACACCATTTTATTCAGACTCAGTAAAGCATACAAATCAATGCCTCCTAAAAAAACCCAATTAGAAGTGCTTACCCTACTACTACTTGTACGCCGGACACTGATAATGTTTTCCATGACTAAACATATCTTCTCCGTGACATCTTGACCAATAAGATATAAGCCAAATTGCAACATTCCTAATAACTGAGAACTCCACAACATCTCGTCTTCTATGCTTGCAGTGCCAGAATTCCATGCTATAACTATATTTTAATATGACCAATAACTGTAAGTCAACCTCTTTTTAACTATCATGGGTAAATGATGCTTTAATCTTCAAAGCCACTGTCAGAATTAGGCACATATGACTTCTAACGCACATCTCTGAAAAATGGCAGTATAATTAGCTCAGATTCATGGGAATGGCACAAAGGAATTTAAGCAAATCAGCTTGTCAGAACACAGTGAACAACAAGCCCTTTGGATTTTAACAATATCATTTTACTGTAATTATCTAAGTAAGGGAATTCTATAATGTGGGGACATGAAGATGCAGGAGAGCTGCTGTGAATGTAGAACAAAATCTCATCTTTTCTCTGATAATTATCTTTAAAGATTTAATAACTTCTTTTTATCAAATTAAGACAGAGTGAATACCATAATTTGGCATATTTGGCATATTTTAATCCTGGGATAACAGACAATGACATTAAACTGCAAGAAAAATAAACTTCATTATCTAAGATAAAATGATATAGTAAACAGTTCTTCAATGTGCAATGTTCTATAAGGCAAAAAAAAAAAAAAGAAACTCATTTCCTCACTTTTCTCTGAAAGGTCTAATTTTGTTGTTCAGGCATAAGAATTCATTAAGCTATATATATATTTTTTTTAATTTTTTTTTTGGCCAGTCCTGGGGCTTGGACTCAGGGCCTGAGCACTGTTCCTGGCTTCTTTTTGCTCAAGTCTAGCACTCTGCCGCTTGAGCCACAGCGCCACTTCTGGCCATTTTCTGTATATGTGGTGCTGGGGAATCGAACCCAGGGCCTCATGTATATGAGGCAGGCACTCTTGCCACTAGGCCATATCCCCAGCCCCATTAAGCAATATATTTTAATGCTTCAACTATTTGGAATTTTATACTGGTTAAAATGAGCAGTTACATTTGAAACTCCAATAAATATAGGCATTTGTTGTGCCTTTTTAAAAAAGATTTTTTTTCTATATCATTAAAAAATTACAAGTCTGTTGTAGCTTATAGGTTGGTACTGGGTTCAGAAAGAAGAAATTAAATTGTACTTGAAGACTAAACAACTGTCAGTAAAGAGAATGAAAGAAGATGAGGCCAAACTAATGGGTGAAGAGAAATGCTTTATATTACATTGATTTGTCAACCCTGAACAATAAGCTAGTTTTCTTCTGAAGTAGAGTAGGCCTTTGAAATATATGGCACTTTATTTCTCAGAAAATTCACCTGTAGGGCTAGGAATGTGGCCTAGTGGCAAAAGTGCTTGCCTCATATACATGAAGCCCTGGGTTTGATTCCCTGGCACCACATATATAGAAAAACAGCCAGAAGTGGAGCTGTGGCTCAAGTGGTAGAGTACTAGCCTTGAGAAAAAAAAAAAAAGAAAAGAAAAGAAAAGAAGCCAGGGACAGTGCTCTGACCCTGAGGTCTAAGGCCCAGGACTGGCAAAAAGAAAAATTACCTGTAAAAACCAATATTCACTTAAGAAGCAAGGTAGAAGCTTCTACAAGAGCAGAATTGGAGGAAAATTTGCTGGCTTAGTCACAGGCAGGCTTGCAGAGTGAGCTGGCCTGCCGCTAATCTGCACATCTTGCTGTTAATTTGCATATCTATCTATCTACCTACCTACCAAACTACATACCTGAGACCAGAGCCTTGCTATGTGACTCAGGCTAGCCTCCAATTTGTAATTCTGCCTCTGCCTCCTGAGTGCTGGGATTACAGGTGTGAAACACCAAGCCTGGAGTTTCCTGCTATATTTTTTTTTTAATTTTTTTTTATTATTAATTGAACATAAAATTTTTTTTACAAGGTGTTGTGCAAAGAGGGTGCAGTTACATAGTAGGGCAGTGTGTACATTTCTTGTGATATATTACAACCTGTTTTTCCATCCCTTTCCTGCTATATTTAATGTTAAATATCTAAGCATAAAAGAAGTGGCTACTATGCTCTTAAAGCTTTATTTCTGCTGACTTCAGCATCTACACTCAGTAGGCCAAAATTAGATAGTTGCCTTCCTTATCCCAAGTCATGCTACTACTATTGTCCTGCTTCTATCTGCTGTAAAATCAGTGTATCTTTCATTGTTATAATTTTAATTACAATCATTTTAAAATATGCCTACTTTCTTTTTTATTTTTAATTAATTAACTTTTTATTGTCAAAGTGATGTACAGAGGGGTTACAGTTTCATATGTAAAGCAGTGAGTACATTTCTTAGCAATTTGTTACCACCTCCCTCATTTTTCTCCCTCCTCCCTCCCTCAATATGCCTACTTTCTCAGACAGACACAGAGATAATAGAACATTATTTCAGTTGGCAAAGGTCTGAAGCTGCTTCATTCACTTTCTCATTCTAAAAACAGTATTTTCCACCTTTATATTGAAAGGCAAAAAGAGTTATGGTTGAATAAGCTTAATGCATGGTCAAGTTTTAATATTCTTCTCTTTATTTCCTTTGTCACTGGGTATGAATTGAGAGGCGACAACTTACAATGATAAAAGGTAACTTACAACACAGTTCCACGCTGGGGAGTGTACTTTTTGTAAAACATCAAGAAAACCCCTGCCTCTACCAACCATCTAAATGAGTTTGATAAAGCTCTATCCCTTTCTTGTCTTAGTCTTCAAAACTTAAAAATTGGGTTATTCAGACCAATTAGAGATGAAGACTAGGTTAAAGAGTTTATGTGCTTTGATACAAATTTTTAAGAGAAAGAAGGTGCCTAAATTAAAAGTGTAGAGGTATTATAATGAATGCCGTTTTCTCTGGATACACATTTTCCTCTACATCTTTTCCTCCAGCCTTTTCTGTTGAGATGGGGGTCTCCTGAATTCCCACCCCACCCAGGCTCAAATTGTGACCTCTGCCTCATGACCTCTTACAAGGGAAGGAAAAATAATGTATTTAGGAGAATCTTAAGGAGTAGACTTTGAGAGATAGTGAATTCTGAATTACCATTTCCTTCTTTCGGCATTTGCTAAAGTTTTATATAAAAATATATTGCTTTTTGTCTAAAAGTAGAGCATTCTTTTGACTCACAGATATATCTTCTCTCCCTATATGTGGCATTTGACAGGTGCTTAAAATATTTGTTAAATGAATAAAATACAACACTATGGCTTAAAAATAAAAATCAATTCCATAAAACATAAAATAACTGAGTTTTACATCTAGCTTCATTCTCTATAGACAACTGGATTAATCAAAAGACCTTATTTGCCCAACTACTAATCCCTTTAGGTTATCCAAATGCTCTAGTTCACCCATGTCATAGCACTTTTTGACAGGCACAATAATCTGCTATTTCCTTTAGTATTTGAATATTTAATGTCTCATCTTTTCCTTTAAACATACTAGCTCTCCAGACTGTTGTATTCTTGAGACTATCTTTTCCAGGACAGGTCAGTTGTTTCTCTTTTGTTTTTTTCTTTTTTTTCTTTATTGTCAAAGTGTGATACAGAGGGGTTACAGGTTCATAGGAAAGGTAGTGAGAACATTTCTTGTTTTACTTGTTACCCTCCTCCCTCATTTCCCCCCTCCCCTCCCCCTTCCCCTCTCTCCCTAAGAGTTGTGCAGTTGGTTTACACCAAATGGTTTCTAAGTGTTGCTTTTTGAATGGTTTGTCTTTTTGTTCTTTGTCTCTTGGTTTTGGTATTCCCTCTCCCTCTCCCAGTCCATTTCTTTTGCATCTACTATTACCAGCTATCTTCCCCTTTAGAACTATCCCTACACAAGCATTGAGATTTATAGGGGAAATTTACTGCATACTTCTGACATTCTGTTTAAATCTGATGATTTATTGTGAGATCAAATTTCTTTTTTTTTTTTTTTTTTTTTGGTCAGTCCTGGGCCTTGGACTCAGGGCCTGAGCACTGTCCCTGGCTTCTTCCCGCTCAAGGATAGCACTCTGCCACTTGAGCCACAGCGCCGCTTCTGGCCATTTTCTGTATATGTGGTGCTGGGGAATCGAACCTAGGGCCTCGTGTATCTGAGGCAGGCACTCTTGCCACTAGGCTATATCCCCAGCCCGCAAATTTCTTAATAAATGAAAATTGTCCATTACATATATATTTGTACTGAGGCATGTGAAAATACTTAGATTCAATAGCAATCCACTTGTTAATTTAACAATTTTCAGAGTGCCTACTATGTGCTCAGATTAAGGAGGCTTGAGTAAAAAAAGAGAAATGTATCATTGTGAACTTATATGAAATTAGTGAAGCAAATGATATTCAAAACCTTTTATTAAAAGGTGTGGGTATTTTAGAGGAAATAAAATGTAGTAAGAGGAATGAGAAAGTAGTCTGGTAATTTTAGGTGGCTATTGCATTGAGGTGAGTCAATGCTTAAGGAAATGGGAAATCAACCTTGCAGATTATCAAGGAAGACTACAGAAGGAAGTCAATACAAACTAGGGTAACATGAAGCAGGGAGGCTAGAAGACTATGTACTAATGAGTGGGGGCCAAGTAGTAGGCAATAAAGTCTGACAGAAACTGAGGCAGGTGCCCCTAGGTTATGCAGTCCTAAATGTAAGGACTTCAGCCTCTTATTACAAAATAAAAAGCCACCCAGCAAAACATAACAACAACAACAACAACAAAACTCCAAGTCACTCAGAAATCCCATAAAAATACTCTTTCTGGCACTTTCTGATACATTTTCTTCTTAGGAAAATTATTATGTTATTAAACGACAGGTTTCAAAGGCCTCTGAAAGCATCTTATAAAGAAGAAGTTATATACAATGACATTACAGGGAAAATTAGTGTAAGTATCAACTGCCTTTATTTTTCATCAGGCTCATGTAACTAAATTTTCTATTCGAGATCAGGTCCTATGTGCATATACTTGGATACTTGCATGAATACACAAATTCTGACAATGTCTACTATTTTTAGCACTAGTTATATCTTAAAAAGCAAGTAGGGAAAAGAATTCTAAAATTTTCAATATTTTGAAAAAAGATACTATAAACTTATTTAACACCTCTTCAGTTTGTACAAAAGGAAATGTTCTATGACAATTTTAGATAATATTGGATGTTAATTATAGGCTAAGCACTGAGTCTAGTATTTGTCTTAGTCCAGCCCCTGAAATAGCAAAAAGTATTATTCTCTTTGATGAGGATGAAAACAAAACTTAGAAGGGAATATCATTAACTTTGTGAAAGTAACTTCAGAAAATTCAGCAGGAAATGTGAACAAAATATATAAAAGCTTAATAAAGTTTGAATTTGGTAAACAATGATGTAAGTACATCACGACAGTATTTTTCTCAGGTTCTAAGAAAATACTGTGTGTTCACAAATGCAGTCACTTTGCATATACAGCATGTCTAACACTTATTAATTGTAAGCGAAGTCAATTCCTAGTGATTCTGCGTAACAGAATTATAAAGCATGAAAAAAGTGATTGTATTGCTAATTATTATTCAATAGCCTCTTAAAAAAAGCATTTCAACAAACCATCATAGAAATGGTGGGGCAAAGGGTGAACCAATTCAGAAGTGAAACCCATTAGACACTATGTTGGAATAAGTTATACAACTTTGAGGGGAAGGAAATTGAGAGAGGAAAAACTGGGAGAGAATGAGGGTGGGGCTAACACTGTTCAAAAGGAAATGTACTCATTATCTGAATAATGTAACTGTAATCCCTATGTACATCACCTTTACAATAAAAATTTTAAAGAAATGTCAGCAGTTATAAAAAAAACTGAATACAAACATACATATATACCAAACTCTTTATATACTTACCAATTCAAGCCATGAAATTTCAGCATGTATGGCGTGACAGTGAATAAATGTACTTCACTATAGTCTGTTTGCCTTTATATTATATGTACAACCACAGTGAATAAAATGTGGTGTCAATAACTCAAGCTACTAATGAACAAGATAAGCAAATAACTTCTCTCTCAATGCTATGAATTCTAAATTGGGAGATTTTTTTGTTTGTTTAGGCAAGATTGTAAACACTAAAGAAACAGAACAGGAAGGATAGAACATAACAGGCATTAGGTATATACCTCTCCCAAGGAGCTTTGATAATGAAAGGTAAAATGTGATATAAAAAATCTTTCACAAAAATGATTCAATGGGAATTTAGAGACAGAGTTAGGAGAATTATTATACAGAAACAGTGTCAAGAACGGAAAGTAAGGGCTGGGAATGTGGCTTAGTGGTAGAGTGCCTGCCTTGCATGCATGAAGCCCTGTGTTCGATTCCTCAGCACCACATAAACAGAAAAAGCCATAAGTGGTGCTGTGGCTCAAGAGGGAGAGTGTTAGCCTTGAGCAGAAACAAGCCAGGGACAGTGCTCAAGCCCTGAGTCCAATCCCCAGGACTGGCAAAAAAATAAATAAAATAAAATAAAATAAAATCGCCTATGTCATTTTTGTAGTTGCTAACACATAGTGGCTTGGGTGTTTATAGACCTTATCATTTTCAGTAGTACGTTTTTGGGTACGTCTCACTTTTACTGTTTTAAAACCTCTTCACCAACAATTACCAGCTGCTCTGAAATGTAAATCCCCAGAAGTACTGTAATTCATCCAATCGGACTCACTTAGACTGCAGCACTTCAAACAAGCAATCCTTTCAGGTCCTAGGCACTCCAGTAGTAGGAACTGGTGCAAAGTAGAGAAATGGGGCAAATTCTTAAAATGTACAGTTATCTTGCCCCTATCTTTTCTTTGCCCAAATATATTTATTATTGTTAGTTTTATATACTTATTCTTACTAATATAAAAGGAAAACATTTCTCTCTGGTGAAGAAATCTGAATACCATCCATGAGATGAGTATTCTCCATTCCTTCACATGACAATGGAAAAGGCTAAATAAGAATACACTTCAGAGATGTTAAGGTTCATATATAAAACATATCTCAGGTTGTAGTGTTAACAACCAGCCTTCTAAATAATAACAACACAAATCTGATAACTGTAATACCCAATCATTACTTATAACATGCTACATGTTTTCTATGAGGTCTCTCTTTAATTCACATAATCTTGAGCTGGAATTATCCTGATTTTATAAACATGAAAATATGTCTAAGTGCTCTGCATGTGTTTGTTCAGCAGGCAAGAGACAATCAAGATCACTATTCTGTTTGTGTGTTTTTGATAATGAGCTGTAATGAAGAAAAAAATAATTGTGATCAGGGAGACTTCAATTTTCTTATTTCTTTTCAAAAACAAGTTGAAGAACTAACAATATGCATAAAGTTATGCCTATTTTTAAAAAATTAAGTCATTCTTGCTGAAGGTTAACTGCAAACAAACAAAGTTCATCTGGAAAAATTCACTCCTGGAATGCTGATAAGATTGTCCTCACCAAGAAATACACAGAAGTGAGGCGGTGGGGAAAATAAGAGGTAACTTATTTAATAACAAAGTGCATTCCTGAAAAAAATTGAACAAAACCAGAAAACAAGTTATCAAGAAAATTTACTACTGATTGCTGAATAAAACAACTGACAGAAACTCTTTAAAAAATAACATGTCATTCAATAGTCGTAATGTAATATTCAGTATATCTAAGTGAGGAGACAAATACTTATACAATTTCAAAAGCATTAAGATCCAATCATAATTGGACAATCTTTAACAAAGCATGGGTTGATTTAAATGACTATTGAGCATTTCAAGCAAGTTACTTGTAAGATTTTTGTTTTTAATCTCAAGCTTCATTTGGTTTTGTACAGGGGCTGTTCAAGATAGTTAGGTCTTCACTATGTAGTAGCTCAGGTTAGCTTCCAACCTGGAATCCTCCTGTTTTGCCACCCAAATGCCAGGATTACAGGTATATACCACCATATCTGGTCTCCTAGCTTCACTTTGATGAGTTACATTTTGTTATTAACTCTAGATTAATTACTTTAGATTTCTTCTGATAGGTTATAAGACTTTTATCTCAACATTTTCTTAAATTGATTTAGTTATATATGTTTAGGTATTAATGTTTCATAATATTGAGTCTAGTCTGATATACAGATATGCTCTAAAACAGTTAAACTTTTTCTATAATTGATCCAATAATTTTTACTATATAATTACAAATTTTACTTTCCATAGTAATTTTTTGTTTTTGGTTTCTTTTTTTAAAAATTTACTTGTTATTTTAAAGCTGATGTACAGAGAGATTACAATTACATGAGTCAAGTAATGAGTACATTTCCCCACATAAGGTCTTCCCTTCCCTCACTCTCTTCCAGGCCCTCCCTTTTATGTCTACCCATGAGTTGTATAGTTTACTTTCATCAGTGTCTAGTGAGGTCTACTGCTGCACTTTTCCCACCCTTTTTCTCTCAAGATCTGTACCATCCCCCCACTCCTGAAGACATACACGTGAATACATCATATATAAAGACAGAATAAGCAAGAAATAAAAGTTTTTAAAAAGATCTCATTTCCATATCTTAGAGTTTGTTTTATGTATGTATATATATATATATATATATATATATATATATATGAGGCATGTAGGGATTGCACCTTTGTGTTTCTCTCCTAAGAGTATCATCTTTTGATCTCACTGTGTATATCTAGAATCCAGTATTATTTATGACAGCCTAGTGTATTTTAGATTTAATTTCTACATATCAAGGAGAACATGGGATGTTTGCCTCTCTGAGCTTGGCTTACCTCACTTAAACATGATGTGTTCTAGTTCCATCCATTCCCCTGCAAATGATGTTTTATTCTTTCTAATGGCTGTGTATAGGTACCACATTGTGTATAGATACCATGTTTTTTGGATCTATTCATCTACTGTGTGACATCTGGGCTGCTTCCATAACTTGATCCAATAATTTAATTATAGATATAACCTTTGATTTTTGATACCACGATTTTAGTTTTCATTGACCATTTGAGAAAGAATACTTAATTATGTAAGTACTCTTACTATTATTAGTAATTTAGTAATTGATTTATGCCAAAAACTAGTTTATCTTTTTTACTCCCAAAGAAATGTTAATAGAAGATACTGGAAAGACAGAACATACAAGACAGGCTAGTTGGAAAGCTGAGGCAGGAGGAACTGTGAGATCCAGGAATTTGAATCCTGCTTAGTCAATACAGCCAGATATCATCTCAAAGAAAAAGGGGTAATGGGGAAGAAGTAAAGGAGGGATTAAACAAACATATAAAAGTGTAGACTTTTATTATAAGTATGGAAACATAATCATTTACTGAGAATTAAATATACAAATGGCACTGTAAAATAAACCCAATTTTTTTTTTTTTTTTTTTTTTTTTTTTTTTTTTTGCCAGTCCTGGGCCTTGGACTCAGGGCCTGAGCACTGTCCCTGGCTTCTTTTTGCTCAAGGCTAGCACTCTGCCACTTGAGTCACAGCGCCACTTCTGGCCATTTTCTGTATATGTGGTTCTGGGGAATCAAACCCAGGGCTTCATGTATACGAGGCAAGTGCTCTTGCCACTAGGCTATATCCCCAGCCCTAATAAACCCATATTATTTATACTCAATATCATTTATTATTGAATGTAGTAGAAAAGGAAAAAAGAACCTGTCATGTTGGTCCTTTAACCACCAAACATTGTTAATCCATTTTGTCAAATTTTTGAATTATAATAAAATTGTTTATGATACCATCCAATTTTTAAGTCTTTAATTTTTAGTAACTGTTTCCTTTTTCACTTGTCATTATTTATACTCTTTCTACTGATCACAACTTGACAATTTTACCTACTTTCATTACAGTTTTAAAGGAATAATTCTAAGCTAATTGGGAGATGAAATTAGAAGATCAAAGTCTAAGGCCAGTAAAATGCCAAATATATGGGAGGGGTAAACAAGAGGATTGCAAAAGAAAGGAGACCTTAGTCAAAAAATAACTGAAGGTAACAACAACAATGATAAACCACTTCAATGTACCATGTGAAATTATGCTATTTTCTTTTCTCTTCCTTCCCCTGATGTCACTGCATCTGATTTTGGTACCCTAGGCATTGTATATTTATTGGAAGAAGGCAAGGGAAGAGGAACATCAAAATGGAGAGACAAAGGGTAAAAAAGGCGAACCAATGCAACAGCAACACTTACAAAAATATGCTGTAAACCAACTGTACAACTTGGGGAGGGGAATTAGGGAGGGTGGAAGGTGGGAGAAAAATGAGGGAGTAAGTAATAAATTTGATAAGAAATGTACTCACACTGCCTTATGTACGAAACTGTAACCCCTCTGTACATCACTTTGGCAATAAATAAATCAATTTTAAAAAATGAAGGAAAAGGGGGTGGAGGTATAATTTAAGTGGAAGAATGCTTGCCCAGCATTCTCAGGCTCTGAGTTCAAATACTAATACTGTCAGAAAAAAAAAGAAAAAAGAAACAACTCTTGCTTTTACTGATTCTGTTCATATTGTAAATTTCTTAGTGTTTATTCTTCCACTTTCTGAATTGGTTAATTAAGTGTATAGCTCATTAATTTTTAATCTTTCCCTTCTTCAATATAATAGAACATAAATTTCACTTAAAATTATTTTAGCAATACCCCATGAATCTTGGTATACATGATTTTCACTATCATTTCACTCTAAATAACTATAATTTTCACTGTATTTTCTTCTTTGAGTTATTTATAAGTAACTTTTAAATCTACCAGAATAGAGATTTTAAAGTAATCACTGAATCTCATCTGAATACACTGCATACTGTATATACTGGTATTAGAACTAGGGAAGTGAAAGGGAATATCAAAATTGAGAGGCAAAGGATAAAAAGACAAACGACTCCAAATGCAATACTTGTAAAACCATTTGGTGTAAACCAACTGAACAACTCATGGGGGGAGAGGGAATAGGGGAGGGAGAGGGGGGAATGAGGGAGGAGGTAACAAACAGTACAAGAAATGTATCCAATGCCTAACATATGAAACTGTAACCTCTCTGAACATCACTTTGACAATAAATAAGAAAATAAATAAATAAAGATTTCTAAGGTAAAAAAAGTAATTTTCTATTGTTAATTTCTAACTTAATTCAGCTATCAGAGAAGGCAATCTGTATGACTGGAGTTTGTCTATTACTAGCTTCTATAAAAGTTTCAGATGTGCTTAAGACTATTAATTGTTGGAATCAGTAAACTACATGTTCACAAGTTCAAGCTTAATGTGGGTTTTAAAACTGTATCTTCTAGTTTTCATAGACAAGATTGTATAGAATTATCAATTGCTCCATGTATTTCTATCAATTTGTCCATATAAAATGAGGTTTTTCTGGTGGCATATTTTATGTTTTAATTATTGAGAACTTCATTCCTACGAATTTTTGACAGTCCTATCTTATCTAATTTTCACGGTTTTACCAGTTTTCCTTTTCACTAGTATTTGCCTAATGAATTTTTATCCCAAACATTTACTTTCAGTTTTCCTGTTCCTGTGTTAGATGTCTCTCACTAATGCTTTCCTTAGGGGGTGGGGGGTGCCAATCCTGGAGCTTGAACTCAGGGCCTCGTTGGTGTCCCTGAGCAATTTGTTCAAGGCTAGTGCTCTACTACTTGAGCCACAGCTCCACTTGCAGCTTTTTATTAGTTAATTGGAGATAAAAGTCTCATGGAGTTTCCTGCCAGGGCTGACTTGTTAATTGTGATGCTCAGACCCTGGTTTCCTGAGTAGCTAGTATTACAGGTGTAAGCCACTGACCCCAGTCCGTCAGTCTTGTGGTTTCTGATACACACACGTGTACACACACACACACACACCACACACCATTTTATTTGTGTGTCTAATGCTTTTTTCTGATTTTATTTTTTCCCCTCAGATTGGTCAGGTGTTAAGAGAATCATTTTATTCTCTACTACTTCTGAAATTAGATCTACGTTTATTCTTTTTTACATTTTAACCTGAATTTATAGCCTATAGCGAATCATTTCTATCCTTCTCTTGAATAATTTAATAATCTTAAAATATTTCAATTCCAATGGTCCTTTTCCTACCTCTGATATATCATTGCTATCCACTATTTTGGACACAGTTCTGGTAAGAACTGAATTCCCAGGAGATATTTTTCCTCCTACCTACCCCACCAGTCCAAGCTGAGATAAATAAGATTTGTCTATTTTTGTCAGTGAGCAGATTTTTCTTCATTATTTCCAGTTTCATTGAGGGTGTAACTCATTCAAAGACTTGGTCCTCGGAGAAAAAATACAAAAGACTACCAGTTCTGATTCTTCACTTGCTTGGAGCCTTGGCCATGAGTTACCTTATTAGACATTGAATCTTAGTTCTCTAACTCTAAGATTTGGCAAATGCCCCCAGGACAGTTATGATTCTACTCCTCTTTCCTTTTTCTTTTCTTCCTGAGAGTTGACTCATTTAATTAAAAGTTTTGTTATATTAATATGGTATTGTAGTTTAAATCACTAATTTTCAGTGTATTTAGTCAATCATACCAGAAAGAACATTTTTTTCACTTGTCCTGGGGCTTGAACTCTGGGCCTAGGTACTGTCTCAGAATTTTTTGTGCTCATGGTGAATGCTCTACCACTGGAACCACAGCTCAACTTTCAGCTTATTGTAGTTAATAGGAGATAAGACTCTAATGGACCTTTCTGCCTGGGCTCCATTCTAACCATAATAATCAGAACTCAGCCTCCTGGATAGCTAGGATTATAGGTGTGAGTCACCTGTGCATGCAAAATTTCAATTTTTAAACACATTTTCCACCCAGAGTAGGTATAATTTGAAAAATCAGATAGCAATGTAGGCTCATACCTATAATCACAGCTACTTAGGAGGCTGAGATATGAAGATAGTGGCTCAATGCCAGCTAAGGAAGGAAAGTCTTTGATAGTCTTTTCTCCAATTAACAATTTAAAAGTCAGAAGCAGAGCTGTGGCTGTGGCTCAAGTGGTCCAGTGCCAGCCTTAAGCAGCAAAGCAAAAAGACAAGGCCCAGACTCTGAGTTCAATACCCAATGCTGGACAACCCCCCCCCCCCCCCCCGCAAAAAAAAAGAAGAGGAGGAAGAGGAAAGGGGGGGGAGAGGGGGGAGAGGGAGGAGGAGGAGGAGGAGGAGGGGGGGGGGAGGAGGAGGAGGAGGGGGAGGAGGAGGAGAGGGAGGAGGAGGAGGGGGAGGAGGAGGGGGGGAGGAGGAGGAGGAGGAGGAGGAGGAGGAGGGGGAGGAGGAGGAGGAGGAGGAAGAGGGGGAGGAGGAGGGAGAGGAGGAGGGGGAGGAGGAGGGGAGGAGGAGGAGGAGGGGGGGAGGAGGAGGGGGAGGAGGAGGGGGAGGAGGAGGAGGGGGAGGAGGAGGAGGAGGAGGAGGAGGAGGAGGAGGAATAATAGAGAATTAGACAATAGTTGGCTAAGGGAATCATGAGTTAAATGGTAGAGGGCTTGCCGAGAGAATGTAAGGTCCTGAGTTCAAACCCTAAAACTGCTGAAACAAAGTAGACTGTAGTTGTCAATGTCAAATAATGAAATTATTATTTAAGTCACTTAGAAACTAGAATGTTTTTAAGATGTTCAAATTTAATCCTTTTTATATAATTATGTTAGTAATCTCATTCCTCATTAACTTAGTACACTTAATGAAATCATATAATTTCAATTCAGTTTACAAAATGTAAAGTGGTAAGATCTAAGCTTAATATTTTTTTTCTATAAAGTAAGAACTTGAAACTTGGAAAATCAGTCATAATGTGCTGAAAAAGCAATTGTAAGTTGAAATGAAATCTGTAGAGCTGACACTAAAAGAAGTAGTAAGAGAGGAGGAATAGGAGTATCTGATGAGTTATTGCAACTATTTTGAAAAGGACTGAATTTCAAACTTAGGAATCTGAGTAGCATTCATTCACTCAGAGAACATTTAGTGAGGTTTTCCCCTATCCCTGCTTACTGAAGTTTAAACTCAATGCATCACATTTGCTAGGCTATAACACTTGAAACTTTAGGTCTTATTGTTCAGATAAGATATGTCACTTTTTGCCTGGAGCTAGCCTCAACAGTGATCCTTTTACCTGCATCTCTTGTTTAGCTGGAATTATATCCAGTTTGTTTGTTGAGATAGGGTCTCAAATCAAAATCCTCTTGATGTCCACCTCACCATTAGCCTGTCACAGAAGGTTTTACAGTGACAGCTCAAATACCCTTCAACTATTATCTCTCATTACTTCTTCACTTGACCTCCTTTCCTTTTAAGTCAGTTTACGCATTGTATCTGAAAATAATGTAATATTCCTTATGACACTACTTTCATACAGGAAACCCCCCAACCATTTTCATGAAAATGTATTCTATCTTTTGACATTGACACTGAATCCTATCTTTGTACGGCAAACTACCTTATTCTTAATCAGAAACAATTGAAACTCTCAAAGCCCTTTTCACCTGAAAATATAATTTTACAATTAAGTACTGCTCTATTTTATTTTCTCTCTAGCTATCTCACATTATCATTTAAGCCTTCTCATTAACTTTTATTTAGTTCATGTTTTATCCCCAGCCAAACCTTGTTTCTTATAGAAGCTTTATAATTCTTTGTATCCAACAACAGTACCTATTAGTGTCCTGAACATTCTTTGTGTTCATAAACAAAATTTGAAGCAGGGTTAGAGTGTTGGAAACCTGAGTGTGGGCACTGTTGATAGGAAAAACAGCAAGTGCAATGGCAGGAAAGGGAAATGTCTGTTATAGAGATAGAAAATCAATTTAATTTTTGGAATCTTCCCAAACAGTGAATAGTGGAATGTCAGGTGGGAATGCCAGAGTAAGTTTCACAGTAGGTTTTTAACTATGAATGATAGGTGATGAGGAAACCATGGGTGCTGAGTAAAATAATGAACATGAAGTTTCACCAAACCAGCAGAGTGCCAAATTAATAACAAAGCTTGGACATAAGGTAAGTGGTTATTATCCAGAAGTAAAGTAGAGCTTAACCAGTACAAATAATTTTTCTTGCACTTCCTTTTAGAGCAAAATTTGACTTCAAATTTCTTTAACAAAATAAAAAAATTAAGTAGAGTTTGACAGATTCCTTGACAAAACTTGATTTCTTACTTACCCTACAGAAAACTTAGATATTTGCCTTTTTCCTTGGTGTTTTCAATGGAACAATTAATTAACAACACACACACACACACACACAAAATCCTCAATAAAGCTTAATCCTTAAGCTATCACAAACTGCATCTTAAGAGTTTTGCTCCTAGTTCTTATTAAATTTTTGTTAATTAACAAATTCAGATGCCCACTACGTATGGATTGAAGAGAACTTCCATCCTAAAACTAAGATTTTCTGCAGTGAGAATAGGATAAACTTTTAAAAAATAATCTTTGAGTAGAATAATGACTCGCACTTACCTATGTTTCATCTATTATATATACTAGGCCTTCTCTCCACTAGGTAGATAACTGGAAATTGACTACTTAAAAATTCATATTACAGAAATTTATATCTCTTCTAAGCAAGTTCTAACCACCTCCCCTTATAAAAAATAACCTCCATTTGTGAACAAATTGGAGCAGGGGAGGGCACAGGAACCACTGTAATGCTTTTTTAAAAATTTGTACATCTGTCTACTTGATCAAATATTTTTAGGCATAGTGTGATAATAGGGGTAGAAGTATTTCAGGTCATAAAATTAGAGTAAATGTATTCAAGAGCAAGGAGAAAGTGCTTAATGATGAATCTGCTTTCATCTTCTGTGTCACAGTATGATCTAGGTTATTGATATTACTTAGAGATATTTGCATTTGTGTTTCTTCTCTAATGTTTTTTAAACTTACATTCCCATCTATACATGCATGTTTTATGGGAGGGAAATGGGAAACAAGCAGAATGAGATTGGCTTCAAAGAAACCAAGACTCAAAAGGTATACATGTTTCTTAAGCCCATCCAAACACCCAAGGTAAATTAGGCTATGATGAACTCGCATATTTTAATACCTTAAAATAACTATTCAAGGGAAAAATCAGAAAAGACTTGATTAGGATGGATTATAATGACCCTTTATACCTAAACTACACAAAAAGAAATCACTTATAAAATGTTAAAATTGACAACAAAATTGAATTAAATAAAAACAAAAACAGAAACTTAGTCTAATTATAAGATGTGATGTTTAAATAATAACAGACGTATCTTCTGAACTGGCAGAAGACAAATCATAGGTCTTAGAGAATATTAATGTGTAATTAATTAGGAGACCACCTGAATTTTACCTATTTAAAATAAAGGTATATATAAAATAAAGGCATATAAATATAAAAAAAATTACAAAAAAGATAAATCTAAAGTAAATATTAAGGAACTGAAGTATTTCCAATAGGATTATTTTTGTGTCAACCTTTCCTACCTATTTAGATATGATTGGGTTTATAACCTAAATTTCCTACAATCATCAACAATTGCTACTTGAAAATTTATTGAAAAGCATCTGTTAATGCTATGTTAAAGTATTAGCTAGTCCATATGTCCTACTTTACATGCTTAGAAAAACCATCACATATATTTCACACCTTGCATAAAAGCTACTTCTTGATTCTTTATGTTGGCTTTCTTATGCACAAAAAGCCAACTCCCATTCTAACACAAGTCTCAATATCAATGTATTGAGAATTGAATCAAACAATAATCTACTTTGACTAGGAGAAGTTACCTAAACACCACCGACAGCTGGCCAGATGACATGAGAACCTTGTATGGAGCTAGTACTCTTTGTTAAAAAAAGGCAAACTGTTAAGACTCTTTTCATGGTGTTAAAAGCACTGTTTCTATAGACAGGAACAAACTTCAAATGCAAACAACTGAAACATATTTCATAATCCCTCCCCCACTTTAAAAATACAAAGTGTATTTAGAGAATCTGGGATATTATTCCCCAAAGTAAGAAAAGTTTGGACAATAAACAGTTAAAAGAACAAGAAAGCCCTACCGTACCCAGAAATGACAGGAGGCTCTTCTCCTCTTCTGTGCTACTATCCAACCACTCCGACACATCACCAGGAGAAAGGAGACTCATTCTCCAGCCAGAAAACTTTTCCATACAGAGCACAAATACTGAATGATGAAGTGGGGGGAGGCTACAGATACTAAATTGTTGGGGTCCAACACTTAAAACTGCTGGGTAGGCTGTAATGATGAAAGAGAAAACGTGATCCACCCTCCACTCTCTCTGACATCAATCTAATACAACGGAGGGGGTGGGGAAGGAAGGAAAGAAGAGGGTTAAAAGAGGGTGGTAAAAAAGAAAGGAAAAGAGATTTGTCTCTTGATGCTAAGCTTTAGCCAGAAAGCGAAAGTAAGAATGAAATGAAATGATTTGTGTTTAATAACAGAAGAAAGCACAGGAAAATGAAGAGTGAAGATGCTCAAAGAAAAAGAAATAGGTTCTTACACTGGAAGCAGCTTAAGCTAAATAACCAGGCAGCACAATAGCTAATCAGTTAAGTAAAGCATATCATCAAATAAAAACAAAGGTAAAAGAACTAACTCAGCAGTTTGTTTTGTTCTGTGGAGAAAGGTTTTCAAATTTCCTTTCAGTCATCCCTACCAACGCAAGTCCCTAACCCCCTTCCTGCTTTAGCGATTTCAGCAGCATCCCAGCCCCTTTTATGAAGATTTCCTGTGAGCAAAGGCAGGTTGATAAATCGGTGAATAGGAAGCTTTCATCCCTCCTTTCTTCTCCTCCTCCATTCTTCCTCCCTACCTCGCATGGCGACTGCATTGATCGACAATAATGGAATATGTAACACACTGCCAACAGTAACATTAAGGATATTACAAGCCCACTTCATAAGAATTCAAGCTGGTGGTCGGAACTTGGGGGCAATTCTAGGCTCTGGTCAATAGCTCTGTCATTCTTTGTGAGAAAGAAAAGGGTGTGTGTGTGTGTGTGTGTGTGTGTGTGTGTGTGTGTGAGAGAGAGAGAGAGAGAGAGAGAAAGAAAGAGAGAGAGAGAGAGAAAGGAGGCTGAAATCTGAAAGTAGTAGAGAAGTAAGCTTGTTGGTCCATCAACAGAGCAAATGTTTAATCAACTCCTGTCACATTTATACTGTCATTATGAAGGAATCAGATCCAATGGATTTTTATATGATACACATCACATATTTAATAAGGTTTGATTTAAGATTATCTCAAGCCCTTTTTAACAGGAGGAGAAAAATAAAGAAGAGATGATCAGTGACCCTTAAATATCTAATATCTCTATTCTCTGGAGAATGGTCAAGACTTGTTGCTATAATAAAACAATATTGTTATTAAAATAGGGTTTCCTACGTTAGCAAAATATTAGCTCTTAATAATCTAATTTTTCCTTTAATTCTTCTAGTCTACTCAGTGAAAGATTCTCATTATTCAAGAATTATTATCTCACTAATATATCCCAAATTCATCCTCTTTTTCCATTTACTACAGCCTTATTTATTGTTAGTGGTGGTATAGTTATTACTAAATTTATTTTTGGTGCCAGTCCTTTGGTTTGAACTCAGGTCTTGGTTACTGTCCCTAAACTTTTGTAGTCAAGGCTAGTGCTCTACCACTTTGAGCCACAGCACCATTTCCAGCTTTTTTGGTAGTTAATTGGAAATAAAAAGTCTCATGGACTTTCCTGCCCAAGCTGGCTTCAAACCACAGTCATCAGACCTCAGCCTCCTGAATAGATGTGATTATAGGCATGAGCCACCAATGCACATCTTTTGATATCATTACTTTTAACTTGAATTCTAGTATACTTTAAGTTCTCTGAACTTACAGCTTTATATTAATATTTGTAATGCCAGTGGTTAGAGCAGTACCTAGTGTTTACAAGAAACTCACTAAATTGTGAAATTCCAGTTTGCTTCTCTCAACATTTTAACAACTTCAGCCTGAATATTTCATTACTTCTTTTTAAAACTGACAATTCTGACATGTTTATTTAAAAGTAGTTGTAGCTAGATGCCAGTGACTCATACCATATATATTAAAGATATCCTCTTTATATGTAACATAATTTTGTACTATTTTAAAATAGTATCACTAAGGGATGTTAGTGATATCCTTAGTGGTACTATTTCAAAGAAATAAAAAGTACTAACACTATCATAAAATAGATACTTAAAAGCTAAAGTGTCCAGAGCTAAAGGTGATAAGGTTCATTGGATATTAAAAAATAAATACCAGCAATAAATAGTAAATAACCTCAGAAAAAGATCTAGAAAATGGCTGATATATAATTATTTTCAACATTCCCATAAAATAGTTAAACTTTACAATTAATTTTTCTTACAATATATATAATTCTGGAAGTCTAGTATTTAGCAGATAATACAATGTCAAGCAAATAGTAGCTACCTAATATTTATTGAGTTGAAAATGGATGGATATCTAAGATTATTATCATTCTGAAAGTAAAATGAAAATCATTAGGATATTTCATCTAATTATATCTAGGCCCAGGAATAAATTAGTGTGTCACTAGTAATAATTGGTCAAATGTTCTCTATTTACAATGTACTAAGAAATACACAAAATTGGGCTGGGGATATAGCCTAGTGGCAAGAGTGCCTGCCTCGGATACACGAGGCCCTAGGTTCGATTCCCCAGCACCACATATACAGAAAACGGCCAGAAGCGGCGCTGTGGCTCAAGTGGCAGAGTGCTAGCCTTGAGCGGGAAGAAGCCAGGGACAGTGCTCAGGCCCTGAGTCCAAGGCCCAGGACTGGCCAAAAAAAAAAAAAAAAAAAAAAAAAAAAAGAAATACACAAAATTCTTTTCATATTTAACCTCATATACTCCTTATAAAAACCCATGAAGTTTTATCAATGGGAAAATTAAAGTTTAAAGAGTAGGCAAAAAAAAAGAGAGGCAAATCACATAGCCAGTAAAAAAGGGTAAAAAGTCAAGATATTATTCTTATTCTAAACCACTTTGCAAATTAGCTTCTTTTCTACAGCATTTTTAGGCATTTTGTGTGAGGCATGAAGAACAAAAAGTAAACAGTGATTAAGTGGGAACAACTCTTGTTTGAGTTAAGGATCTGAGAAGCTACAACAAAGTTGAGAAAAGTATACAAAAATCCAGAGCCAATTGCAAAACCAGCAAAGCAGACCTCATAGTTCCTAATAGGAAGCAGTGAAAAGATCACCTAGAATCTGATAGCACATAGACAGTTGTTTTACTCCTTTTCACTAATTATAGACTCTGAAGATTGCCTTTTTTTTTTTTGCCAGTACTGACACTTGAACTCAGCATGTAAGCACTGTCTCTGAGCTTCTTTTGTTCAAGACTAGCACTCTACGACTTGAGCCATAGCTCCACTTTCAGCTTTTTATTTTTTGTAGTTTATTGGAAATAAAAGCTTCATGGATTTTTCTGCCTGGGTTGACTTCAAACTGTGATCCTTAGATCTCAGGCCCTGAGTAGCTAGGATTATAGGCATTCGCCATTGGCTCCTGGCTATGTCTGATTGTTTTCTACACATATCTTTTTAACAAATGGATTTCACTGACCACTATTGCAATGCTTGATGCTTAGTTAAATGTTACATGCATGAACAAATAAATATATATTCCATGCCTGATCAGGATATCTGACAAGGTTACTTGACCCCCAAAGCATTTAATGAGGCTGTTTGATGCTGTGTGTTAGTTAGTGCTGCAATGAAAACTAAGTCAATTTTTATCTATCTTTTAAAGTAAAGTCTTTAAGGTAAGAGAACATAGCATAATTAAGAGAAAATACAACACACACTATTTGTAGGAGAAAATATAATTTGGTTATGTGATGCTTAGTAAGTTAATGGTCATAGCAAAGGAACAAACTACAAAATACAAGATAGCTTACCAATTTGATTTAAAAATAGGCAAAGAGGCTGGATGGCAGTGGCTTATACCTATAATCCTAGCTACTCAGGAGGCAGAGATCAGGAGGCTCATGGTTCAAGGGCAATGTGGGAGGAAAAGTTCACAAGATCCCAAGTTCAACCAATAGCTGGACATGTTAGCAGATATCTGCAATCCTAGCTACTTGGAAGGCTGCAATTGGAAGGACATGGTCCCAGGGCAGCCACCAAGAAAAGGTTCTCAAAACTTCATTTCAACCAATAATAAGCTGGGAATGGTAGTGTGAGTCTGCATCTTAACTATAGCAGAAAGCATAAGTAGGAAGACCATGGTTCAGGTTGATCTGGAGTACAAGTAAGACCTGTTTTAAGAATAGACAGAGCAAAAAGGTCTGAAGGCACAGTGCAAGTAGCACAGAGCTTTCCTCTAGCAAACGTGGAAGCCTTGACTTCAAACTATAGTACTACCAAGAAACACAGACAAAAAGGGGAAAGGACTTGAATGGAGTTTCTAAAAGGAAGATAAACATGGCCAACTGATACTGAATCAGCCAAGGAACGCACTGACACATGAATTGTTTAAGAAAATAGGGTATACGTACATAATGAAATTTTATTCATCCATAAAGGAGAATACATTTTTGTCAATTGCAGAGAAATAGATGAAAGTAGACTGAATAATATTAAGTGAAATAAGCCAGATCCAGAAAGACAAATATTGCATATTTTCTCATGTAGTGTATATGGTATGTGTACATGTGTATTATATATATATACATATACACATATATGTTTAAAGGACAGGAAAATAGAAGGGGAAATCTATCTGGCAATAGAAAGGGGAGCAGTGGAGTGGGGCAAAAGAGGATAATGTGAGGTGAATATTATCTAAGTACATTATCTATGTATGAAAATGGAAAATGTCATGATAAAATCCTGTGGCTAACAAAAACACTACTCAACATTGCTATCAAGAAAATACAAATTAAAAACATAATGAAACATCAGTTCATATTTTTAGAATGCTTTTGTTTAAAAAGACCTAATAAGTGTTAGTGAGACTGTAAACCCTTGTACACCTGTTGTAGAATACAGAATAGTGCAGCCACTATAATTTTTGAAGATATAAAAAAATAGAACTACCATATGACCTGTACCTCTCTTTTGAGTGTCTATTTAAAGAAAACTAGATCATCACCTTTTGAAGATACTTGCATTGAAGTTTATTGCAGCATTATTCACAACAACTAAGATATAGAAACAACCAAAGTATCTGTAGGTAAAATGGATAAAGAAACTGAGATACCCAGATAAACACACACACACACACACACACACCACCACCACCACCACCACCACCACCACCACCTAGAGACAGAATGTTTGCCACTTGCAGCAACATGGATGAACCTTGAGGACAATATGCTAGATGAAATAAGATAAATACAGTAAAAATCTACAAACAAAACCTTCAGAACAAAACAAACAATCAATACACCAGGGCAACAGAAATGAGAAGGTATAGGTCAATGTGTTCTTAGATAAGAAGGATAAAAAAAGTCTATAGTTCTTATACAGAATATGGTTAATAACAGTCTTATGACTGGAAATTTCCCAAGAGAGTAGGTTAATATATGTTTGTCACATTTAAAAAAAGAAAGGGATAGTGTAGGTACAACCACTGTAATCTTATCTGAGTATATTGGAAACCGTATATACTGGTATTGGAAGTAGGAAATTGAAAGGGAATACCAAATTTGAGAGAACAGGGTAAAAAAAGACAAACAACTACAAAAGCAATACTTGCAAAACTGTTTGGTGTAAGTGAACTGAACACCTCCATGGGGTGGGAGGGAAAGGGGGATGAGGGAGGGGGGGATGAGGGACAAGGTAACAAACTGTACAAGAAATGTATCCAGTGCCTAACATATGAAACTGTAACCTTTCTGTACATCAGTTTGATAATAAAAATTTGAAAAAAAAAAAAGAAAGGGAGAGAAAGTGAAGCTAACTATATACGAGGTGATATATATTAACTCACTATACACAGATACACATGCATGCATGTACATGTATGCATGCTCCAAAACATCATGTTGAAAGCCTTAAATATATAAAAGAAGGTTACTATGTGCTTAAAGTTACAGAAAACATATACTGTTTTATAGAAAATGTCTTGGCAATTGGAACAGAAAAAAATATCAGGTGTTTAGACAACTGTTTATTTTACACTTACAACCACAACAAAATCTTCAATATATTTATCATCCCCTAATTTTTTATATAACATATCAATATATGTCCAGAAAACATCATTGATTGAAAAAAGTTCGCAATCACGTCTTTAATTTCCTATGCTTACTGTTAAGAGTCTGTTGCAAGATTAGATTTAATATAAGACAAGGTGGAACAAACTAGGTAAATAAAAAAATGTAAAATCGTGTTCTATTTGATCTTAAGTAAGTTTACATGCCAGAGCTATTTTATAGAACTACATTACTACTTAGGAAATTTATTTACCTAACAATGGAACACAGTATTTGTATAATATAAAGAAGTGAGTAAGTAAACAACTTGCTTTCAAGAAATTCATGATATACACTCCTTTGACAGTGTATTAGTGTATTAGTAAAAAAAACACTTTACATCTCTGGAGATAGATTATAGACAGAGAGACAGACAGTCAAAAGACAGATATATGTGATCTCTAAATAAATGTAGTAAATATGAGTAACATGAGTAAAGTATACTTTTTTCCTATTTTGGATAAGGCTAAAGGAATAAAAAGGAATACACTTTTTCCCACATACAATGGACTGCCTCTGTACTAATTTAGTACAGACCTATTTTGGAAAGATAGTAAATATAAGGTTTATTTAAGAGGTCTCTGCAGATGTACACTAGTAATAGCACTCTTTCAGAACCAGAGATTGCCATTAAGACTTCTAAACAATGCAGTATTTGTCAGTTACTATTGAGGTAACAAATCATACAAAAAGAAACTGAACTGACATCTCAGGTCTACATTACTTTTAGAGAAGAATGATGGGCATTCTACTACTTAAATCACACTTGCTGAAGAAGTATGTAGGACTTATTTCTGGATACCTATATGTTGACAAAATAATTTTAAACCATTATATTTACTGAGGGATATCCCCAAGCTCCATTAACAGTTGTTAAACTTGGCTATCTATTCAAATTTAAGAAGACAAAATAGTTTTTTTTTTATTTTTTTTATTCAGTCAAACTATGCTGATCCCTAGCAAAGCTTGCATTTTATTTTCTTTGAAAACTATGAGTATAACCTGTAAGGGCAGAACAAAAGAAGAGTAAGAAAGGTATTATTTAAATGTAGTTCATAATTGTGTGGATAATTTACTGTTTATTTGTGTACATACATACTGGCATGATTCTTTCTCTTATCTCCCTTTCAAAAAGAATGCTGAGTAGGATATTTCC
The DNA here is from genome assembly GCF_023159225.1 of Perognathus longimembris pacificus. Taxonomy (NCBI): domain Eukaryota; kingdom Metazoa; phylum Chordata; class Mammalia; order Rodentia; family Heteromyidae; genus Perognathus; species Perognathus longimembris. The sequence continues at coordinate 23,383,497 of NC_063171.1, forward strand.
TATTGCCCCAAGTATAAAATAAAACAAGAATAGATTAAGTATCCCACATTTTGAATTAAAAATAACTGAGGTCAGATACCGCTTCAGTATTTATCAAGAGGTGATCTCTTTCTGCTACTTCAAACTTAAGTCTTTAAAGCAGATGATTTGACAATCAAGTTTCCAAATGTTAGTTGGTGTCTGCAAGGAAATGTTGCCCATCTCCCCTAGCCAAATAAGGAAGCAACATGAGTCTGCCTGCAAATGTTGGTTAGATCTGAATAAGAATTTATTCTAGGCTTAAAAGCTGAGAGGATAGACCTGCTGGAAAAATGCAAAGTGGGAAAGAGAGAACCTATTAGACGGCTTGAATTGTTTCTTATATGTGAGGTACTAAGCCCCAGTACTTCAAAATGTGCCTTTATTGCAATAAGATTACTGTAGATATAATTAGTGAAGGCAAGGCCATTACAGTGAACCATAGTCCAGTACAACTGACATCTTTATAAAAATGAGGCCACAGATGCACATACAGGGAGAAGTTACATGAACATTAAGGTAGAGACCGTAGCTTTTAATGTTCCAATAGGTGATATTAAAGGTTGCTAGCAACCCACCAGAAACTAAGTAAGAGACATAAAACAGATTTTGGTCTCAAAGTTCTCGGAAGGTGGGAATACTACTGACACTTTGATCTTGGGCTTCTAGCTTACAGAACCATGAAATAATACATTCAGCTCCAGTTTGTGGTTGTTTGGTACAGCATTCTACAGAGAATTGATTTTTTTTTATGTGGGACATGAAGAAGGGATTCAGTTCCATTTTGTTTTGCATATGGATATCCCATTGAGCTAATACCATTTATGGAAAAGACCATGATTTCCCTTACAACTCTGCAGTGTTAATTATAAGTGAAACATATACATGTGCACAGGTTTATTTCTGGACTCAACTCCACTAGGTTTCTTTCTAACATAACTGTTATTTTGTCTCAATTTTAATAGTTTTATAAAAATCCTAACAATGCATAGTAAGTCTTGTTTCTTCAGCAGTTTATGGCTATCCTCAGAATTTTGCAGCGACATATCTATAGTCCATTTGTAAAATTCATCTAAAATTTCTAATACTTGTATTGGGAGTACACTGACTCTATAGAAGTATTTAGATGAAAATTAGCACCTTAGAAACCAATTCGCCTATTCAAGAACATAGCATATTTTTATTTTCATTTATTTCTTAATTTCTTTTTTTTTCTTTTTCTTTTTTTTTTGCCAGTCCTGGGGCTTGAACTCAGGGCCTGAGCACTGTCCCTGGCTTCTTTTTGCTCAAGGCTAGCTCTCTGCCACTTGAGCCAGAGTGCCACTTCTGGCTTTTTCTATATATGTGGTGCTGATGAATCGAACCCAGGGCTTCATGTAGACGAGAGGAGCACTTTACCACTAGGCCATATTCCCAGCCCCTATTTCTTAATTTCTTATACTAGAATTCTGTTATTGACTTTTTAATGTTTTGCATACCTTATGTCTAGATTTATTTCTAGGTTATTAACATTTTGTTACTGTAAATGATACTGTAAAATTTCACCTTCAGTTTACTGGATACATGGAAATGCAGTTAGTTTTTGTTTATGGGCTTGTGTCTAATAACCTTACATAAACTCATTACTGTAAAAACTTTACTGAATTTTCTGGACATTCACATAACATAAATTATATAAAGTTTTAGTCTTTTTGATCCTTGAACATTTTTTTCTTGCCTTTTTCTTCACTATATTGGTATCTCCAATATAATTTGAACTAACATATAATTATGTATATCCTGCTTCTGATCCTCACCTAGAGAGGAAAGCTTCCCATAATGATTTGCTGATCTTTGTGTCTTCAAACAATTGATTCTAGTTTTTTAAATTATTTTCTCCATGGCATGTATATTTAATGAATACTTTACTTTTATGTCTTTTCTTCACTTTCAGCTTTTCTGGATTTGTTTGGGCTGGCTTTGATTCCCAGATCTCAGTTTCCTGAGTAGTAAGAATTATTGATGTAAATCACCAGAACCTGGCTCCTCTTTAAACTTTACTCCAACTAAATCATGTAAGTAAGTTTTGTTATACATACATACATTCATTCATACATACATACTTACATATATAGTGTGTGTGTTTGTGTATATGTGTGTGTGTGTGTGCACTTACACACATAGAAGCATGAGCTTGAACTCAAGAATATTCCTTACCTTTTTTTTTGCTGGAGGCTGGCACTCTACCACTTGGGTTACAGTTCCTCTTCTAGCTTTTTAGTGATTAACCAGAGATACAAGTGTATGAACCTTACTGCCCATGCTGACTGAATCTTGAATCTCAGATCTCAGCCTCCTGAGTAGCTAAGATTACAGGTGCAAGTCACCAGTGCCCAGTCTAATTTCGATTTTTATTTATTAATCCATTGGTTTAGAAGTATGTCTTGATGCTTTGAAGAATGCTGTTTAAAAATTTGTGGCCATTTTAAAGTTGTTTTTTAGTGGAAGAAAGTTATTCAGAAAACCTAGTGTACTGTTACTAGAAAGAGAAAGCCTACTATATATTTTTGTCAAAAATGTAAATGCAACTATAACATTAATTGTTTAATTTTGTTGTAGATAAATTACAGCAAAACTTCCATGCTCTCATGAGATCACTTGCATGCAAAAGTGCACCCACAAGTCTGGAAAGATAAATGAATTGTTAACTGTTATTACATGAAAAAAAATAAGAAATATTGGAAGTGGGGGAAAAGGGACAGCTTTTATATCTTGGCTTGGTGTGAATATAGTAAAACAAAAACTATTACTAATGATATGCTTTTTAAATTAAGATTTTACTTAAATGAGACTTGTGAACACAAGAAGTTCTATAATTATAAAATATTACAAAACGATCTCCATATCCAAAGTAGCCTGAATTTCTCATATATGAAGTACTAAATGAGAACTTGCTTAAGTTGCTAAGGTTGTGGGTAAATATTCATACAGAAGCACAAACATGAAAACACTAAGATTGAGTATAACAGGTAAGATATGAAGAAACTAGTGGAGAAGGCTTGTACAGACAATTTCAGAAACAGCATTAGACTATCCTCTTGTTTGAAAAACTGAATGTATGTTATAATTATTTAAAATATGATGAATAGCATGAGTAACCAAAGTTAATCTGAGGGAATGGTTTGAACTCAGCTTCTTATGCTTGCTAGGAAAGTGCTGTACTACATGGGCCATGCCCCCAGCTCTTTTTGCTGTAATTATTTTTCAAATAGGGTCTTCATTTTTGCTCAGCCTTTCCAGGACCACAATGCTCCTCTTTATGCTCCCACACAGATGGGATGACACCAAATTCAGCATTTTGGAGGGAGATGGGTAGCACAAATCTTTTGCTTGGGCTGGGTCGAACTTTGATGCTCCTCATCTCCATCTCCCAAGTAACTAAGATTATAGGCAAGAGTACCATATTGGGCACTACTGTATTTTTAAAAATTAAGGTATATCATATGGACATTAGTGTTTTATACAGAAAGCTCAAAGTTTATAAGAAGTTCAATTTTGTTTAGAGGATATATGCACAAAGCTTGATTCACCATATTTCCTCTACCAAATCTTTAAAATAACACCAAATATAAAATCCCTGATTGTACATATAGATTCAATAACTTTGAATATGTAGATAAATCTGGTATCATGTCTCACTTCCTGCATAAACAAGAACTTTCAAAAACAGTATCATACAAGCTTCATCTTGGAAGTTTGTCAAGAGTTTAAAGTTTGGCTACTGTTTGGGGCTGAAGGTTTTGTGCGTGTTGGGGGGAGGGAGGAAGCTTTGAGCAAAATGGAATTATTTTTATTCTGCATCTAAATAAAGTATAACATTTCTCCAGAAAAGCATGCACATAACAAATATGAGTCAAATTTTCACAAATAGAATTCATCAAGATAACTAGCACCTGGATTTTTTTTTTTTTTTTTTTTTGCCAGTCCTGGGCCTTGGACTCAGGGCCTGAGCATTGTCCCTGGCTTCTTCCCGCTCAAGGCTAGCACTCTGCCACTTGAGCCACAGCGCCGCTTCTGGCCGTTTTCTGTATATGTGGTGCTGGGGAATCAAACCTAGGGCCTCGTGTATCCTAGGCAGGCACTTTTTGCCACTAGGCCATATCCCCAGCCCAGCACCTGGATTTTTTTAAAGGCCACAAAACCACAACTCTCTAAAAACAAAACAGAAAACAAACAACAACAAAAACAATACCAGCAAAGCAGAACCAAACATTATCACCATTCAGAAGTCTGTGTCTCCCTTGGATAATCTTTCAGTCATTATCCTCATAAAGACAACCACTGTCTTGACTTCCTTCACTTATGTATTATGTTGTACAAAGCAGCAATTTGTTCCTTTTCATTGCTATATAGAATTCTAGTACATAAGTAAACCACAATTTATACATTCAATTAATGATGAATATTAGAATAGTTTTTGATTTTTAGCAGTTTGTAAAGAGTGCTGTAACAAACATTTTTGTTTAGGTCAGTGAACCTATATATGAACCAGGTTTCGGTACTGTTAATAGTGAGGCTATCAAGTATTTCTCCTAATTAGCACAAATTTATACTCTTAGCAGTATATATATGAATTAGACATTTTATGTTTTTCTCACTTTAGATATTGTAAAAGGTATGTACCCCATTTTTTTGCTTAAATTTGCATTTCCTTGGTGACTAGCAATGACTGAACAACTTTCCATAGATTGAATAATGACTTGGTTTGTCACATTTATGAAATGAGAATTCCAGGCAGCTGTTTCTCAGTGGTGTGTAGCAGTTCCTTATATATCATGACTTAATATCAAACTTTTTAAATGCCTTTTTGCAGGCTATCAAAGAAAATGTATGCCTTAAAACAATCTCCATTCTCCAGAAGTACAAGCTTGACAAGTAAAAGGGAAAACAGTACACCATTAAATATTAATTAAAGAATTAATATGAACTTGGATTTATAATTTCTGACACTGGGAGAAATCTACTTGGGAAGCTGTCAGAAGTCACAGCACTTTCAAGCTCACTATTTCATGTGAAGTAAAATTTCACTGTCAAACACATTTTACAGTTTATTCAGAGTAATATGTGCATCTGAGAAAAACTACTAAATAATTGGTTGGATTTTCCTTTTAAAGAAGACCAGATGAAAGCCTGGTGTCTGGTTTTAAAAAAAACCTTCACTTAAAAAACAAAACAAAAATAAAGTGGCATTATAGGGTAGTAATCTCAGCAGTTCTGTGAAGCCAAAGAAGGCAAATGGTACATTTCCATTAAGATTTCAACTTTTATAATTCAATAAATTTCTTCCACACAGAATATTTTGGTCTAACATAGGCTAAAGGTGTTTCCAGGATGGTTTAGTTTTTATTTCTTACAATAACAACACTAACTCTTGGGATTTCTTTTTTATACACTATTTGTTTGATTATTTGCTTGTTAAAAAATAACCTATTATCTAAAATATACTTAGAACTCAAAAAATTAAATCCCCCCAAAACAAATCCTTAAAGAAACAACTGCCCCATTAATGGGTGAGATAAACACTTAAAGGGAGATTTCTCTGAAGAGGAACTAAGAATGGCCAATAGACACACAAAGACAAATGCTCAACATCTCTGGCCATAAAAGAAATGCAAATCAAAACAACATTGAGATTCCACCTCACCCCAGTAAGAATGGCCATTATCAAGAAATCTAATAATAATAACAGATGCTGGTGGAGATGTGGCAAAAAGGGAATGCTACTACACCTTTGGAGGGAATGTAAACTTGTTCAACCACTCTGGAAAGCAGCATGGAGGTTCCTTAAAAGAAAACACAGAGCTCCTCTATGACCCAGCAATCCCATTTCTGGGGCTTTATCCCAAAGATCACAAACAAGGCCACACTAAAGCTACCAACACAACTATGTTCACTGCAGCATTGTTTACCATGGCTAAGATATGGAACAACTCCAGATGCCCCTCAGTAGATGAGTAGATCAAGAAAATGTAGTTACATACATACAATGGAATTCTATGCTTCCATCAGAAATAATGTCATTGCCCCTTTATAAGGAAATGAAAAGACTTGGAAAAATCATATTAAGTGAAGTGAAAGGGAATGAATAAGATTACAGACAGCAAAAGTATTTTCCAAAATGTTAGCATTTAAAGCTGTGCAAATATTTGCCTGTACAATAATTTACTCATAAAACAGCATGACATTTACTGTTTCAGGAAAACAGAAATATTTTGCTGATGTTCAAGTAACAAAAGAGTTCAAAGAAATTTCAGGATTTATACAGTCAATTATACAAAAGAGAAAATGAAGATTTTTAATTCATAAAAGTGTCCTTAAATTTCAGCTATGTAATACTGATTTATAAACAAGAATGCAAAGTATTACGTGATGCAATTTTTCCATTGCATGCTTTTCCCCCATACTTTGTGATAATTCAGGTAAGAGGTATTCCATTACCATGAAAAGAAAACTCTTAGAAATGAACTCTTGGTACACAAGTAATAATTACCCTTCTCTGTTTTAAAAAAGTAAAAATTTATATTATATTTTCTTGTTCTTTAACTGAATAAGTCCATGCTTTTACACAGGCTAGATTTTGTGTGTGTGTGTGTGTGTGTGTATGTATGGTTTTTCTTGTACTCACTTGAATATATCACTATCTGTTTTATTTCATTTCATTTATTTAGTTGGCACTCAGTATTCCAGGTGTTCTTAGAAAAAGAAACTACTGAGGTAAGAGAAAAGCATTTTATCTTTCTTTTTACCCAGGAGAGAAAAATCAAGCAAACTACAAACAGTTCAAGTTTTGTTTTGTTTCGTTTGGGGGTGTGGGGGGGAGAGATGCCAGAGTTTCCAATTAGGCCTATTTCAAGTATTTTAGAAAAAAAAAAAGTTACTTTTTTGTTTTTGTTTTTGTTTTTGTTTTTTTTTAGTCATCACATGAGCTAAAGGCAGTAACTATAAATAGTTAACTATACATGTATTTCTATGGTTTTCAAAGGTACTCCATAACCTTTGGAATAGGGTTCAGTACATTAGAGTTAGCAACTTGATCAACAACAAGTTTGGCTGTCCAATAGAAGATATCTGATCTGAATGATACTTTCTAAGACCTGATATGACAAGAAGCAGGCAGTTCTTGAAAGAGTAGGACTGAACAATCTATCTTTTCAAGGTGTGTTTCAGTAAATCATTGATTCATAGGGGACTGTAAGTTCCAAGAATGACAGAAATGTGTAATTTCAGAGTCAAATTGCTGATAGAATCCTCTCACTGGTTCCCTTTTTACAGGTTAAAGTTCACAGTATTTCTAACTCAATAGTAAGGTTTGAAAAGGGGACAGGATGGTGCTGAAGAAGACAAAGAGCTTCGTCTTAATTTTGATCATGAATTAGTCTATTAATTATATAAAAATAAAGTATTCAGAGTAGCAATACCCAAGTCTTCCAAATACAAACTGAGATTACACTAAATGTGGAATTTTGATAAAACATTAGCACTTAAAAATTACAGCGGGCTAGGAATGTGGCTTAGCGGTAGAGTGCTTGCCTTGCATGCATGAAGCCCTGGGTTCGATTCTTCAGCACCACATAAATAGAAAAGGCCAGAATTGGCACTGTGGCACAAGTGGTAGAGTGCTAGCCTTGAGCAAAAAGAAGCCAGGGACAGTGCTCAGGCCCTGAATCCAAGCCCCAGGACTGGCAAAAACCAAACCAACCACCAACCAACCAAACAAACAAACAAAAAAAAACAGCCTCAACAGAATTCATATTGCTGAGTTCATGACTCATTTTCTTCAATAATCATTAAATAGGAACAACAGGACAGGGAGATGCGATTTCCACCTTGTAATTTTGCACTTCGGAATCAGGTATTTTGGGGGGAAAAAAGGTAAAAAATAAAAGAGCCTTATTTCATAGTATCCACCCACATTTCACTAGGACTGATACACAGACTCAGGAAAATGAGAACAGCCACAACCCATCACTAGAAAGCACAAAAGAACAGGAGGGGGGTGGGGAAGAAGAGAAGGAGAGAGAGAGACAGAAAGAGAAACAGAGAGAGGCTATAGCCAGCATTTTTTCCTGTTTAGAGATAAGGGCCAGTTCCTCAAAAGACTAAAGATAGAACTCCTCTATAATCCAGCAATCCTACTCCTAGGCATTTACCCAAATGACCACCAACAAGGCCATACTAAAGCTACCATACAATCATGCTCACTGCAGTATTATTTACCATAGCTAAGATGGACCCAACCCAGAGCCCCCCCCCCAAAAAAAAAGAAAGAAGATGTGGTATATATACACAACAGAGTTCTATGCTTCCATCAGAAAGAATAACATTGCCCCATTCATACGGAAATGGAAAGACTTGGAAAAAAATTGTACTAAGTGAAGTAAGCCAGACCCAAAGATAAGTAGGTTTCATGATTTCCCTTATTTGTAAGAATTAGAATATGTCTATGATATTCATAACAGGGGATCTCAATAACCCAATTGCTTAGTGCATAGGACCACATATAATGAAGCACATCAACATGAACTCCAATATATGGAAACAAGAGGTTCTTATTATATCCTGAATGCAGTTTTTACCCCCTCTTTTCATATGTCTTAATTTTCTGTACCTTGTGTCTTGTATATAAGAGTGTTTGATATGTGGAAGGGAAAGACAATCACAGAAACATCGGAACAAATGATGAACCAATGCAACACTGATATTCACTTGACACTAGGTATGAGCCTTACAACTAGGGGGAGGAGGGGAATAGAGAAGGGATAAGTGGGAGACAATGAGGGATGGGGTAACAATGATTAAAAATGTACTCATTATCTTACTTATGTACGCGTATCCCCTTACTCATCACATTTTCAATTTTTTTTTTAAAAAGGAGAGATAAGGACCAAAATGAACAGAAAGGGAAATACAATGTTGTCTACATAAAGGGATCCCCATAGTTTTGAGTCTATAACCATGTAACTATCATGAGTAAGGTAACTCAGTGGTATTTCATATGTCAAGCCTCAAGTCTAGGTCAGTGGCCTTTTGCCTTCATTTTTGTTTGAAGAGATTTATTTATTCTAAGAAACTTATTTGGAGCACACAAAAAAAGAATTATACCCAGGACAGAAAGAAACTCCATCAGGAAAGGAATAATTTTTTGAATGAGCCAAAGACTTTTTCAACTATAGTCAAATATTTATCAGAAAAATGTTATACTACATTGTAGAGCTGTTTGCCTGCCTTGAAAAACTTAATATGTATGAAGATATAGGTAGTTCACAATTTTTTTAAAAGCTGGTATCATGGAAAAAGTCATGGGTATGAAAAACAGACCTAGGTTTTAGGAAACACTGATAAATATCATTTTGCTTACATGTGAGTTCACTGTCTTATGCCACTTATTTCACTCTCCTCATTATATTTCCATTTAAGATCTGCCTTTAGTTACACAGTGGGCATTTTATTATTGCCTTTCTAGACCTCAGGCAGTATAAATGGCCACAAATTGACATTCATATTCAGAAAATAAAAGGAACCTGTTTGAAATGTTTCTCTTCCTAATGTATGACAGTATATTCTGTGCTGATTGTTAGTTTTATAATGCTTAGGTTGTTTAACAAAATAAAATAATTTCTTTCAATTTACATCAGCAAAGTAACAATAGATGAATAACTTCTGATTATTCCTGCATCAGGAAACACATTCAGACCAAAGTCCACCTTAATTTGTCATGCAGTGAACACATAATATACATATGTATCATTGCAGACATTTTGCATACTTTAGGAAGGATAAAAACTAAGAGAAAACATAAACCCTGTATAATAAGACATGAATAATGTTAAGTGGAATAGAGCATTATGTCCTCATTCTCCCAGCCATTAGTTCTTTTATAAACAGTGTGCTTAAATAATGGATTGTCTATAAGACAAACAGTCTCTTGTTTCCTACTGGGCAGACAATTCAGTCTGCAATTTGGTTTCAGAGGCCGCCCAAAGCAGTTATATAAAACTATTCCTTATAACTTACTGACCATTTCATAAAGACTAGTAAATCAGTACTGACTTACACATGCCTAGACAAAAACTGGAATGATCAAGTCAAGCTTTAATATAAAAGGACAACATCTTGTTTCTATGCTTATAGCTAAATCAGGCTAACTTGTTCCAAGGAGTTATAAAGAGCCATGACAGACCCCTTTGATAGTGTCTATCTTTACTATTTATCTCACTAGAATAGTGTGTCTTCTCTCATTGCCACAATGGTCTCCAGAAAAATGGAAAGGGCAACAACCATTTTTAGAGATTAAATGAAATGTATGAAGACAGATGTTCACTGTCTGTTGTTACTTTCAAGATCTCCACTTAAGTTATCCTCTAGGACATAATAGAGGATCTTGCAAATGTAGAAACGCTGAGCTGAGACCCTGGATAAGGAAGCAATTGATCCTAATGGTGGAATATTTTTAAAATGTTAATACATTTTTAAATATAGAGAGATCTTTTGCTTCCTAGTAAAAGAGATACAGTACAAAAATGAACATATGCATATAGAAAAAGTTTTATCAAATTTTACAGAAATTTTTAAGTTTTAAAGTCATTAAAAGAAATTAAAATCAATTTAGTCTTAACTTTATTTGCAGATACTCAGAATATTTCATAGCTCTATAATTTATATAAAAGCAACACACAAACCACAATTATTTTCCTTAACTGAAAGTCATATACCTCTCATTAAAAAAACAAACAAACTTTGAGCTTTATGCAAGACCATATATCAATTTAAAGTCTGTGATATTCATTCCTCAATATTTCTTTTCAATAGGATTTCTATCTAAATTTATTATGCATTTATCTGGTCTCTTTAGGCAAGAATCCATCATTCCAGAGGCTGTCAAATGATAAAACATAATTAAATGTAATTGTTACTATGTAAAAACTAAGAATTCAGAAATATAGGTTTCTATTTGGGCCAACTACTAAACCTCTTAAACCTTAATAAACTCAGAATGGAGAAAATGGACTCTTGATAATCTCTAAAAGTCTATAGATTCAATGTTCAATGAATTAATAGTTCAAAGCTCTACACTGTCATCTATTGGCAGAGGATATTAGAAGCCTATCTTGGGCAAAAAATAAAAATCAACAAATAACATTTTCACTTGAATGCTCTAACTTGTATATGGATCCAACCTGTTGAACTTCCCGAATGAAGCAATTTATTACATACTACAGAGACTAAAAAAAATCATTAAAATTTTGTTGAAGGTAAGTATATTTTGTCTCCCTCAGAGAGAAACAGGGTCTGCCCATTTCTATGAATCTTTCATATTTCATTAAAAAATTTGAGGCAGGCCTAGAATTTAAAAACCCTCCTTTTATTAAAGGAACAATGAATTTTGCAGCACCGGTGTTTTACTACACTCATCCTTTTACTCTCAGATGGCTATTGTTGGATTTTGTACTGGAATGCTAACAGGCTTCACACAGTATTTCTGTGTATACAAGTAATGAAAACCAACCTATTTAAAGAAAAACAAACTAACACAGAATCACAGAGGCAAATCGTTATTGCATATGTGTGCTTGAAAAATGCATTTCCTTAAAACATACAGGAACATTTAATTTCTAGGAACTCTTACCTGGGTTATGCATTCTGTGAAGTTTCTGGGTGTTACTATCATGTTCCTTCCAGCATGCCAGTCAGAAACTAAAAACACTTTGTATACTGTACTCGCCTGTGCTTGTTCTTGTGCTCTCTCCCTTTTTGCTCTCACTCTGTGCCTCAGACAGTTTGGAATGCAGAAAAGCCAGAGCCAATGCCAGTCAAACTCAATCCATCCCCCTCCATTCTTTGGCTAGAGAGCACTGAACAATAGCCACCCTTCCTTACTCACTCACCACTGTTTCTCTCTTTCAATAGTGCTGGATATAGACAGCATACTTCTGGAGAAGTATTGTGATTTACCAAGCTAGGTCATTCTTTCTGTCTCAAGGGGTGGGAGGATCAATAGGCACTTCTGTGTGTTTTAACAAGTGCTTTATTTCCTATTAAAGTAATCAGTTTCCAAATCTGTCCTGTTTTAAGGATAGATAACTAAGTCAAGTTTCAGATTGTATTATTTTGAATGTTACTGTTTGTTACTGTGATGAATTACCATAGAAACTTTTTAATGTACAAAAAGAGTGAATCTTATAGCTGATACAGGCATAGAAGTCCGATCTTATAAACTACTTTATATTTCAGATCAATCTATCAATGAAAATATCTTACTTTAGGAATTAAACAGAAAAGGAGCAAATATTTTATTTCCCTAAAGCCTTCTGTTCAGGTCTCAAGCTAGAATTTCATTTTAAAATACAGAATAATGATAAAGAATAATAACCATAAATTAATTTCTACTAGCAGGATGAAATTACAGATAATACCACTGTTCTTGGTAATCATTCTAGCTTGTTTTAAAATAAAATATTTCCAGCTGGAAAGCATTTATGTAAAGGATGTCATCCTCATTATTGATATGATGACCTAACATACAGCTGCTCCTTGCTGATGTTAGTAGCTAGCATGTCAGCTTTGATCAATTTAAAACTTCATAGCTGGACTCACAGTGGATTATATCTGCCACTTGAGGCAGCTGAACAGAACAGATATGAGAAGAACACAGTATCAATCTGTTCCTTACCACTTAGCAAATGATGGAATCAGATATATATATATATATTATCCACTTATCTGTCTATACTTTAGACATATGTATTGTATGTATTATATGTGATACATAACTAATGCATTCAATATACATATATTAATAAGTATACACAAGTACATAGGGGTACATGTGTAAGAATATACATGTACATATCTGTTTCTTTTTCTAAGCTGTATGATTTAAATTAAGTTTCTTATTTAATCTATCATAATTTTTCTAATAATGTGGCCTCATTTTCCTTACAAAATATACTGCTCTAATTCTGTATTCCCCTCCACATTTACTTTCAGTTTCCCATCTCCATTTTAGATGAACTTCTTTAATCTCTACTGCTAATCAAATACTAATCATAGGGAAATAAGGCTGAAAATGAATGCTATCTAGAAATATACAAACTGAGAATCTGTTAAGTCTACAGATTCCTACAATGTCTTGTACAAAGTAAAACAACAGCTATACTGTCTTCTTATCAAAGATGATACACCATTAACTAGGTCTTATCACTTACTTTCAAGTGACACAGATACACTTAAATTATTATTAGTTCCCAAATAATTCTAAGAAGTAATGGTTACCATAATTTTATCAAAGAGTTAGAATTAAGAATGGTAAGTTTAAGTTACAGGGCAAGAGATTTCTCTCAGTGCAAAAGGAAGTCAGAGTCTGTGAGATACAAAAGTAGCTGTCTGAAGGGTATGCTGCTACAAGAAACAATGAGCCCCTAATTCTTCTCACACATGATACTGTTCTATTGATAAAAGAGTAACATCAGTCTTTTCCCAAATGCCAAAAAAGTTCATATGTATAATCTTCTCATGTATGAATTTTCTTCTTAAATATTAAGACTTTTTTTTTTTTTTTTGGCCAGTCCTGGGCCAAAGTGCTCAGGGCCTGAGCACTGTCCCTGGCTTCTTCCCGCTCAAGGCTAGCACTCTGCCACTTGAGCCACAGCGCCGCTTCTGGCCGTTTTCTGTATATGTGGTGCTGGGGAATCGAACCTAGGGCCTCGTGTATCCGAGGCAGGCACTCTTGCCACTAGGCTATATCCCCAGCCCCAAATATTAAGACTTTTATTAGCCACTTTGTATAACCACTTTGTATAAGAGGAGGGATTTCATTGTGACATTCCCATACATGCATACATTATCCCAAACCCTCTTCCTCCATTACTCTCCTTCATCTTCCCTCCTACTTCTTTTATTTTTTATTTTTGTCAGTCCTGGGCCTTGGACTCAGGGCCTGAGCACTGTCCCTGGCTTATTCCCGCTCAAGGCTAGCACTCTGCCACCTGAGCCACAGCGCCACTTCTGGCCACTTTCTATATATGTGGTGCTGGGGAATCGAACCCAGGGCTTCATGTATACTAGGCAAGCACTCTTGCCACTAGGCCATATTCCCAGCCCTCCCTCCTACTTCTTACAAACAATTTCAGCAGGTTTCTTTTTTATATTTCCATGTATGCATATATTTATTCTCTTTTGGCTCTCCTGCTTCTTATTGGTAACTGCTTTCCAACACAGCCTGTTTTACTTTCCTGTATTAAATATTTTTAAAACAACAACAAATTGACATGTTGAATTGAAATCCCTTTGTAGAACTATTTTTAAGATTAAAAATGAATTTATTGGTAGTGAGACTAAAGAGCCATTTCCTGCCCAGAAATTTCTACATGATTAATGTCATTTCTTACTTATAGAACTAAGAACCATCTTGAAATCCCAATGTTGTATGCTTTTGCTAAGGCTACCATAACTAAGTGCTGTCACATATTGAATGGCTTAAGCAACAGAAATTTATTCTCCTACAGTTCTGAAGCCTTGAGGTATGCGATGAAGACATCACCCGGAAGTGTTTGTTTCTTTGGAGGCCACTCTCTTTGGCTCAGACACATCTATCTTCTCTGACATTTGCCCATGGTTTTCTGTTGTATAACTCTGTCCTAATCTCATCTTCTTTTAAGTTAGGGTGTTAGGGCTCACCCAGATGAAATTATTTTAACTTAGTCACTTCTTTAAAGACCTTTATCTCCAACTATAGCCACATTCCTAGGTTAAAAATTCAACCTAGGAATTTGGTGAGAATAAAACTCAGGCCCTAACAATGTTGAACCTATCTGAACTGTAAGGGTTTAAAACAAAAAGAAGAAAAAAAAATCAGAATAACTTCCTTAAATTCAAAGAGCATGCATCTTCAAGGTCCAGTGTGTTGTCTTTCCCAGTTACTGTGACCACTTTCTTATGTAACTGTATCTCCAAGCCACTGACATCTATCATCTTGTGCTATCCTTTCAACCAGGCTAAATCTCTAAAATGCCTTTCATTATCTTGGTATAATGCCGAAAAGCTTCTAGAAGCTACTTGATGCAGATACTTGCTTGAGTAACTGGAGGAAAATACATACCTGTCCCAACAACTTGCAAAGTAAAGGTGAAGCTTTTGGGGATTGTGTTGCTCTCGGGGTCAGCAGGCAGTGTGTTAAGTCTTATCATTAAAATCCTGAGCTGCTAAGAACATGGCAAGGTTCAAAGCACAGTCTGTGAATTCGTGTGTGTGTGTGGGGGGGGGCTACAATGCTGAACATTTTTATTTGGAGACTTTCAAAAAAGAAAACAATCATAGTGCATTCATGTTGCCTGACAGGCAGGGGACTGAAAGAAAAATTAAATAATGAGAAGGCCAAGGGCACCAAGGGCAGGAATCTTAAGTCTAGACCTCCAGAGCAAGCACTTTGATAAAGAAAACAAAGGCTGCAGAGGAAAACAATAAGGTTATTAATATATATGTAAACATATATATATACATACACACACACATACACACACACACACACACACACACACACACACACACACACACACATTGCCAGTCCTTGGGGCTTGGGCCTCAGGGCCTGAGCACTGTTCCTGGCTTCTTTTTGCTCAAGTCTAGCCCTCTATCTCTTGAGCTACAGTGCCACTTCCAGCCTTTTCTGTTTATGTGGTGCTGAGAAATTGAACCCAGACGCCACATTCCTAGCCCTAAGATAAATATATAAAATTTTAATTCTAGAATCCATTAGTGTTTATCAACATAAGAGAAACCTTTGATAGAAAATTCAGGTCAAACAAACAGTACAAGAAATGTATCCAATGCCCAACGTATGATACTGTAACCTCTCTGTACATCAGTTTGATAATAAAAATTTGAGAAAAAAAAAAAGAAAATTCAGGTCAATGATTAAATTTTCAGATATTTGAAGTGAAGTTATGACAATATTGTACTATGTGGTACAAAAATCTACTTCTACTACCTACTACCTGATGTTCTAACACCTAAAGAAATCACTGTTGAGTAATTTTTACAACACAGTGCTATTCTATTATTTAACACTCTTACCTTCTTCCAAAACAAAACTGCAAAGAACCAACAGCCCCCTCATCAAGTGGGCTAAAGACTTACAAAGAAACTTCTCTGATGAGGAAATGAGAATGGCCAATAGACATATGAAAAAATGCTCTACATCACTGGCCATAAAGGAAATGCAAATCAAAACAACATTGAGATTCCATCTCACCCCAGCAAGAATGTCATATATCAAGAAAACTAATAATAACAATTGTTGGAGGGGATGTGGCCAAAAGGGAACCCTACTTCATTGTTGGTGGGAATGTAAACTGGTTCAGCCACTCTGGCAAGCAGTATGGAGATTCCTCAGAAGGCTCAATATAGAACTCCCCTATGACCCAGCAGCCCCACTGTTGGGTATCTATCCAAAAGACCACAAACAAAATCACAGTAATGCCACCAGCACAACAATGTTCATCGCAGCACAATTTGTCATAGCGAGAAGCTGGAACCAACCCAGATGCCCCTCCATAGATGAATGGATCAGGAAAATGTGGTACATTTACACAATGGAATTTTATGCCTCTATCAGAAAGAATGACATTGTTCCATTTGTAAGGAAATGGAAGGACTTGGAAAAAGTTATACTAAGTGAAGTGAGCCAGACCCAAAGAAACATGGACTCTATGGCCTCCCTTATTGGGAATAATTAGTACAGGTTTAGGCAAGCCATAGCAGAGCATCACAAGGCCCAATAGCTATACCCTTAGGAACACATAAGATGATGCTAAGTGAAATGAACTCCATGATATGGAAACAAGTGATATATCACAGTTATAACTACTTTCAACGTCCTATGTGAATGTGTAGTTTCTATTATTGATGATGTTTTGTATCACCTTCCTATGTTTGTACCTACACTATCTCTGTAATCTTATCTGAGTATATTGGAAACCGTGTTTACTGGTATTGGAAGTAGGAAATTCAAAGGGAATACCAAATTCGAGAGACACGGGGTAAAAAAAGAGAAATAACTACAAAAGCAATACTTGCAAAACTGTTTGGTGTAAGTGAACTGAACAACTGGGCGGGGGGGAGGGAAGGGGGGGAGGGAGGGGGGCATGAGGGACAAGGCAACAAACAGTACAAGAAATGTATCCAACGCCCAACGTATGATACTGTAACCTCTCTGTACGTCAGTTTGAAAATAAAAATTTGAGAAAAAAAAAAATAAATAAAAGGAACAGCAAAAAAAAAAAAAAAAAAAAAAAAAAAGAAAATGGTATGCCACAATTTATTAATTTCTATAATGAATCTACTTAATCAGTATTACTATTTTTCTTTTCTTTCTTTCTCTCTCTCTTTTTGGGCAGTCCTGGGGCTTGAACTCAGGTTCTAGGCACTGTCTCGGAGCTTCTTTTGCTCTATCACTTGAGCCACAGCTCTACTTTTGGCCTTTTCTGTTTATGTCTCCTTTCCCCAATACAATGTGTGATGCATCATGGAGGTGGGGTAGTGACCGGGATATTGTATTAGTTCCCCCTAATCTCTACAGTTTAGGAAAATACATGAGTAGGAGCTTAACGTTTGATATAAGGATGGGCGGAGGAAGATAAATTTCTTAGTGAAACAAAACATTAAGGAATTCATGTCTGGAGTACATAGATTCAAGTAGCTAATTGGAAGTAAGAGGATTAAATACCAAGGAAAGATAGATACTTCTTTATTTACCCTGTAAGGGCTTGCTTGTAATAGGTAAAATCTTGACAGTAGAAGTTGCTTTGGGGGGAAATTTTTACCTTTGCTGTTTATGAACCCACAGCCATATGCTATGTTGTCTTGGGACAGAAAAAAATGCATCTTCTAAGGGAAAGATTAAAGAGATCAATGGAATTTTTATCTTTTTCTACAGCTATAGAGAGTTCTCCAAAAAATTGTGGAACTATGAGTAAATGCTTTACTATTTAGCCATTAAGTAAAGCAAGAAAGTGGCTAAGTCCAAGTCAATGAAGAACATCCCTCACTTAATAGAAACAGCCACATAAAAGTTGGATGGGAAGTACTGGTGTTTGAAGAAGATTTTGAGCTTGCTAGGAAGGTGCTCCATTGCAGAGCTACACCTTCGACCCTTTTTGCTTTGGTTATTTAGATAGGGTATAGATTCTGCTCCTGCTTCCTGCCTTTGCACATGCACAGCATTTTCCATCGAGAGAGTCCTATGAACTTTTCTATCCAGTGATCCTCCTATTCTCAGCCTCCTAAGTAGGCAGGACTACAGGTACCACTGACATGTGGCTGCATGGAGATTTGATTACAAATTTAGAGTACTCAACTTAGTATCATATTCATTTGGGATAGGCGAAAGCCACTTAAACCATTTTATTTCTGCAAGTAAGCACTATACTAAAATTATTAGGCTTCACATTTCTTCCTCATACAGGGAGTTGAATAGGGTTGTCTTGACTAATCCATTTTATACAGTCCTATCTCAATACTGCATTTAATAGATGCAGTAACTGTATTTTCTAAGTAAAAATAAAAAAGCAGGGCTCCAGACAGGGCTGCAACTCAATGGCAGTGTGTATGCTATATACTTTGTATATAAAAGGCCTATGTTCTATCCCCATTACTGATTAAAAAAAGAAAGTAAGGTCAAATATCAACAATGATCAAATGAGTAAGTAATTAAGCACTACATGAATGGTTGAACTAGAGGATTTTAGTCTTTTCGAGTTTTGAGATTTCATTATTTTCTAATTCAAACAAAAATAATATCAATTCCAAAGTGTTGGTCACCAGGTTATCAAACTTTTATTGTATTCTTATCCTTAGAACTTACCACAATTATAAAGCAGTTTTCATGTATTAGATGTCTATTGCTACCCACCTTGTAAGCTTAAAGATGTGAAGGACTATATACACCTCTGTTCTTTATTGCTGTGTCTGCAATGCTAAGTACAATCTGCTATATAATATGTGATTAAAATTATTTGTTGAATAAATAGCTGATTTGAAAATAAATAGAAGTTTTAGAGACTATATCTATGTATAATTCCAAATTTAGTATCAATAAATATTGATTTCATTATTAAAAGGCCAAAGGTATTTTTTCTAGTTACAAATCACTGAAATAGTACATATTTGTGAATTATGAAGGACATATAGCACATTTTCTCAATACTTTATAAAACAATTATTATGGAAGTGTTTTAGTTTTATGGCAGTACTGGGACTTGAACTCAGGTTCTCATGCTCTTATTCAACTGTTTCACTCATATTTGATGCTCTACTACTTGAGGCATGCCTGATGCTCTACTACTTGAGTCATGTCTCTGGATCTGGCTATTTGCTGGCTAAATGAAGATAAGAATTTCCTAGATTCATCTTCCTGAGCTGGCTTTGAACTATAATCTTCATATCTCAGACTTTTGAGTATTAAGATTATAGGTATGAGCCACTGAGCTAATATGCAATTCTTACTTTGGTACAGGCATACTATTCCATGTGCTAGCCACTAAGAAACTAACCACAAATGCATGATTTCTGAAAAATCAAACAGCATAAAAATTAAGCTTCCTGTATATGATTACTTGCAAACAACTTTACTTAATTAAATAAATGGAAAAACAAACAGTCCTATAACACTTATCTTCTCTTCCAAATAGAAACAATCTCAGTAAGATGCAAGCTAAGGTGCACATCAGGCTCTGAAGACTTTTCTACTATGTATATACCTCACCACTTCAAAACAGCAGATGATAAACACTTCTTCTCTTAACCACAGACAGTTCTTATAATGTCACCCCACAAACCAGATTGGAATTCTGATACTGTGGTCTTCCCACTGCATTCTTTTAAAGTTTCATATTTGAAAAAGAAAACATTGTTCATGTTGGAATGACAAGTGCCAAAGTCACCCACTTATTCTTAAACACCACTAAAATGTTAATTTCTTTTAGGTTTATTGCATGGGACATAACACAGAGACACATACACAGTTCTACTATGATAAAGAAGTATTGTAAAGACCAGAATAAGTCAAATGGGGTGGCACAGACTTTTGAACCAAGCACTGAAGAGACTGGAGTTTGAGGATTCTGAGTTTAAGATTAACATGAGCTACATACACAGCCACATCCAGAGCAACCTGGGGTAGATAGTGAGACCCAGCCTCAAAAAAAAAAATAAAAAATAAAACAACGACAATAACAAAAAAAACCCTCCAGAATAACTATTAAATGATATGGTTAGCTATGTACTTACACATATTTAGAAAGAGCATTTGCCAAACTTGTGACAACTATGATAGTCATGGGTTTTTAAAATTTGGTTGAGAATCTGAGTTTCCCTTACTCTTCCAGGTAAGATATCTGAGCAGACTGAGTTTCCTTACATGGACTGGCAGTTGGCTGAGAGGAAGCATTATAGGCAGAAAACCTAATCAGAGATCAGGCTTAAATTTTTTAAACTCAGGCTCTCCTGAGAATAAAGCCGTATTCAAAGAAAGATAAGCAAAATCTAAGTCATCTAAGTGAAGAAATACTGAGAAAACCTTTTCTCATTTCATCATGAGTAAGAATATAGTATAGTAATAAAAGCAACACTTTTATTTCTATTTCTCATTCTTAAATGGCAAAGTCAACTCAAAGCATTTGGAGATAGTCTTGAGTAATAGCTAATACTATTTCTGAATATTCTCATTCAGCATAGGTCATATTTGTATTTCCTCATTTAAAAAGGAAATATACATTACTTCACAGTAAGGTCTTTAAGACTCATTTTAATTTTTTAAGACTTCTTGATTTTTTTCTCTTAAGCAATCTGGGGTCAAAAATGAAGCATTCATTATACCTTTATCATACAATATAGTTAACACATCACTTTCAGTAGAAATAGTCATTAGGCATCTGTTCTTGCCTTAGATTTAAAAAATATTTACAACTTAAGCTTTGCTTCTACCAACTCTAGTTAGAATGAGTATAGATTATAGGCTAAAGTCAGTCTTTGATATTCCATTGACATAAAAATATATTTGTACTATACAATTCAAAACAGTAATGTAGGTAATCTACTAATTTATTCAATTTCATTATTTTCCTATGACTAACTGAAACAAACCAAATTTCATAGAAAAAATGTCATGTGGCATTTAAAAACTAAAAGAAAAAAGAAATGCTAAAGGAATTCTGTAGGAAACTGAGTTCTAAAAGAAACAAATGCTAGTATTTTGCTCATTTTACTGTTGAAAAAAATAGAGACCCACAGAAATCATATGAGTAACTTGCTGCAGGTCACCAAGTATTGCTGCTAAAATTAATATTCTATTGGTTTGTAGTGCTTTCCCTTAAGTCCTATGGTACTAAAAACTAAACGACTTCTCCACATTTATCTATTTAAGTGCATTCTAGGGGATAGTTTTCCTCTTCAGGGCTTCCTGTAATTTTCAAATTTTTATAAAGGAGCTTGCATATAGCTATAGATTTGGATTATCAGCAGCTGTGGCTCTTTTCTTCAGTATGTGATAATCCAGAAGCAACAAAATATTGTTAGAACAATATACCGACTTTTCAAAAGGACATTCCATATTCATGTTTTCTTGTTGGGACACCGTCCCTTAGTGACACTTTAACAATTACAATTCTGTTTACTCTTTAATAGAAAATCCATTCCCAAAGGAAAATTTAAATTATCAAGTAGGGGAAATCAATCTGTAGTACTTTAGCCCATTACTTCTAAACCATAAAGAATGTGATAGTAACAAAATAAGATCCCTTATTCAATTATTCTCTAGGCTCTTGGGGAGAAATTCTCCTCCCTTTTATACACATCATGCTGCATTTCCATTTTAAATGTGACATCTCTAAATATATTGCTCTACTTTTTTTGAGGATTATTTTTAGATATGTAATGATATGAGATTTTGGTTTTTTTCTAAAGCTGTGATAAATGAGTGATCTTCTAGTTTGTTAAAGCCAAGTGTAAAATATTGTGGATGTGATCATTTTTTAGTTTTAGTGGATATTTATAAAAATAGATTTAGAAAATGCCTATATATAAGAAAAGTTACTTTCTGTAAGCAAAAACTTCTTCCTAAATTTCTCTACATAAAAAACTATTGTTGCAAAGAAGTCCTAGCCATTACTTCTAGAAAGGGCAAAACAATGAATGATATAAAATAAACACACATCCTTTCTTTGATTTGTAGCATTTCTGGGTCTTTGTTAAGGAAGTTCCATCCTGTGCCAAGGAGCCCAAGTGTTTCTCCTACTCCTTCCTTTAGTGTTTTCAGGGTATCTGTTTTAATTTCAAGGTCTTTGATCCATTTGGAATTGATTTTGGTGCAGGGTGATATATAAGGATCTAGTTTTAGTTTGTTGCAGTTTTGCCAGCACCATTTGTTAAAGAGGCTGCCTTTCCTCCATACTATTTTTTTTTAGCTCCTTTATCAAAGATTAAGTAGGCGTAGTTCTGTGGGTTCATTTCTGGGTCTTCAATTCTGTTCCACTGGTCTTCAGGCCTGTTCCGGTGCCAATACCAAGCTGTTTTTATTGCTATAGCTTTATAATACAACTTGAAGTTGGGTATTGTAATTCCTCCAGCACTGTTCTTTCTGCTTAGGATTGTTTTTGCTATTCTAGGTCTTTTATTGTTCCATATGAATTTCTGGATTGCTTCCTCTATTTCATTAAAAAATGGTGTTGGGATATTAATGGGTATTGCATTGAATTTGTCGATAGCCTTTGGCAATATTGCCATTTTGATTATATTAATCCTCCCAGTCCAGGAGAATGGGAGGTTTTCCCATTTCCTTAGTTCTGCCCGAAAGAATGACAATGCCTCATTCATAAGGACATGGAAGGACTTGGAAAAAATACTATACTATACTAATACTATACTAAGTGAAGTGAGACAGACCCAAAGAAACATGGAGTCTATGGTCTCCCTCATAGGGAATAATTAGCACAGGTTTAGGCAAGTCACAGCAGAGGATCACTAGAGCACAATAGCTATACCCTTATGAACACGTAAGATGATGCTAAGTGAAATGAACTACATGTTAAGGAAATGATTGTTATATCACTGTTGTAACTACTTTCAATGTGCTATGTGTAACCGTAGCTTCTATTATTAATGATCTTCTTGTATCCCCTTCCTGTGGTGTACCTGCTCTATCTCTGTATCTTATCTGAGTACATTGGAAACCATGTATACTGGTATTAGAACTAGGAAACTGAAAGGGAATACCAAAATCGAGAGACACAGGGTAAAAAAGACAAACAACTACAAAAGCAATACTTGCAAAACTCTTGGGTGTAAATGAACTGAACAACTCACAGGGGGTGGGGAAGGGAAAGGGGGAGAGGAGGGGAGGGGGGAATGAGGGAGGAGGTAACAAACAGTACAAGAAATGTATCCAATGCCTAACGTATGAAACTGTAACCTCTCTGTACATCAGTTTGACAATAAAATTTTAAAAAATAAATAAAATAAACACAAATATGGGACAAGGAATCTAATTCTAAGGTATTACTAGTACGTGAAGAGCACAATGAATAAGATGATGGATCCTAGGGCCCAAATCCTAGGTTTCCCTGTCAGCTGTGGTATTTATCTTTTGTGAAATCTTGGATAAGCATTATGTCAGTTTCATTAAGTATTAACAAACGAGGGTAACAGTAGTATAACCTTAAAGTTACATAAGTAAATATTTGCAAAGTGCTTAGAACAGTACTTGACCCAAACAACTAAACAAACTTTTGTTGAGTAAGAAAAATGAAAGTAATATTCGAGGAGTGGAGCTATCAGTGAAAAAGGAAAATCAGAACAATTTAATTTCTTATCACTGAGCTGTTTGCTATACTTGTTAAGGTTTTTTTGCATTCACTAGCACTGACAGACTGTTGTCATTTTTGATTTTCTGACATCTTTTTCCTTTTCTTTCATTTACAGAAATGTTTATTTTTCTATTTTTGTTGGTTGTGGGACTTGAACTCAGGGCTGGGGCTCTGTGCCTGAGCTTTTATGCTCATGGCTAGCCCTCTATCACTTTGAGCCACAGCTCCACTTCTGGCTTATAGGTGTTTAACTGGAGATAACCTTTCCAATCCTCAGATCTTAGTCTCCTGAACAGCTAGGATTACAGGTGTGTGCCACCAGCACCCAGATGTTTATTTCTTTTAACAGAGAACACTTTTAATATACTAACTACAGTAAAGGCCACCATGTGAAAAGAATCTGTTAACTTTCCCCCAAAGTATTCTCCTATGAGAGTAATAAATAATGACATTGTAAATCACCCAAGAAAATGCAAAGATGCAATCTTCGGTGAAATAATTTTCAGTTACGTAGTTATAGTAGTACTTTGCAGAATCTTCAATATATATTCCAAGTGAGAAATTAAAACAAAATAATTCATCACTTATGTCCTCCTAGTATTATGGTCTAATTAATAATTATTACTCTAATCTTGTACACTTATCCAACCAACACTTATAAGGAAAAACCTACACAGAGCTTATTAGTCATCTGTTAATGATCCAGTAATAACATGGCACTGTAATAAGCTAATCCACCACCTTTAGTATTTTACAGTATTTATTGCCTCCCACTCAAAATGGCTGATTGTATAATTTAGTCAGCAATATAGACAACCACAAATGTTGAATATATAATATATGTGCTAACCCTAACCTACATATCGCTAAATCTAAGTATAAGTTTTCCTGTTTTGATAGTGAGATGCATATGTGAAGCAGTGAAGAAAGGATGCTAAATTTTAATCAAATTAATTTTTGTTATATACTGATTTCTGATTTCATTTCTATTTCCTCCACATTTTTAATAAAAAGTCTTATTATCAACAAAGACAGGACATCTTGAACATTTGTTAAAATCTATTAAGCTATATAAAATATTCTGAAGAAAGTCTTAAAATTGCAGTACCTTACTTAAAAAGTGAATGGAGGTTTTAAATTATTTATAGATTGGCTGTATGGAACTCAAGATAATTTTCTTTCAAAAAAACAAGTAAAACCTGAAAGGGAGAGAAACTACCATTTAAAGAATAGCACACCCGTGGTTCATACCAGTAATCCTAACTACTTGGAAGGCTGAAATTTGAAGATCACAGTTCCCAGCCAGCCTGAGCAGGAAAGTCTATGAGATGTTTATCTACAATTAATCACACACAGACACACAGACAGAGACACACACACTGACACACAGAGACACAGAGACAGACAGACAGACAGACAGACACACACACACACACACACACACACACACACACACACACACACCTAGAAGTAGAGCTATGGCTCAAGTGGTAGAGGACTAGCCTTGAGCAAAAAGCTCAGAGGCAGTTCCCAGGCCTTGAGTTAAGACCCAGGACCAGCACAAAAAGAGGCTTTGGAAGTCAAAACCATCAGTTTGGGGACATGTTTTTTCAGGTCTTAACCAAATGTCCCTTAGTGTGCTTTCCCATTCTAGCATGCAGAAAGTGATATTTCTCCCGTTCTTCTCCTCTACTGAAATACTTCCTAGATTTTTCTCTTCCCACCACACCTTTTTTTTTCCCCAACTGAGTTTCTCACCATATGACATACTCTAAAGTTTATTTTTGCGAGTCTACTCCTACTGGAATGCAGGGCCTTTTTGTTTTGTTTTACTGTTAGCTATTTTGATTGCCTTGATTACACAGGCCAGTATAATGTATAGCACATTAATGAATCTTTAAAAAACTATATTTAGTGAAAGATGGGACAGACTTCTCAGAGCAAGGGAATTTGCTAAAGTTAGTCACTAGAAGGGCTTTGAATAAGGGAACAAAATCTAGTTGGAAAGAAGAGAAGACAAGCAGTATCACAGTTGCCTGTTATTATTTTATAAATCATTCTTAAGCCAAAAATAACCTATGAGTAATTGTTACTTGCATAAAGAAGTAAGAAGCTCAATAATAAATTGAAGTTGAAATCATACAGACTTGAGTTTGAATTCCAGTTCTGCCACTTATTTAACATCAGTACTCTTATTTATAAGACAAGGATACTAACAGCATTTGTTTCACAGAAGTGCTGCCAGGAAAAATAGGATAATGCACATCCAGACCATGGTGTAAGTGTCACTATTTTATCACTGTGGTTTCTTCACAACTATTGTTTATTTTGTAGTTTGTTCCAGTACTAGGGTTTGAACTTAAGAGCTTTGGGCTCTTGCTTGCTTTTTGTTATTGTTGTTGTTTTCACTCACAGCTAGCATTCTACCAGCTGAGCTATGCCTCCATTCCAGCATTTTGCTAGTAAATTTGACATAGAATTTCAGCTTCCTAAGCAGTTAGGACTATAGATGTAAGCTTCCAGTGCTTGACTATTTTTAAAATAGATAAAGAGAAATTTGAGATGACAGTGATACTAAGAAGAAGCAGAGATTTACAACCGATAGCAAATTCACAGTACTTTCTTCTTAAAAATATGACAAAAATTAAGTATGACATAGTATATCAATTATCTAAGAATGTATTATATTCACTGGAAAAATAACAAGGTATATTAGTTTTCTAGGATTTCCATAACAAATTATCACAAATGAGTGGTTTAACAGTGAACACATTTATTTTCATAAAATTTTGGAGGCCAATAGCCCAAAATAAGGAACAGGCAAAGCTATACTTCCTCAAAAGGCTGCAGGGAATAAAGTTTCTGATGGTTCCAGGTAAGTGTTCCTTTGCATTTGCTATAACACACACATGCCCATACAAAGTTATTGATCTTCTGTTGCTATTAATTGCATTCTAACTACTATATGAATGGTTTTCTGAAAGCTTAAGATTCTAATTCAATAAGACTTTCTAGCATCAAGAATGCTGCTGCTTCTAAGATGTGTGTGATAGTTGCTACCTATAGTCATTGCTACTTAGGAAGCTGAGGTGAAAGAATCACTTAAGTGCCAGGATTTGGGATAAGCCTGATTTAGTTAGTACTTTGCCTCTCTGTTTCTCCGGTTCCTAGTTCATTAAACTGCATCAATGATAGTATCTAGCATCTGTATATGAGGGTTAAAAGTTCATGTACTTTGATCCATTTGGAGTTGATTCTGGTGCAGGGTGATATGTAAGGATCTAGCTTCAGCTTTCTGCATGGGTATAGCCAATTCTACCAGCACCATTTATTGACAAGACTGTCTTTCATCCTGTGTTTTTGGCTCCCTTATCAAATATTAGATGGCTATAAGTCTGTGGGTTCATTTTGGGGTCTTCTATTCTATTCCTTTGGTCCTCAGGCCTATTCTTATGCCAACCTATTTTTATTACTACAGGTTTGTAATAGAAGTTTGAAAGTTGGTATTGATATTCTTCCAGCACTGTTCTTTCTGATAAGGATTGTTTTTGCTATCCAGGGTCTTCTATTATTCCATATGAATTTTTGGATTACTTCTTCTACATCTTTGAAGAATGTTGTTGGGATTTTGATGGGTATTGCAATAATTTGTAGATAGCTTTTGGCAGTACTGACATTTTCATGATGCTAATCCTTCCTATCCAGGGGCATGGGAGGTTTTCCCACTTCCTTAAGTCTGCTTTAATTTCCTTTTTCAGCATTGTTTACCATAGCCAAGATATGGAATCAACCTAGATGCTCTTCAGTGGACGAATAGATCAAGAAAATGTGGTATATATTCACAATGCAATTCTACACTTCCATCAGAAAGAACAACATTGCCTCATTTGTAAGAAAATTTAAAGACTTAAAAAAATTATGCTAAGTGAAGTAAGCTAGACCCAAAGAAACATAGACCGACTGCATGGTTTCCCTAATTTGTAATAACTAGAATGTGCCTATACATCTACAACTAAATCCAATGGATAGTAAAGACAAATAAATTACACCTGGGCATGATTAATTAAACAGCACTCTAAACATCACATAGTGAGAACAAAGGAGAATAATTTTAGGAGAGAGGATCACAAGGGCTCAATAGCTATGTGCATATAATCATATAAAATGATGCTTATTGAAATGAACTCCAAGAAATGGAATTCAAGTAAGAGGGTTTTTAAAAAAATATATTGTTTTCAGTTCTTTATTTTCTTCTTTTTTCCTTTTTTCTTTCATTTATTCCCTCTGTCCCCGTTTTTTATTTCTGTACCCTCTGTCTTGTACAGAAACGGTGGAACAAAGGGTGAATCAATTCAGCACTAAAACCCACTAGCCACTATGATGGAAATGAACTATACATCTCTAGGGGAAGGAAAATCAGGAGGGGAAAAACTGTGAGAGAACAAGGGAGGGGTTGCCACTATTCCAAAGGAAATATACTCTGTACATCACCTTTAGAATACATTTTTAAGTTCATATAAATAATGTGCCTAATAAGCAGAAAGTACTATAGAAGCCTCTTCCATATTCTGAACTACTTTTTTTTCCTCTTGTAATGGCTGATCATTCATTTGCTTAGATTTCTGCATGCTTATTATTAATTTAACTCATATCTCCCTCTTTTTGCTTATATGTTCTCAGTTATTCTATCAATTTTGTCTTCTTAAGTGAATTCCTTACCAAAATCTTCTGAGCTGTTCCTTTTTTTTTTTTTTTTTTTTTTTTTTTTTTTTTTTGGCGAGTCCTAGGCCGTGAACTCAGGGCCTGAGCACTGACCCTGGCTTCTTTTTTGCTCAAGGCTAGCACTCTGCCACTTGAGCCACAGCGCCACTTCTGGCCATTTTCTGTATATGTGGTGCTGAGGAATCGAACCCAGGGCCTCATGTATACGAGGCAAGCACTCTTGCCAGTAGGCCATATTCCCAGCCCTGAGCTGCTCCATTTTGAATTGATTT
Organism: Perognathus longimembris pacificus; assembly: GCF_023159225.1. Taxonomy (NCBI): domain Eukaryota; kingdom Metazoa; phylum Chordata; class Mammalia; order Rodentia; family Heteromyidae; genus Perognathus; species Perognathus longimembris. The sequence continues at coordinate 23,412,403 of NC_063171.1, forward strand.
CTGATCTACAGCTGTTTTACTGGTTCTCTCTAGAAACTTTCTCCTAAGGATTCCCCATGTCTCTCCCCTGTGCCAGACCTGGGTCCTCATTCATAGAGTAGCATTTTCATTAGATCCTGGAGAAATTATGTGTAAGAAGTAATCTTTTTAAAGTGCTTCCTGTCTGAAAATGCCTTTATCTTATCTTCTGCAAATCATGATGAGAGCCTGTACGAATGAGCTGTGTGTGATTTAGAAAGATAATCCTTTGTTTAATATAAAGGCCATGTACAGAGGGAAAATTCCATGTGTTCATTGGGGTTTTAAACCTCAGAACCCTAGCAGAAGTTTATAAAGTAGAAAATGTTTTATATTCATCTTTATAGTTACATGTGTAGAATTTACATGGCTATAAAACTTGTTTTCCATTGTCATCCTTGAGCTCATATGTGACCAGGTGAGAAACATGAAATGATGTTGGAAACATTTTCAGGAATGATACATAATTAGCAATTTTCAAAGAACTGAATAGGAGCCTTTAGGATCTGAACAGTTTTAAAACATGAGAACAGAATTAAATTTAAACAATGAATTGCTTAATAAAGAAAGAAAGATAATCCTTTATTTAAGCCACTTTACTGCCATCTGCTGGAAAAATCATGAAACAACTACAAACTACATGACAGTTTAATAAAAGACACCTCTAGGAGTCAACCTGGGAGAAGAATCTCTAATGTACTATGAGAAGAGGTAATAAACAGTACAAGAACTGTACCCAGTGCATAACGTATGAAATGGTAACCTCTCTGTACATCACTTTTACAGTAAGAAAAAAAAGATAAAAGAAAATTTGGAAAGCCTCTTCTTTCTAATGGGTAAACATGATTAGAACAAGTTGGTAGTAATACTGGTTCTGTTACCTGCATGCTTTGAAATGTGAGTGTTCCATCACAATGTTTGCACATAACACAGCTTTTGTAGTGCTTATAAATAACTTAATCAATGATAAACACTAGGTGAACAAAGAAAAGTGCATCCAATAGAACTAAGCCAAGTCGACTACAGAAAACACTGATACACACATTTATATCAAATACCTACTAGGTGGCTCAATTCACTGCATGTGCAAACACCTAAACATATTTGATATAATAATGTTCTGATTTTTAAATAATCCTCCTTCTACCATTCTACAATAAACTTACAAACTATTCTGATGCCCACTAACACAAATTTTAGGAGTTCTGAAAGGTAAAGTGATACAGTTATTGAAGCATATTTTTTAAACCCAGTTTTGGTTTGTCTTGTTTTGACAGAACTAAGGTTTAACTCAGGAACATGTAATTGTAAGGCAGGCATCCTACCTCTTGAGGTAAGTTCTCAGTCCTTTTTGCTTTAGTTGTTTTTCTAAAGGACTCTCATGTTTTTGTCTAGACCATTCTGAACCTTCCATCTTTCTATTTCCACCTCCTATATAACTGGTATCACAGTTGTATATGATCATGCCCAGCTTACTGGATGAGAAAGGGCTCTTGCTAACTTTTGCCAGACTGATCTCAAACTATTTTTTTTTTTGGCCAGTCCTGGGCCTTGGACTCAGGGCCTGAGCACTGTCCCTGGCTTCTTCCCGCTCAAGGCTAGCACTCTGCCACTTGAGCCACAGCGCCACTTCTGGCCGTTTTCTGTATATGTGGTGCTGGGGAATCGAACCTAGGGCCTCGTGTATCCAAGGCAGGCACTCTTGCCACTAGGCTATATCCCCAGCCCCGTCAAACTTTTTGATCTAAATAAATGCATACATTAAAAGTAATCTAAATATTGAGTAGCTAGGAGTTCCATCATTTTTTATGTCACTGGCTAAGTTTTTTAGAATAGTGCTCCTAATCTCATTTTCTCTATGAACTATGATTTTTGCTATGCAAATCTGTACAATGTTTTTTTAGGATTAAATGTTACATTACAACAGAACTGATTCTAATGGCTATTTTATTTCGGACCATAGCTTATTTTTCCAGAATAATAATATTTATTTATATATAAATATGTATATTTATATGTATATTGTATGTTAATATATGTAATATATATAGCATAACACATAACATTTATTTATATACTATATATTTTGTTTATAGATTACAGTATATATGTATTATATGTTTTTATATATTTTAATCTAGTTCTATATGTAATCAGATTTCAAAGAACAATTATATATTTGCTCATGGTTTTTTTTTTTCAAATTTTTATTATCAAACTGATGTACAGAAAAGTTACAGTTTCATACGTTAGGCACCGGATATATTTCTTGTACAGTTTGTTACCTTGTCCCTCATACTCCCCTCCCTCCTCCCCCTTTCCCTCCCCCCCCCCCCACGGAGGTTCAGTTCACTTACACCAAACAGTTTTGCAAGTATTGCTTTTGTAGTTGTTTCTCTTTTTTTTTACCCTGTGTCTCTCAAATTTGGTATTCCCTTTCAATTTCCTACTTCCAATACCAGTATATACGGTTGCCAACATACTCAGATAAGATTACAGAGATAGTATAGGTACAACCACAGGAAGGTGATACAAGAACATCATCAATAATAGAAGCTACAGATACACATAGGACGTTGAAAGTAGTTACAACTGTTTCCATAACATGGAGTTCATTTCACTTAGCATCATCTTATGTGTTCATAAGGGTATAGCTATTGGGTCTTGTGATGCTCTGCTATGAGTTGCCTAAACCTGTACTAATTATTCCCAATAAGGGAGACCATAGAGTCCATGTTTCTTTGGGTCTGGCTCACTTCACTTAGTATAATTTTTTCCAAGTCCTTCCATTTCCTTACAAATGGGACAATGTCATTCTTTCTGATAGAGGCATAAAATTCCATTGTGTATATGTACCACATTTTCCTGATCCATTCGTCTACTGAGGGGCATCTGGGCTGGTTCCAGATTCTCGCTATGACAAATTGTGCTGCGATGAACATTGTTGTGCTGGTGACATTACTGTGATTTTGTTTGTGGTCTTTTGGATAGATACCCAAAAGTGGGGTTGCTGGGTCATAGGGGAGTTGTATATTTAGCCTTCTGAGGAATCTCCATACTGCTTGCCAGAGTGGCTGAACCAGTTTACATTCCCACCAACAATGAAGTAGGGTTCCCTTTTGGCCACATCCCCTCCAACAATTGTTATTGTTAGTTTTCTTGATATAGGACATTCTTACTGGGGTGAGATGGAATCTCAATGTTGTTTTGATTTGCATTTCTTTTATGGCCAGTGATGTAGAGCATTTTTTCATATGTCTCTTGGCCATTCTCATTTCCTCATCAGAGAAGTCTCTTTGTAAGTCTTTAGCCCACTTGATGAGGGGGCTATTGGTTCTTTGCGGTTTTGTTTTGGAAAAAGGCAATTTTTTTAGTTCTGCATATATTTTAGAGATGAGGCCTTTGTCTGTTGAATGTCCAGTAAAGATCTTCTCCCAGTCTGTGGGCTTTCTGTTTATCTTGCGAGCTATGTCCTTTGCCATGCAGAAGCTCTGCAGTTTGATGCAGTCCCATTTGTCCAACCTTTCTTTGATTTGTACCCTTTCTGGGTCTTTGTTAAGGAAGTTCCGTCCTGCGCCAAGGAGCCCAAGTGTTTCTCCTACTCCTTCCTTAGTGTTTTCAGGGTGTCTGTTTTGATTTCCAGGTCTTTAATCCATTTGGAATTGATTTTGGTGCAGGGTGATATATAAGGATCTAGTTTTAGTTTGTTGCATGTGTTGAGCCAGTTTTGCCAGCACCACTTGTTAAAGAGGCTATCTTTCTTCCATACTATTGTTTTAGCTCCTTTATCAAAGATTAAGTAGGCGTAGTTCTGTGGGTTCATTTCTGGGTCTTCAATTCTGTTCCATTGGTCTTCAGGCCTATTCCGGTGCCAATACCAAGCTGTTTTTATTACTATAGCTTTATAATACAGCTTGAAGTTGGGTATTGTAATTCCTCCAGCACTGTTCTTTCTGCTTAGGATTGTTTTTGCTATTCTAGGTCTTTTATTGTTCCATATGAATTTCTGGATTGCTTCCTCTATTTCATTAAAGAATGGTGTTGGGATATTAATGGGTATTGCATTGAATTTGTCGATAGCCTTTGGCAATATTGCCATTTTGATTATATTAATCCTCCCAATCCAGGAGCATGGGAGGTTTTTCCATTTCCGTAGTTCTGACTTAATTTCATTTTTCAAGCTGTTAAAGTTCTCATCAAGAGGTCTTTCACTTCTTTGGTTAAGGTTATTCCCAGGTATTTTATGTTTTTGGGGGTTGTTGCAAAAGGAGTTGCTTTCCTGATTTCAGCCTCGGTCTTTGGGTCGTTAGCATAGAGAAAGGCCGTTGATTTTTGAAGGTTTATTTTATGTCCTGCAACTTTGCCAAAGTTTTGGATCAGCTCTAAAGAAAAGCCAAAACTATCCAACAAAACAGTTTTCAGGTTCATTATTCCTGGTTATATCTTCTTTAAGTTATTCTGTTCAATACTTTGTCACAGCAATGAAAAAGTAACCAATAGAAAGACATAATGTTCATGAGCTTTAGAAAATAATGTATTTCAATAAAAAAGAATTCAGTGAATTAAAACCCAGGTCAATTTTAGCATCTTGAATAATCTATAGACTGAATTCATGAGTCTGAGAACTATCCTAGGGAGAAGTAAATTCTAGCCAAAGTTCTTACCTCTTGCCTAGATTATTGTAAGCATTCAAATTGGTCCTGAACTCCTATTCCTTCATCCTTATTCTCAGTATAGAAATTATCTGAAAGAGTAAGTCAAAGCCCTTATGAAGACCTATACCATATTCCGCCCCCCCCCCATTTATTACCATTCCAGACTCTTCTCAAAACTAACCATTATTCTAACATTAACACCATAACTACTTTGGCTATTTAGAGCTACTTATAATAAGTAGAATCATATAGCATGTAGTTTCTATACTTTGGAACATTATTCAGTGGAATTTCTTTTCAATTTTTCTATTTGGAAGTGTTTATATAAATAAATATACATAATAATACATAAATGCTCTTAGTTTAATACAAGTGTTGTGAGCATATTTTCCTTCTATATTTTCATCATTTTACTTTGCTAATGGTATGTTGATGAACAGAATTCTTAATGTTAATATGGTCACATTTATCTATTATTCCCATTGGAAAATGTTTGGTGATGGGTGAAACATATGACTACATAGTGTTTTTATATTTTTTAAAGAAATCTTTATCAAGTATAAGGGAATATTGTCAATATTACTTCTGGAGACTTTATTGTTTTACTTCTCTTTATATCTACCAAATGTTTAGAACTGACTTTGCATAGTAAGACAGAGGTCAAGACCCCTGGTCTATTCCTCATAAACATATATATCTGACAATACCAATGACTGAAAAGACATTTTTCCCCACTACCCCTGCTTTGTCAAACCTGACCTATATGGAACCATCTCAGGGCTCTCCATTCTATTTCATGAGTCTATTTGTCTATTATTCTATCTCTATCATATTGTACTTTTAAAAGAGACCTTGGTAATAGTTGAGTAACTCTTCTCTTCTTGTTTTTGCCACCTTACTTATTAATGCTGTGTGAAATTTCTAGAGAAATTTTAGAATCAACTTGCTATGGGAGCTGAAATATTGTCTTCTAATGTATGATCATTCTATAATCTATTTATTTAGATCATTTTTATTTTCCTCAATTATTTTTTATGTAGAAGTCATTCATATTCCTTATTAGAAATCTTTATCTCTAGCCACTAGTAGTGTTATAGTAAATATATATTTAGATTTTTTATTTCCCATTCATTAGTATATAGAAGTATCAGTAGAAATGTAATTGAGTTGAGGATACTAACATTTTTATTTCTATATACATTCATCATTATTTGAGCTAGATAAAGTTTATAAAAATCTACTAAAAGTAGCCAGGAGCTGGTGGCTCATGTCTGTAATCCTAGCTATTCAGGAGACTGAGATCTGAGGACTGTGATTTAAAGCCAGTAAAGCCTGTAAGACTCTTATCGCCAATTAGCTACCAAAAAAGCTAATGTGAAGCTGTGGCTCAAGTGGCAGAATGCCAGCCTTGAGGAAAAAAAGGCTCAGGAACAATGTCCAGGCCCCAAGTTCAAGCCCCAGGATGGCACATGCACAAATAGAATAATTAATTTTAAACATCTACTGAAGGCAGTTATCTTATGCCTTTTTCGTTCTTAGGGACTGGCATAAAATGGTACTATATAACACTTACCCCATGAACTATTTGAGACTGATTTTCCTAAAGAGAAATCATTAGGAGGCAAATCACTAGGAGATAAAAATAAAACAATAGAATAATGATCTAATTCAAGATTAAATTGGCATAGAAAGAAGAATGGCTCCTCTTTTCTCCCTCTGATAGTTTTATATGCTGATCTAGGACAACCACTCTGAAAATGAGCCATGAATTGTCATGAGTCAAAATGGCTACCAAGCTTGCCAAAGACAAAAACAAAGGAAGTTCTAGTTCAGATACTTTTTTTTTGTTGTTTTTTTTTTTTGCCAGTCCTGGGCCTTGGACTCAGGGCCTGAGCACTGTCCCTGGCTTCTTTTTGCTCAAGGCTAGCACTCTGCCACTTGAGTCACAGTGCCACTTCTGGCCATTTTCTATATATGTGGTGCTGGGGAATCGAACCCAGGGCTTCATGTATACGAGGCAAGCGCTCTTGCCACTAGGCTATATCCCCAGCCCATAGTTCAGATACTTTTGTTCCTTGTCTTAGTTTGTCTTTGAGACCAATATCTGGAACACTGCAGATACTTAATAATTTACTATACAGTCTCTGTTCTATAACAATGCAATGATTTTTCATACTACCACTATACGTCTTCAAAACCAGTGACTTTTGTGGGTGAAAACTTGAATATGCCAAGTTTGCTAGAGAAGTGACAAAGATGGTTATCAATGTAAAATTAGATGTAACAAAAGCAAAGGAACTGAAATGTGACACTAAGTTCAAAGCATATGAAATATCAGTGTATGAAATATTAATGGACTATAAAATGGTTACACCTACATAGGTTTTCAATATAACTTAAGCACATACCTAACTGGTTTCAATACACATCAGAGGCGCAATGAAAATTAAGATGTCAGGGCCATATGACTTCTCAAAAGCCCTTGGAGAAATTACATGCTAATCTGGCTAATTTCTAGAAAAACAACTGTTACAGGATAATAAGGGAGAAGGAAAAAAGATTCAAATTCCTAATAAGAGTTTTCAGCTTCTTAAGAAAATGAAAAGACAAAAATAAATTCACAAATTTAAAAACCCGAACTCTTATTTCAGAAAACAGAAGCAAACTCACTGAATCATACACAATCACTACTACAGAGACAACAAATGAATGTCAACAAACCAAGTGTCTACGACTAAAGGTCTACAAGCCACTAAGTACATATATAAAAATGCAAAGTCCTGAAGCAGTACCTACCTTTACACATTCCTTCACTATTTTAAATTGTATAATCCTTAAAAATATCTTGCTAGTTTAATACCAATTTTTAAAAATTAAAAAAAAACACTAAACAGAATACATTTGGTGCACTTTTTATTTGACCTCAGTTTCCTTTAGAACATATGAATTGAAATGAGGTTTGGGATTTTTTGGGGGGGATTCTTTTATGGGATGCTAGGGATCAAATTCAGAACCTTATGAGTGTAAGGCAACAGAATGACATCCCCAATCTGAAATGGGAAAGATTTTTCCTTTTTGTCTTCTATTTCAACCATGGTTCTGAAGAGTTTATATAGAACATGCAAAATTATCTTAGTTAAATGAGGCTGACATTCCGTTTACAAAACAACAACCGTAAAAGCTAAGTGTACACGATATACCCAAACTCTTTCATACTAAGTTCCTCTACTTACTCCCCTATAAATGCAGTGCTTCAATAATATTGCCAGTACTCTTTCAAAATCAAGAGCAAAAAGTAAACACAAAAATAACATTTTTATGACAATTTGATTAGGACTGCATTCTACCTTATAAGCTAGCACTCTTATAAGTTCTGTCTCTGTAAAGGCAACTTTATTGTCACCTGGTTGTAAAGAACAGAACTCTTTGATGACCTCTAATTCTGAGTCAACATACTATTCAATTCAGCACTTACTTAACAGGAAACACAGGATGTTTTATTTTACTGTAACAGCAACAAGTCCATAAGCTATCCAGTAAAATCCAGAAACTTTATTTCATTATCTTACCCAGTTTTGCGGTGCCCTCTGGTGGGTATTCAGGAAACTGACCCTCGGAAGGGACGCTGACAGTTCTCCTCAGGCATCGCCCTTTGGTGGAATCTGTCTGTTGTTCCTGTCCTTCCCCAGGTATCTAGTTGGTCAAAAATTAAAGAAATGAAGCTTAATAGTAAATTAGCCATAACTTTCTCTTGTATAAATAATGTTTTTAGTTAACAAAGGTAAGAGTATGAATTGAGCAGAGTAAAGGAGGAAAAATGTAGAAATCAAGTATAGACAATAGCAAGGTAGTACAAACCCTCTTCAGGAAGCTTTTCTTTAAAAAGAAAACTGGAAGATCAAGAAAGGTAAGTATGCAAATAAAGCTTACATGAGCATGTACAAATCATATCCAGTTGTGAACCAACTCTGGAGATCAGAAAACAAACACCCACACAAGGTTCTTCTATATCTGGTTCACAACATCCAATTTCTTCTAAGTATTCAGAAAGCTAAATGGAAATGAAGGTTAGCAAGAAAAATCAACCTTACTTTTCTCTTATTAGTAGGAATTTCTGGGCATGAGATATGGCTCAAATAGTATAACACTTGCCTAGGAAGAAGAAGCCCTCAGTTCAAACCTGAGTAACTCTTCTCCTAAAAGAAAAGGCAATTCTGTTAGATATTAATTCACCCAATTTTTCTTCAATTTTAGAATAAAATATTTAAGACATAATTAATAAAACACATTTCAGTGGGTAAGTGTAATGATATGCACATTAATATCTGTATAAAATGGCAAATTTCCCAAGGTGAGATTATTCTTATAATCATGAATGATATTTTTCCTAGTATAGTTTCAGAAATAAATCAAATGGTCATTTTCATATGTGAAATCAGCTGTATAAATGGTCAAAAAATAAAAAAAGAATAATTATCAGTTATCATTGTAGAGTAATGGGGTGGCTTAAAGTTCCTTTTTGTTATCATTGTTACTTGTTTATTAGTTTCCTCTTATCCATGAGAAGTATGTTCCAAAGCCCCCAATGAATGTCTGAAACCACAGGTTTCAAACTGTGTATGCCATAACTTTTTTCCTAAACAAACTGATAAAATACTTAAGTTAAAATTTAAATCACTAAACACAAAATAGAAGAGTTATAGCAATATATTGTAGTAAGTTATGCAAATATCTTTTCTCTCTAATATCCTCTTCAGTTTTAACTTGCTTTATTTCCACCTTTTTATTTAACACAAGCATTTTACAGCTTTTCTTTGGCATACTCAAATTTCCAACATCACTACTCTTCAGATTATTGTTGAGTAACATAGTAATTTAAACATAAGCACTGTGATTCTGTCACAGTCAGTCTGATAACCAAGTTGGCTACTAGGAAGTGATTAACTAATGAGTACTATACTAGCATGGACACTGTGGACAAAGGAAAAGACTTCACTAACTAGTGAGCACTATTATTAGTATGGATACTGTATGCAATGGAAAATAATTCATATCCCAGATGGATGCAGGATAATATAGCATTTCAACACCCTACACACACAATTTAAACTTACAAATTTTTATTTCTAGAATTTGTCATTTAATATTTTCAACCTGCATTTGACCACAAATAACTGAAACTGTAGAAAGAAATACCATGGGTTTTTATATGCTAAGTTTGGAAGTAATGGGCAAAAACTTTTATTAGAAGAATTATATTGCAAAGACCTTAAATAGTCTGGTAAAGTTTGCTAGTAATTACCCATAGTTCCTAATTTTTATGGCTTCTGAATTGTTTTTAAAAATCCAATTGTAATGGACTAATATTGAATTTTTAGTATATGTAAGTTTAAGAAAACTATATATGTGACATTGTAAAAGAGCAGGCATTATAATTATTTCTCTTTCACAGATGAGGGAAAGAACTGGTCATGAAGGATACTTAAAATGGTTTAAGACTATGTGACTTCTGCTTTGCCTCTGGGATCCAAGTCCTATATAACTAGGGAAGGAGAAGCATTAGCATGAGAAACTGATATTACATAAGAATTGAAGAACATTCATCACTTTGACAATAAAAAAAAGAATTGAAGAACAAATGTCTAAAATCACCATAAGTACTAAAAAATGTCAAATTCCTTATTCGATCAAATATTCCTATGTCTCCTCATTCTCATAACAATAGTTATTCTTTGCACTTTCAGAAACTGGGCAGAATTAGGATAAACAAATTTCTAAAAATAAGCAAAAACCACATAACAGCATCAAACAAAACTTCTAAAAGTATGCTACATGATGAGCAGTTTATGAAGAGTAACCCAGGTCATCCCTTCCAGAATGTCAGTTATATTATCTCTACTTAAATAATTAAAAGTGTAGCACTAAAATGTCATATGACTCCCACCTATTTAAAAAAGAGAAAACATATATCCCTACTTGCTTTAACTGTAGAAGGAAAAGGAAACAGATAATTTGGATTCTTGAGAGAATAGTTTGATATAAATAAACATAATTCTTGATGTAAATCTAAAATAACTATTTTCTAAAATAATAAAGGTTTACACTTCACAGAGAAAAATGATAATAATTATTTATGGTGTTTTTAAGTGGGGGTAATTTCTTCCTATGGATATTTAAAAGGCCCTGTCCATTTACCATATACTTTGTCTCCAGCACGTCTAAGAAGAGAGTAAATAAAATTCATCAAGCTTCTTAAGCCTAAAATTCATTCACAAATCTTTCTTCAAAGTTTTAAGGAAGATTCTTCATTTCCTACTGTTGGAATTCAAAATATAATCAGAAGTTTTATTCAAAATATCATTTTTAGGGTGAATAAAGGCAGCACTCACTAGACATTATGTTAAAAGTGAACTATACAACTGTGAGTAGGGATGGGAAGAAAAACTGAGAGAGAGGTAAGGGGTAATACTGTCCAAAAAGAAATGTATGTATTGCCTGGTTTATATAACTGTAATCCCTCTGTACATTACTTTTATAATAACCATAATTTTTATGAAAAAAATATTGTTCTTAGATGTTAGGTCATTTTACCTTTGACTCGGGATACATGGGATATTCTAACTTAAATTCTGAATTTGCTGAGAATATTTTATTCTTATAACGCTATAAATGGCTTCTTAACCTAAATATTAAAAATACATTTATTAACACTGTAATTGGACACATTACAATTTAATTACCTTCAAATGAACCAAATTCAGGTTCAGAAAAACTGTGTTTAGTTAAAGAGTCAACCTTTGAAGATGTTTTTCTATATTCTGACTGTCCTATTTAATTTTTGGTTGTTGACAAACTACTCATAAACATTTATATATCTTCCAGATTCTATAACCAAAGAGTAAAAAACAAAAACAAAAAATCTTGGTCTTGTTCTGGGCTTCTGGGTCCACTTTTGCATCAGTAAAAACAAACAAACAAACAAAAAACAAATCAAGCACTTTAATTACACTCCATTTTATAGAAGAAAAATGGAAAACAGTAAGGAATAAATTGCTTCTCAGGTATCTAAGATGTCATAACAACAAAATCAAACTTAATCTCTGGTTCCTAGATCTTCTTCATTAATTCTAATGCATGCATAACAACTTAAGAGTAAAGTGACAACATAAAATTAACATATACACTATGCATGCATACCCATATACCTTCTTCAAAAATATCTAATTTTTCATTTTTCTCAGAATCATTTTTCTTGTCTATCACATTTTTTTATTGTCAAAGTAATGTGCAGGGGGTTAGTTATATGTGTAAGGGAGTGAGTACATTTCTTATCAAACTTGTTACCTTTTCCTTCATTTTTCTCCCACCTCCCCCTCCACCCTTCCCTGAATAGTACAGTTGGTTTACAGCATACTGTCTTGCTGTTGCATTGGTTCGCCTTTACCCTTTGTCTCTCCATTTTGGTGTTCCCCTTCCCTAGTTCCAATAAACACACATATAATATCCAGTGTACCAAAGTCAGTTACAGTGAAATCAGTGGTAAAACCATGGGGAAGAAAGAAAAAAAAAAAGGCATGATTTAGTATGGTAATTTGGAAACAACAACAACAAAAATAAACCACTTATTTCCAAATCCTGTAGTTCATTTCATTTAGAATCATCTTATGTGATCATATGTACATTGCTACTGAGCTCTGTGCTCCTCTACTAGGGTTATCCTAGACAAGTACTAATTGTTTCCAATGAGTGAAACCATGGAGTTTATGTTTCTTTGGATCTGGCTCACTTCACTTGGTATGATTTTTTCCCAAGTCTTTCCATTTCCTCACTAATGGGGCTAAGTCATTCCCTCTAATAGATGCATAGAATTCCATTAATCCATTCATGAACTGAGGGGCATCTGGGTTGGTTCCATATTTTAGCAATGGTAGATTTTGCTGCGATGAACATGGTTAGAGGTTCTTAAAGGAAAGAAGTGAAACACAACACCAAGATATATTAGGGCCATGAATACCAGGCCATAGATAATTTAGGGGCACTGGGAAGCCAAGCTCATTCTTGGAACTGAGGAATGAGGCTCCCACCTGCTCTGTCTTCTTTTTATCTCTTCCTTTTACAAAATATTATATAGATTACTATTCATATTAGCTATGTTTGAGCAGATATCCTTTGTAATGAAGCTTCCTTTGGTAATTCCCCATTGCTAGTAACATCTAAGTGAAATACTTTAGTTCAAAGTTCTTTAAAATAAAAGGATTTCTTAAACTCTCAAGTTTGCTTGTTAAATCATAAATGTCACTTGAATTATCTGTGTTGGTTCCTTCACTGAATTTGTTATGAAGGAGAGAGAGAAAAGAATTGTGTTTCATTCTTTACAACTTCTAGCATAAATGCACACGCAGGGATACATAATATAGCTGTTGAATAACTTGAAAGTGGTTTGAAATGAAACATAACATGGGTAGTAACCCCTAGAGTAAATAACAGTTCATTTTCAGCTGTGTGCACAAAGCCTAACTACTGTTTCATATTCTCATCACTGTATCTGAATATAATACTGTCCTCCAAAAGCAAGACTAATCATGCTAAATATTTTTGAAGTGCACTGGCTGCCTTGCTGCCATACAACTAGCAGCCAGTGCTAAAAATCCCAAATATCAAAAGCAAAACTTGCATTAAAAAATGGAGTGAAATTTACCATCCTGATTGGCATATTGTTGGCAAAAGGAACTCAAAAACTCAGCTTTCTTTTGTATTTCTGTACTGTGTCATGTTTGTCCTCTCTATCATGTCCCTCAATTCCAGATACTCCAGTTAATCTGAAACTCACATAGCCTTCTAGGTCCTCTTTGAACTGGGTTGGCACCAAGCCAGTTATAGCCATTTTTGCACCCACGCAAGGAAGTATATTTCACAACACATAAGCAGTATCTATTTGGCACAATTCAAACAAAGTAATTTACTGAACCAGTGAGTCATTTCTCAAGGTGACACTCTTGGTAAAGTTCTCTTTTAGCATTCTGCCCAGAACAACCCTTCTTCTACATTCCTATATTGGTAATTGGTGTATTTAACACTCTTCCCCATGTATGCTTGCCCCCTTCCCCCCGTCAAATACATTTTCTTTTGACAAGAAATATGTAGAGTTAAGGCAGAACGTTAAAAGATCCCACACACTGACTTAATATACGAATGATACTAGACTAATATAATCCTCCTACACTTCACCAGTGCTTGGCTGAAGATTGAACTGAAATCCTCATAGAACCCTCTTAAATAGATCTCTTAAACACAGCAATGAACATACTTGTGATTAGTTGACCGGGTTTAAAACAACGTTTTTAGATCATTTTAGCAGAAAATTCATTAAATTATTTTCCACGGAGTTCTAAATTATTCAATAGGAAATTCTAAGTATGAGAGTTATATTCCCTATAATCCTTAAGTACAAGTAAAAGGAGATTAATAGTATATTTTGATCTTTAGTTTTGAAAATCAATTTCAAATCCTTTTCTATAATAAAATGACAGAATATTAAACTTATCAAACAGCAGGTACAGCAAGGGCTTCACATTTTTTAAAGACTTAATTCAACTTTTCCTATTTAATAGTGATAGAATATAACCCCTATCTAAGGCATTAAACTGTATTTGTAAACTCATCCCTACCTGGTTCACTGCAGTAATCTATTTAGTTCCACTCTCTTCCAATTATTTTTGTGAGGATCACAGATTAGTGTTTGAAAAAGTAAATCACTATGATGTTATTGCCCTCATAAATAATTTCTGTATTCTGGATCTTTTCCAAAATAAAATCAAAATTCCTTATTATGGCCTTTAAGGTTCTTTGTTATCGGGTTCTTGCCAACTACTACTTTTCCTCATATAAACTATATGCAGAAACTCAACAGTTTACTGTTTGCCAAACAGGTATGTTTCATCACTTTCTATTCCTTTCAAGATGTATAAAGCTCTTCCCTTATTTTCTGACTGGTGAGTTCTTATCTGTAAAAAACCTTTTTAGCTACTGTCCACTCTATACTACAAACCACCTCACTTAATATTTTACTGTGGAAGATATTTTATAGTATAAGAATAATTTTAATAATCCTTGAGGTAAAATTCATATAAAAAGTTTATAAACAGTACATTAAAAATGTTGTAGAACTTTTACTTCTAACTACAAATGGTTATAATTTTTGGATATTAAGTATCCCCTAAAGATGCTTATGTCAAAAGATTGGGCTTTAGCCCATGGTGCTACAGGGAGGTAACAGAAACTTTAAGATGTTGGGCCTGATGGAAGGTCTTTAATGTATTCTCAGTGTGACTTAAAGGGAAGAAAAAGGCCCTGGACCCTTCCTTTTCCTTTTGCTTCCTACCCATGAATTGTGTATCTTTTTCTCTATCACACATCCTGGACATGATATGCTACTTTACCACAAACCTCAAAGCAAAAAGTACAACTCTAAAACAATGAATTAAAATAAAACTTCTCGGGCTGGGAATATGGCCTAGTGGCAAGAGTGCTTGCCTCTTACACATGAAGCTCTCAATTCCCCAGCACCACATATATGGAAAACGGCCAGAAGGGGCACTGTGGCTCAGGTGGCAGAGTGCTAGCCTTGAGCGGGAAGAAGCCAGGGACAGTGCTCAGGCCCTGAGTCCAAGGCCCAGGACTGGCCAAAAAAAAAAAAAAAGAAATGAAAATAAAACTTCTCTTTATATGTTGATTACTTCAAGTACTTGTTCTAGTAACAGAAAGTTAACTAATAGAGCTCATCATAGAAAGAAGAGACAGAAAAGGTCTCTTCTCAAGCTTAAAGAACTAAGCATTCTACAATCAAAATGTGTAATTTGGCCTTTGTAACATTCAATTAAAATATTTATTAAGAATTTAATGTTGGGTGCGGTGGTACATACCTGTAATCTGAGGCAGAAATAGAATGATCAAGAGTTTGAGGCCAGCCCGGACTATAGAGTGAGACTATGTCTCAAATTAAAAAAAAAAAAAAGGGAGGGAAGAAGGGCAAAATAAGAGGAGAAGGAAGAAGTAGGCATAGTAGTAGCAGCAGCAGCAGCAGTAGTAATATTGTAATAGCTATTAGTATATATCATGAGCTAAATCAAAGCTCTGGGGTATATATCATTGGACAAAATAGATGACTAGGATTGCCTCTCCAAAGCTTATATTCTAATAAACGAAATGAGATAACTCATTACCTGACTCATACAATTATAATCCCTCTGTATATCACCTCTATAATAACAATAAAGTAAATTAATTAAAAAATAACTAATTATTTAACATTTTAAAAGGTGGCAAGTGCTGTAAAGTAAAAAAAATAAATAAACCAGGTAGTTAGACCAGAAATGTTGGATAGAAGTATTGTATACAGCCAAAGGAAATTACATCAGTCCTGTTCCTGCTGTCCATGACTGATATACTCAAAAAATAGTAATGAAAACAACATGTTTAGAAATAAAAGAGTTGGGGAAGTTTTGGAACTCTGAAATATGAAATGAAAAAGTTGCCTTTACTGGAGAGGATGATGACTTCTACAAGGTTTGGGAATAAAGATTAGGATCTTAGAATCAGGAATTTTGGAGATGGCTCTTGTATATACAAAAAGAAAATGAGTATTGGGCAAATACATACCTAATTCTAGAGAAGAGAGATGTGTACTTTTAAGATATAAAAGTAAGGACCATCAATATTAGAGGACATCCAAAGTTGTAGGATTAGGTAAAATCCCTAAGGAAATGAGATCCAAAGCCTGAATTGTGTGGTATTTGTGTGGAGATTTAGAGAAACATCTGTAAAGAAAACTCTGAGGGAACTATTAGACAGGCAGGATAAATAACCTAAAACACTACCATGACATAGAAAGTCTAATGAAGGTTATTTTAGGAAAAGGAATGAATGATCAACCTAATAACATGTTATTAACAGATTAAATAAGAGAACTAAGAGCTTTCCACTGAATTCAGCAATCTGGGGATCGTTGGTGAGCTTAACAAGAGCAATAGTTGCCGAGTTGTATCCGTCTGACTGGCATAGTAGGAGAGAAGAAGCTATAGAGGAGTCCCAGGCAACATAGTAAGATCTTAGAGGGAGGTTGGGGGAGTGGTAGTGACAAAATGAATGAATGACAAGATAGGAATTGAGTCAAAAAGTTTAGAAACTTTAATCACTTTTTTCTAAAAAGAAGAGAAAAACAAGGGCAGAAATGAATCTAACACAGTGGGGGCAAGGTTGTTTGTTTCTAAAATGGGTAAAATTATAGCACTGTTGATGGGAATGATGTGGCAGAGAGAAAACATTTAGAATTAAGAAACTGGAGAGAACTGCTATTGATATGACCTTGACAAAAAGGTATAAGGAAAGAGGTTCACTGTAGGATAGGGAACAGATGAACCATAATTAACGAAAGAAATTCTGTCATTGGAAATAATTAGTACATGTCTAGGATAATCCTAGCAGAAGATCACAATAGTTCAACAGCTAATACATATGAACACATAAGATGATGCTAAATGAAATGAACTCCAAATTATGGAAATAAGTGGTTTATCATTGTCGGTATTTTCAACGTAACATGTGAAATTATGCCATTTTCTTTTGTCTTTCTTCCCCAGGATTTTACCCCTAATGTCACTGTTACTGATCTTGGTACCCTGGGTATTGTATATACATTTATTAGAACTAGTGAAGGGAAGGGGAACATCAAAATGGAGAGACAAAGGATAAAAGATGAACCAATGCAACAGCAATACTTACAAAACTATATGCTCTAAACCAATTGTATAACTCATGGGGGAGCAGGGCAATGGGGAGGGGGGAAGATGGAAGGAAAGTGAGGGAGGAGGTAACAAGTTGGATAAGAAATGTACTCACTGCCTTATGTATGAAACGGTAACTCCTCTGTACAATACTTTGACAATAAATATTTTCTTTTTAAAGAAAGGAATTCAGTGGGTAGAAATGGTAATGGACTGTCGCAGAATGTTTCTTCCAAGTTCTTCAATTTTCTCATTAAGGGAATAAGCAAAGAAATTAACTCAGGTATAATAAAGAAGACATCAGAAATTTATGAAGAAAGAAGGAATGAAAAAACATCACAGAAATCATTCTGGACTGTGCTTCTTCTTGAAAGTGTAGTTCAAAATACTACAAACTGTTACTATTCTATAATAATGAAAGTCAAGAAAAAAAAGTTGAGAAGCAACATAATTGGTGTTATTAATGGATTTGTCTCATTGTTATTTCCATATATATAGAATTGTTATAATTAGATTCCTTCTTTCCTTTATTATGCTGAGTATACTTATTTAATTTCATGTCCATTAAATCATGTCTATCGGGATTATATTGTTATTTTCTTTTAAAAAATATATTTCTTGCCAGGGACAGTGCTAAGGCCCTGAGTTCAAGCCCCAGGACTGGCAAAAAAAAATATTTTTTCCTTAACAATTACTTTCACTGTATTTTAGAGGGGGTTTAGCTGGGGGGAAAAAAAACCTGATCCTTTATTATACGTAGATTAAGAAGCACTAGTCGAAGAGAATGGAGTAGTAATTGAACTAAGAAAATGTTCTGTGACTGCACTACAGGATCAAATAACATCTGCAGCCATCAGTTTAAAGACCAGTCAGCATGATGGGGAGATTTTCTCCAGACACATTAAACTATGGATGTAGAGACTATGTTGATCAGATTTCTATCACAATGGAATACCTAAGCTAAATCAACTTATAAAGTTAAATCAACTTAAAAAGATGGAAGTTTTATTTTGGCTTATGGTTTCAGTCTATGAGTACATGGCCTGTATGTGGTTAGGCAGTATGTGAGAGTAGGAATTTGGGGTAGGAGGATGCTTGTCAGGCAGGAAACAAGAGAGGCTGAGGTTCTACTATGCTCTCCAGAAGTATACTTCCAGTTAGCTAATCTCCTTCTACTAGGTCTTATCTCCTAGAATTTACAACCTCCTAAGGGTTTTACAGCCTCTCAAGATTGCCAAAAGATGGCAAACACAGAATACACATAACTACAGAGAGTAAAGGGTGGGAAGCTGAGGGCCCCTAGGTGTCTAAGAATACTTACAATCTGGAATATAAAAAGATGAAAAGATTAAAGATATAGGCCAATAGTAAAGCCAATAAATACATGAAGAAATAGACATCCCTGGCCATAAAAGAAAGAAAAATAAGAACAATATTAAGATTCTACCTCACTCTAGTAAGAATGGCTATCGCCACTTATTTATGTACATAAATATAGGTAGAGGACCAACAGGAATAAAGCATGGTATACGCACATGATATACCACAGCAAAATCCCTTTGGACAATTACTATGCACTTTAACAAAAAGTATTAGGACATTAAAATGTCTTGTTTAGGGTATAGATATTACATGCAGAATATATGAATGACAATTAAGAAACATCATTTCTTGTTCATTACTTATGTTCCTCAAGAAGATGATTTTTACAGAATATATCATAGTAATCTTTTCCTGCCTTCAAGTTAGATTTGGCCATTAAGGATACTGGCAAGAAAGCAGAAGAGAGATGGGAGAGTTTATCCTCTCTTATTTCTTCCTTGGGGGCTGTCTAAGTAGAAGCTTTGTTCTTTTGTGTATAACCACAGCAACTGTCAGGTAGTCTCTCAGAAATCTTACTTTCTTCTGTTACTCTAGAAGTCAAAGGCTATAACTGCTTTCTGCTGTTTCTTGTTCCTGGTGCTTTACCACTCTTAGATGTGTCTTTCATGGTGCCCACACATTTGTCAATTGTTCCCTCATTAAATCTTTCAATTAATATGCCAATTCTTTTTAATATGAGCCAGAATGGTTTAATTTCCAATACTCTTGTAGGCTATTTGCAGAGACAGGTCTACATTATTCAATTCCTTCTCATTCCAAATTTCTCAACTTAATATCTCTTCTATTACTATTCCTTAGTGAACATCTAGTCCTAGCTTTGGGTTTATGCTTTCATTCTAACAACATATTATCATGACATTAGTAGCTTTTAAATTTTATTTATAAATTTATTTATTATAAACAAATTTATTAATTTACATTTATGATTACTAAAGCTTACATTTGTACTATGTGTCTTAAATAAAGATGCAAAAACTTAGAATAATTTTAGGAATTTGCTCAGAAAAGAGAAGTAGATTTCCAGCTCACCTCTTTCTCCTTATTGAGCAAGACCAACTGGCTGTCTGTGAGAATGCAGTATTTCCGCTCCCATGTTGTTGTCTCAGTGTAGGGTGACTGACCACAAGACAAACGATGTGTGGGTGGGCCCTTCACATCTATGTAACAAAAGAAAAACAAAAAAGAAACAATCATTTTAATGTTTGGTAAACCAGTATATCAAGTAATTCTTCAAAGTCATATTAATAAAGAAATGAGTCTAAACATGAATCTCAATAATTGAAACTTTCCTCTTAAACTAAAACCTGTTACAAACAAAATAAGGGAAAAATGGCCTTACAATGTGCAGAGACGGCTAAAATCCTCTAGGAAAAACTTCTAGCACAAAGTTGATGCAGTAATCATTATTTTATTGACACTAAAATAAAGAGAGGTTGCTTCAGAGCTAAATCAACACCATTAAAAACAAACAGTTGGGGTGATACAGAGATAAGAAAAAAAATAAAATTTCCAGTCTTTAGGAGGTAGATGATGTTACATATACACTGAAACTACTGTTGACCCAGAACTGAGAGAGTAAAGTTATTGGCAGAGTGTATCTACAAAATAGCTTTATGCTCATTGAGAATTGGAAATGTTTAAGCAATCATCACATAACCAACCACTAGAGGCCAGTAAGATCAAAACAAAACAAAAAACCCCACCAAGTTCCTCAATCATTTCAGTTTTCCCCCAGCCCTTACATTTTTATTTTGTTTTTTGAGACAGAGTCTTGCAGCTATCTCTTTCAGGGCTGGTTTCAAACTTGTGATCCTTCTGCCACCAATTCGTGACTACCTGGAAATACAGGCCTACACCACCAGCCTTGGCCTCATTACTTCTTTTAAATACCAACTGGTTATCACATTTGATACTTTGAATTTTTTGTTGGTGCTTTTGAGTTGCTGTGTAACCTAGACCATGTCTCAAGCATAGTTACATGTTTAGATCTATTAAATGAAGATTTTATGACATTTCAATATATATTAAAAGTTCTTTACACCACAAGTTAGTGGCTCACACCTATAATCCTGGTTATTCAGGAGGCTGAGATCTGAGGATCGTGGTTTGAAGCCAGCCCAGGCAGAAAAAGTCTGGGAGACTCTTATCTCCAATAAATCACTCAGAAATGGCTAGAAGTGGTACTCTGACTTAAGTGGTAGGGCACTAGCCTTGAGCACAAAGAGGCTCAGGAATAGCACACAGGCCCAGAGTTCAAGCCCCAGAATAGGCAAAAAAAGTTCTTGCGCCACAAAAAACTAATCCCTTTCAAATTTACAATATATTATTTATTATTATGTAGTTGTATGCTAGATGAGCAGCTCAAACTGAAATGATTATAAAACAACTAACTATGAGGGCAGAAGAACTGAAGATAATAAATAAGCACATTTTGTCTGTTGAAAAAGAATTTTTCATTATCAAAGCTTTCTGTAGAAGTTTTTTTTTCTGCCACAGTATGACAAATACTTTTAGTACTAACTCAATAAATTCAAGCGATTTGCTAAATGTCTCATACTGTAATTACTCAAATAGGCAAAACTATGGCCAGATTTCTGTTGAAAGAAAGCAAAGAGCCAGTACACAGTGCAGTGCAGTTTAATTGTGTCTGTTTCTCCCTTACACTGCGTATGTGTTCAATTTTAACTCAACTGTTCCCTCAGGCTTAACTCCCAATCTTAAGTCTATCTAAACTAGTTGCTCTGCACTATTTCCGGAGCTCATCAACTCCCTTCAAAGATAATTCCAGGTCCAAGAACTGGTAATGATACTAGGACTTGGCTAGACATGTTATTAATTCTCAGGAATTTACTACTTCAGCCCTACCTTCCCCTGCCCAATTTTCTGTTCCTATTCCTTCTGAAATATGCACAGTATTACATGAAGATAAGAAAAGGAAAAACTCGTATGTTCACTGATTGGCAGACTTAATGTTATTAAAAGGGGAGGGGGCATACAGCCATAAATAATCTACAAATTTGATGCAACAACCATTGAAATTCTAATGTCATAAAGAAGAAAAAGTATTCATAGAGATAGTAAAAAAAAATCAATCCTATTATTCATATGGAAGTATAAAAAGGCTCTTAATAGACAAAGCAATCTTAAGCCGCCCCTCCCCCCTAAAAAAAACAAACAGAATACTAGACTTCAAATACTACAAAGCCCAGTAACAAATGCAGCATGGTACTTGAACAAAAACTGATTCAAAGACCAATGGAACAGATCAGAAGATGCAGGAATGAATACACACATCGATAGTCCCATGATTTATTGACTAATGAGTCACAAATAGACATTGGAGAAAAGGCAGCTTTTTCTCCAAGGCAGCTGGGAAAACTGGATATTCACATTCGGATTGAAACTACACCTCTGTTTTTCATTTTGTATTAATAATATTTCAAAACTACTACAGGAAAGAACAAGAACTGGAAGTTATTAACATAGGCAGTCATCATTCCTGATAGAAGTTCAACTGCTTAGCAAAGAAGAGTGTGGATTGACAAATGGGACTTCATTAAACTAAAAAGCTTCTGAGAAGGAAACAGTCACTGAAAAGACAGCCTATGAAATAGAAGAAAATCTTTACTATTTAAACATTTTATAAAGGATTAAGAACCAGCATCTGCATGGAGCTCAAAAAAAGTAAACACCCCAAAGAATCAACCCAATTAATAAACTGATAAATGTATTGAACAGATATTTCTTGAAAGAAGTAGAAATGGCCAAATAATGCACAAAGAAATGTTTAGCATCCCTGGCTAGAAGAGAAATGCAAATCAAAACAATGAGATTTTATCTAATTCTAGTTAAAATGACCATAATAAAGAACACATCAACAAATGTTGAACAGGATGGGGAGGTGGTGTTAGGGGGCGGGGAAGCTTATATACTGTTTGTGAGACTATAAGTGCAACCACTATGAAAATCCGTATAGAAATTCATTAAAAATTAAAATTGAGCAATATTATGAACCTGTTATACCACTCTTGGGCATATTTCAGTTGAAGTGAAAAATCAATATCCAAGAGAGAAACCTGTACACTCAGATTACCCCTCTGTACATCACCTTTACAATCACAATTTGGAAAATGGCCAGATAAAACTTTAAGAAGATACTGTGTTAACAGCATAACTCAGATTTCCTAACAACAATATATGTATTATCTCTCTCTCACACACACAATATATGTGTGTTATATCTATTTCTCACACTCTCTCTCTCAAACACACACACACACAACTATCACTGAATTTAAGAAAACCTAAATTTCTCTAGGTATAGTGAGTCATGCCTATAATCCTAACTGCTGGAAGAGAGAAATCAGGAGATTGCAGTTCAAGGCCAGCCTTGGCAAAATGTTAGCAAGACACCATCTCAACCACCAATTCAGCTATAGTAGCAAGCACCAATGATTCCAGCCACTTAGGAGGCATAAGCAGGAGGATCATGGTCCCAGTCAGTCTGGGTATAAATTCAAGACCCTATCTCAAAAATAATGAGGGCAAATAAAACTGGGAGTAGGGCTCAAATGATAGAGGATCTGCCTAACAAATTTAAAGCCCTTAGTTCAAAGCCAAAACTACAAAGAAACAAAGCCCTAAAATTATTTCTTTGCATGATCCTTAGTAACTTTTTAAAGCTTTTATTATTTAATGTTCTCCTTCTGTCCAGACTGAACTTTGTTCTAGTTTTTTCATGGTACTGTGAAAACTAAACAATGTCTCATGAATCCCTTTGGGAAGCTGAATCACTTCTTTCCAGTGTTAAAGACAGGATGGTAGGGTTGAGTTTGATCAGGATATTTTGGATCCATTTATGAAAATATTATACTTCAACTTCCCTTGTACAACTAATAATGCTAATTAATATTTTTTAAAAGATAGGAGGAAATGGAGAATCATAAAGCAGGGAGTAACACCTCTGTATTTTAAGAAATTCTTCATATTTTGAAACATATAAGTCATGGTTTCATCTATTTAGATAGTGCTACTTTTTGATCATTTTATAAAAATATGTAGGAAAATGATCAAAACAGAAATGATTATTTTTATTAGTTTTAGTACTTCTTGTCTGGGCATAAGTTTAAGAAGTACTTTAAATAACCAAGTGATGACGGAGAGGAAGACAGCAGAGGAGCTGCAGAGCACTATCTGCGCTCCCTCCAACACCGTAGTTTTATCACCCCATAGAAACTTTTACTCCTAGAAAGACAGCCAGAGTAAGTTCTAACAGTACAGGGATTCTGGCCAGGAAGGAAAAAATGACTTTGCTTGTCTGAAAACACAGATTTGAGCTCCAGGCAGCGTCCCACCGCCACGCCAGTGCCGGCGCCAGCACAGCGCCCGACACAGCAACCCGCAAGCCGCACAGCTAAAGCACACAGCGTAGACCAGGGAGAAATACTCCAGACAGCGGCTGAGCACGGACGACCTGAAATCGCAGAAAAAGCGTGAGTACCCCACAAAAGACATTCCCACTCGTGCCCACAGAGCAGCTTCTGGAAGGCAGCCCTTCCCCCACCACCAGAGCAAAGCGCCATCTTTGCCACTGGCATTGGGTCAGACCAGACTGGAACTAAAGCAGGCCTGGGGAAAGTGAGGTCAAAGTAGCCATCTTTGAAAAGGGCAAGAGGGATCGAACTGTGAGAGTCACCTCCGCCCAGGAGAACACCCCCTACCAAGGCGGGAGGTGTGTCCTGGGCCACGGCTCAGCCAGAGGTTCCCCGTCCTGCCCACTGGAATTTCTAAATTCATAGCGAAGGCAGAGAGCAGCTCCCGGTGGCACGGAAACACCATGCAGGGGAACAAACAGTTCCTGAGAAAGTTAAACAGTCCCGTCACAGAGGAAGCCCAATTCCCAGCCCGAAACGGAGCTGCACTCCATAGCCACCTCCACTAAGGAGGCCGCCCCGCCCAGGAGCGTGTAGCCTCCCCCAGGCAAGCAACTCTCAGTTGGATAAAACAGGCCAAAGGCACCCCGCTCTGCTGAGTCCACAGCCTATTCATAGCCAGGCGTTAAAGGCAGCGGCCCCACAGCAGACAGAGGAGCTACGGTTCCTGAGACTCCTCAAGTCCCCATCTACAGAGGACGCCAAGGACTGCCAGCAAGCTGTGCAAACCACAGAGACCCAGGATTGCACCAACAGAGGTGAAGCATCAGAACAGAACCACCCCCTGCAAACTGAAATCAAGTCAAACAGCCAAGCAGCAAAATAGACAGCAGACCATCACAAGGAAACCAGAGACTGGGGAAAGACCACCCAAACAAGGAGGACTCCATTTTTTTTTTTCACTTCTGAAACGTCGTCGGTTTTTTTGTTTGATTGTTTATTTTGTTTTCCATTTTTACCTGTTTGTTTTATCAAGTTTTTTTTCTTTGCTGTTTGTTTGGGTTGTTCCTATGTTTTTTTTTTTTCCTTTTTATTTTTTTTATTTTTAAAATAATTTTTCTCTATTTTGTGTATCTGTCTTCCACTATCTTTACTTTATTTCTCTCTTTGCGTTCTCTTTCTCTAAAAATTACTTTCCTATGAATAATACCTCCACTCTTTTCTGCTAACTCTCCATTGTCAATCATTTTAACCTTGTTCTTTCTACTGATTCTACTATTCTCCACATTTCCACATCACTGAAACTAAACCAAAACCACCACCCCACCTCCCCAATACATTTTACGCTATGCTCTTTACTACCTCCAACTTACCCACCTGACTTACTGCCTGGACCTCCAGTTTCCATTGAAGCAAATAATTAAAATCAAATCAGAATTAAATCAATTAGAGACGAAAAAAAACATCGAAAGAATCAACAAAACAAAGAGTTGGTTCTTTGAAAAAATCAACAAGATAGACAGACCCCTGGCAAACCTGACCAAGAAACGAAGGCAGCAGACTCAAATAAACAAGATAAGAGATGAAATAGGTAACATCACTACAGAAATAACTGAAATTCAGAAAATAATAAGGGACTATTTTGCAAACTTTTATGCCAACAAATTTGAGAATTGGGAAGAAATGGATGATTTCCTAGAAAAAATTCATATCCCCAAACTCAAACATGAAGATTTAAACCTTCTAAACAGACCCATATCCAGTATTGAAATAGAAACGGCAATAAATGATCTCCCATCCAAGAAAAGCCCAGGTCCAGATGGATTCACTGCAGAATTCTACAAGGCCTTCAAGACAGAACTCACACCAATATTTCTCAAACTCTTCAATGAAATTGAAAGAGAACGTTCACTACCAGACTCATTCTATGAAGCCAGTATAACCCTCATCCCAAAACCAGGCAGGGACTCATCATGGAAAGAGGACTACAGACCGATTTCCCTGATGAACATAGACGCAAAAATTCTCAACAAAATTCTGGCCAATTGACTTCAACAGGTTATCAAAAAAATCATACACCACGATCAAACTGGTGTCATTCCAGGGATGCAAAGTTGGTTTAATATACGCAAGTCAATTAATGTAATCCACCACATCAACCGGAGCAAGCTAAAGAACCACATGGTTTTATCTCTGGATGCGGAAAAAACGTTCGATAAAATCCAGCACCCATTTATGCTTAAAGCCCTGGAAAAACTGGGATTCCAGGGAACATTCCTGAATATAATCAAGGCAGTTTATGACAAACCAACAGCAAGCATAAATCTAAATGGGGAAAAACTAAAGCCATTCCCTTTAAAATCAGGAACAAGGCAGGGATGTCCAATCTCTCCCCTGCTTTTCAACATAATACTAGAATTCCTAGCCAGAGCAATTAGGCAAGAAGAAAATATAAAGGGGATCCAAATAGGAAAAGATTGTTAAACTTTCTCTCTTCGCAGATGACATGATCCTATACCTAAAGAATCCCATTGACTCTACCCACAAGCTACTAGAGCTGATTCAAAACTTTGGCAAAATTGCAGGATATAAAATAAACCTTCAAAAATCAACGGCCTTTCTTAATGCTAACGACCTGAAGACCGAGGCTGAAATCAGGAAAGCAACTCCCTTTGCAGTAGCCCCCCAAAACATAAAATACCTAGGAATAACCTTAACCAAAGAAGTGAAAGACCTCTTTGATGAGAACTTTAAAAGCTTGAAAAACGAAATTAAGTCAGAACTACGGAAATGGAAAAACCTCCCATGCTCCTGGATTGGGAGGATTAATACAATCAAAATGGCAATATTGCCAAAGGCTATCTACAAATTCAATGCAATTCCCATTAATATCCCAACAATCCAGAAGCAATCCAGAAATTCATATGGAACAATAAAAGACCTAGAATAGCAAAAACAATCCTAAGCAGAAAGAACAGTGCTGGAGGAATTACAATACCCAACGTCAAGCTGTATTATAAAGCTGTAGTAATAAAAACAGCTTGGTATTGGCACCGGAACAGGCCTGAAGACCAATGGAACAGAATTGAAGACCCAGAAATGAACCCACAGAACTACGCCTACTTAATCTTTGATAAAGGAGCTAAAACAATAGTATGGAAGAAAGATAGCCTCTGTAACAAATGGTGCTGGCAAAACTGGCTCAACACATGCAACAAACTAAAACTAGATCCTTATATATCACCCTGCACCAAAATCAATTCCAAATGGATTAAAGACCTGGAAATCAAAACAGACACCCTGAAAACACTAAAGGAAGGAGTAGGAGAAACACTTGGGCTCCTTGGCACAGGATGGAACTTCCTTAACAAAGACCCAGAAAGGCTACAAATCAAAGAAAGGTTGGACAAATGGGACTGCATCAAACTGCAGAGCTTCTGCATGGCAAAGGACACAGCTCGCAAGATAAACAGAAAGCCCACAGACTGGGAGAAGGTCTTTACCGGCAATTCAACGAACAAAGGCCTCATATCTAAAATATATGCAGAACTAAAAAAATTACCCTCTTCCAAAATAAAACCGCAAAGAACTAATAGCCCACTCATCAAGTGGGCTAAAGACTTACAAAGAGACTTCTCTGATGAGGAAATGAGAATGGCCAGGAGACATATGAAAAAATGCTCTACATCACTGGCCATAAAAGAAATGCAAATCAAAACAACATTGAGATTCCATCTCACCCCAGTAAGAATGGCATATATCAAGAAAACTAATAATAACAATTGTTGGAGGGGATGTGGCCAAAAGGGAACCCTACTTCATTGTTGGTGGGAATGTAAACTGGTTCAGCCACTCTGGCAAGCAGCATGGAGATCCCTCAGAAGGCTAAATATAGAACTCCCCTATGACCCAGCAGCCCCACTTTTGGGTATCTATCCAAAAGACCACAAACAAAATCACAGTAATGTCACCAGCACAACAATGTTCATCGCAGCACAATTTGTCATAGCAAAAATCTGGAACCAACCCAGATGCCCCTCAGTAGACAAATGGATCAGGAAAATGTGGTACATATACACAATGAAATTTTATGCCTCTATCAGAGAGAATGACATTGTCCCATATGTAAGGAAATGGAAGGACTTGGAAAAAATTATAATAAGTGAAGTGAGCCAGACCCAAAGAAACATGGACTCTATGGTCTCCCTTATTGGGAATAATTAGTACAGGTTTAGGCAACTCATAGCAGAACATCACAAGGCCCAATAGCTATACCCTTATGAACACCTAAGACGATGCTAAGTGAAATGAACTCCATGTTATGGAAATGATTGTTATATCACAGTTGTAACTACTTTCAACGTCCAATGTGTATCTGTAGCTTCTACTATTGATGATGTTCTTGTATCACCTTCCTGTGGTTGTACCTACACTATCTCTGTAATGTTATCTGAGTATACTGGAAACCGTGTATACTGGTATTGGAACTAGGAACTTGAAAGGGAATACCAAAATTCAGAGATACAGGGTAAAAAAAGACAAACAACTACAAAAGCAATACTTGCAAAACTGTTTGGTGTAAGTGAACTGAACACCTCAGGGGGGGAAAGGGGAAGGGGGAAGGGGGAGGGGGTATGAGGGAAAAGGTAACAAACAGTATAAGAAATGCATCCAATGCCTAACGTATGAAACTGTAACCTCTCTGTACATCAGTTTGATAATAAAAATTTGAAAAAAAATAACCAAGTGATAAAAACTTTTAATAACCCATGATGTATTTGTTTTGGTCCTCATTTCTTTGGCTAACCAAAGGTTTGGCAATATATAAAAAAGGCCTCAATACTAGAGAATGTATGAAAAAACAAGCTCAAATTTTGCCCTATTTGACATTCCCTATTCTAATAATCTTTATTTTTTACTCTAGTGACTTACTTCTAATTTCTGACTTCTAATTATTTTTAGTATCCAATATTCACTAGAGACAAGGATAACTAAAAGAATCACAAAGAATCTTAGTAGCAAAATTAGAAACAATTTTAGATTTTCTATGTTCTATTCCTATGGGAATACTAAGAACATTACATGCTGCCCTCATTACAAAGATGAGAGAGAGAGAGAGAGAGAGAGAGAGAGAGAGAGAGAGAGAGAGAGAGAGAGAGAGAGAGAGAGAGAGACGGTCCATCCTGGGTATGACACCTGAAGTTTTTTGTTGTTATTCGTTTGTTTTTTGATCAAGGCTAGCACTCAAACACTTGAACAACAGCTCTATTTTGGACTTTAGGTAGTTCATTGGAGATAAGGGTCTCACAGACTTTCCTGTCCACACTTTGAAGCACAATCCTCAGATCTCAGCCCAGACAAAGATTAAATGATTTTCTAAGTATCGGAAAGGATCAGCCAAGCCAGGTGCTGGTGGCTCACACCTGTAATCCTAGCTACTCAGGGGGCTGAGATCTAAAGATGCAGTTTGAAGCCAGCCCAGGTAACAAAATCCAATAAACATACTCAGAAAAAGGCAAAAGTAGTGCTCTGGCTCAAGTGGTAGAGTGCTAGCCTTGAGCACAAGGAGGTTCAGGGCCAGCAACCAGGCCCTGAGGTCAATCCCTAGCACTGGCAAAAAAATAAATAAATAAATCACCCAGTATTCAGGGCTTCACACCTATAATTTTAGCTACTAAGGAAGCTGAGTTCTGAGTAGAGCAATTTGAAATTATCCTGGGAAGACAAATCCTTGAGATTTTTACTCAAATAACTGGTAGTAGAGATGATATTTAATAGTAGCATGCTAGCCTGAGTAGAAAGATTAAGCCTCAATGTCATCAAAAAATAAACCAAAAATAACTCAAATGATACTAGGGAAAGCACTACTTTAAAACAATATTGTCCTGTAGACCAGCAGTTCTCAATTTTTTTATGTCAATATCTCTCAAGACTCTTCAAAGTTATTGAGAACCTGGAAGATGATCTATGTTGGTTATGACAATATTTGCTACATTAGACAGTCCAACTGAAAAACTAAAAAAATATGAGTTCATCTATAATAACAAAATCATTGCATATTAACATAAAGTACGTTCTTAAAGAAATGTAATTAATTACAAAAATAGAAAAATGACACTATTTTGAAAGATTGGCTAAAGAGAAGATACCTCAGTTCCTCTATATGATTCCATATTTAATAGTTTTATGTTGTTCTAGCTGACGTACAAGATAAAATCTGGACACTGATATTAAGGTGGAAATGGGAGAGTATTTTAATTGCATTTTCAAACAATTATGAACTAATTTTCTTTAATATAGTATCAAAACCTGACTAGCAACTACCTCCTAAAAGTTACTATATCAATGACATGGCAGGGGATGTCTATCTTTTTGCCCAAGCTAGCCTCTAACCGGGATCTTCACCTCCCAAGTACATTGGATCACAAATACAAACCATTGAACCTGGCCAATTTAATCATGAGTTTTTATCATTAACTATAAATACTATTGGTTGTTTGCCCTGAACTGATGTGTTTATATTCTTTTTCCAGAAAAATATGCCACATAGCAACCATAGAATAAACATAATGTTTTTCAGTTTTACTATAAAGAATAGCTTTATCTTAGCAAATGGAGAGTAATGGGGCACTAGAGTTTCAGAGATCATTTGTTAAAAGCCACTGCTTAGACAATGGGAAATCAATGAAAGAACCTAACAAAATCTGGACAAAATTTATGAAATGAAATGTATAAAAGACCAGAGGAATATGGCTTAGTGGTAGAGTGCTTGCCTAGCATGTATGAAGACCTGGGTTCAATTTCTCATACCACATAAACTGAAGAATACAGAAGTAGCGCTGTTGCTCAAGTGGTAGAGTGGTAGCCTTGAGCAAAAAAAGCTCAGGTAAAGTGCCCAGGCCTTAAGTTCAAGCCCCAAGACAAAAAGACCAGAGGTCGTGACAAATGGGAGACTAATGTAATGATTTGATCAAGGAATGATTAGATTCTGCAATAGTACAATGGAAATAGAAAGAACTACATGATTCAGACTTTAAAACAGGAACCAAGGGGAATAGTAATTTTCTAGTTGTTTGTGTTGGAAAACAGCACAAAAGAGAGTAAAAAAAACCAATACAATTGCAAACTGATAAATACTTGTGAAATAAGTTATATAACTAAAACTATGCTTCAGTTTCAGCCTGAAAGCCCAACACAGATGGTTTTCAAAAAAGAAAGTGAACTTAAAAGGAAAGCTTATTTAAAGTTTCAATGCAATATATACATACATATATATATATATATATATATAAAGTTTTGATGCAACCCATTATTTTTAAGTAATAGGTCTTTAGTCTATCAGAAATTCTAACAACCAAACTCTGGAACCCATCAAATGGTAACAGAATGGGAGTAAACCTTGACAAGGGAACAACAACAGGCTGCTTCTGTGTTAACCCTTTCCGTGATGGGACAAAAGAATATGGTATCCTCTCTTAATATGAAGATTAACCAAAATCATATGACAGACATGGAAACTCCTTTTGGCATATATACATACACATTTTTTTCTTAGAAAGTAAACAACGTTTTTCTTGCAGACTCTGAATGTCAAAATATTTACAGCAAAGTAGATGTTTTTGGAAGCAGAAATAGTTGTAACAGAAAAAGGAAGAGTTTCAACAAGTCATTGGTCCAATATGGCATTGGTCCAAAATGGAGAATGTAAAAGAAAAAAAAATGCTGTGATAACTTTTATTTTTGAATTTTACATCTCCTTTGAAACTCGTTTGAGTGCTTGAGAATCAAAGCATTTACAAGTCACATGCTTTAAAAATTCAGATATTAGAAGTTAACTGCAATTGGAAAATCTTGATCCTGTTACTGCCTACCAAAGCAAGCTTTATAGGATTCTTAAAAAAAACAGCAAGCAAAGCAAAACAAAAACCTTCCAGTTAACACACAAACTGATGCTTCACTAAGTGTCACTAGTATTTCATCTGTTCTAGTGCTAACCTTAACAACAACAAAACCTAGTTTGGGGAAATCCATCAACTTAGGGAAGATTTTAATACATTAAAAGAGAAACACTTCGGGCTGGGGATATAGCCTAGTGGCAAGAGTGCCTGCCTCGGATACACGAGGCCCTAGGTTCGATTCCCCAGCACCACATATACAGAAAACGGCCAGAAGCGGCGCTGTGGCTCAAGTGGCAGAGTGCTAGCCTTGAGCGGGAAGAAGCCAGGGACAGTGCTCAGGCCCTGAGTCCAAGGCCCAGGACTGGCCAAAAAAAAAAAAAAAAAAGAGAAACACTTCCAAGAAATAATGACAAACAGTAGATCCCTGAAATCCTACAGAATGGTAGATCTATATTTTCATTTTTACTCATACACCAAAGCAAACCTGCCTTATAACTGACAAATTCTTCTGAAATTTGACATTTCAATGGCCAGATCTCATTTGGATTCTGAAGTCAAAGCACAAGAAATACTTTATAAAGACTCAAAATCAGAGACACTAGATACAGAAGTAAAAATATCTCTAAGTAATTTTAAAGGAGAACAATGCTACTTAAATTAATTGAGAACACCAGCTGTTTTAAACAGAGGGCTATTTTTCCTTTATCCAAAATGCTCAAAGCATTTTAATACCATTCATATTATTAATATCACTAACAAGTCAAACTGCAAATTATTTTTTAGAAGCAGTAATTTTTCTCATAAACAAAAAAATTCCTGCTCTTGCCATGCAACTTTAAAAATATGATTTACCTTTGGTTATTTTCTATAGGCAAATTTGGCCAAAGAAGAAGAAATACTATTAAGATTTACTGTATGTAGCTGCTGTTTAAAAGGACAATCACCGCAACCCTCCTCCTGTGGAGGAGCCTACAACATACTGGCAGTTGTAATCGAATTATTTTATAAGTATATCAGTGTTGTCTCACTTACTTGCTCAGCTGGAACTTGAGTTAATCTCCAGTCAAGCTTTTTGCTGGTTAATTCTGAGATGGAGTTTTAAGTATACTTTCTGTCAGTCTGGCCTCAAACTTAAATCCTCTAGAGCTCAGCATCCTGAGTACTTAGGATTACAGGCATGACTCAGAAGCATCCAGCTTATTTTTCACTCTTAATTTTATTTATTTCTTCATTACGTTTTTATCCTATATACTCTGTGATATACCAGAAAATACATGCTACTAGAACAACAAACAAAATTTTTCTTAGACTTATAAGCACCCAGTACATACTACCTGTGAATTTTGCTTTGTGCTTACATACAGTAAAGCTTTAGGGTAACATATGACATACAAATCAATAGTCCCAGTAGATTTAAAGATG
Source organism: Perognathus longimembris pacificus (assembly GCF_023159225.1). NCBI lineage: Eukaryota > Metazoa > Chordata > Mammalia > Rodentia > Heteromyidae > Perognathus > Perognathus longimembris. The sequence goes on from NC_063171.1 coordinate 23,445,933, forward strand.
GCCATATGCACCTTGGTGAATAGTAAGAGTACTAATAAATGTTTCAGTAAGTTTAATATGTAAAATCACTTCCAGAAATGTTTACCTTTAGGAAACATAATTTTAACCCTTATATAAATTTACTATGAGATCATATTGTACAGTCTTTGAACCTTAGAGAACCACTTTTGTTTCCTTCTCAACTGCAGAAGCTTGCTTAATTTCCATATTACTTGATCACTGGTGTCTTGTCAGTAAACCTCTTATATTCTCCATCACCCCTGCTAAGAGAAGAAGGGAGAGAGGTGGTGGGTAATTTTCTTTAGTCTGGTATTTTCAGTCTTTCTGCAGCTTTCTTCTTGGTCTCAGCAGCAAGGTAACTTATGAAGTTTCTTACTCTGCCCTATTACAAGGCAAAATAAGTTATCTTATAAAGAAGTAATGAGTGCTTGAAAGTCATGATTTATTTATAGTTGACAATTACATTTGATAAAAGGTAACATTTTTCCTTACTGAAATGCTCATCTAAATTTACTGCTTTTACCTCAGTATTTTAAGAAGACAAATGAGCTGGGAAAAAATTCCTAATGGTTCTATCTTGTATCTCTCTTCCTTTTCACTGCTTCAGTTTGCATAGTCCCTGGTCACATGTGCCAAGAAACAGCAGGCAGAGCAAATCACATGGCTTTCTTCTTCTTCTTACACATGCATCAGAAAGAAATGTTCCCAAATTCCCACACTGGAACAAAGTGCTGCTTAAGCAAATATATGGCCAGGATAACTGAATGGAGTTTATGAATAATGCCAAAGTCAAGATGACAGATGGTGAACCATCACAGTCTATTCTTCAATTCCAATAGACCAGACACATCTATAGTTTATACTAAATCTGTTTCTTAAATAGGAAAATAAAAAGACTCAAAATAATCCATTTATATGCTAATCCCTAGAAGGAAAAAAGTTTATGTGGAACTTTTTCCTGAAATATTTTGCTAATTTAAGGAAAGTATAGAAAATACCAGATAGCCTTTGAAACATGACCAGGGTTTCCTATTCTTTTTTTTTTTTTTTTGGCCAGTCCTGGGCCTTGGACTCCGGGCCTGAGCACTGTCCCTGGCTTCTTCCCGCTCAAGGCTAGCACTCCGCCACTTGAGCCACAGCGCCGCTTCTGGCCGTTTTCTGTATATGTGGTGCTGGGGAATCGAACCTAGGGCCTCGTGTATCCGAGGCAGGCACTCTTGCCACTAGGCTATATCCCCAGCCCAGGGTTTCCTATTCTTAAAGGATCAAAGTCCTTTTGTGGTCTCACTTTTCCACTACTGGTAGGAAAATGAACTGTACTAATACCAAATACCACTTCATGTGTATTCTTTTTGTTATATTTTGTTATATCTCTTCCTATATTAATATATTCTGTGCTTGCCTCTGTTTTAATTGAATCTCATCACCTTAGTTTAGAAACAGCTGCCATGAAGAAAGCATTACGACTTTTAAAAGAATGCCATTCTTGGTAGAGAGGAGAAAAAACAGTGAGTACTACCATTGAGAGATCTCTTTCTGTTGTTAATGTTGGCTATACTGCCAACACAGTGACATTCTCTCTCTACCTAAGTGATCAGAAAGCAGGTTGCATTGAAAGTGAAAAGTATCAAGAGCATGGAACATGTAATACTTTACTAGCTTTACCTCTCTCCATTGTTTCAACTGGAATGATCTAAGTATGCATCCTTTCTGAATTACAAATCACAAGGTAAAGGTGATAATATAGGGTCCTCTAAAGAATTCACTCACTCAGTAGTTAAATGAATAACTCAATTAAACAAGCTTTGTCCTGATATAAGCTAGCTGACTTTAATTGGGGGTAGGACGCGCATGTGTGTACATGTCAGTGTATACCTTACCAGGGCTTGAACATAAGGCCTTGTACTCACTTGGCTTTTCACCTGAGCAACACCTGAAGTCTGGCATTTTGCAAATTAGTTGAAAATGATAGAGATGAGTCTACTGCAATTTTTTGTCTGAGCTGGCTTTGAACCACAGACTTCTGAGTAGCTAGAGTTATAGGTCAGAGCTAAAAAAGATTATTTTTCAACAAAATGTCACTAACTTGCTGAGCTCCAGTGGTTCATACCAACAATCCTTGCTATCCTGAGATCTCAGAATTGTGGTTTGAAGCCAGCCCAGGCAGGAAAGCCTATGAGAGTCTTATGTCCAATTAACCACACACACACACAAAAAAAATTAAAAATCCAGAAGTGCAGCTGTAGCTCAAGTGGTAGAGTGCTAGCTTTAAGCAAAAAAAAAAAAAAAAAGTTCAAAGACAGTATCCAGGACCTAAATCTAAGCCCCATGATATGCATGTGTGTGTGTGAGTGGGCACACACACAGACACACAGAGCCACTAACCTCATGTGGTTGGATAAGAACAAATACTTATTAAAACAAGGCTATGAAGTAAAAAAAAAAAAATCCAAAACATTTACCACTTTCTATGCAATACAAATGGGCATAAATAGATAGAATAAACCTCTTTCTCCTATGGATATAAGATGTTAAATGACAAACTCTCACAGAACAGGAGACTATATTCTATGATTCTAAATTTATAAAGTAAATTTAATTCAAGTTCATTGAAATTTCTCAAATTATCCAAAACATTGTTAAATATTTATAGACTTTATAATCCTTTGAAAAGACAAGCTGTGTGTCAGGGGCTCCTGCTTGTAATCCTAGCTACTCAGGCTGAGATCTGAGGTTTGAAGCCAGCCCAGGCAGAAAAGTCCCCATGAGACTCTTATCTCCCATTAGCCACTCAAAAATGGGAAGTGGAGCTCTGGCTCAAAATGGTAGAGTGCTAGCCTTGAGCAAAAGAGCTCAGGGACAGGACAGGGCCCAGGCCCTGAGATCAATACCCAGGGCTAACGAAAAACAAACAAACAAAAAACCCACCAAGACTGATTATTTAATATATAATGGATGAAGTATACTTATATACAAAGTATGCACTGTCAGACATAAATTATATTCTTTTCTATGCTACAAACATGTACTATTAAGTATGTAAATAATCATTTATTATAAACTTTAACAATAAATTGTTGAAGACACTATGAAGGCAAAGGACACAAAAAATAAGCTACAAAGCTTTTTCACAAATAAAGTTCATATGAATGAATAGTACATGAGGCCACACGCACTTCTCATCTTTGTACTTGGTCTATCATTGGATTTTATTTGTCTTTTCTTCTGATTAATAGCTTTCCTAGTTTTCCTAGTTATACCTATTTTTCCCAGGCTTTCACATTATCTTAGAAGATACTGAGATTGCACAAATATTTTCAACAATACAATAATAGCATATGATTCTGTTGGGAAAACAAAATAATACTGGATCAGAGGGTTTCTTGGTATTATTAATCTTGGGTAAACTGTGCTACAAAGCACAGTTATATGCAGGAAGGTCTGAAAAAAGTAATAGATTTAAAGATTAATGAAAAATAAGAGAATGACCTGAAAAATCTGAAAAATAGTAAGAAAGGGGAAAAAAAATCCAGTAATTCTCAACCATACCCAAGTGTAGGTTAAAAAATACAGAATAGTGAATAAAACAGATACAACATTAAAAAAAAAAAAAACTTTGGTAAGGGAATTAGAATGATTTTACGTGCTACCTAAGCACTCTTCTGACATAATAGAAAACCAATAAAGGTTTAAATGTGATGATAAAGCCATAGTATATGCAGGGAAGGATGAAGGGAAGGATGGAGACAGAGAGAACATGATTAAAAGCTTATAATTTTCTTTACAAATATAAGTGGCATTTGAAGTACCAGGTTGAAACTTAAACATCTCATATAATTCTCTGTTTTCTATTGTGTAGTCAAATACACAAGAAGGTGATATTAACTCAAAGTTCTACAGCACAAACTGACCTATATTTTATACAGAGCTACTAACACAACTCAAAGTGTATCACTGATTTTCTCAGTATGTATGAATGACTTCTCTACAGAAGAGGCTCCAGAGCACAGAAATTAGGCAAAGTCATACTAGAGCTCTGACAAGACCCTTATCTCCTTCTTAGGATAGTTGATTAAGTGAGTTAACACATTACAAAGATCTCAGTGCAGTGTTTTGGGAACATAGAAAAGTGCTCAATAAATATTAGCATTATTTACCACCATTATTGAGGAGCATTATTGAGGAGGTCAAGTGCTTACAAACATATGGAGTTCAACTGTCAAATAAGAAATCCCTGCTGTATCTCTTTTCAGCTACGAGATCCTAGTCAAGATACTTAACCTCTTGGATTCCCAATTTCCTATCTATGAAAACAGTTTAGTAACAGGAATGTGGTAAGGATTAATGAGCAATATCAAGCATTAAGATGCTATTAGCCCTGAGCAAGTATGAGTAGCTAATTCGTTTTTCACGTTGTGAAACAACAGATTTGCTTGTTAGTCCAATCCAACACTATCAGCTGATAAAAATACAGTAAGATGCAAGAGGAAATGTTTTCAAACTGTGAATGATCATTAGGATCATCTTAAATTGAATATAAGCAAAAGTTTCCCTAGAAATACTATGGGGGAAAAATGTAAAAAGCTCATACATGTATAGCTACTTCTGAGGTTAACATTGGGAAATCTCATTTTAAGGCAAGCCTAGAAGTTTGTAAGACTTTATGTCAATCAATAGCTGGGCACAATACAGGTATCATCTCAGCTACAGAAGAGGCTAAAATAAGGAAATCACAGTTCCATGCCAGTCAGGCACTTAAACAACAACAACAAAATATAGCACCATGAGACTTCATCTCAATAGAAAGTTGAATACTTGTCATTCCAGCTACAGTGTGAAATAGGTCCATGTCAACCCAGGTTAAAAAAAAACCTATATTTTTAGCTCAAAAATGATGGGAGCAAAATGTGCTGAAAGCTATGGCTCAAGCACTAGAGCACCTGCCTAACAAGTATGAAGTCCTAAGTTTAAACCCCAGTCCAGCTCCCCACATACAAAAAGAGAGAGAGAGGAAAAAAAAAAAACTCAACAGATTTGCTCTAACCATCAAACAGATCCTAGTGTATTACTGAATCAAGAATCTTAGAAATCTTTTTTCGATGAACATTTTTCAAAGGAAGAATTAAAAAATCCATTGTCTTTGGCTAGAGAAAGTTATAAATAGAAGTAAAATGTAAAGGCACAAATGCTATTTAAGTTAATTTGGTCAGCTTAATGTACTCTATTTAAGTCAGCCTACCAGTCCTTCCTGGATTGATAAGAAAGGGAGTTTAATATGAGAGAGAAAACAAAGAACAGGGGAAAGGAAAGAAGGAAGAACTGAGGGATAGAAAGGGTGAGGAAGGGAAAAAGGTGGGGGGGGGAGAAAGTAATCTTTCTAATGGCACTGTTTTAATCTAACCAATTAGTTTCCACACTTCAAGCTCTATAATTCTCTAACCACTACATACTTGACAGCTAAACTTGAAAAGACTAATCCACTTCACCTATTTCTCTACTAATTTCAAATAGTACAAAAATACCTGTATACATATATGTGTGTGTATATATATATATACATGTATTTTTCAAATGTAATCAAAAGAATATAAAGCAATTTGAAATTTGGTGAGTGAAGCTTGTTTTGCAAAAAAAATAAAGAAAAAAAGGTTAGTCCATACTCAAAAAATTAAGAAATGAACAATAAAGTTGTCACTTGAAAATTAAAACCATACACACACACACACACACACACACACACACACACACACACAGAGTAGCCTTAATTCTTATGAAACTGTTTTTCCAACACTTTGAACTTCTCTGTATATCCACAAACAAGAGGTTTGTACAAACCTGTAAACTGTATGAAGTCACTGAAACAGAAGCACTGATTGATATTACAGTTGGTATTTTCAGAGTTATCAGTAATTTTAAATATCTTACAGTTACATAGCTAGCAGGCCTTCTTAACAATATTAAAAGCCTGTTCCCTTTATCATCTTTATCTCTTCTCTAGGTGAAAGGACATTCATTTTTGCAACCAATAATTCCTCCAAATATTATACTTAGGAACAGTCCGCAATTACTTTTATTAATTTTTACACTCTCAACACTGATAGCAAAAAAATAAATTAAGAATTTACATAGCCCTATTAATAGATTCTCAAAAGGCCAGGCTGTGGTATTTTAAATAAACATCCATGTTAGTGCAATTCTCAATAGTTCTAATTAATCCGTACAGGTATGTTTGTTTGTGTTGAGGAATAGTCTTTTAGCATCAGAGAAATAATTTATTCCTTGTGAGTCTTTCCTGGAAATGTTATCTTTTTTATTTAACATTAGTTGAAATCATATGTGAATTTTTTAAAATTTCTTTATTGTCAAAGTGAAGTACAGAGGGGTTACAGTTTCATATGTAAGGCAGTGAGTACATTTCTTATCCAACTTGTTACCTCCTCCCTCATTTTCCCCCCACCTCTCTCCCTCCTTGAATTTCTTATGTAAAGGTGCTTATTCTAGCTTCAGTAATTGCTAAAACATGGAAATACGGATAGTGTGAGGTAAATAACTGCATTCCAGTTATGAGGCAAATAAATCAGCTAGACACAATTGTTCACAACTATAATCCCAGCTACTGAGGTGGTAGCGATTGGGAGGATCACAATTGGAGGCCATAGAATGTTTAGACATCAGAGTTACTTTTCTTTTTTAATCATGTACTCCTTAAAATATAGATTGGAAACTGACTAGGAAAATGGAAGAGAGACTAGATATAGAGAGATTTCCAAATTGCTGTTTGTTAATGGCACCAGCGTGAAAGTTCAGTTACATGAATGGAATAACTTCCATACCTTCTGGCTTTTCTCCACACAGTACCTCACATGCAGACTGAAGTTGCAAGAAAAGAAATAGTTTCTACATAGCATTTTGAAAAAAAATATATTAATGAAAATTGACGTGTATACATAAAAAAAAACTGAAAAGATAACAGGCAAAGTTAACTTGAAATTTTTATTTCTTTAAATTTTTATTGTCAAAGTAATGTACAGAGGGGTTACAGTTACATACATAAGGCAGTGAGTACATTTCTTATCAAACTTTTTACCTCCTTTCATTTTTTCTCCCACCTTCTCCCCTCCAAGCTTCCTCCCCACTCTCCCCTGAGTTGTACAGTTGGTTTACAGCATATTGTCTTGTAAATATTGCTGTTGAATTGGTTTGCCTTTTACCCTGTCTCTCCATTTTGGTGTTCCCTTTCTCTAGTTCCAATAACTGGATATACAATACCCAGTGTACCAAAGTCAGTTACAGTGACATCAGGGGTAAAACAATGTGGAAGAAAGACAAAAAAAGGCATAATTTCATAGGGTACACTGGAAATAACAACAACAAAGATAAACCACTTATTTCCAAACTTTGTAGTTCATTTCTCTTAGGATCATCATAGGTGATCATATGTACATTGCTATTGAGCTACTGTGCTCCTCTGCTAGGACTATCCTAGAAAAGTACTAATTGTTTCCAATGAGTGAAGCCACCGAGTTTATGTTTCTTTGGGTCTGGCTCACTTCACTTAGTATGATTTTTTTCCAAGTCTCCATTTCCTCACAAATGGGGCTAAGCCATTCCTTCTAATAGATGCATAGGATTCCATTGTGTACATGTACCACATTTTCTTGATCCATTCGTCTACTGAGGGGCATCTGGGTTGGTTCCATATTTTAGCAATGGTGAATTATTCTGTGATAAACATATTTGTGCTGGTAGCTTTATCGTTAGGGTATCTGATGGCTGCCAGGGCCAGTGGTATGCTTATAATTTGAGCTACTGAGCTTTGAGAATTGCAGTCAGAAGCGAGCCGAGGTAGACAAATCCAAAAGCCTCTAATCCCTTATTAACCAGTAAAAAGCCAAAAATGAAGAAGTGGATCAAGTGGCAGAGTGTCAGGAGTGAGGGAAGAAGTCTAGAGGCCTGTGAGTGAGCACACATAAAGTAATTCTAATTTGGTCTGTGTGTGTGTGGGGGGGGTACTCTTTTATAGAAAAAAAGACTAGTATATCTTTTACCTCTAATCTGTATCTAAAAATTCATTGAGGTTTCTGGGCCAATGATTGTGTTCTGGTTATTTAATTAATAGGCTTCTATTATTTTCATGTAGAATATTTCATTAGAATATTTCAGAGATCTGCATCTGAAGCAAAGAGTCAGAGGAGGGCTGACTGACCAATTCCTAAAGCCTTACACTATCAGTGTGAAAATACTCTTAAAAACAATGTAAGAAACAAAACAAAACAAAATCAACAATGTAAGATTAGGTTTTTCTTGTCTACTCTCCCTGACACTATAAACATTAAAGTAAAAACTACATATATATAATTTAAACATTAAGGATCATATTGTCATATTGCTAGAATTAGTTATTTCTTCATATTCAAACATTCACTCCTATAAGTGAAAAGACTCTAGAGTGAGTATAATATTTGAATATTCATGAACTAAGCCTGGATTTTTAGTACTTCAATTTTACATGAAAAATACACCAATTCATAGGTTTAAAATATTTTTTTTAATTTTAAGATCTTAAATTTTCAACTCCTCAGAATTACTTTTAAAATGAAAATTATTTAAATGGAATCATAATCTCAACCTGAATCATTTAGGATAATTTTTCAAGTGACAGAATTCTTCAAGCACTTTACATTTTGGAATGACACCTTTTCCTTATACAAAATATAATTGGCAAATTTGAAATTTTTATATATACCTTGTCTGATCTGACCATCTAACTATTTAAACCTTACCTTTAAACCTTAAAAACAGTTAGGCCAGGCACTGATGGCTAATACCTGTAGTCCTAGCTACTCAAGAAGCTGAGGTGAGAGGATCACAGTTCATAGTTAGCTTGGGCAGTAAAGTACATGAAATTCTTATCTCCAGTTATCCACCAAAAAAGCTGGAAATGGAGTTGTGGCTCAAGTGGCCGAGTATTAGCCTTGAGAAAAAGGCTAAAGGTTAACTATATAATTTAAGATAATGAGGGCTGGGGATATAGCCTAGTGGCAAGAGTGCCTGCCTCGGATACACGAGGCCCTAGGTTCGATTCCCCAGCACCACATATACAGAAAACGGCCAGAAGCGGCGCTGTGGCTCAAGTGGCAGAGTGCTAGCCTTGAGCGGGAAGAAGCCAGGGACAGTGCTCAGGCCCTGAGTCCAAGGCCCAGGACTGGCCAAAAAAAAAAAAAAAAAAAAAAAGATAATGAAAGAGTAAAGCACATAGTTCTGTTTTGTTTTCTCTGTTATAAGTATCTGAAGAAAAGCACTTTATTTTCATTATTTGCCATAACTATTGAATTTCATTAATGAAAATATGAACTGTGGCAAGGGAGGCTAAATGACTTTTCAAGGTAATTTATCTAGCCCATATTTTACTATGAGCATAATTCATGGCCATTCCTTGTCTGTACTTTCATCATTTTCTTTTCCTTAAAAATAAACTAAATTCATTTTACAGGGGCAAGAGTTGTGGTGACATAAATTATAATTTATATATACTAATTTTTACATATGGTTCCATCATAATGTGGCTACAAGGATCCGTTTTTGTTGTTGTTGTTGTTTTGGTAAGGAAGGATGATTTTTTTTTTTGTCTTGAGCAAGAGACCATGGTATGTCTTTGGTACTGGGCTCCTGACTGTCAGGAGTATGGTCCCTGGGACCTACTATAATAGTACATACTCCCCATTATCTACTTCCCTCACCCTGCCTACTCAATTCAAAGTCCTTTGTCTGAGGTTGTAAGGTAAATTAGTAGAGAAGCCACATTTTGAAGGGTGGAATCTTGGAGTCTTTATTAGAGCATTAGCAGTCTGCAGGCAGCCAGTTGTTACAAAGGCTACAGCCAGCAAATACACTAACACTGTCAGGAAATAGGCCAGAGAGGAAAGAAAGAAGAAAAACAATACCAACAAACCAATTCAGCTCACAGTACATGAACACAGAGACATGTGGCATGGCATAATGGCATCAGACCTGGTCTACACCTAAATATAGTCAGGTCAAGAGGCAGGGTCACAGAAAGCTCCCAGTCCCAGGCACTAGACTGTCAGGTTCAGTAATCTATACGCCCCCCCAATCCATATGTTTTTTAAACAGGAAGACAACAAAAGAGTGGTCTGGCAGAAGTATCAATCCCCTTACCTTGAGCATTTATAGTAATTTTGGATTACTGCTTGAGCTAGGCAATGTCAATGCAAAAATGAATAAGACTATCACCTTACAAGTATCTTTCTCCCAGAGATCTCAAAGCTTTTTCCAAAAATTTCTTTACATCCCCCATGAAGTGGACAGATGACAAGATTGTAGTGTTAGTTGGAAAGATTTAGATATAAAAAGGTTAAGCAATTTCCCAAAGAGTCCAAGTGAGTCAAAAAGAAAATAGAAATAGAACCCCAGACTCATGACTCAGTCTCACACAAAAGCTATTAGATTTCAATTAACCCTTGCCTTTCTAATAACAGCAACAAATACTTACTAAATGTTAATAATTGACAACAAGAGCAGTAACTCCACTTAAGCCTCACAGTGAGGTTGGTGTTCTCATCACTCTCCTATAGGACAGAGAATTTGAGTAAATTAGTCACAGTCACATTATTCCTAAATTATTAAGGCAAGTAAGTATTCTGACTCTATCATCACAATAATAATCATTATCCTATGCCATATCTAAACTAGTACAGGAGTTAGGAAAATTGGTTGTCTTGTCTGTTAATCTGGGATGGTATCTGTTTAGGCTATAAATTCCAGTCATATGGTAGGTATGTCTTCTGATTTTACTTAACATATTTGTAAACTAACATGTAATTGCATTTTGAAGGTCTTTACAGTTCTAAAACAATACAACAAATATAGGTATGTTGAAAGATCTGTTTACGTATAAAATCCATCATACTCTCTGTAATTGTATATTTTTATAGAAATGTAAGTTTATCAGAGGCAGAAATGCTCACTAGTGAACCAATCCTGATAAAACTCAATCTCTAGTTAAACCTTATGTATCCCTAAATATTTTTCTGATCTTGGTTAAAGTCTTTATTAAGTGCAAAATAACTGCAATAAAACTGTTCATTAGCCAAGTACCAGTGGCTCATGCCTCTAATCCTAGCTACTCAGAAGGTTGAGATCTGAGGATTTAAGTTTGAAGCTAGCCTGGCAAAGGCTGTGAGACTCTTATCTCACATTAAATCATAGGGAAAGCTGAAATGGCTCTGTGGCTCAAGTGGTAGAGAGCTGGCCTTGAGCAAAAGGAACTTAAGGGACAGTGTCCAAGCCCAGTTCGAGTCTCAGGACTGGCAAAAAACAAACAAACAAAAAATCATGCTAATTTTGCAAAAATACAAATTTTTGCAAAGCTTATCAGGATAATTTTGGAAAAGTACTCAGATCCTATGTAAACAACCTAAGTGAAACAGAACAGCTACACCATTTAACAGCTGGAGAAGATGGATACAAATGATGACAAGCCATACACTTTAAAGAAAATGATATGAATAAAAATTACTAGCCAGGCACCAGAGGCTCATGCCATAACTCTAGCTACCTCAGAGTCTGAGAACGGGAGGATCACAGTTCAAGGCCAGCCCATGCATATACACGAGATCCCTTCTCAACCTATAGATAGGCATGGAGATGTGCGCCTGTCATCCTAGCTATGGTAGGAAGTGAAAAATACTATCACAGTCCTGGTGTACATCCAAGCAAGCAAGAAGCAAGACCCTATCTTAACAACAACAACCAGTGTAAAAAAGGCATTGCTCAGCAGTAGAGTTGCCTGCCTAGCAAGTGAGAGTCCCTAAGTTCTAAGCCCTGTCCCTCACCAATAAAGAAAGGAAGGAGGGAAGGAAGGAAAGGAGGGATGGAGAGAGGGAGGGGGGCAGAGAGGGTGGGACTGAAGGAGAGAGCTAAGGGACCTGAAATGGAAAGTTTACACACTTTATGCACTCAAACATTGAAAAAGAGTGAAACATTGAGAAACAGCAAATTGAGATGTCAATAGTATAAAATCTTCACTATCATTTACAATAAATGTATATTACATAAAGCACTGAAATAAACATTTACCAAGCATAGTGTCTCTCTCTCTCTCTCTCCCTTTCCTTTAAAAAAAAACCCTTGGATCTGGGAAGAAAACCCACAAATGCTGACAGCAACTCATATGTTCTAACCACAAGATACCACTTTTCTCCAGAACAACAAACCACACACATGGTGTTCAAAATATCCGTTATTTTGACTAAGGTTACGGTTATATACTATGCTAAGTTATAAATGAATTGTGTCCTTTAGACTTAAACTTATTTTGCTATTTTAGATAAAATATCTAAAATCATGAATAAAATATATGATTTCTGCTTTGTAAAAGCAAGTAAGTGACCATCATCAAATCTAGAAATTAGAAGAAAAGGAAACCTTAAAGGACATCTCACTGAGAGCTCCAAATGTGAATCATGGAGAAAATGCTTGTGGTTTACTGACTTAAGCTCAGTCACTAAGAACCTGTGTAGTACTCACATGGATAAAGTTTCCTAATCATAGATTCAGAGTCATTACTCATCTTCTTTTTGCTTCCTTACAAAAAAACTGGCCTAGTGTGAGAAAATGAATAAAAACTGCCTCAGGGAGATAAAAACATGACAATCATCCTGGAAATGTAGACAACTCACCTTGCTCATTGTAATCAAGCTACTAGAAGGAAACTGGATCACCCTAAACAAGCAACATATCTATAATTATATTTTCAACACAGGTGTAAGACACTGCTAATTATTGAAAACATTTGATTAACACTAGATGTATAGAGAGATATATGTTCACGCAAATATTTATTGAATGAATGTGTAGCTATATGCTTAGATAAGAAATGGAAAAATTAAAGTTACTAAGGACATAAAACAGCACACCTACACTTAAGAAGCAGGATAGACCGTCTGCAAAATATCAGGGTAAATACTTAGGAAAACTAAAAACATATATTTAGGTAAAAACTGATTCATAAATATCCCCAGAAGCTTAATTCTTAATAATAAAAATGTATAAATAATCCAAACATTCATTAAATGTTGAATGTATAAATAAAACACAGTAAAACATACCATATAATAGAATATTTTTCAGTCATAAAGATAAATAAAATATTGACTATGCTACAAAATGAGAATATTATGATAGTAAAAGACAAGACAACAAAGGTGATGTATATAAAATGTGTAGGCAAGTCTACAGAAATAGGCTTATATTTGTAGTTAGTGTTAATGTCTGGTAGATGAGATATTTGGAATGAAATGGAGAATGACTGCTAACAGGTACAGAGTTTCATTTTATTGTGATTTAAAACACTCTAGAATTTTTTAAATTTAATTCAGTACATTAAAGGCTACTAACCAGTACAGGACCTAGTAGTCAAATTCATGGGGGCAGAAAATAAAATGATTACCAGTGGCTAGGAAGAGTAAAGAATAGTGTTTAACAAATAGTTTCAGCGTGGGAATATCAAACAGTTTGAAGATGGATGATGGTGATAGTTATACAATGTAAACACCAGTGAACTATACAGCTAAAATGGTTTAAAATGGCCAACTTTTGGGGTATGTTACCACAGAGGGAAAAATGAACTGTATTCTCTAAACAAGTGACTGATATGTGAATTCCATCTCAATAAAGCTGTTAGATAGTAATAAATGAGATCGGCATAGATATTTATAAAAGAAAGAATATTAAACTTGTCACCACAGTGTTTGAACTTTATGTCTATAAGCATAAGAAGTTGAATGGCTTTTAACAGGCTCCAATTAGCATGGAAAAAGATATTAAATGTACCAAGACGAGAAGAATCATCTTGGCATGCTCATTACCTTCATACTACATTCCCAGCCTAAGGGATTTCATCTATTCTTGTGGCTTCCACATTTACACACTAGTAATTCTCCAAAGTGTATCTTCATATGGGAGGGAACCAACCTCTGCTTTTGAATTCCTACCCTTTTACTAATCACTGCCCATTGGATAGATGTTCCCAGGTTCCTGAAAGCCTTTGGAATATCGTATACTCAAACTTAAAAGTGTCACTATTTTCCTAATTTATTAAATTTCCTATTATCTTTCATTATTTTTCTGCATTATTTCTCAAGTTCTATCAGTCTTCTTTAGAATACCTTTTTATTAGAGTTTCTACTCTCATTTATCACTGACACTGCTTTAATTTAGGCTTTCAGCATGTCTCACTTAAACTTTATCATCACTTATTTTTTCCTCTCCAACATTATGCTACTGTCTACACCAACACAAAATTATTAACCTAAAAAACCAGGCTCAGTCTCGAGCAGATTGTGAACCTGAGCTCAACAATCTGAGCAAAAGGGCAGGCCCTGCTGTGTTAGGGATAAATAGGGGTGCATGCCTTGCTTGTGTGATTGATTGCCAGATTTTTGGCTGGTGGAGCACCCTTCTGTGCAGAACTAAACTTTGCCTTGGTGAGACCAAAAAAAGGGGGAAAAGTAAAAACAAGGCTCATCTCCTACTGTACAGCCCCATTACCTTTGAATCTCAGAAAGTTTAGGTTTGGGGCTGGGAATATGGCCTAGTGGCAAGAGTGCTTGCCTCATATACACTAAGCCCTAGGTTCTATTTCTCAGCACCACATATATAGAAAATGGCCAGAAGTGGCGCTGTGGCTCGAGTGGCAGAGTGCTAGCCTTGAGCAAAAAGAAGCCAGGGACAGTGCTCAGGCCCTGTGTCCAAGGCCCAGGACTGGTTAAAAAAAAAAAAAAAAAAAAAGTTTAGGTTTGTACTTTTCTCTACCTTCCTTTCCTGCTAATTCTACCTACATCTAACATCCTTTATGTTTGTTTTTTTTTTGTTTTCTTACTTGGTAAACTAACATTTCAGCACTCCCATAGAAGCCTCCTGGCTTTCACTGATTCCCTCAGCCTAGAATAAGCCTACTCCTTTTCTTTACTGGAATATTCTTATTAAAATTCAAATCTATTTTAAATGACATCTTGTCAAGAACTGTCATTTAACTGTTTACCATTTCTGTCTCCTTGCTATGCTGTAAACTCTTAGAATATAGATAATACGTTAAATTATTTCTGTAACATCATCAGTCCCCAGTTAAGAAGGAAAACAGAAAGGACCCAAATGAAGGAAAGATTGAGACCCAATTACACAAGAAAACATTAGTTCCCAACCTAAAAGAATTAAAAAGCTATTTTTTTTGGTCCACAGTAAACGCCACTAGTGAAAGCCTACTGGTACATGCAAACCATGCCCTAATGTTTTAACCAGTGAAATATACTATTACATTATTTTTTCTTTCTACTGTGTTTCCTTTACAACTTTGCTGGAAAAGAATAAGCAATAGAAAAGAACAAAGAATTACTCTTATTTTTCTTTTTGCTTTTGGTGGGTGTGGGGCTTGAATTCAAGGCCTGGGGCCTGTCAGATGTCTTTTGCTCAATGCTAGTGCTCTAACCCTTCAAGCTATAGCGCCACTTCCGGCTTTTTAGTGTTTAATTGATGCTAAGACTTCTCACAGGGACTTTTCTGCCCAGGATGGCTTTGAACTGGGATCCTCAGATCTCAACCTCCTGAGTAGCTAAGATTATAGACATGAGCCACCAGTGCCCAGCTGAATTACTCATTTTTTTAAGGCTAAGGAGCAATAATGACCCTGTTGCCACATACAAGAAAAAGTAGTACTTGAGGGATCAAGGTGTTACACAATGGTACAGCACTTGCCAATCAGTTATAAAAAATGGTCTTCAGTCCCTAACACCTCAAAAATTACTTGGTTAACTAGTAGAAGTTTGAGATGGCTATTAAAGTTATTGAGGTGGTTATTAACCCCACAGGTTTTCAGTCACACTCAGATCAAAATTTAGAATCTCTGATTTTGAAACCTAAGATTACTAGCAAACTCTAAAAGCACAGGTAATGGTATCCTCTGAAGAAGAACACCATGTATAAAGAACATACATGAATGAAGAAGTAAATTCTATTCCAAGTTAGGGGTAGCTCACCACTCAAGATTATTAGGTACCAGGCTAGAAAAACTGTGTAGCTGGTGTCATGATTTACTATAACCAAGCTGAGTCAAAATCTTTGCACCTGGCCTGGAATGTAGCTTAGTGACAAAGCACTTGCCTAGCACTTGCCTGGGTTCGATCCCCAGTACAAACAAACAAATAAATAAATAAATCTTTGCACCTAATAATCTGAACAGAGTAATTTCTGGTTATATGAAGATATGACATTCAAACAAACTCAAATTTCCAGAAATGGGGCTAGAGGGGCTAAAAAATACATTGGAAGCCCTAAAAGTTTATACAACAACTGAGTAATTTTTGTTGGAAATATACTAGGATATGTTAGGTTAAACTGGCCAGTAAATTTTAAGTGTAAAGTCACTGGTTCCCTATTACAGTGACTTCTTAATTGGCTGATTCAGTGATTCAAGTTAAATTATTGATCTAGAAAACAAAAATCAAGCCAGTCAGTATTTTGTTAAGGAAAGTTTACATATAAAGCACATTTTACCATTTTATTTGTCAAATTGGTCAGACATTACAAAACCACATGGAAAGAGTGAAGTCCAATCCTTTATCTACATGAGAAAAAGTACAAGGATACTACTTTTAAGAAGTTTCTTTAGGGGCTGGGGATATAGCCTAGTGGCAAGAGTGCCTGCCTCGGATACACGAGGCCCTAGGTTCGATTCCCCAGCACCACATATACAGAAAACGGCCAGAAGCGGCGCTGTGGCTCAAGTGGCAGAGTGCTAGCCTTGAGCGGGAAGAAGCCAGGGACAGTGCTCAGGCCCTGAGTCCAAGGCCCAGGACTGGCAAAAAAAAAAAAAAAAAAAAAAAGAAGTTTCTTTAGCGTCTTTAAGAAAACATCTCTAAAGGAAGTACAAAATTACTTGAGTAATTTTCATAATTAAATCAAATAATTAATTTGGAAACATTCCTTCTTTTACATTAATTTAGCTTGCTTATTAAATGTAAGGCAAAATATGAGCTTTTAATATTAGAAGTTACTTTTCATAGCCAAACACTGATACTGAAAATTTATATGAAAATAATTTTAAACCATTTAGCACCAAAATAAAACAAGAAAAACAAAGATAAATAATAAAATAAAAACCCACTGAAACATAAAGGTATCTACCAAATTTTAGTTAAAAACAAGACTATTCTATTTTGTTTTTTGTTTTTGTTTTTTTTGCCAGTCCTGGGCCTTGGACTCAGGGCCTGAGCACTGTCCCTGGCTTCCTTTTTGCTCAAGGCTAGCACTCTGCCACTTGAGCCACAGCGCCACTTCTGGCCGTTTTCCGTATATGTGGTGCTGGGGAATCGAACCCAGGGCTTCATGTATACGAGGCAGGCTCTCTTGCCACTAGGCCATATCCCCAGCCCCCCAAAACAAGACTATTCTAAATACATGTAAATGTCAAAACCTACAAGGTAATATTAAAAAATCAGTAAAATATTACTAATTGAAGAGGCTGTCTTTCTTCCATCCTACTTTTTTAGCTCCTTTATCAAAGATTAAGTAGCCATAAGTCTGCGGGTTCATTTCTGGGTCTTCAGTTCTATTCCATTGGTCCTCAGGCCTGTTCTTATGCCAATACCAAGCTGTTTTTATTACTACAGATTTGTAATAGTTTGATGTTTGATAATGAAGTTCCTCCAGCACTGTTCTTCCTGCTTGGGATTGTTTTTGCTATTCAGGGTCTCTTACTGTCCCATATGAATTTTTGGATTGCTTCCTCTATTTCATTAAAGAATCGCTTTGAGATATTCATCCATTGAATTTGTAGATAGCCTTTGGCAATATTGCCATTTTCACTGTTAATCCTTCCAATTCAGGAGCATGGAGGTTTTTCCATTTCCTTAGTTCTGCTTTAATTTCCCTTTTCAGGCTTTTAAAGTTTCATCATAGAGGCTTCTTCACTTCTTTTTTTTTTTTTTGCCAGTCCTGGTGCTTGGACTCAGGGCCTGAGCACTGTCCCTGGCTTCCTTTTGACAAGGCTAGCACTCTGCCACTTGAGCCACAGCGCCACTTCTGGCCGTTTCCCATATATGTCTTCACTTCTTTGGTTGCAAAAGTACTCATTACTGGCCATAAAAGAAATGCAAATTAAAACAACATTGAGATTCTACCTCACACCAGTAAAAATGGCCATTATCAAGAAAACTAATAACAACAGATGCTGGAGGGGATGTGGCCAAAAGGTAATCCTACTGCACTGTTGGTGGGAGTGTAAGCTTGTTCAATCAATCTGGAAAGCAGTGTGGAGGTTCCTCAAAAGGCTAAACATAACTCCCCTATGATTCAGTAGCCCCGCTTTTCGGTATCAATCCAAAAGATTAGAAGCAAGACCACACTAAAGCCACCAGCACAACTATGTTCATCACAGCACAATTTGTCATCGCTGGAACCGACCCAGATGCCCCTAAGTAGATGAGTGGATAAAGAAAATGTAGTATATATACACAATGGCATTCTATGCCTCTAGCAGAAAGAATGACATTTCCCCAGTCATAAGGAAATGAAAGGACTTTGAAAAAAAATCATACTAAGTGAAGTGAGCCAGACCCAAAGAAACATAGACTCTATGATTTCCCTCATTGGGAATAGTTAGTACATGTCCAGGATAATCCTAGCAGAAGATCACAAGAGCTCAATAGCTATGTCTATATGAACACATAAGATGATGCTAAGCGAAATGAACTCCAAATTATGAAAACAAGTGGTTTATCATTGTTGTTACTGTCAACATACCATGTAAAATTGTGCCTTTTTCTTTTGTCTTTCTTCACCATGGTTTTATCCCTGATGTCACTGTAACTGATTTTGGTATCCTGGGTACTGTATATATGTTTATTGGAACTAGGGAAGGGAAGGGGAACATCAATATGGTAAGAGAAAGGATAAAAGACAAACCAACACAACAGCAATACTTACAAAACTATATGCTGTAAACTAATTGTACAACAAATGGGGTGAGGAAGGAACTAGGGAAGGGAGAAGGGGGAGTAAAATGAGGGAGGAGGTAACAAGTTGGATAAGAAATGTACTCACGGGAGGAGGAAGGGGGGTATGAGGGACAAGGTAACAAACAGTACAAGAAATGTATCCAATGCCTAACGTATGAAACTTTAACCTCTCTGTACATCAGTTTGATAATAAAAATTTGAAAGAAAAAAAAAGAAATGTACTCACTGCTTTATGTATGAAATGGTAACCCTTCTGTACATCACTTTGACAATAAAGAAATAAAAGAAACAAAAAATATTACTAATTATGCTCAGGTTCTATTTGAAAATCTAGGTATTCAAAACACATTCAACTTGAAAAAAGAAGTTAACAAGAACTGTGAGTGTGAACTTGTCCTGTTTCAGTACTAGAAAAAATAGAAATATAATATTGTATACCTAAAAAAGTAATAATCATAAAAGTAACTAATATGAGCTAAGTATATTTCATTTATTACTTATAACAACTCTACAAGATCATTGCTATCATCCTACAGAATCACAATACCATCTTTTTTGTTTGTTTGTTTGTTTGTTTGTTTTGTTTTTGTTGCCAGTCCTGGGGCGTGGACTCACGGGCCTGAGCACTGTCCCTGGCTTCTTCCCGCTCAAGGATAGCACTCTGCCACTTGAGCCACAGCGCCGCTTCTGGCCGTTTTCCGTATATGTGGTGCTGGGGAATCGAACCTAGGGCCTCGTGTATCCGAGGCAGGCACTCTTGCCACTAGGCCATATCCCCAGCCCACACAATACCATCTTTATCATCTTTATTGTACCTCTTTTATCTAGTAGGAAATGAAAGCTCAGAAATGTTTCAGAAAACTTTCTCAGGTATATAACTCTACAAAAGCTTGAATAAAAACTTGAACCCATTTGTATAATTCCAAATAACTTTTCCTTTCTCTCACACCATGCTATAGAGGAATACAAAACATTTTTTTAAAAGCTCACATTCAGAACATCATCAATAATAGAAACTACACATATACATAGGACGTTGAAAGTAGTTATAACTGTGATATATCACTTGTTTCCATATCATGGAGTTCATTTCACTTAGCATCATCTTATGTGTTCCTAATCTGAGTATATTGGAAACCGTGTTTACTGGTATTGGAAGTAGGAAATTCAAAGGGAATACCAAATTCGAGAGACACAGGGTAAAAAAAGAGAAATAACTACAAAAGCAATACTTGCAAAACTGTTTGGTGTAAGTGAACTGAACAACTGGGCGGGGGGGAGGGAAAGGGGGGGAGGGAGGGGGGCATGAGGGACAAGGCAACAAACAGTACAAGAAATGTATCCAATGCCCAACGTATGATACTGTAACCTCTCTGTACGTCAGTTTGAAAATAAAAATTTGAGAAAAAAAAAAAAAAAAAAAAAAGCTCACATTCAGGGCTGGGGATATGGCCTAGTGGCAAGAGTGCCTGCCTCATATACATGAGGCCCTGGGTTCGATTCCCCAGCACCACATATACAGAAAATGGCCAGAAGTAGTGCTGTGGCTCAAGTGGCAGAGTTCTAGCCTTGAGCAAAAAGAAGCCAGGGACGGTGCTCAGGCCCTGAGTCCAAGCCCCAGGACTGGCAAAAAAAAAAAAAAAAAAAAAAGCTCACATTCAAATATGAAAAGATGATAGGGGATAATTGTACTTACAAAGGAATTTGTTCTAAGTAAAGAAATGCCACATGTATTTCTACTGTGATTTGAAAAATACTTGTAATTTCTAGCAATATATGTGATATGCATGTCCCTTAATGTGATTTTAAGATGATATACTTTCCAAGCAATAATTAGTGATACAATCCTAATAAGTAAGAAAATAAAGGATTTCCACAAGTAGAAATTGTAATTTGAAAAAAAAAAACTCAAAGAATTGAAGTGTCTCCTGGTACAAGCTAAACAAGAGAGAAGAAAAGAAAAGAGAGGATAAAGAAATAAACCCACACAGCTACTGCCATCTGAGTTTTGGCCAAGGCACCAAAAATATATTGGAGAAAACATAGACTTTCCAACAAATGGTACTGGGAAAATTGAATATTGATATGTAAAAGACTGAAACTAAATAACTATTGTACCCTGTACAAAAACCAATTCAAGACAGATAATACATCTTAATGTAAGACCTGGAATTTTGAAACTACTACAGGAAAATATAAAGGAAAGGTTAGAAAACATGGATATAGGCACCTTTTTTCTAAATAAGACTCCAGCTACCCAGGATATAAGAATAAAAACTGAAAAATAATATTAAAGCAAATTCAAAAGTTTCATCATAACAAAGGAAATCTTGGTTAACTACTCAATAGATGAAAGATTAATATCCAGAATATATAATGAGCCCATAAAAATCCAACACCAAAAGAACCAATAATCTACTTAATAAATGGGCAAACGATTTGGACAGTTCTCAAAAGTACAAATGGTGAATAAATACATGATAAAATGTTCACTATCCTTATCCATAAAGAAAATACAAATAAAATTACACTGACATTCCATTACACCCTGGTCAGAACAACAATCGTCAAGCAAATAAACAACAAATGCTGGTAAGGATGGAGGCAAAGCTCAAAGACTTGCTGGGAGTGTAAACTAGTACAACTACTATGGATGTCTGTATAGAGTTAATGGAGACTCATCAAAAAAAAACAAGAATAGACATACCTTATGATCTTGGTAACGTGATGTCCTGCTATACCACTCTTAGGCATATATCCAGAGGAATGTAAATCAACATACAAAAGAGAAATCTATACACACACACACACACGCACACACATATTTACAACAGCTGTGCAATCAGCCTAGCTTCCCAATAACTGATGAAAGGATAAAGAAAATGTAGTTCAAATACATAGTTGAGTATTGTTCATCCATAAAGAACAAAATTATGTTGCTTGTAGACAAATGGATAGAATTATAGATCACCAATGTGCTGCAGGATAAGCCAAGCTCAAAAAGCCAAATATTGAATGTTTTCACTCATATGCAGTTCTAGACCTAAGATGGTGGTGATGATTATAATAATGATAATAGTATAAAAGTGGGACTGTTTAGGACTTCAATAAGAGAAGATGGCAAAGGAGAGTGTAACTGAAGGGTGAAAAGGAGTAGTTTAAGTATGTGTATCTCTCTCTCTCTCTCTACATATGTGTGTGTGTGCATGTGTGTGTGTATATGTGAAATGTCAAATAGAACAATTCAGCATTTCAGCATTACTGAGTACTAGAAGTACCAGAAAGTCCAATATCCTTGTCCTATGTGTTACTTGCTGATAAAATTTACATAAAAATTCTTAAATGAAAAAGAGAAGTCAACTTAGCACATATGTACAACTATATTAAAACTTATATAGAGCAAAGATATAGTGATATATTCTATTTTTCTCTAAGTTGCTTCCTAATAAAAATTCTCATGAACATTTAAGCACTGCTATGACTATCATATAATATTTTTATTATGTAAGTTCTCTTCTTCATTTTTGCTATTAAATGACCTTATTCCCTATAGTTATGGACTGCATTGTGCCTCACTCCTAAAGTTCATATATCAGAGCCCTCACTCTGAATTTGACTATGTTTGAAGACAGCCTTTAAGGTGACAATTAAAATCAAAAGAGATCATAAGATATAGTCAGGCTCTGCACCAACTGTTCTCTTTATAAGAGGAAGAAACTCTACGGCTACCTACATACAAAGAGGCACAAGAATCTTGGTCTTACGGACTCTAGAACTTTAAGAAGATAAATTTCTGTTATTAAAACTGCCTGTGAGAATTTGTATGGCAGTCCTAACAGATTAATACATCCTAAATACATTTATTTCAAATGAATTATATTACCATATTGAATAGCTTTAAAGAATTATATGCAAATAACCTGGTTTAAGTTCATTACCAACATTGTTTTAAAGTTATTTATTAATTTCAAAGTTGTGTAAACAATAGGTAACAAACACTACACGTAATAAAATATTAGATCAACTACAGGACAGTCAATAAATTTAAAGTTTTAGCAAGGACTTATTTTTAATTTAACAGAGTTAATGAAGGGAAAAATAAAAGAAGAAAACATTTTCTGCTCTTTTTGCATGAAATAGGAGTTAAAAGATTTCATCAGGACAGTTTAGATACAACAGATTAGGTGGCCAAAGCTAACAGGACAGATGTTGGGTATGCAGAAATGTAGCAGTTCTTGGAAAAATGACAATAAAAGACCTATCTATATTTTATATAGATATCATTATAATAATAACCTTATTACAAAAAGGAAATAGAAGGTGCAGTTAGAGATCAAAGTCACTGCATAAAATTTTATGACAAGACTTCACAACCATTTATTATATATGTAGGTTTTTTATGAACTTACAGTATTTCATTTGTGTTTTTACCTGATTTCATTACAGATTCCCTGGGAGCAAATAAAGATATGATTATAAAATAATATGCTCTATAACCAGCATCTAAACAGTATCTCATAAACTTAATAGTTTTTCAGCTGATATATAAGGCCCCTTCCAATAAATGTTTATGAAAAAGTTGTTTAAACTTTAATGAGCGTATTAAAAGAAAATCACCTAGAAAAATATAAAATCTTCTGAGACTGTTCAAAACTAACAATGTGGAAAGAAGTTTTTCTTACCACTATTACATTTAAAAAAGAGGATGTAAGTTGTTACAAGTAATGACAATAGTATAGGATATATTCAATTTCCTTTCATATATGCATACATATATAAAGCTTTCGTTCATATCTTTACTAACAAAGAAGGAAGAATAATTTAGGAATGATATTGCCTTCAATAATATTCTACTTAAATACATACTAGTTTTAGGGGAAAACAAACCACTTACGTTTGCAGTTTTATAGTTCCTTTTAACTCTCACATAGCTGGCCAAGTGGTAGATTATATAACGTTATTGATTTGATATGTTAAAATTGGCTTTTTATTATTGTGAATTTCTATTATTTCCACTATTACAAAGATGTTTAGTCCATGCTCAGCCCAAAGCAGTGGAATTATTTGTAACTATAAATTTTTTTGTTCTTTGGTCTATATTGTACCAGACAAAATAATACATATTCTAAAATTAGAGGGCTGAATACAAAGTAGTAAAAGGAACTTAAAGGGAATCAATAATGAAATCAGGTTTAAGGGAATGCAAGGAACTACACCTTCAATGCAATTAAACTGATGTACTATTAACATTCCATTAAATTAACATTTAATCCCATTAATTAACATTTAATATGACATTAATAGAAGCACATCAGGACAGATTTCCCTTCTAATTATCTATGTCCTAAAAGAAATATATTTATTTAATATATCATTAGAACTCATAATCAATGGAATAGCTAGTGAAGACAGTGTTTAGAAGAAATACCAAATTTGAGGCATATAGTACTTATAAAGTTACTTGAGTTTGCACTACAATGTTACTTTATGGTATTGTTCAACTTTATTTTAAAATAAATACAATTATATTTGTATAACAAAATTCTTCAGGAACTCACACACACACACACAAAAAAAACTTTAAACTTTTGTTGATATGGTCAATTTCTAAATTATTGAAGTTTTCTTCATGACAGGAACACTTCAGAAAAGTGATTTCAGTAGGCCCCTAAGCCATAAATGAATAGTTTATCCTGCCCTCACTCCCTACACACACACACACACACACACTCTCTCTCTCTCTCTCTCTCTCTCTCTCTCTCTCTCTCTCTCTCTCTCTCTCTTTCTCTCTCTCTCTCTGTTACTCAATAGAATGTACCTTCTACTGGTTCATTGGTTTCTCCTTTTAGACTCAGCATCCTGAGGAAGCCATTGGAAAGAGTAGAGAAAATCCCACGGATGAAATATCTCTGTTGTTCAGATTCCACTGCTCCCATTGAAGATGGCAATGATCTAATAAACCTGTGACTGCTATGGGGTTCTGGCTCTGAAACAGATCTGTTGAATGGAGCTCGAAGTGAAGAGGAGTTGAAAAAGTTCAGCTTCTCTGATGATATTCCACAGACCTCATTAGTAAAAGCAGCATTATTACTGTCCATCTCTGGCAAAACCTTTTGCTGTAGTTCATCTAGGTCTCCTTTGTTATTTTGCAGTCTCTCTTCTTTGCTCCTTTTCTTCCTAAAGCCAGGATATTTTTGCCATCTATAAGTACCCAGTGACTTTTCCAAATTGGAAACAGCATATTCACTTTTCTTCTTGCTTTTCACTGGACCACACCATGGATAAGTATTTAAACTTGTTTCTATCTCTGAATTTGCATAAGCAGGTTCTGACAAAGATCTTCGAAAACTTGGAGGACAAGATGATGTTTGTTTCTTAAAGATGTTTATCTTCCACAACTCCATTTTTTAACAACTTCTCTAAATATAAGCTTCCTCTACTCTGCAGCCGTTGCAGTTGAACCAAACTTGTCCGAACAGTCCAAAACATTTAACTGCTTAAGCAGCTTTCTTTGTGTGGCTTTGAACCACAGCAGATGTTGCTGCTTAAGAACTGGTGTCATATTATTACCCCATTTTCCCAGATCTCTGAAATTTCAGCACCACCTAAAATCCTCTTGCTTAAAGTAAATTATCTTCAGAATACAAAGTAAAGTTTCCCAAAAGATCTTCACTCTTCTTGTAGAAGGTATCATTTCTGTACTGTTTTTAGGAAATTTTTTTTTAAATATAGAGTGAAATAGGAAAAAAGAAAAACCACAAACACCTTTATGGACCACCAGTAATTAAATGTTCACCATGTAAATGACAATGGATTAAAAATAGATTGTGAAAGTACTTAAGCTGATGGCCTCACTTTATAGAAGAAAAAGGAAAAAAACCTGCCTACAAGCGTATTTTGGAGTGACAACTCTTCAGAAGGTCTACTTTTCAGAATTTAATTTTAAGCAAATTCATGCTATTTGTACTACAATCTCTCTTTAAATTAATAATTGTACCTGTTACTAACAGATAAAAACATACAATATTTTTTCAAGTCAATCCACTGCAAAAGGAAAAATAATAGAAAGAAAGCCACAACTTAAGGCCATATATAATACAGACAAATTTTTAAAAGATAAATGGGTAGAAAATTAAAAGCATAAAGGGTATTTACTATGAACAACAGTAAAAAACAAAAAACAAAATCGAACCCATGGACTCACAATAGCTACACAAAACTCAACAACTGAGCTTCAGCCTAAGCTTCTAAAAAAGGAAAATCTTGAGGCAAGTTCTTGTGGCAACTGGAAACATAGGAAAGGAAATACTTAAATAATTTCTAGAAGGGAAAAGTTTGCTATGCAAATCTAATTGGAGTTAAGTTGGCTGGAAAAATATTCCCTATCTGTTTAACCAGAGAAATTCCTTTCTTTATTCATCTCTGTGCCCCTTTCAACAGTTTTTAAAGAGCTTACTACCTAAAATTTGGTTAAAGTAAATGCCTTATACTGAACCAAGATCATGAATGCCAAGTTTTTGGCTAGTGATACTTTTTTCAACTGCCTGCTCATAAACCCCTAAAAATAAGGGTTTCAAATGGAAAGCCTGACAGACTTCAGACCACCAATAAAAGATACATAATAGAGCAATTAGTTACTTCATGAGTGGTATAAAAATCATTTCATCTGGCAAACTGAAAACTTGCATTTACTTATAGAAAGTACACAATAAAAAACAGTTCTCACACTGGCATTCACTATTGCTGAAACAGTATTAACTTATCTGTTGTTGCAACATATTAAAATGTTCTATTATATCAATTTTCTCAAAGCAAGAGCCTCACTTTCATTTGTTTGCAGTCTCTAAAGTTATGCCACCATCTATAAAGAAATGCTGACAAACTTGGCTTTCTTAGAGGGATATATCAAATTACAGGACCTAACTAATAAGCACAGTCTCTGTAATACCTGCTTCCAGAAGAATCAAGTTTAAGGCCATCCTGGGATACATATCAAGACCCAACATAAAAACAAACAAAAAGAAGTGGATCTTGTACTCATAAAAAATCATTAAAATCCCTTTTAAAATATGCATATGTGAATTTATACAAGGACACAATAAACATTATGTTCTAATCTCTCTTTATGGCAGATCATATCATCCACAAAATTTAATAGAAAGCAGACCTAAATGTAAAATATAACATAATAAAGCTGTTAAAAGAAACATGAGAAGAGCTTCTCAATTTTTCTAGGGAGTACGAAAAGATTTCTTAGTATACAGAAAACAATACCTGTAATAGGAAAACATTATATGCCTTCATAAATATAAACCAAGGACTATGAAGTTCTATCACTTTTAAATGAAAATTGTTTTACTTTTAAGGAGTCTTAAGAAAGATGAATAAAAGCAATACATAATTTTGTATGTCATCCTAAATAGGATTTTTATTCTGGAAATACATAATATATAAATATATACTATGGACTCGATAATAGAATTATCAATGTTGTTGAATTTATATTTTAGTACTTGTACTTTGATAATGTAAGAGAGTGTTCTCCTTCTTAAGAAATACATAAAAGGGGATCCAGGGACATGGCTGACGTGGTAGGATTCTTGTTGTGCTTCCCTGGCATGTAAAGGTCCTGGGTTAATCAATAGTACAGCTGAATGAGTGACTGAAGACATGAGAGAGGCAGATATAAAGAGACAGAAATATAGACAGAAGTGTATAATGAGATAAAAGGACAGCGTTTCCAGCTTGCTCTCTAATGATTCAGGGGAAAAAAACTGCATGTAAATCACAAATTATGATAAAACAAGTAACCAAAATGTACATAATTACTGAATACTTCTGCAAATTTTCCACAGATGTGAAATTACATTAAAAGATTTCACAAGTAAATTTTTTTTAATATTTCACATTTTTCTTTGAGTCTATATAGACATTTTTATTATTAATACTTGAGTATACCCTGCTGAGAGTATTTTTGAGGATTAAAAAAATATCTAGTTTCATAATTTTCAGTAGGAAAAGAAGTTGATCAAGAGCATCCCATTAAAATAGCTCAGTGGAAAATTAAACTATGCCTACAATTTTGAGAAATTTGCATAGGAGGAATAAAACTTAAATCCTGAAATCAACAGATTAAAATTCAGACAATATTAAGTTAGAAAACATTCCTACATACCAAATAGGTGGTTAATGCTAAGATTAATTAGGCATTTCTAAACTCATCAGCTCAATCCTGTGCTAGGACTAAAGGAAGAAAAAAGAACAGGACAAACACTATCTCTACCTTCTTGGTACTTGGGGCTTTCGTAAAAAGGGGTAAACAGGGCATTAGGGAACTATGTAACGAGGACTTTTATGTAGTCTAAAGCATAAATGATGGAAGCAATTTCTTTTGAAATTCTTTTCATCCACAATGTATGTGACCAAAATGCAATATGCAGTCCTAAAAATCATCACACAAGGCAAAATTACACAGCAAAATCATGGAGTGATTCTGCAAAAAATATGGGGAAGATGAGCTTAGAAACTTTGACAATAACAAATTTTAAAAGACAGGAAGCCAATAGAAGATGTTGTACTATTTCCTATGCCAAATGCTGTAAAACTTATAAATATCAAATTAATGTGTCATGTTAGTTTTTTTAACCCTGAAGTTTGCTTGTGGAAGTAGGCATTGGAACAGTTGCAGCTTCTGGATTTCTGTAAAGTTGTGGAGGGAATGTATCTGAAATCAGAAGAACAGCTTAACACTTTAACACTATATAGTTGGCTGAATGTGGCTCAGAATACAATGTGGAAAACAGGTGGTTGGTAATTGTTTAAGATGTATGCATTTTCAGTATTCCTACATTACTTGGTTCCGCTGGATATAGTTTTTTCTTGTTTAAGGAGTGTTTCTCACAAATAACACATAAGCCAACACAAAATTCATATAGTGCTCAAATTGTTCCCTTCTATCAATTGTCTAATAGAAATCTTTGCTTTCAGAACAAGTATTATGCCTGATTGTACTTCCTCTTCTCTTCCATACAGAGGGTGTGGTTAAACCAAGAAAAAAAAGATCAACAAGAGACCCTGTCAGTGCAAGGCACAAATAACAGCAGGGGGAGGGAAAAATAGCTCCTACCCTTAGAAAATTCAACTCTTTATTTCAAATGTCTTTTATCCTCCTTCTTCCTCCTCTCTTAATCAGAATAATAAAAAATGAAGGACCAGACTCCTTATGTGAGTATGTGTTTATGTTGAACACAAAGGACCAGTCTCCTAAAAACAAAGCAAGAGATTTACTTTCAGTCAGTGCTCCTCACATGACAATTTGTGGATGAAATCACTGGAGATCTTACTAAAATGTTTATGTGATATACAGGCCTGTGATATCAGGCCTGAAATTCTGCATTTTTAAGCAACTACATAATACTTATATTACTGCTCCATAGACAAACTTGTGCAGAGTAAACTGTAGGTAGATTTTAAACTAAGAGTGTACAAAACTTCCCGACAATTTGGTCAGGTTCACCAAAATAGATAACTCTATTGAGATTGAGAGACAAGCTGAAAACATAAGCCTGAAATGTTTCTCTGACATGATACATATACGTGTATAGAGAGACCTATGCAATGTTCTTGGAAGTGTGTTAAGAATCAAAAAGATAACAATCCCAGCCAAATATTCCTTTGAGACAGAAAAGATAATAATATATTAACAAACAAATTACAATAAGAAAATCTGACAATCAGCACTTCCACTCTTACCCAATGCATGTAACCATATTTCTTAATGGAAGAAAAAGAAGTAAATGCTAATGACTATCAGTAGGAAAGTGACTAAGTCATAATACATAATGATACAAAAAGAAACACACATGCATTTATACATGTCACAAGAACACACATTTACAAGTAATTAGATATGGGTAGTAGAGCTGCAAAATCATCTTAGACCTTTCCTTTTGTTCTGTCCATTCTGAGGCTTGAACTTTGGGCCTGGGCACTGTCTCTGAGCTTTTTTGCTCCAGTCTAGCACTCTACCACTTGAGCCACAGCTCTATTTCCAGCTTTCTGATGATTAATTAGAGATTAAGTCTCATAGACTTTCCTGCCTGGCCTGGCTTCAAATTGCAAATGGACAGATCTTAACCACCAGAGTAGCTAGGATTATAGGTGTAAGCCACCAGTACCTGGGGGACTTTTACATTTTTTATTTTTAACCATGAATATATACTACATTCATAAGAACAAGAATAACATTATATGGAAAGAGATCCAAGAGATAGGAGAGTACAGCAAAATACGTAGGAAGTAGGACATAATCCTACTTCTGTTAAAGATGTTCATTATGATGTTACCATATGCATAATGGAATAATATGCACAGAGAACACCTGCTATTTTCTTTTAGATTGAAACTATAATAAATTTCAATACCATTCATTTCTGTAACACATGAAATTTTATAATGAGTATTTTTCTTCTTCTATAAAGCAAAAAGATTTAATAAATACATATTTAAAATCTACTCATAGCAAAAACAAAAGCTATAGCTAGGTGCTGGTGGATCACAATTGTAATCCTAGCTACACAGGAGGCTAAGATCTGAGGATTTCAGTTCAAAGCCAGCCAGGGCAGAAATGTCTGTGAAACTTATCTCCAATAAACTACTCAGAAAAAGCCAAAAGTGGAGCTGTGGCTCAAGTGGCAGAGTGCTAATGTTGAGCAAAAGTAGCTCAGGGACAGCACACAGGCCCAAAGTTCAAGCCCCGGGACTGTGGGGGTGGAAAAAAAGAAAGAAGCCTAACAAACCCCACTAGCCTACAGATTCTGAATTAGAGAACAAAGAACTGAACACAAATCAATCTTAGCCAGATCTTTCATATTATAAATAATCCATCAAAGCCAGAGAAAAGAATTGTCTACAGTTGTTGAGCTAACAGCACAAAGACAAAAATACTGGTATAAATGATAAAATCATTTTTCATTCCTTTTTTTTTTTTAAAGTGGTGGTACTTATGTTGAAACTGAGCACCTTGTGCTTGCTAGGTTCCAGGCAGGTTGTCTAGCAGTTGAGCCACACCCTAGCTAATATTTAAAATAGGATATTAATTTCTCATTGTGTCCTTATATATTTATTTCAAGGAAATATAAAAAAGTAGAGATGAAATGTCAAAACTTGAGCTTTCTCATTTACAAACAGGCTGTTACTACTTTCTATCTTACGACACGCTTTTTCTGTGTAAGAATCTTATTATACATATCCTACATGATCTTTTTGTATTAGAAGACACAAGCCATGGTACAATTAACCAATAAAGCTCTATAATTCTGTTACTAGATCAAGAGAGTACATACCTCTCAGGTCAACTTATAAAATGCTTTAAAAGTTCATTTATATTAACCAGGAGACATCTTTGAAAAATATAAAGTCTTTGTTTATACAAAGCTAAGTAATTAATAACAAAACATCCCCTTCCCATCTCCTATCGCCAGAGCACATCTGCTTCCCGATGGAATACTTCCTGTGGTAAAAATGAGATCCTTTCTAGTATTAAAACTAAAGGGCACACCTGACACGTACACAACCACTTCTCATCTAAGAGACAAAGGGCCAAAAAATTTTTAAAAGATAAATGTTGAAATCAATAGCTTTAAAAGAAAAGTTTTAAATAAAAACAAAACGTGGAAACCTTTGAATCCTCATCCCATAATTAGGTTTTATTTTATTTTTAAAAATGAAAGTTCCTAATGCTCCTCCAGCCTCTCTAATCACAACGTCTCTTCACCTCTGAGGTTCATTCTTTTCTACTTAGTGTCTACATTTCAAATTTGGATCCTTGGCACCCTCTGCTTATTTGCTTGCCACATGTATCACTCACAGTTGCCATCCCTACTTATAATGCCAATTTAGACCTTGTCTTCTTTCAGAAATATATGTATACATTCAATTTAACATTTTCTAGTCTTCTCAAAATGTATAAAATCTAACCTGTGATCTTTGGGTGGGAACGAGAGAGATGAGAGAATGAGGGAAGGGATAATACTGATCAAGATAAACTGCACACATAAACTGCCATATTGAATTGAAACTCCTTTGTACAACCATTTAAATATTTTAAAAATTAAGATTATTTGACATGAAAAAAATCTGGTCCCATTTCAGTGTTCTTAATTCTAATGAATGGTACTATCTCCATCCAGCTATATAACCCCAAATATTAGTACCCTCTCTCACTTCCTTCCTTCCTAGGTATTACATAAATTTACCTACTTCTCACCACCTCCCCTAAATCTAGCATCATCCCTTACCTGAATTACCTTATGCTCCTAAATTCATCTAGTTACATCTACTATGGTCACCTGTAACCTATCTTTTCCTACTTTAGTCAGAATATATTCAAGCCAAAGCAGAGAGAGCAAATGCATGCCTGTAATCTCATCTATTTGGAAGGCTGAGCTCATCTGAGTTCATGAGTTTGAAAACAGCCAATAAGAACCATGCTCAAAAAATAAATTAACTAAAATAATAAATAAATGACAGTATAATTTTAAAACAAGAATAATCTTCAAAATACAAATTTACTACATCTTGTTTAAAGCCTTTTAATGGCTTCCCACTACTTTTATAATTAAAACAAAATTCCTTAATATATACACTGGTTCCTTCTATTACACACCTTCAGGTTCTTAGAGAATCCTTTCAGTCCTTCATAGGTATCATTCTCCTTATCACAGTGCTCTTGCTCAACCTACTCCCTCTCCTAGAATGTTTAAGACCTCCATTAGAAACATGAATCAGATGTCAAGCGAGTTGTTACGTTCTGAGAAAGACTCTCTGGCTAGGTAAAATTTCTCTGTTACAAGTCTTTATACTAGCATTTCTCCAATACAGCTAAAGCTGTATTTATGTATTTCCTTGAGAAACAACTGATCAATTCCTGTTTTAGTCACGAGGCTATATATAATCCCATGCCTGACTTCATATTCAACATCTACTCCAGTGCTTACCAAATGCTAAGCAAACAGTATTTGTTGACTCAAATAATAAAAAGATCTACTATGGAGGCTGGGAATATGGCCTAGTGGCAAGAGTGCTTGCCTCGTATACATGAAGCCCTGGGTTCGATTCCTCAGCACCACATAAATACAAAATGGAGAGAAGTGGCACTGTGGCTCAAGTGGCAGAGCACTAGCCTTGAGCAAAAAAGAAGCCAGGGACAGTGCTCAGACCCTGAGTTCAAGACTCAGGACTGGCAAAAAAAAAAAAAGAACTAATACAAAACAAACTTCAGAGTAGTAGTGAGAAAAGTCAGTCAGCACTTATTCAACATTATCTCTGGTACCATGACAATTACACAGAAATATAAATCAAAAGGGTGACAGGGAGTAGTCAAACTTTAGAGAGATTGTATTGTACCAAATATATGTTTCTTAAAAGATATTGGCACAAAAAAAAAGATATTGGCACAGAATTAATAGAGAAAAAAGAAAAGAATGTTGTGAAATCAAAGGAGAACAAGAGGAGGCAAAAATTAGTTTGACTTGTTAGGGCAGTTTAATAAATGTATACACTATTTCCTGGCTTTTCAGGATGTTATTAATTCGTTTTAATACCACAATTACTATTTAGAGAAAAAAGTTAAAACCATAAAATATATTTTTGGGCCCTCAACAAGTTTAATAGGTTCCTTAATAAATATACTTAGAAAAAATAATAATATTGTGTGCACCTTACATAAACATTAAAATTAAACATCTGATAATCAGGTAACTGGTTCTAATGTAGACACAGCTAAGCACCAGAAAGTGAGGATTTTGGTGGCAGGAATTAAAAATATTTTGTTATTTGGATTAAGACTGTAGTTCAGTGTTGTATAGTAGTATACTGCTTTCCTGGCGCAAGGTCTAGGTTTTGAACCCCAACACTACAAGAACAAAGAAAAAATAAACTGTTATTCTAAAATATTGTACTACTTTTGAAGTAATAGTGTTATTTAAAAGTAGAGTTGCATTAGTGGTAAATATATATTACAGATCCAAGGACAGCCTATTTAAAAAGTAAGAAACATAATTAAGACACTATATGAGACAAAATGGAGCTAAATAAAATGCTCAACTAAAACCATACAAATGCACAAAAATGGGCTGGGAATGTGGATTAGTGGTAGAGTGCTGGCCTAGCATGCATAAAGCCCTAGGTTTGATTCCTCAGTACCACATAAACAGAGAAAACTGGAAGCAGTGCTATGGCCCAAGTGGTAGAATGCTAGCCTTGAACAAAAGAAGCTCAAGGAGTGTCCAGGTACTGAGTTCAATACCCAGGACTAGCCAAAAAAAAAAGACTACAAATTACAAGCCCACAAAATAAACTTTTTTTTTTTTGGCCAGTTGTGAGGCTTGAACTCAGGGCTTGAGCACTGTCCCTGGCTTCTTTTTGCTCAAGGCTTGTACTCTGCCACTTGAGCCATACCGCCACTTCTGGCCGTTTTCTATATATGTGGTACTGAGGAATTGAACCCAGGGCTTCAAGTATACGAGGCAAGCACTCTTGCCACTAGGCCATATCCCCAGCCCCAAAATAAACTTTTTTAAAATGCACAAAAATAACAAGAACAAGGAAAATAAAGGGAAAAAATTAATAAGTGTGATAATAATTCAAACATCAATCTTTACACAAAAGATGGGCTAAATACACTGATTAAAAGATATGTTGTCAGAGTAGATCAGAACAAAAATATATCATCTACAAGAAACCCATTTTGAGTATAAAAATAAATATAGACTGAAGAAAGAGAGAGATCCTGCTGACAGAAATAAGAGGAAAACTATAGTTGTTATAGCAATCTCACACAAGTTAGATTTCAGAAGAATGAAAACTATTAAGGATGAAAGAGAGAATTACATACAGATAAAGAAGTCAATTCTCCCCCAAAAGACTTAACAAATCATGACCTGTATGTATGGAACAAAGCCTCATGATCACAGTCCATTCTGCAATGATCAAGAAAGTCACACTGTGAACATTCACAGGTACTATCCTCTATAACTCTACTCTCTTCCTGATTCTGTCTTGGTCACCAATGTGTATGCAACCAATTCTGTTAAAATTTTGACTCCCTTTGCTCCTTCCCTATCCTGCTCTCTCTTGCCTACTCTGCTTTCTTCTTTTGAGATATGGGGTAATAAAAACAGTTGCAAGGAAAAACTGGCAAATTCACCATTATCACTGGAGATTCTATATCCCTCTGCTACAAATGGACAGACAGATCCAGCAGGAAGTAAATCAGTATATTATAGTTGAATTTGATACCATTAATCAACTGAATATAAATGGTATCCCTAGACAATTTCTGCCAACAACAGCAGAATCCACATTCTTTGCAAACTCACATGGAACACTGAGCAATCACATTTTGGGCTACAAGATATACCCTGGAAATTTTTAAATGATAGCAATCATCACTACTCTCAGACCACACAGAACTAAACAAGAAATCAATACCAAGACAGCCAGAGCTGGGAATATGGCCTAGTGGTAAAGTGCTCGCCTCGTATACATCGAAGCCCTGGGTTCGATTCCTCAGCACCATATATAAAGAAATGTGTAGAATGGACTGACACTTTGGAAAATAGCATATCATTCATTTTTAAAAACTACTTTTTAATTTAATGTTTAATTTATTTAATGTTATTTTTATCACATTTTATACTGTATATGCTTTTTAGAACTGTACAAAATAGGTTTCATTGTGCTATTTTAAACATGCACATAACATAATCATATTCACACCCTTAATACTCTCACATCTTTTCCCCACTTCTCCTCTTCCCCATTAGTCCCCGTTCTATTTTCCTGTGTCCTTTCCTTTTTCCTCTTCTTTCCTAGAGATTAACCTATGAGAGAAAACATTTCAAGAATTGTCTCTCTGAATAATTTGGCTTAACATTATGAGCTCCAGTTCCATTTAAATCCTCAGAAATGGCATGGTTGCACTGTTTTATATGGCTGAATAAGTATTCCTCTGTGTATATACATGCCATTTTTTCTTTATCTATGCATCATTGAATGTACACTTAGGTCAATTCCATCCCTTTGTTATTGTGGGGCCAAAAAGATCATGAATATGCAGGTATCTCTGTTGTATGCTGACTTTGATCCCTTCAGGATTAAAGAAATACAGCTGGATCATGTGGTAAATCTTCATTATAACGATTTGAGAAACCTCCATACTGAGTTTCACAGCAACCAGACTAACTTACAATCCTACCAGCAATATATAAAGATTCCTTTTCTCATTTTTTAGCATTTTTTTTGGTTTTGGTGTTCCTTTTTGGGGGAGGAGGGGTCCCTGTACCTCTTTGTGTCCAAGGCTAGCATTCTACCACTTGAGCCAAAATGCCACTTTGGCTTTTTTCTGAGTAGTTTATTGGAGATAAAGAGTCTCACAGACTTTCCTGTCAGGACTGGCTTTGAACTGCAATCCTCAGATCTCAGCCTCCAGAGTGGGATGAGCCACCAGTGCCCAGCTGATTTTGCTGTTTCTGATGACAGCTATTCTAGCTAGAGTGAGAAGACATCTCAATGATTTTTTTTGCTTTGCATTTCTCTTGATATCTAAAGATGATGAACACTTCTTGTGTGTGTGTTTATTAGCTATTTATAGACTTGGTTGTTTTTCTGTTTTGTTTTTGTGCCAATACTGGAGCTTGAACTCTGGGCCTCATGGTCTCAATTGGCTTTTTCAGTCAAAATTGACAGTGTCCGGCTTGAGTGATACCTTCACTTCTGGCTCTTTGCTGGTTAATTGGAGATAAGAATATCTTGGTTTGGTCTGCCCAAGCTAGCTTCGATCTGTGATCCTCATAGCTCAGCTCCTGAGTAGCTAGGATTACATGTGTGAGCTACTGGTACCCAACTTGTAGGTCTACTTTTGAAAAATGTTGCTTTAGGCCATGCAATGACTTGAATACTTGCTCTTTCTGTTTTGTTTTTTAGTTTTTAACTTTTCCTGGACAGTAATCCATTGTCAGATGAATAAAATGATGTTCTCCAATTCTGGAAGATTTCTTGTTAATTGTCTCCTTTGTTATGCAGCAGTGTTTAATCTGATTTAATCCCATTTGCCAATTCTTATTATTTCCTGAGATACTGGATCTCTATTCAGAAAGTCTCTCCCTATTGCCTATAATCTTGATTTGCTTCCTCTATGTTTCCCTCTAGTCATTTCAAATTTTGACGTTTTATATTATGACCCTTGATCAATTTTTATTTTGTTCAAAGTGTGATATAGAACCCCAGTTTAAATCTTCTACTTATGGATATCCAATTTTCCCAGCACCTATTGTTATCGAAGTTAACTTTTCTCCAAGGTTATGTTTTTACACTTTTATTGAGAGTCAGACTGCTATTACTGAGTTTATTTCTGGGTCCCCTACTCTATTCTACTTGTTGGTCCATACTGTGTCCATACTGTTTTTATTTTAATGCTGCTCTTGTTACTATTTCTCTGTAGTATCAGGATGGTGATACTTCCAGCATAGCTTTTTACTCAAGATAATTTTGTGACTATTCAGGGCTTCTTGTGTTTCTACATGAATTTTAGGATTTTTTCTAGTTCTGTGAAAAATGTTACCGGAATTTTTAGGGAAGTGCACTGAATTAGTAATCAGAAAAGATCAGTGGTTGCCAAGGGTTAGTGTTAGGGTGCTGGGAATAACTTATAATGAATAGGCACAATATAGGGGATATTTAGAGCAGTGAAAATATCCTGTATGATATGTACTGTAATGGACACACATCACACTTATACAAATCCATAGACCACATAATACCAACAATATACTTTATGTTAGTTATGACTCTGGATGATAATGATGTGTCACTGTATATATTTAATACACATATCACTCTAGTGCAAGATATTGCTAAGTAGTTTGTAAGGTAAGTGTGTGATATCTCAGAATTCTTTGTATTTTCTACTCAGTACTCTGTCAAGCTAATATTGCTCTTTAAAAAAAATCTTTAAAAAACTTGGCTGGGAATATGGCCTAGTGGCAAGAGTGCTTGCCTCCTACACATGAAGCTCTCGGTTCAATTCCTCAGCACCACATATATATGGAAAATGGCCAGAAGGGGCGCTGTGGCTCAGGTGGCAGAGTGCTAGCCTTGAGCGGGAAGAAGCCAGGGAAGGTGCTCAGGCCCTGAGTCCAAGGCCCAGGACTGGCCAAAAAGCAAAAACAAAAAAAACTGAAGGTACCACTTCTTGCTTAATACCTTATGGCCTCCAGAAAACACTTATATTTGCTACCATCTCCTTATGTTTTTGAATATCACAACTCCCTCAAATTCTAGTTGCAAAAAAGGGTCCCAAACCAATAACTAAAATTGTAATAATTGTCTAGATTAATATCCTAAATCAGGCAACCAAGAAAACATGAGATGCCAGTTAGGTAAGTTACATTGTTTATACAATAATTGTTTGGTTGGACTGAATATCTTTTTTGACCAAAAATGAAAATAAAGCACACTGGCATACTGAGTACAACTTTTATAGTCATATAGACTATATTAGTAAGGAAAGTAATGCTAGCTGCTACAACAAACACCCAAATATTAGTAGCAACACAAAACAGAAGCTTATTTCCCACTGATTGGTGATCTAATTGAATAGTCAGGATTCAAACTTCTATCATTCAGGACTTCCTAGTCCTCCACTATATCATCTCTATCAAACAAGTATACTAGTATACTTCCATCCATGTTCTCTTAGTTAGAACTCAAGACACATGGCTAAAACCAATGAAAAGAGAGTCTGAGTAATGGAATGCAGCTATATCCGAGCTACAGAATGACCAGAGTGAACAAACTGGTTTGATGAGCAGCCGTCTCTGCCATGTTTGAATGTAACACTGATTCTGCTACAAACCAGTTGAATCATGTAAAGCAAGTCACTTACTACTGAAATTTAAGTTCAAACAAAATTCTATCTATGATAGGAATCATAGTACTTAATGAGAGAAGGATTAATATATCTTTGCTTCTGTTACACACAGAAGTTTCATTTTTATGTTTGAGTTGTTTTGAGTTTTGTTTTGGGGGGGAATTTTTATATTTTTGCAGTCCTAAGGATTAAATTAAGGGCTGCTATCTTTGAGCTACAACTTATCTCTGAAGTTTAACATTTAACTGATGCATACTGAGCTTGCACATTAAGTAACATTTGAGGAATAATTTCCATGGTTAAATTGGGACTTTGGAAACATGTGGTCTACAGTAACAGCAAAATAGTCATTATAGGAGAGGTTAGATAACTATAAACTCAAGACCTAAATAATTAATGTTCCTTTTAATATGCTACCAGCTTGGATGTGAGATAACCACAGTAGTTTATAAGCTAAAAGCCTCAGTAACCTTTACCAAGCAGAAGAAAAATGGCATCTTACTATGAAATGTATGTTGGGTGCTCAAAAGGTATCTGATTTTATATTTTGGCTTATCTTTCAAGTGTTTCCTATGACCAAATTGAGGTTTCCAAATACCTAAATTCCAAATAAGTCAGAGTTGTCTTATGTGTAGCTGCAGTAACTTATATTACAAAAAGATAATTCCTAGTCTTTTTGCTCAACTCTTTATTATTTTCAGGTTTTTTCCTATGAGGTGTAAAATATGTAAAATCCACATACATGAACTACACAGTTCAATGAGTTCTCACATACCCATTTATTCACTACCATAACACAGTTTATAGCATTGCAGGAGGCCCTTACATATTCTTCTTTTTTTGCCAGCCCTAGGACTTGGGACTCAGGGCCTGAGCACTGTCCCTGGCTTCTTTTTGCCCAAGGCTAGCACACTACCTCTTGAGCCACAGCACCACTTCTGGATTTTTCTGTTTATGTGGTGCTGAGGACTTGAACCCAGGGCTTCATGCATGCTAGGTAAGCACTCTACCACTAAGTTACATTCCTAGCCCATATTCTTTTCCACTCTATTCTACTCATATTCTTCCCAAATCTAGAGGTTATTATTTTCACTTCTGTCATACAGATTAGTCTACCCATTTTAAATTAATATGAGTAAAACTTTTGTCTTGCTTCTTTTGCTCATCATGATTGTGAGATTGATTCATCTACACTGGTGTATGTAAGAGTTGACTCTCTTCTCCCCCCGCCCCCGACCTTTCTCTCTCTCTTATGATACATCTTCTGGGGAATAAACGTGGGGCCTTGTGCATGCTACCCAAACACTCTAATGTGACTCTTTATCCCCAACATAGCTGATTATATTTTGTTGTGCTATTACATAATCACAATTTTACTTCTCAAAGGTTGATGGAAATTTAATCTCATTTGATTTGCCTATGATAAAGTTGCATGTATATTCCTCTATGGTCTTTTGGTGGACATCTACAGCCCTTTCTCATAGCTATGGCATATTCTTAGGCATGGAACAAAGAAGCACATGTTTAACTTCAGTGAATATAAGAAAAAAGTTTGCCAATGTATCTATACCTTGTTGGGAATATAAACATTGAACAATTACTTAGTGCTTTCAAAAGTCAGGAAGATACAGTCCTTCTCAGAAAATTATCTCATTGTGCCATGATTAAATATAATTCTCTATTGCCTGAAACATCATTAACAAAAGTAAGGCTCAAATACGAAACGTTCAATGTTACAATATTTAAAGAGTCACATCACAGTACAAGAAATGTACCCATGACCTAACATATGAAACTGTAACCCCTCTGTACATCACTTTGACAATAAATAAGTAATTATTATTATTTAAAAAAAAGAGTCACATCAAAGTCTAAGACAAGCATACAACAGTCAGCTTGTTTGAAACAGGAGATAGAGTTCATCAGACAACCCCTCAAAGAGATCTGGTTCAGGAAGAAAGGCTACCCTGAGCCAGGCCTAGCCTTGCAGTAGTCAGAGACTACAGCAAATTGCATTGTTCTGAAAGAGATTCTGTTAAAACAAAGTTGGTAATATTGAGAATAAGAAGTAGCCTGACTGATGACTGCTACTGGCCATTAATTATGACATTCAGAAAAAGAAAACCGCATTATAAAAATTCTGTGACATCTGGTATGGCCTATTGACTCTCACAGCATCTATTTTTTCAGTAAATATAAATGACAGAAAGATACTCTATACAAAGCAACAACAACAAAACACCTGGCTTCAATAGTTGCTTAACTAAAAGTAGAAAAAATGACTAGGTCTGACAGTATTAGGTCTGTAATCCCAGCATTCAGGAGGCAGAGGCAGGAGAATTCCAAGTCTGATGTTAATCTGGATACTAAGACTTCAGCATATAATCAGCCCTTGACATTTGCAAGCTCTACAACTGCTAATTCAAGCAACCAAGCAAGTAAAAGTAGTTAGATCTACAATAGTTGCATATATAAAAATAAAGCAAGTATACAAGAAATAAGCAAGTATACAAGAAGCTGTGCATAAGCTATACACATATACTCAACCTCTTTATATAAAAGACACAAACAGCTTAAAATCTGGGTAACCTCAAAGGTTCCAGAAACCAACCTTCCATGAATACTTGTAGCCAGAATTTGGCAATGGTAATCAATATTTCCTTTGAAAAGTCTTAAATCATTCAAACTATGAGTCCACAAATACTATTTCTTAGAGGATTTAGTATAACTACTTTGGTATTCCATCATTTGAGCATGACAGGTTGAATAGCTGTGTGAGCAAAAAGTTATTCTTTATGTCAAATGATTATTGTAAGTTTAAGTCTCATGTACATAGAAAGCAATATAAGTTCAAGGGAAAAATGAAACAGAAAAAGTAATTCCCTATCAAAGGTATGGAAGAGGAATGTTGAATTATACTAGCTGTTAAGAAGGGAATATGGATAGGCAAAATCAAACAAACAAGAAAAACTTTTAAATAAACAAAAGAAACTACCATAGCTAAGATATAGAACCAACTCAGATGCCCCTCAGCAGATGAATGGATCAAGAAAATGTGGTATATATACACAATGGAATTCTATGCTTCCATCAGAAAAATGACATTGCACCATTCGTAAGGAAATGAAAAGGACTTGGAAAAAAATATTAAGGGAAGCAAGCCAGACCCAAAAGAAACACAGGCTGCATGGTTTCCCTCATTTGAAACAACTAGAATATGTCTAGGATATTCTTATCAGAGTATCACAATAGCTCAATAGCAGCTATGTGTATATGACCATATAAAATGATGCTTATCCAAATGAACTCCAAGAAATAGAAACAAGAGAATTTTTAGGTTTTTTTTGTTTTTTGGATGTG
The DNA here is from genome assembly GCF_023159225.1 of Perognathus longimembris pacificus. NCBI lineage: Eukaryota > Metazoa > Chordata > Mammalia > Rodentia > Heteromyidae > Perognathus > Perognathus longimembris. The sequence goes on from NC_063171.1 coordinate 23,488,257, forward strand.
TACTGTTTGCATTTACTTCTTTTTTGTTGTTGTTGTTGTTGTTCCTTTGGATTATTGCAGGTTGTCACTGTTTTTGATTTCTGTATCCTCTCTCGTATATAAGTTTATCTGGGCTGGGAATATGGCCTAGTGGCAAGAGTGCTTGCCTCCTACACATGAAGCTCTTGGTTTGATTCCCCAGCACCACTTATATGGAAAACGGCCAAAGGGGGCGCTGTGGCTCAGGTGGCAGAGTGCTAGCCTTGAGCAGGAAGAAGCCAGGGAAGGTGCTCCCAGGACTGGCCAAAAAAAAAAAAAAAGTTTATCTGATTTGGGGAAAGGAAGGGGAGTCACAGAAATCACTGGGGCAAAGGGTGAACCAATGAAACAGTGATACTCAGCAGGACACTATGCTGCAAATGAACTTTACAACTTGGCTTAGGGGGATATATTGGGAGGAGGGGCAAGTGAAAATGAGAGGGGTAACACTGTTCAAAAAGAAATGTACTCATGAGCTTACCTATATAACTGTTAACCTCTTTGTACATCACCTTTAGAATAAAGTAAGAATTTCTGAACAGAATTAAGCTTTTCAAAGTGTCATAAAACCATGCTCTTAGCTTTCCAAAAGTGCTGATTAACTTTTATTCCTATCCATATAGTCTCACTGAACTATAAAACAAAAGTAACTTAGTTTACCGCTATAAAGCTTTTCCAACAAATATAAACTTCTAATCAGAAATAAGGGACAAAAGGGGTATTATTTATGACATTTCTTGGGATCTTTAATATTTGTTTAATAACATGACATGTACTTATAAGCTTATATCTAAAGGGGATTATGCTATGAGAGATAAACCAGGAGATTACCAGTCTATGTTTGTAAAGCAGAATACATGTAAATGACAAATAATTTCAAACTGCTTCACTTATCACAGAATGACCTGTAATTACTGGGATGCATTTCTTCACATACAATCCAGATTTAAATATAGTTTTTATTAGTTCCTAAATCATTTAGCTCATAGAAAATTAGCCCTACACCGAGACTTTATTCTTTAAAATAATAATAATAATAATAATAATAATAATAATAATAATAATAATGGCTCCCCCAAATCTCCAGTTGTGACTCAGGCTGTCTATCAGCCTTCTGCCAGGGATCAGCTTCTCTGTGGGAACTGCACATACCCAAGAAGTGATGCAAAATCTGAACTTTCCACAACGGGAGTGCCAGAAACGTAGGCCTTCAGATCTCTTTACTTTTTCCCTTTCCCAAATCAGTCACTAGGCAATGGCATACAAAGGAAATAGTTGTGTGGCCTCAAAAAAGGGGACTCCTGCAATTTATACATTCATTTGCCTACTCAGATACACATTCAAGGCAGAAGACTTGTAAGCCTCTAAATTCCTTACCATTTTCTTTCATTGGTAATTATGTCAAGCTTTGGAATCCAAATGTGTCCATTTATTTACCTAGACTTAGCTAGGTCAATATTATGCATACAATACTTATCTTATTATTTTTTAATATTAAGTCTACTTCACATTATATGGCTATGTCACATGACAGCTGAACTAAAAAGAAAAAACATAAAAATTTCAAAACTGTTGTACTTCCAGTTTTAAAATTATATACCTTTTTATTTTTTCTTCAAATTTCAGTGCACTTTCTACCTAACAAATCTCAATTTATATTTTAAGTATCACTGACTTACAAAATTATGTCATGTTCAAACTCCTTTATATTTTCTATGGTCCTGACAGAGCAAATAATACACTGTCATCAAACAGATACTGAAACATGATGAAGTTATTTGATAGGATACCAAATACCGACAGTTGGAAAGACAAGGAGAACCAAAAGGGTACATATAACCCAGAGAATCTTGGGGCACTGTTACCAACTTTCTTCCTCATACCTACTTCCACTTCTCACTCGTAAAACGTAAACTAGCAATGCTAAAAGTTTGAGGTTTTTGTTTCTTTGTCCATATACTTATCTCAACTCAATTTACATTTTAGAGTTAGGAAATGTGTGTGGTTGTCTTTCTAACCAGGGTTATTTTTATAGGAATTAAATTACATCAATCTAACTCCTGAGACTGAGAAACAATCTTTGTTTTCCTACAAAATGTAGTTTTCTTTTATTCAGCATATAAAAACCCCAGAATTGGGGCTGGGGATATGGCCTAGTGGCAAGAGAGCTTGCCTCCTATACATGAGGCCCTGGGTTCAATTCCCCAGCACCACATATACAGAAAACGGCCAGAAGTGGCGCTGTGGCTCAAGTGGCAGAGTGCTAGCCTTGAGCAAAAAGAGGCCAGGGACAGGGCTCAAACCCTGAGTCCAAGGCCCAGGACTGGCCAAAAAAAAGAAAAAAAAAATACATATACATACATACATATATATATGGCTGGGGATATGGCCTAGTGGCAAGAGAGCTTGCCTCGTATACATGAGGCCCTGGGTTCAATTCCCCAGCACCACATATACAGAAAACGGCCAGAAGTGGCACTGTGGCTCAAGTGGCAGAGTGTTAGCCTTGAGCAAAAGGAAGCCAGGGACAGTGCTCAGGCCCTGAGTTCAAGGCCCAGGACTGGCCAAAAAAAAAAACAGAATTTTATTGGAATTTATTTATTTACTAGTTTCTTAGGTCATTCAATACACATATTTGCTCATTATCTACTATGCACTATAAACTTTCCCAAGTTCTTAGCTCACAGGAAGTGTTCCTTCATTTTCTTCAATGAATTAGGTGAATTCATATGAAAACTGATAATATACTAGATATAACATGTTATAATAGAAATTCCTTTTAAAATTGACAATATATTGGATATAATATATTGATAAAAAATAGAGATTCCTTTGAAATACAGTAATGGAGTAAGAGACTGATTGCCCAAATCAGACTGGGGAAGCTTTGAAGATAAGGGTTATTTGAATTGAAAGTGGACAGGAAGAAATTTGTACTGAGTAAAAACTAATGTGTAAATAGTACAAAAGTGAATTTTAGGGGCTGGGAATATGGCCTAATGGCAAGAGTGCTTGCCTCGTACACATGAAGCCCTGGGTTCAATTCCCCAGCACCACATATATAAAAATGGCCAGAAGTGGCACTGTTGCTCAAGTGGCAGAGTGCTAGCCTTGAGCAAAAAGAAGCCAGGGACAGTGCTCAGGCCCTGAGTCCAAGGCCCAGGACTGGCAAAAAAAAAAAAAAAAAAAAAAAAAAAAAAAAAAAAAAGTGAATTTTATTTTAAATAATTTCTGTTTAAATTAGCACTACCCAAAGTTGGTTCACAGGGCTATAATGGGCTACAAACTGTTATAAGGCTATGTAAAGATGAACATAAAAAGAGAGAATAAGTATTTAGAAACTATCCTAGCAATGTGACAGAGTATTATTATGCCAGTTGACTGCAATAAGAAGATTGTAGCTTGCTTTTAATATTCTTTTAATTTCATATACATAACTATTCATTTTATTATGCTTCACAAAAATATTGGCTCATAATATTAAAAAAATTTAAAAGCACACACAGTTTGAAAAGGACTACTAAATGGATCTAATTCTTTTTTGGGGGGGTCAGTTCTGGGCCTTGGACTCAGGGCCTGAGCACTGTCCCTGGCTTCTTTTTGCTCAAGGCTAGCACTCTGCCACTTGAGCCACAGCGCCACTTCTGGCCATTTTCTGTATATGTGGTGCTGGGTAATTGAACCCAGGACTTCATGTATAAGAGGCAAGGACTCTTGACACTAGGCCATATCCCCAGCCCTAAATGGATCTAATTCTGATTATAACTTTCAAAATGATCCTGCATTTAAGCTTCTTTTTAGCTCTAACATACACTCCAGTAGGATTTCTACTGACTCCAAGAAGAACTGGCTATGTCATTTAGATACTGAATTATTTTAATTAAAGATTACACCAGCGATTTTGCATGCTGATTAAAAACTGTAAGCATCTCTGTGGACTGAGAAGTAGCTGGTTTACATTCTTTAACAGAAGAAAAAGGAGGAAGAGGGAGGAGGAGAAGAAAGAGGAAGAAGAGGAGGAAGAAGAGATTTAAGATTATACACCAAAGGTATCCCCAACACAGAAATAAAACCAAATCAGTCTCTTTCATAAAAGTCATAAGATCATTTACTTCTTGTTCTTTATTTGCATATAGTTTATTCCAGTTGGTGATAAATTCTTTATGTCAACATTTTCAGTAGTTGATCATTTCTTAGACTTCACTGAATCAGGACATTATTAACATAACTAATAAAATAATCAATAGATTTAGCAGGAGTTTCAATATACAAGGTAGAATGTAAATGAACATAATCAGGTAATCTCAGAAGTAAATCACAGAATATTTAATATAATATTTAAGACTGTATACAGGACCTCACAAATTTTGTTACCTTTTTCTCAAACTGTACACAATATTTTTATTTCACAAAATTTTAGATAAGTAGCTTGAATTCTCTTAGTGTCTACTATTAACAAACTAAAAATATATACAAAGGTATTTCAAGTGGTCTATGGTAAGATGAAAAAGAAAACAAACAGGCAAGACTTTGCTACCCATCCATCAAGGAATAAGAGGCACAGAAAATACCAAGGTTTTTAAAATTCATTTTAGAGCAGATGATTTTTGGAGGGAGAGTGTGGGGAAGGGTTTTCTGTGAAGTGCAAAATGTTTAATGAAATCCTAGTGAGTTACTAGAGGCCAATATCATACCCTCATCTCCAAGGTATGACAATAAAAAACATCTCTCCTGACACTCTACTGAGAACCATTGATCACCAGTATAGAATACAAGTTCCAAACCTGATTTTTATCAAGATGTACTCTCAATAAAAATAAAACTTTAAAGCAGATGTTGGTGCCTCAGGCGTGTAATTCTAGCTACTCTGCAGGCTGAGATCTGAAGATCGCATTTCAGAGACAGCCCAGGCAGGAAAGTCCATGAGATTCTTATTCCAATTAATTACAGAAAAAGCTAGAAGCGCTGCTGTAGCTCAGGTGGTAGAGTGCTAGTCTTGAGCAAAAGGAGCTTAAGGACAGATCCCAGGGCCAGAGTTCAAGGTCCAGGATCAGGAAAAAAGAAAACCTAGTTGGGCACTGGTGGCTCATATCTGTAATCCTAGCTACTCAGGAGGCTGAGATCTGAGGATCACAGAGCAGTCAGAAAGTCCATGAGACTCTTATCTCCAATAAATTACTCAGAAAAAGTCAGAAGTAGAGCTATGGCTAAAGTGGCTAGAGGTCTAGCCTTGAGATAAAGAATCTCAGGGACAGTGCCCAGGCCCTGAGTTCAAACCTCGGAACAGGCACTAAAAACAAAAATAAATACATAAGTAAAATCTTATGTATACACTTTTATCTTGATATGTCTCCAAATTAAATACACAGACTACTGTAGTAATGCTATATATGTTAAGTATATCTTATCTGTAATGTTTGGGATCAAAAGTGATTCGAATGTTGGATTATTTTCAGATTTGGAAATATTTGCCTAGAATTTATTGCTTGAGAGTATCCTGAATCCAAAAATTCTGAAATCCTAAAAAGATCTGAGTATTCTGGACTTCAGATTTTCAGGTTTGGGATTAGGGGAGTTTAACCTCTATTCATTGCAAAATGCAGAAATATACATTTGAACTGAATTCAATAAAATATATATGAGTGTGTTAAATACTTTTATTCTGAGCCCCAAGGGATTATTCCCCAAGAATTCACATAATACATTTTTGAGACAAATGGTATAGATTATATTCTCAAATAACAGATTTGATTCTTATATTTGCTCAATTACTGATTTTCACTGAGACTATTAACTTCTTTATGATGTGTCATATTATTTATAAAGGAAATATAATCACTCCAATACACAAAAAGAAATGTTATTATCCTTACTGGAAAATAAAAGAATTCTAAAACCTTCAGAAAATATATTAAATATTAGACAAATACTCAAGATGAATACTCTGGGATGCCTTTGTCTTTTCTTCTCTCATATTTGATACTGCAATTCATATTCAAGAAAGATAGGCTGATGTCAGTTATCCTACCATTTCTCACAAAGTCCCTCAAGTCTATTTTCAAACTGACAACAGTACGACAACAGTGTTTTAGTCAAATTTATAGTGATATAACAAGTACCTGAGATAAACAACTTACAAGGAACAAAGGTTTATTTTGGCTTTTCTAAGACTCAGTCTCAAAAATAATTAGTAAAAAGCAGGATTGGAAGTAGGGCTCAAGTGGTAGAAAAGGCCAGCCAAGAAAATGTTTAGGCATTGAGTTCAAATCTCAGGACCTACAGAAAAAGAAAAACTAAAGAAAAGAAACAACGCTGTGGGGGCTGGGAATATGGCCTAGTGGCAAGAGTACTTGCCTCGTATACATTAAGCCCTGGGTTCGATTCCCCAGCACCACATATATAGAAAATGGCCAGAAGTGGCCCTGTGGCTCAAGTGGCAGAGTGCTAGCCTTGAGCAAAAAGAAGCCAGGGACAATGCTCAGGCCCTGAGTCCAAGGCCCAGGACTGGCCAAAAAAAGAAAGAAAGAAAGAAAGAAACAATGCTGTGTATTGAGGATAGGGGAGGGTGGATTGGTGTAGGATGACTCCAGAGAAGTTGGTAAGGAAACAGGCCTACAATACTATAAATAAATAATTTAAATAATAATTTAATAATTTAAATGATTATAGGACAGGAATTTCAAGATTGTTGGTAAATATTTTTGTAATTGTTATTGTAATTAATAATTACAAAAATAATTATTTCATAATTAAAATATATTCAGTTACATTTTATACTAGAAAACCATTTCCACTCTGTATATTTATCATTTCATAAACTATTCATAGGTAAATGTATGTCAAAATTTAACAATAATTTTTTACTGATTTGAAAACAAATCAGGAAAAATCTGAAACCTACCAAGGATGATTTTTTAAGCATGCTCAAGAAGAAGGTGAATTTAGTTCATGGAGGAATTAGCTACTGCATGCAATTATCCTTGGAAAGTAAATCTCAAAGTCAAAGAGTTCATGCATGAGTATTAGAACTAGGAAATAGAAAGGGAATACCAAAATCGAGAGACACAGGGTTAAAAAAAAGACAAACAACTACAAAAGCAATACTTGCAAAACGGTTTGGTGTAAATGAACTGAACAACTCATGGGGGGAAAAGGGAAAGAGGGAGGGGGGAATGAGGGAGGAGGTAACAAACAGTACAAGAAATGTATCCAATGCCTAACATAATGAAAATGTAACCTCTCTGTACCTCAGTTTGACAATAAAAATTTAATTTTAAAAAAAGTTCATGGGGCTGGGAATATGGCCTAGTGGCAAGAGCGCTTGCCTCCTACACATGAAGCTCTCGGTTCGATTCCCCAGCACCACATATATGGAAAACGGCCAGAAGGGGCACTGTGGCTCAGGTGGCAGAGTGCTAGCCTTGAGCAGGAAGAAGCCAGGGATGGTGCTCAGGCCCTGAGTCCAAGGCCCAGGACTGGCAAAAAAAAAAAAAAAAAGAGTAAAAAAAAGTTCATGCATGAACAGTGTGAATCAATAAGATTTCTGCATATCTCTTGGACTGTACCTCCTTAAAGAGAAAAAATAACGAAACAAGAGATACTCTCTTAAACCTACCCAAAATTAGCATCCTCATTATGCACCCAAGGGTAGGAAATTAGTATAGTGTAGACTGTAATGAATAAAAAGTACATTTTTAAAAAATATTATAATCTGAGTATGTGAGTCCACTGAAAATACAAACTAATCCCTAACCTAAAAGATAAATAAAAAGTAAATGAACACTTCATCCAATAAGTGTTATCAATAGCAGTATCACTAAAGATCTCTATAAGTTTCTCTAAGGGATATGCATATAACTTGTCAACCATTTTGGAAAGGAAGACTAACAATCACATTTAAGAAACATATTGAAATATCCAAATATAAAGCATATATACTAGCTAAGGAGGGGGTCGTAAAAATGTCTGAAAATGGACCAAAAACAGTAATTTTCTGGAGAGACTAGAGTTTGAACTTACTTGGCTTTCTAGACAAATGAGCCATGCAATAGGCGCCTTTTTAGTACTAGTTATTGATAAGATAGGGTCTTGCTTCCTTCCTATTTGGCCATGACAATGGATCATGATCCCCCTATTTTAGGCTTCCTGACAGAGCTGGTACAATAAGCATGCACCACTACACACAACTTCTTCCATTCAACAGTCTTCCAGAAATTCTCACTAATTTTTCTGCTAGAAATGGCCTGGAACTCCAAGCCGCCTGATCTCAGTCTACCATGAAGCTAGTCTTATGATCTTTTCTGCCTTGAACCATGATGGCCTGGAACTCCAAGCCGCCTGATCTCAGTCTACCATGAAGCTAGTCTTGTGATCTTTTCTGCCTTGAACCATGATCCTATTATTCTCAGCCTCCCAACTAATTAGATTTACAGTTCTAAGGCACCAGGATTTGGCTCAGAAATTGCATTTTTAAGGGACATGAAGGCAACTGAATATATGAATGCTAAAAATAATTTTATGAATAAAGATTATATCTCATTGTCACAATAATTAATGCCTCAATGAAAAATGAAAAGTAAGGATAGCTTCATTGATATTTATTCATTATCTAGGTGATTCTAAATGGAAATAGTTTTGCATTTAAGAAAACAGATACATTTACAGAGCCACAATTAACGTGAAATTATAATGTATTTTCAAAAATATTAAAACCACACTTTGGTTTCTATATGAGCTATTAAAATTTGGTAGCGAATTCTAAATTCACAACAGTAAGAAACAGTAATGAGAGTGATTATAAAGACTTAATTCTATGTGATTCATTATCCACTGCTAATGTGATGGTGCAGACCAATCCATTGATGTTATGAGATCCAAGATAAGCTTTTAGGCAAAAACCCAACTATCCTACAGAGCTCATAGTGCTACTGTTAAGACCTTGCAGCCACACTAAACAATATACAATTCCAATTTTTAAAGACATTAAATGATCATATCACACCATACACACAAGTCTCTTCTCATACTACTAATAAAAACTTCTGATCATAAAGTACTTTGCTGAAAAATAAACCTCTAGAAATTGACCTAGTAGTGTGAAAAGACAGAAAGATTTGGCACTAACATTTCTGATACACTTTGTCTTGTGGATATATCTGTATGTCTAGATCTACATATAGTATTATAGTATTTGGCCAGACATAAAACACCAGTCAGTAGTTTTCTTCTTTATGGCTGGTCACAGGATCTGAGATACAGGCTATCCCATAGCTTCTATGTTGTCTCTGGTTTCAACTTTAATAAATGTATTTGTGAACACTGGAGACTATATAAAAATACACAGGATTTAATGAAGACTAGAACATATGCAGGTGGGTGCTTAAGGAATTTTCTGCCCCTTTTGCCAGCAGTAAGGATGCCATCTGCTTGTGCCATGAATCAAGCTAACCTTCCACAGTTCCCAGCACTGACAGTTAAATTTGGCATTTTAGTTTAAATTTGGCATTTAGTTTAGTTTATTGTAAACGCATTCCAAATCCTAGATGAACTATTATTTTTAAATGCCCTCACATATTTTTAATATCTTGTTTTCTTCTTTGAAAACAATGGTCTTGTTTGTCTATTCTTCACTCATACAACTATTTTAAAAAGAAAACTCAAACTTACACAAACCTGTTCATATACCTAATATCTTGTTTTCTGCTTTGAAAACAATGGTCTTGACTATTCTTTCCTCATACAACTATTTTAAAAAGAAAACTCAAACTTACACAAACCTGTTTGCTGGATAGTCCTCTCTGTTAAGTAAATGAAAATCTATTCTTTTGGTTCAGCCATTTTTGCTTTCATTACTTTTCGAAAGGTTTTTGTGTGTGTGGTTTTTTGTTGTTGTTGTTTTTTGAGTCAGAGCAAAACTAGAACTTGATTCTCCTACTTACATTTCTGTGTAGCTGAGATCATAGACACATACCATTGCACACAGCTTTTTATTGGTTGTGAAGGGATTATGAAAGCTTTTTGCTTGGGATGGCCCCAAATAGCAATCTTCCTGGATCTCAGCCTCAAGTATCTACAATTATTGGTATGGGTCAGCACATCTATATCATAGTTCTCTTGTGAATAAAAACAATGGGTAGATACCTAGACTTACGTCTAAAAATGACATAGAGTTTATTAACCTTATCCTAAACATACTAAGCATGTAGTATTTACTATTCCCATTTCATTTCACAGAAAACTTCTACCTAAAAATTGTTGCCATTTGATTAACAGTCTTTGGGGTTGTTTTTATGGATATTTATGTAAAAATCCATTAAGTAGTCACATTAATTTTGTACCACATTATTTTTCACACTTTTTGACACTGAGATTGGAAACAACATACAACCCATCACAAAGATTCCTTTACCTTCTTGTATCTAACCCAAGATGAAGGTCTCATTTTACTTACTCTGGCTTTGTGCTGGTTAATTCGAGATAAGAGTTTCTTAGCTCTATTTGCCTGGGCTGGCTTCAAACCAGGATTCTCAGATTGCAGCCTCCTGAGGATTATAGGCAAGAGCCACAGGCACCTGGCTCTAGTTTTACATTTAGGAAGCTGAAGAGAGATTTGTTTAGCCATTGTGAGATCAAGGAATACCTATGAAAACACTGGATTTGTGGACATCAGCAATGGTAACACACAAAATTGATTTGGTGAACTGTGTACAAATATGTGTCCATGTGCATAAAAACAGAGAAAAGATTGCCAGTCACATATGTACTTGCTTTGTCTACTCATTAGAAACTAAAGCCTTTAAAGTATATCATGCAACCAAGTTCTTTTGCTCAAATCTGACACCCTACCACTTAAGCCACAGCACTACTTCTGGCTTTTTGCTGGTTACTAGAGATAAGAGTCTTACTGACTTTCTTGTGTAGGCTGGCTTCAAACTGTGATCCTCATATCTAAGACTCCTAAGTAGCTAGGATTACAGGCATGAGCCACCAGCACCAAGCTATTACTCATCATTTTCTTATTGTTTATAGATTTTCAAAAATCAAATATGCTTATGAGGGTTTTAAGAATGTTTCATTTGGTATAAATCAGCTTTTTTAACAACTGAAATTATGAAAGAGATTAATCTGTTTGAATATTATCATAATGTGTATGTATGTGCATGCATGCAAATATTAGGGCACATGTGCTAGTACTGGGACTTTAACTCTAGGCCTTGTGTTCTTGCTTAGCCTTTTCATTCACCCTTCTTCTTTTTGGCTGTTTTGCTGGTTAACTGGAGGTAACTGTCTCTCGGATTTATCTGCTGGGCTGGTTCCCTACCATGATTCTCATATCTCAGTCTCCTGAGTCTGAATACTGGCATGATAATTACTGAAAAAATAGAAATAAGATGTTATAATTGGACTCCTGAACCTAGAAAAGCAACAATTTTTGCTAGAAATACACTTTAGCAGTCAATATTCAGATAAAGAATCTTAGAGCTAATTCCAATGTCTATCAGTTGCTTTCTTCCTTTTATGTAGTGTTTTTTCTATTTTTATTTTGAAATAGTTGCAGACTCATACAAAAGTTGAAAAAATTATGTATAAAGAATTCTAGCATACTCTTCACCAAATACACCAAATGTTCACATATGCCTTTATGTTCCCTCATTTTTTACTCATAACCATGAAAAATAACAAAATACTTATGAATTGACTTAACAAAATAAAGATACTGAAAACTACAAAACACTGTTGGAAGTGAAAACCTAAATAAATAAGAAAATATCCTATGGTCATAGATGAGAGGATACAGTAATAATATATATTAAATAGATTTAATAAAAATCTGTATTAGAAAACCAGCTGACTTTATTTTTTTAATTCATTTGCACTTACAAGAAATATGTGAATAGTTAAAATGATTTTTTAATAGAACAAGATTATAATACTCACACCTTCCATTTCAACACAACAAAGGTACAACAATTAAGACTATGTGGTAGAAATACAGAATAAATACAACTCAAGGGGACTGAAACAAATCTATACCTAAAACTGACTGACATGGCTGCCAAAATAACTTAATGCTATCTTTTACTAAAGTTTTCTCAATAAATGATTCAGGATTGGCATGATATCCAAATAATGTGACCTTATTCTTATACCACATACAAAAACTGACTGTGAATCCAAAACCTAAATATATGTGATATGTGTGTTTGTGTGTGTGTGTGAAAAAAAGACATAATTCTGCATGACCCTAGAGAGAGTAATGGTTTCTTATATATAATCCAATCAAGAAAGAAATAGCTAAAATGGACTTTATTAGTTTAATTTTTTTTTTTTTTTTTGGCCAGTCCTGGGCCTTGGACTCAGGGCCTGAGCACTGTCCCTGGCTTCTTCCCGCTCAAGGCTAGCACTCTGCCACTTGAGCCACAGCGCCGCTTCTGGCCGTTTTCTGTATATGTGGTGCTGGGGAATTGAACCTAGGGCCTCGTGTATCCGAGGCAGGCACTCTTGCCACTAGGCTATATCCCCAGCCCTATTAGTTTAAATTTTGTGGTCTTCAAATGATATCAAGAAAGTGAACAAGAAAATCAACACAAAAATATTTCAAGTCATACATCTGGTAAATATGAAAAATATATTAGATAATTCTTATAAACAGTCAGAGGCCAAATATCCCAATTTAAAAGTGGTATAGAAGGTGGATGTGTAGTTCAAGTGTAGAGATCTCATCTACCTAGCAAGCCTTGAGTTCAAACCCCAGTACTTCTAAAAAGAAAATCAAAAAGGTATTGGAGGAAGTGGAGTGTGGGATCAAAGTGCTACAGCCTTGAGCAAAAAAGCTTAGGGACAATGCCCAGGCCCTGAGTTCAAGCCCCACCACCAACCAATAATAATAATAATAACAACAACAACAACAACAATAAATAGATCTCAATAAGTATTTCTCCAAAGATATACAATGTCTCCTACATACGAAAAGATACTCAATACCATTAGTCACTAAGGAAATACAATGTCAAAAACCAAAAAAAGAATCTCCGTGTCAGTGGCTCATATTTATAATCCTAGCAACTCAAAAAGCTGAGATCTGAGATCATAGTTTGAAGCCAGCCTGGCGAAGAATGTCTGTGAGAATCTTATTTTTTGTTATAAAAAGAAATATGAAAAAGGGGAGGGGAGGGGAGGGGAGGGGAGGGGAGGGGAGGGGAGGGGAGGGGAGGGGAGGGGAGAGGAAGAGGAGGGGAGGAGGGGAGAGGAGAGGAGAGGAGAGAGGAGAGAGGAGAGGAGCAGAGATGGGAGGAGACAGAGAAGAAAAAGTGAGCCAGAAGTAGAACTGTGCCTTAAGTGGTAGAACACTACCCTTGAGCAATAAAAGCTCAGGGACAACACCTGAAAAAAGCTCTGGACAGACCCTGAGTTCAAGGCCTATAACTAGCTCCCAAAAGAACACCAAAAAAAGGTGATGTCCCCTCACATAGATGGCTAAAAAACCATCAGAAAAGATGATGGATAATAGCAAGTGTGAATAACGATGTGGAAAAATTTAAATAATCATTTATTGTGGATGGGAGTATAAATAGTGCATTTTGGAATTTTTCATAAAGCATGAAATTACCATATGCCTGAGACATTTCACATACACACACACACACGCACACACATGCACACACACACGAAAATTAAAAGTATACATCAGGGGAATGGGCACTGAAAGAAAGCTCATGCCTGCAATCATACCTACTTGGGAGACAGATACCTGGAGGATTGTAGTTCAATGCTAGCCTTGGCAAAAAAAAAAAAAAAAAAAAAAAGAACATGTTATCAAACAATATCTAGGCACAGAGATGCAACAGTTATCATCTAAGCTATGGCAACAAGCATTAAGTAGAAAGCCAACCGTCCCAGCCCACCAAATGTGAAACCAAAGCAAAGTAGGCTAGAGGCATGGTTAAGGCAATTAAAATGCCATCCTCGGAAGTGAAAAGCCCTGAATTCAGACCCTCAGTACTGAAAGAAAAAAGAAAAGTCAACAGTAACAGGTTCACAAATGTGCTTATCAGCATTCATTGTAGTCAAAATGTGAAAACAAGCCAAATGTTCACCCACTGACGAATGAGATATATTCAAACAACAGAATTTTCAGCCAGAAAATAAAGTACTGACACATACTATTATATGTTGAACCTTGAAAAATGTGCTAAATGAACTAATCTAGTCACAAGAGATCATATGTCTTTGTTTCTTGATTCCAATTTTATGAAACATAAAAAACAAACAATTTCAAATGACAAATAGCTTAATGGTTGTTATGGGCTAGAGGTTAACAGGTAACAAACTGACAGTACCTACAATAAATATGGAACTTCTTCTTGAGGTAATCCCAGTAGTGGAATTAGGCAGCCCTTATGATTGTACAAAGTATATAATACATACTAAAAACCATCTTATAGCTTGAAAGAATGGACTTAATGGCATATAAATTGTATCTCATTTTTTTTTTGCCAGTCTTGGGGCTTGAACTCAGGGCCTGATCACTGTCCCTGGCTTCTTTTTGCTCAAGGCTAGCACTCTGCCACTTGAGCCACACCACCACTTCTGGCTTTTTCTATATATATGGTGCTGAGGAATCGATCCCAGGGCTTCACGTATATGAGGCAAGCACTCTACCACTAGGCCACATTCCCAGCCCTATATCTCAATTTTTAAAAGTGTTTCAGACCTTAGTGGATACAAAAAAAAAAAAGGAAGGGCATGAAGCCCTGGGTTCAATTCCTCAGTATCACATAAAGAGAAAAGGCTGGAAGTGGCACTGTGGCTTAAGTGGTAGAGATTTTGCATAAAAGCTCAGAACAGTTACCCAGGCCTTAAATTCAAGCCCAGGACTAGCAAAAAGAAAATAAAGGGGGGATGGCTGGGGTCAAGACACTTGGGGGAATTTTCACTGGTGTGGAACAATAAAGAAGAAGCCAGGGAAGTAGGCAATCCAATAGAACATGGAATTTATTTTATCTAACAGAACAACAGTCTGTACTATAAAAATGCTTTGGAGGAACTGATTCCAAGCAAACATGAGTAGTATGAGTTCTATCCAGTTTAAGTTGTCTCCCTTACAAAAGATGTCTAGCTACTCAGCAATCTTCTTTCTGTAGTAAAGACTAATCCTATACGTTATTGAAAGCAATCAAGCTACCTTTCTTTCATAACTTTCCTTAAAAAATTTCACTAACTGACCTTTTCTTCATCAGACAGGATCAGTAAAAGTTGACTCAACAGATTTAATCTCATTTCATGAATTTCATTATTAAAAGAAAATATATCCTCTTCACTGTCTTATATAAAGTAATAACTAATTCACTGTTTTAGATCATCATGTTTCCTTCTTTTCCTATGCATTAGCCTCTATTGTAATTTTCTTTCTTTATTGTAAAGGTGATAAACGGGGGGGGGGCGGTTATAGTTACACAGTAAGGCAATGAGTACTTTTCTTTTTAAACAGTGTCACCTCTCCCCTCATTTTCTCCTGCTTACACTCCCTACTCCCTTCCCCCCCCAAGTTGTAAAGTTCATTTCCAACATAGTGTCTAGTGAGTATTACTATTGCACTAGTCCATCCTTTGTCCTACTGTTTCTACTGTAATTTTCAAAACCCAGAATAATTTCCTCAGGGACCGACTAGAAACTTATAACTTGTGGTCTTTTTTATTTTTGCTTTATATACACTTATGCAAAGTGGAGTTTTATAGAAGATATATAGGAATGCAAAAAAAAAGCATGAAATTCTTTTATTTTTCAGTAAGGTGTTTTTGTATTTCTCTAATACATGAGAGAATTTTAGAAAAGAACAGATAGACTTATAAATGAGTTTGTTTTGAAACGCTTTCCTGCATCATCTTATTTTCTAGGTCATCTGAAACTGTTTAGGGTGTAAGCAGACTGTCTGGCCAGCTGAGACAAAGTCTTGGCACTACTGTGAAATAAGATATGACAGGGCTACTTTTTGGTATTGTTTAACTGGCCTAGTTAAGAGCACATATACTCATGATAGTCAAGAAAGGTATTGGCAATATGGATGCTATCAGGTTATCAATTCACAGGCAGTATCTCTCGTATTAACAAAATGTTTTCTAATTTCAGTAGACTAAAATATGAAGGATAAAAAATTTAAAATGAAACCCAAGAATAAAACCCAATAAAACCACTGCATAATTCAGTTTGAAACACTGAACAGCACTAGCCAAAACATTCACTCTTCTAAACCTACAAGAATAATTTTGAAATTAAGTCTTTTGTATTTCTACTGCAATTTTCAAGTTGTATTTCACCTTGTTGATTCTAATATGATTAAAAAATTTTAAGACTGTATTGACATAAAATAGTTCTAAAACAATTATTTTCCTCTTAAGAGGAAGCATCAAGTAAATTTTAGGGTGAAGTCCATTTACTTATTTCCACAGATACCAAGCTGGGGACTTAAATTTAAAGGAAAGGAAAGATACATACTGATTTATATGCTACAATGTTTATATTCCCAGAAACAGAGTCAGAGAACAGCAGATAACCCTTCTCAGGCAGCTCAGTACTATTACTTCAGAATTAGAACCAAGTAGTTCTCCTTCATACAGGCTTTTAGTTCTTCCACTGATAAAGTCATTACTCCCTAAAAGGCAAAAACTCAGTGATCTATGGCAGAGGATGTCAAAAAAAAAAAAAGGGAAGAACATTGGGAAGACTGGGTAAATGGATAGCACTATAAACCAAAATTTTCAGGCTCTGGTTGTACAGTGATCCATAGAAGCATCTGTTCATCAGGTCAAGAAAGTAAGGATTTCTAAAAGACTTTCTCCACAACGCAAGAAAGCAAGACACTGGGAAAATATGAAACCATAGCCAGACCAAGTATCTATTCTAGAAAGTACTGTCAGTAGCCTGATCAAGAAGCACCACAACCCAACTGTTCAAATTTTCAAGTCTCAGAAATAAGGTATCTATTCTGCATCAAACTGCAGAGCTTCTGCATGGCAAAGGACATATCTGGCAAAGCCCACAGACTGGGAGAAGATCTTCACTAGCCATACAACAGACAAGGGCCTTATATCTAAAATATACTTAAGTTCCCCAAAACAAATCCTCAAAGAAATAACTGTCCCATTAATAAGTGAGCTAGACTTAAAGAGAGACTTCTATGAAGAGGAAATGAGAAGGGCCAAGAGACACATGAAGAAGTGCCCAATATCCCTGGCCATAAAAGAAATGCAAATCAAAACAACATTGAGATTCCACCTCAGCCCAGTAAGAATGGCCATTATCAAGAAAACTAATAACAACAGCTGCTGGCAGGGATGCAGGCAAAAGGGAACCCTACTACATTGTTGGTGGGAGTGTAAACTTGTTCAACCACTATGGAAAGCAGTGTGGAGGTTCCTCAAAAGGCTAAACATAGAGCTCCCCTATGAACCAGTCTTCACACTTCTGGGAATTTACCCAAAGGATCACAAACAAGGCCATACTAAAGCTACCAGCACAACCATGTTCACTGAAGTATTATTTACCATAGCTAAAATATGGAACAACCCAGAGCTCCTCAGTAGATGAATGGATCAAGAAATTGTGGTATATATACACAATAGAATCCTATGCTTCTATCAGGAAGAATGACATTGCCCCATTCATTAAAAAAAAAAAAAAGGAAAAACTCAGAAAAAAATCATACTAAGGGGCTGGGGATATAGCCTAGTGGCAAGAGTGCCTGCCTCGGATACACGAGGCCCTAGGTTCGATTCCCCAGCACCACATATACAGAAAACGGCCAGAAGCGGCGCTGTGGCTCAAGTGGCGGAGTGCTAGCCTTGAGCGGGAAGAAGCCAGGGACAGTGCTCAGGCCCGGAGTCCAAGGCCCAGGACTGGCTAAAAAAAAAAAAAAAAAAAAAAAAAAAAATCATACTAAGTAAAGTAAGCCAGACCCAAAGAAACATGAACTCTAGGGTCTCCCTTAGTGGTAATATAATTAGCATATGTCTAGGATAGTCCTAGCAGATGATCACAATAGCTCAATAGCTATGTACATATATGATCGCATAATATGACACTAAAAGAAATAATCTCCAAAATATGAAAACAAGTGATTTGTCATTGATGTTATTTTCAATGTGCTACGTGAAATGATTCTTTTTTCTTCTTTTCATCTTCCCTATGACTTAGCCCCTGTTATCACTGTATTTGATTCTGGTACCCTGGGTATTTTATATATGTCTGTCTGAATTAGAGAAGGGAAGGGAAGGGCAACATTAAAATGGTGAAACAAAGGGTAAAAAAGCAAACTAATGCAATAGCAATACTTACAAGACAATATGTTGTAAACTAACTGTGCAACTGGGGGAGGGAACTGGGTAGACAGGAAGGAGAAAAATGAGGGAGGGGTAACAAGTTGAACAAGAAATGTACGTATGTAACTGTATGTAACTAACGTATGTAACTGTAACCCCTCTGTACTTCACCTTGACAATAGTTGTGTTTTTTTTTTAAAGAAAGAAGGTATATTATTCAATTCCACATGAAAAAGGGAATTCAGGAAGCAATAATATGTCGTGTTCAAATATACAATGTTTGATACAATGGGGATATACAGAATGTCCAGTATTAAAAGACAAGTTAATACATATAAGAAGATATTTAGGCTAAATAGAATTGCTAATTTACATACCAAATACACAGATGCAGGCACTTATGAAACTAACTGCCAAGTATATTACCTATAACTTAATTTTTTGTCCTGTTCTATTATATTTTCTTTTATTTACTACTATATACTTACCCACTCTGGCATTGTTGTATCTGGATTATAGCACTGAGATTTTTCATTTTTTTAATGTTATTGTAACACAGTGATTACAGAGGGGTTACAGTTACATGAGTCAGGTAATGAGTATATTTCTTTTTGTACAGTGTCACCCCCTCATTTTCTCCCAGTTTTTCCCCTTCTGACTCCCCCCCCATACCAAGTTGTAGAGTTAATTTCCAACATAGTGTCTAGTGGGTTTCACTGCTGAATTGGTTTACCCTTTGTTCCACTATTTCTGTTCCTTCCCCTTCCCCTCCCCAAGTCATATAAACTTATATACAAGACAAAGGGTACAAAAATAAAAAACAGTAACAGAAGGGAATAAACTAAAGAAAAAAGGAAAGGAAAAAAAAGAACCACAAACAGTACAATAAAAAACAAAACTCTTCCATTTCTTGGAGCTCATTTTATATGATCATATGCACATAGCTACTGAGCCTTATTGTAAGCCTCTCTTAAGAATATCCTCCTTTGTTCTCACTGTGTGAATGTTTAGACTGCTGTTTAATTAATCATGTACAAGTGTAATTATTCATCTTTTGCTATCCACTGGATTTACTTGTAGATTTAGAGGCACATTCTAATTATTACAAATGAGAGAAACCATATAGCTCATGTTTCTTTGGATCTGGCTTACTACACATAGTACAATCCTTTCCAAGTCTTTCAATTACCCTATTAATGGGACAATGTTATTCTTTCTAATAAAAGCATAGAATTCCATTGTGTACATAAACCACATTTTCTTGATCCATTTGCCCAGGGGCCCCTGAGTTGATTCCATAGTTTCTCTATGGTAAACAATGCTGAAATGAACATGGTCATGCTGGTGGCTTTAGTGTAACCTGGTTTGTGGTCTGCTGGCTAGATGCCCAAAGTGGGATTTCTGGGTGACAGGCAAGCTATGGAGCTATAGGAGGTTCCTCGAAAGACTAAACATAGACCTTCCCTATTTTATCATTGTTATTTTTAAGGAATAGTAATTATTTTAAAATCTAAAATAATGTTTTATGACTTTGGCTTATTTTTTCAAAATGATGAACCTAAATGTCAAGTTACTTATTACTATGAAGAAGAGGAACTCTGGGTCTAAGAATCTCTGTAATTATTTAGATATGATGTAAAGGACCTATGTAAATAGTTCCTTGCAACAGAGATGTATATTCTCAACAATGTCTACAGAGTATACCTACAGTCAGTTGATAGTCATTAGTGATAAACCATTCATGGGGGCTTTAAGAAGAATTGAGAAAAAAATACAACACAACATATTCAGCATACTTTCAAAAGGAAAAGAAAAAGAATCTGTTTGGCAAGAAGACAATGATCCAGCAAAATCTGTCTCGTACATTACAAAAGATGTAAGAGTCTTCTTTAGAACTGACTAAAAAAAAGTCCTCGGAAGACAGTAACAGATTTTAAGGTCGCATGTAAATTAATACAATAGGATGTCACCACACTTCTATCAACATTTTTAATAGACATGGCAACTGAACACATTCATTCGTGAAGTACTTCAACATCTGTATCAATGTATAATGATAAGACCAAGGTAACTAGCATATATATTACCTCAAACACTGTTTTTTTTGTGTGTGAAAACATTCAAATTCTGTTGTTACTTTTTAAATTTAAATTTTATTTCACTGTAAAGGTGATAGACAAAGGGATTATAGTTACTTAAGTAAGGTAATGAGTGTATTTCTTGTCAAACAGTTACCCCTCCCTCATTTTCTCTTTCCCTCCCCCTAGTTCCCTCCCCCGCAAGTTGCAAAGTTCAGTTCCAACATGGTGTCTTGTGAGTATTGCCGTTATCACTGTTGAGTTGGTTCACCCTTTGTCCTTTGTCTCACCATATTGTGATTTCCCCCTTCCCTTCTCCAAATCAGATAAACATATTTACAAGACACTGAGTACTAAAATAAAAAACAGTGACAACAAGGGATAAACCAAAGGGGTGGGGAGATAACTTCACACAATACATTAGAAAAAAAAATCTTAGAGTTCATTTTGATAAGCATCATTATATATGGTCATATGTACATAGCTATTGAGCTATTGTGATCCTCTGCTAGGAATATCCTGAAGTTATAGTAATTATTACAAATGAGGGAAACTATAGAGCCTGGCCACAAAAGAAATCCAAATCAAAACAACATTAAGATTCTATCTCACCCCAGTTAGAATGGCCATTATCAGTAAAACAAATAATAACAGATGCTGACAGGGACTTGGCCAAAAGGAAATGAATGCTACTACACTGTCAGGAATGTAAATTGTTTCAACCACTCTGGAAAGCAGTATGGAGGTTCCCACTCCTGGGCACTTATCCAAATGATAACAAACAAGGCCACACTAAAGCTACCAGCACAACTGTGTTCACTGCGGCATTATTTAGCATAGTTAAGATGTGGGACCAACCCAGATGCCTCTCAGTAGATGAATGGTTCAAGAAAATGTGATATAGATATAGATATAGATATAGATATAGATATAGATATAGATATAGATATAGATATAGATATAGATATAGATATATATGCACACACACAATGGAATTCACGTAAGTTATTTTTAAATATACAATGAATGGCACAGCACTTGTCTAACAAACATGTGTTAATGCTTATTAGAGTAATGAGTCAATCCTCAGTATAAATAAAAGGGGAAAGAAGGAAGGGAGGAAGGGAGGAAAACAACAAAAAAAAATGTTTTAAGAATTTCTCCTAACTGCATGCCTTTTAACTGACTTCTCTCCATATTCTATTAGTCCTATACTCATCTCAAGTTCTGGTGACCATTATTCCTCCTTCTACTTCTATGTGATCAATGAATTTGTAGATGAATAATATTCTATATGTCACATATTTTTCTTGGTTTACAATGTACTCAGTGAGCTATGTTTTTTTGTTTTGTTTTTTTGTTTTTGTTTTTGCCAGTCCTGGGCCTTGAGACTCAGGGCCTGAGCACTGTCCCTGGCTTCTTTTTGCTCAAGGCTAGCACTCTGCCAACTTGAGCCACAGCGCCACATCTGGTCTTTTCTATATATGTGGTGCTGAGGAATCGAACCCAGGCTTCATGTATACAAGACAAGCACTCTTGCCACTAGGCCATATTCCCAGCCCAAGTGAGCTATGTTTTTCAAGGAGAAAAAAACTTATTAAAATTTCTTAATACTTAAAATACACACACACACACACACACACACACACACACACACACACACAGAGCCAGGTGCCAGTGGCTCATGACTGTAATCCTAGCTACTCAGGATTCTGAGATCAAGGTTCAAGGCCACCATGGGCAGGAAAGTTCTTGAGATTCTAAAATCTCAGGGACAGTGCCCAGGCCCTGAGTCCAAGCCCCAGGACTGGAACAAAAAAAAAGTACATACACACATCTACACATAAATTATAAGTAAGAAATTTTGTTAGAAAAAACAAAGAACATTCAACTAGATGACTAAAAGTGCACAATTTACATCAGAATGGTATATATGCCCAAGTGTTCTTTTTTATTTTTATTCTGATACAGGTACAGAACTTAGTGCTTTTTGCTCATCGCTGGTGCTCTATCACTTGAACCATGTCTCCAGCTATGTCCTAAATATTCTAACATCCTTAGCATCTTAGAAGTATAGAACCAAAGTACAGCTCCCCAGGATTTGGATTTCTACCCAAAGTCCGTAGACTTCTGTAACTGAATCTTAGTGATGAAAAAGAATCAAGGATAGAACCAAATGACAGAAGCAAGAATCCATCGCAGAAACAAAACTGACTTAAGAGACAGTCACTAAATGATGGCTTTCCTGTAGACAATTTATGGGGTATATATGAACTTGACCCTGAAGGATAGAAATTAAAAGTCAATTTTATCCTTACTGATGGTTCTGTACTTCTTTGAAATAATAATAAGAAAAAATGAACAACAGAGAAATGTAAATTACTTTTGTATAGATGCTAACAACTCAATCATTTCATGCTAAAGTTAGAAATGGAAAGCCACTTAACTTCAGGAATAAACGTGCTCAATAAGGTGAACTTTCACCTATTGTGCCCATGTCTACAACCTCATTCCATTACACTACAGGCATCTCAGACCATCTAGAAAGAACACCTTGTCTAGTATAATTCCATTTATTCATTAAAGGAACCTATGAACTCATATATTTTAATCGTTTGTCACATTCTCTTATCATTTCTACTGCTCATATAAGCCAGTTTGAGATGAGAAGGATAGAATGGTGGGTGGACGTAAAGATGATTAAAATATTCAATCCTCTAAACATGAAAATTCAAAAGAAAACCACTGAATTGTTTATCAGAAGCATCTAGTTTTAGCAAAAAAAATTTAAAGAAAGAATTGCAGTTATAATTTATGAAATCATAAATAATCCAACTTGTATGAAATAATTGAACCAATCTTAAGATAGTCAGAAATAGCCAAAGGCCACTCCTAAAGTGTCTTATATTATTAAGTTTGGCTTTTATAACAAGCCTTTATATAGACATCCCCACCCATAGGTTAGCCTGACAGACATCATGCAGAGACTAAGTTTGTGTGGGAAAGGTTACTGCCATCCATCACTGTGAAAAGTAATAGCTTTTTAACAGTTGGAGAAATAGAAGTATGGCAGAGCAATCTTGTTGCAAATATAATTTGCCACCAAAAAAAGCGTAGGCGAAGTCCATTCATAACATTCTCTTCCTCTGACCACCTACATGTTAATTCATTATTCAAATGCCAAAGACAGCAGCAGGCACACATACTCAGCCACTAAGTCACCATTATAAAGGCTGCATAAACATTTCCAGCTTAAGCATTTAAGCATAATAGAATGAGACAGGAACTTGTTTTCCAAGTATCTCAGCAATAAAACTTGTAACAGCTTTGGAAACAACATGATGTAAAATGGCCCCAACTAACATTTTCTTTAGTATCTCATGGAGTAATTTACATATCCTGTTTTATCTAATTTCTTTTTCAATATTAGAAAACATGTAACCTGACTACAATCAGTAAGCACTAAATAGCTAAATAAAGCTCACAGTAATATACCATCATTTTGCAAAACATATCCCAACTCTCTTTGGATTCCAGATCCTGAAATAAGAAAGAACATTACTGTCCTTTAAACATGAAAAATCAAAGTAAAGTCCATATTTTATAATTGAAATGGAAAAATATTTGGGCCCTTTACCCTTTCTCTCTGCTATTCCCTGGCATACTGACTTAAGCTCCTGAAGCTCCTGAAGAGCTAGATATTCAGAAGGTCTTGAACTTCTATTCTAAGCCACATCTATCTATCTATCTATCTATCTATCTATCTATCTATCTATCTATCTATCTATCTCTCTATCTATCTATCTAGTTTGACAACAGATATACTCATCATTGTCTTTTGTCAAAATTGTACTCTGGGCCCAATTATAATAACCTGCACAGGTGGGGAATATAGAAATTGTGATTTTTTTTAAGTTATCAGTTCAAGAGAAGAAAGCCTTTGAAACATTACTTCTTTTATCAACCAACTATTATGGCAATACAAAAAAGGAGAGCACCTAGATGAACATGTACTAAAATTCACTTTAAGGAAAATAATCTCTTTCCTTGAGTCATTTAAAAAAAAAACATTGGGAAGTTACCATGAAAAGTGATTTTTATTTCATTTCATTGGAAACACCAGAACAAAAGTGCCTATTTCTTTTTCTACCATCTTTTTGTTTTATAACATTTTGGAAGGTTGTACTCTCCCAATGAGCCTGTTATGGTGTTTCCATAACAGTTTAACAGATTCTAATGAGTATTATTCAAAAAACAATTACCTATTGTGGAAAACTAATTCTGGAAAATCTTTCCCTATAGTTGCTATAAATTAATCTTCAATAGTGCTTTTTAGTAACATTGATATAAAAAAATAGTTTCCCACATTAAAGTCAATAGCTCAGAATTTAGAGCCACCACTAGTGATTCAATTTACTCTATCACAAATAATAATTTAAAAAGAAAAGAACTAGAGGTTAATTTCATAAAGTATCATCGTATGTGTTCATATGTAGATAGCTGAGCTATTGTGAACTTTTGCTAGGACTATCCTAGAGTTATACTAATGATTACCAGTGAGGGAAACCATAGAGTCTGTGCTTCTTTGGTCTGGCTCACTTCACTTAGTATGATTTTTTTTCCCAAGTCTTTCCATTTCCTTACAAATGGGGCAATGTCATTTTTTCTGATAGAATTCCATTGTGTATATGTACCACATTTTCTCATAAGTGGTTGATCACTGTTGCTGTTATTTTCAACATACTATGTGAAATTATGCCTTTTCTTTTGTTTTTCTTCCCTATGGTTTTTACCCCTGATGTCACTGTAACTTATTCTGGTACTCTGGGTATTGAATATATGTTTATCAGAACTAGGAAAGCGAAGAGGATCATCAAAATGGAGAGACAAAGGGTGAAAGGCAAACCAAAGCAATAGCAATACTTAAAGACAATATGCTGTAAATCAACTTACGAACTTGGGGGGGGGGGGCGGTTGGGGAGAAGGGAAGGTGGGAGAAAAATGAGGGAAGAGGAAACAAGTTTGATAAGAAATGTACTCACTGCCTTATGTATACCACTGCCCTCTGTATACCACTTGGACAATAAATAAATTATAATTTATAAAAGAGAATAGAATAGGTTTAGCTCAGTAGTAGAGGGCTTGCCTAGCAAACACAAGGCTCTGGGTTCTATCCCAGCATTGCTAAAACATAGATACTAGGTAATGACAGTTCTAACCCAACTCCCACTACATAAATATGTAACTAGTCTCCAGCTAACAGATTTGAAGAGCACTAAATTTTTCTGTTCACCTAAATGTACAGTGCTATGTACAATCATGAGCAAGTATACTAGAATGATTTCATTTATTTTGTATACATTTAGTCAAGCCAAGTCACAACTATGATTTTTGGTTACAAATATCACACAATTTTTTTTGCTTTCTGTTGATTATTTAAAAGCATAATTGACATTTGAGGCTCTCTTCTTATTCCTAAAAGCACTGACACAATTTTTCATTCTGTGAAAATAAATCCCCAAACTCTCAAAAAGTCATATAAAAATTAACAGAGATTTTTTTTTTAGCCCCCAATCATATGTCCTACTGCATTCCCAGATAATGGATGCATAAATAACAGAATCCTGTCAGCTCAAATAGAGGAAAAAGGGATAGAAATGTGCCTTAAAAAAGTTCCACAAAATCTGCTTAGCCAACAGTAAAAACTGTTCAATGGTCCACAGAAAAACAGAGGGAGATGGCAAAGCTCCCTTCATATGTCCAATCTGTAACTTCTTTAAAAATGCATAATTGGAAAGAGATGGTCAGAAGAAAAGATGCTAGAAGCAGGAAACAGTCCCAACAGAGAGTTTTTTAATTCTTACTGATAAGAATCATAGATGTACATGGGTCTCCACTTTAAGAAGTATATCCTCAAGCCTTTAGGGAGTAATAATAGGAAAAAATGAATCTTAACATCCAGTAAGAAGCATTAATACTTAGATTCTGAAAAATAAATAAAACAAATGAATGAATAAGTAAATCCCTCCACTGAGGTTAACAGCAGCCTGTTATTTCCAAAATTTGGGAAATCAGTTTCAGTCTTGTAGATCACAACTCTAATGGTTTCAATACAGAGAACTAAACACAAAAAAAATGCTTGCTATACTTATCCTCACTAAGTCCAGGTATAAAGGTTTTTGTTTAGTTCTTAAAACTGCCAGGGCTGGGGATATAGCCTAGCGGCAAGAGTGCCAGCCTTGGATACACGAGGCCCTAGGTTCGATTCCCCAGCACCACATATACAGAAAACGGCCAGAAGCGGCGCTGTGGCTCAAGTGGCAGAGTGCTAGCCTTGAGCGGGAAGAAGCCAGGGACAGTGCTCAGGCCCTGAGTCCAAGGCCCAGGACTGGCAAAAAAAAAAAAACAACAAAAAAAAACTGCCAGGCTTCTATTTTCCTAAGGCTACGCACATATTTTTCCTATTGTGAGGACAGGACTGGATGTTCAGAACCCAGTTTACATATATTTACCCAAGAAAATCTTCCTATCTTACCTTCCTAATTTAGTACCTAACACGGGACATCCTTCTTCACATGATTTCATTTAATCTTCACCATAAACCTCAAATAATTACTATACTTACAGATGAGGATATAGGCTCAGAAATTAAAGAGCTGGTCCAAGGTCATACAGGTAAAGCAAAGATCCAAGCACCAATTTGTCTAATTTCAAGTGTACAATCTTTCTACTATACTAAATTGCCTCTGTCTTACTAGAAAGGAATGCTTAATTAAGCACAAAGCTACAATAAGAGTTCTGGTTTATATAAAAATCTATAAAATGACAGCCTGGATAATTAACTCAATATCCAAAACACATTTACTGTCTATATTTCTTTTATATTAGCAATTAACTAAGTAGATTAAAGGAACAATGGTTACGTTTTACAAAGAGCTCATAAGAGATATTTAACATGCTATTTCCCTCATATACTTTATACACTGATGGAATGTGTAAATGAAGCAGTTAGATTACAGAATTTCTGAGTTAACTCTAAGGAGTTCAATTTTTCAATGAGTATATTTATACCCAGAAATGACTCATTTTTTTTGGTTTTTGTTTTTAATTAAATGGCAAGATTTTTAACATTCTCTAAGCTTAACAAGCTAGGGTAGCATTTTGGCTATATCAATTCACAAGCACTCTAGAAATCTGTTTTATCAACTATGAATAAAATTGTAGAGGGAACAATTTTAACATAAATAGCCTTAATACCTTGAATATGAAAGGCACTCAAATGTACTTTTAAATGCCAATTATTAGGAAAAATGAACCCATTTTCTTTTATCCTGAACTCATGTTAGTTTTAAAATACATCTACAAAATCTTTAGCACTCTCTCCACTAAAATATGAAGCCTGGAGTAGAACTATATATACCTTAGTGGTAGAGCACTTGAGTTAGGCCCTGAGTTCAATCCCCAAGCCCACAAAAACTAGATAGATGGACAGATACATAGGTGAAAAATGAAGTCTAATTCCATCATGTTAAGAATAAAGTATCTTGGTGACTCTTTCTAAGAAAAGGAATAAGGAAAAAAGTGGCAGCACAGAATTGCTAAGGCTAGGTCATAAGAGGCACTACAGTTTCTCTCTGCTCTGTTTTTTGGATCACTCACTCTAGGGGAAACCAGCAGCCAGATATATCCTGAGATCACTCAAACTGCTACATAGGGCTATGTAGCTAGGAATTGAGTCTTCCTGGAAAAAGTCAGGGAGGAAGTAAAGTCTCCTAACAACAGCCAGAAGGTGAGCATCCTCTTACCCAAAACAAGCCTACAAAGATGACTGTAACCCAGAGACATCTTGACTACAATTTTACAAGAGTTCCTAAGCCAGAACAACAAGACTGTGTGAGATAATAAATATCCACTGAGTTTTTTAAGCTACTAAGTTCTAGAGCAGTTTGTTACAAACAATAAAGAATTAAGTATTATCTCAATTATTAAACTTCTCACAGTTTTCTACAACTTCCTAAATCATTTTCCTTTGCCAATTCTCATCAGAATCTTGAACAAGGGAGCTCTCTATGTAAAAAAAAAAATTTAAGTAGCTCAACATGATCCTGTACAAACTAATTTGGTAGTCATTTATAAAAAAACATAATTAATTGGAAAGAAATGAAGTGTCTTTGAGGTGTCTAGTACATTAAGAAAGATAAGAAACTTTGGTAGATTTAGAAGCTACTCAAATTCTCCCCTAAGACTTACTAACTGGTATGACTTATTTAAATCTCACAGGGATTCCTTATTTCAGCTTTCATTGATGGATATGGTGGCTCACATCTGTAATCCTAGCTATTGGTGTAGAGGCTAAAGTTGGGAAGGAAAAGCTTCAAAGAAACACATGAGATACCATTTCAACAAATAAAAAGCTGAGCATGGTGTTAAGTTTCTGTGAACTCAACTATATGGAGAAAGAACATAGATGGATCAGGCCTACCAGGGCAAAAAACAAAACCCTATTTAAAAACAAATAAGGAAGGGAAGGGAGGAAGAGATGGAAGGAAGGAAAGGAAGGGAGTGAAGGAACGAAGGAAAAGGAAAAACAAAAAGGAAAGAAAGAGAAAGCATGCAAGCAAAAAGGGGTGAGGAAAATGGCTCAAGTGATAAGTGATGGCTCTTGCAAGCTCAAGACCATGAATCAGAAGAAAAAAAAAAAGGCTTTAATTAGGTGCAGAGCAGAGTTTTTATGGAACTACCTAATAGCCTAATGATAAATTTTCAAACTTGTGTGTTGGAAACCAAGTTATATAACAACTTAAATTACCTTTCCCACCAACTGCCCTTTCTTCTCCCTCTTAAAGAAAGAACCAATAGGAAACTGGGAACTGAGTATATTGTGGCAGAATTTTTAAAAGGAATAGTTGAGGGTGATTTCCAGTAGTAGAGAATTCTTAATATGGCTAAAACTCTACATTCTGCCCAAGAAATAGGAGAAAAGGAAGAAAGGGAGTAAAAATCTTTGAGGATATGGAGAGACTATACCCCTCCCACTACATTAGTAGTAATGTAGAATGGTGCGGCTGCTACCAAAAATATCTTGGCATTTGCTCAAAAAGTTAAAACATATATTAACCAACAACTCTACTCTTAGACATATAACAAAGAGAATTGAAAAATATGTGTTAACAATAAAATTATGTTCATAAAACATACATATGTTAACACAAAAAATTTTCAATGTACCATGTGAAATTATGCCCTTTTTCTTTTGTCTTTGTTCCTCATGGTTTTACCCGATATCATTATAACTGATTTTAGTACCCTGGATAATGTATACATGTGTATTGAAACTAGGGAAGGAAAAGGGAATACCAAAATCAAGAGACAAAGAATAAAAAGACAAACCAATGCAACAGCAATACTTATAAAACTATATGGTGTAAACCAACTGTACAATTCATGGGGGAGGGAGTGGGGGAGGGGGGCAGGGGAAAAATGAGGGAGGAGGTAACTCACTGCTTTACATATGAAACTGTAATCCCTCTGTACATCACTTTAACAATAAAGAAATGAAAAAAAAAGTTTGCACTCACATTTTTCATAATAACTAACCTAAATGGTAGAGCATCTGCCTAACATGTACAAGGTCCTGGGCTTGATTTGTAGCACTGGAGGGTTGTGTGGGTAGGGGAACTAGGATTCATGTTACAACTTGAAGACATTACAGTGAATAAAAAAAAGTCAGTGAGAAATGACTACATATTATATAAGTCTACTTAAATGAAATATCCAGAAATGGTGTGTTTGGAGAGTAAGAAGGCAAATTAGTGGTTTCCTCGGGCTACAAGCAGGAATTAAAGCAAACTTGGGATGGTGATGAAAATTTTCTAAAGTGGGATTTAAGTGACAGCTATACAAATTTGCAAATGTACTAAAAGTAATGTAACTATACAATTACAAAAAGTGAATTTTATGTAAAAATTACAATTTTATGGTAAATTATGTTTTGAGTAAATTGTACTTCAATAAAGTACCAAAAAATATTAACAGAGTATGTTCCAAGTTACAAGATGAATACAGAGAGTAAGGGTAAGGGGAGAATGCAATCATAAAATTCAATGCATATCCTACAAAATTAAGAAAATTGAGGGGAGGGAGAGGGTTGGGAGGAATGAGGAAGAATGATAAAAGGACATCTATCAAGATAACATGCATTCATAAACTGACTTGTTGAAGGGTAACCCTTTTGAACAACTACTTAAAATAACAAAGGTAATTTTAAAATGGTTACAATTTTTAAAGTAATTGAAAACTGATTCTATGTTTGTGGTAACATTTGCTAACATTATTACCAATTTCAAATACTAAGTAACTCATTTAATCCTTACAATAAGCAAAGGAAGAAGTTTCTGTTACCATTTCCAGGTCACAGATCAAGAAACTAAAACACCTAGAGATTCAGTAACTTGTTAGTAAGTTAATAAACTGCAGGATCAGGAATGGAACTATAGTTTCCTTGACTTCAAATAACAAAAACTTGATAAGTATTTCATTTGCTTCAAAAAGCAATAAGCACTTTTCAATGAAAAAAAATTTGAACTCTGAGATTTACAAATGAAAGAAACTCTGTAGATACTGAAGAGATCATAAATAGTTCAGTCCTGTTTATAAGAAAAAAAAACTTCCTCAAGGTCAGAAGAATTGGGGTGACAAACCTTACCTGACAATGAAGGAGCTTAATTAACTACAGTATCCTTATAAAAGCCATTTCAATTTTGTTCCACAGAAAATTAAGAGATTGTTCAATGCTGGTTTCCTATGCTTTAGTAATTTAACCATGATAGCAATCATTTCTTCCCTCCTATTTATGGCAAAGGCCTCCTTTTCCCACTAGTTTTTCAGAGTAAACTGTATCTCATCTGAGCACCCTGAATACTGTATATACTTGTATTAGGAATAGGGAAGGGAAAGGGAGTATCAAAATCAAGAGACAAATGACAAAAAGATAAATTACTCCAAAAGCAAAACTTACAAAACCATTTGGTATAAACCAACTGAACAACTCATGGGGAGAAAGGAAAATGGGGAGGGGCAAGGGGGGAAAATGAGGGAGGAGGTAACAAGTTATACAAGAAATGTACTCACTGCCTTACATATGAAACTGTAACCCCTCTGTACGTCACATTGACAATAAATAATTTTTTTAAAGAAACAAATTAACTGTAACAGAATTCAATTGAAGTTTTATATATATGTAGAGAGAGAGAGAGAGACAGAGAGAATCTTCCAATCAGAGACTGAAGGAAAAATTTCCTTGATGTTGGAATATGTGTATAAAAAGTTTAAATTCTAGAATAAGTGTGAGAGAAAACAAGAGATTGTCCCTAGAAGAATATGTCTCTACACTAAAAAATAACATTACAAAATGCAATGCTCATTTAATTTCCTATTTAAAACTTGAGTTTAGGGGCTGGGGATATGGCCTAGTGGCAAGAGCGCTTGCCTCGTATACTTGAAGCCCTGGGTTCAATTCCCCAGCACCACATATACAGAAAATGGCCAGAAGTGGCGCCATGACTCAAGTGGCAGAGTGCTAGCCTTGAGCAAAAAGAAGCCAGGGACAGCGCTCAGGCCTTGAGTCCAAGGCTCAGGACTGGCAAAAAAAAAAAAACAAAAAAAAACATAAAACTTGAGTTTAATTAGGCATTCTCACTATTATTTCAGAAAGTATATGCTCTTTTCAAATAATTTGTCCCTGATCTTTCATTTTCTCCTCCCTTCCCTTTTTTCCCCTTCTCTCTCTCCTCCCTCCTTCAGCTTCCCTTCTTACCTCTTCCCCCACTCTTTTATCTCCCTCCTCCCTGGCACAGTATTAGGATTTTTGAACTCAGGGCCTATCCTTGAAATTTAAAAAAAAAAAAAAATCACAGAAAGCACAATCAATAACATAGGATTGTTGTACTATGATTTTTGTCTATAAAATAGCAAGGAAAAAGAATGATTTTGTCATTCTCCTTGAGGGAGGGGGACCAGGATTTCCACTTCCCTCTATGCCTTTACATGCTTCCATTTCAAAACAGAAAAAAATTTCTTGCTGACTTATGTTTAAGGAGTTAGGTATCTCACAAAAATGTAAGAGCAATTCAAAGCCAAAAGAAAATACTGAATACACGTTAAGTACATGATCATTAAGTGCTGGATAATAGTGACTATTAGAAGGAAAACTACTTTCAAAACATAATAAGGCCTCTATTTTCAAACCACTGTATCGTGGCACATGCACAAATTATGGAAATATTAAGATTAATCATTACAGGTTGAACTGACTCAACCTGTAACTTGTGAATCACAATCTGACTGAAGAAAAAGAAGCTATAAAATGAAGGACCAGAAATTAGACTGTGGAACTTGAAGCATCTGGAAAGAAAGCAGTTATTAACACTGCAACTGCTCTAGATGGATAACTGCTTCTCTTCTATTGAAAGTCAGGCTTCAAAGCTCTGAGTCACTTTTACTTAGAGAAGTGATGAGGCTGCAGACTGGACATGAAAACATGATGAATAATGAATGACGCACATGTTTCTGAGCATAGACCCAAAGCATTAAAACAGTACTCATCACAGTTATTTATGGGAATGAAAAGAATGAAAGTTTTCCCTTCTCTTCCCTCTCCTATAAATTCCTATGGACCTGGAAGAACAATTTTCAATGTGTAATGCAAGTAGAAATTCCTTGAAAAGTCAGCTAGATTGTAAGTGTATTCAGTCTTTGAGCTTTCCTATATTTTTATTTATACGATTCAAAACATGAGAAAGCTTAATAAACTATTCAACATAATTATGCATAACTAAGAAAGTCCAAACAGATATGCATAGCATATATCCCATCACAGCTGCCCAATGCAATAATGCAACAATACAGGAATCTGGAAACCTGATTCTATCTTGCTATATAATCTAATAAAACAAATTACACCATCTTTCTACCCATATTATTTTACCAGTCTGTAACCCTTAAACCATATTTTACATATACTTGAGGATTGCCATTTCACGTCAGTTAACAGACTATTTGAGGAAAGAAACGACATCTTCTAGTTTCTAATACATGCAAGCCTTCCTTATTCAT
This sequence comes from Perognathus longimembris pacificus, assembly GCF_023159225.1. Taxonomy (NCBI): domain Eukaryota; kingdom Metazoa; phylum Chordata; class Mammalia; order Rodentia; family Heteromyidae; genus Perognathus; species Perognathus longimembris. The sequence goes on from NC_063171.1 coordinate 23,521,783, forward strand.
GGATTTACTACACACTATTTTGACCAAGCTCAGTCCAAAAAAAAAAAAAAATCCCATACATGAATTAAGCAGCTCAGGTGAGGTGGAGAGCTCTAGTTATCACTAGTCATTTGTGTTTAAACTCTTTTGCAGCCTAATTATTCCCAGTTTTTCCTCAATGGTAGTCTATTGGGACTATATAACCACGAATACTAAGGGTATGCTGTATATAATACAAGATAAGAAAACAGACTCTGGAGCCATAACCAGAATTTCAAATCCAAACTCCAGCATGGGCTTTGTGACCTTGGACAAGATATTAACTCCAAGTCTTAAACCATTAGTTGTACAGTCAACAGGGAAATTTGTAATGAAGGGGACAGAATAATCTTTCCTTATCCTCACTTGTTTTATCTTTGTTTGTGATATAGGGGTTTGAACTCAGAGCCTGTACTTTCTAGGCAGGTCTTCCATCCCTTAAGCATGCCACCACGCAGGATCTCTTCAGCCCAGGAATTTGATGCTAGCCTAGTGAGACCTCAAAAAAAAAAAAAAAAAAAAGAAGGAAAGAGAGAAAGAAGAAAGAGAGAGAGAATGTGAAGTAGAGTGGAGGAGGAGAGAGGCAGGGAGTGGGGTGGGAGTGGAGGGAAATTCCACTCTTAGGTATACCTATAAAGAGCTACAATATAGTTGAATGAGTAATTGTATATCGATGTTCATAACACTATTACTTACAATAGCCACAAAGTGATAGCATCCAAGCATCCATTGACAAATAATAAATGATTGAACAAACAGTGGTGTGTGTGTGTGTGTATATATATATATGTGTGTGTATGTGTATATATATATATATATATATATATATATATATATAGTATTCCTTATAGGGAATAGAATTCTGACATTTGTTTCAATGTGGATGAACACTGAATAGTGAAATAACCCCAAAATAAAAAAATATGGGATTCCACTTACATAAGGGGGCACACAATACTCAAATTCACAAAGATCCAAAACATAAAGGGAGATTTATAATTATTTAGTGAGGATTCTCCATAAAAAAACAACAAATAGAGCTTCAATTTGGGAAGATGATAAAAAAAATTTCTGGAGGTAGTTCATGGTAATGGCTGCACAAGAATGTGTTTATACTTAACGTCACTAGCCAAACTACATACTTAAATATCATTAAAATAATAAATTATAAAGCCACTGTATATGTATTCTATTTATAAATTCTATACAAAGTAACTTGTATACAAAATGCAGTTACATATAAAATATATTTAAATATTGATTAACGGAGACAAATCTCCCTGTGTAGCTCAGGCTGTCCTCGAACTCTCATTCCTTCCTTAGTCTGCTGAGTGTTGGGAAATATTTATGTTTTAAATACATAATAATATTGTATAATAAATATGAAAGTCTTTTGGAAAGTTGTTGTAAACTTTCTTATAAATCTAAACATAATCTCTGTTACTCAGTTATTCCTTACTTATTTGCCCAAGAAAATAAAGATTTATGCCCACAAAAAAACTTGCACACCAATGTGCAGACATTTATTCACAACAACCCACAAACTAAAAGCAAAATAAAATATTCATGAACTTGTAAATGAATACCTATAGTATATCGTGTGTATGTGTGTGCATGCACGCCAGCCCTAGGGCTTGAACTCAGGACCTGGGTGCTGTCCTTGAGTTTCTTTGGCACCTGTATCACTTGAGCCTCACCTCAGCACTACTTATAGTCTCTTTTGAGTGGATTTTTGGAAGTCTCACATACTTCCTGCCCAGGTTGACTTTGAGCCTCAATCCTCAGATCTCAGTCTCCCAAGTAGCTAGGGTTGTAGACATGAGCCACTAGCACCTGGCTTTAGTACATTCTTATAACACTACTCAATAAAAAAGAATAAAGTTCTAAATGTTTTTTTTTTAATTTTAAACAAGAAAATCTCCAAAGCACCATGCTAAGTTAGAGAAACCAGACCAGATAACTATGTATTCCCTCATTCCATTGATGAGACAACCGAAAAAGGCAAAAGAATAAAGACAAAAATTGACTGGGGTTGAGAAAGGCAAACTATAAAGAGGCATGAGGTTAGCTTTTGGAACAATAGAAATATTCTCTATCTTGATTGTGGGGAAATTGAATGACTGTATACATTTATCAAAGTTCACTGGACCACACAAAAAAGAGAACATTTTTACTATATGTAAATTGTGTAAATATACAATAAAAAGTACTATCATCAACTATAACTTAATAAGTACTTTTAATAACTATTCAATATTTAGGACAAATAGCTGACCTTCTGATTTTATGCCAAATACTTGGTATTACCTCACATTCTTAATTTTGTATCTTATAATTATTTTCATAATGGTAATTCATTAAAACAATCATAGTGAGCAAGAAATAGAAATAATTAGTTATCATAAGTAGTCCTTCTTTGGAAACTTATAAGGTAGAAGCAGCATATCATAATATTCATAAAACACTAAATAAGAAACCTCACATTTCCTGTCCTTTCTCTATTTTTGAAATCAGGGCTAATTTCAGAATAACTAACATCTGCAAGAGTGCTAGGAGAAATGACAATAAAGTAGGGGAACACAAGGCAAGTTGGGCATATGACTTATCCTGAATTCAACAGGAACTGAAATAATTAGAAGCAATACAGCACTTTCTACCCTGCTTAAACAAACATGCAAAGCCCTCAATTATAAAAATAAAGTCCAAGTTTTATTCTCAGGAGAAACTAATATGTGAAATCAACACTGCAATTATATATAATAGCACATCCTAAAACCCTAAAAATTTGATTTTTAAAGTAAAAATAGACAACTTTGGTCTCCTATCTTCATAGACTTCCCAACTTACACACCTTAAACAGGAAAGCAAGATGCATAACATATTGAATCTTTTAATCAAGAGATTGTAATTTTTAATATGCATTTAAACTTCCTGAGTGGTTCTCAAAATACAATTTCTTAGCAAAAGGAATCTGCATTTTTAGTAAGCACTCCAGTAATTTCTATGTGGATGGTCTGAAGATTTATTCTGAAAAACATTGGTCACTATGCTGAATTTGGTAACCGTGTTATATTTATTGTCATCATGAAATTCAGGCATTCTCTACTCACTACCATATAATATTGAGTAATACTACTAGCCTGAAGTCAACTTGTCTAAGTTCTAGAAATAAATGTAAGTACTATACAAAAATTAAAATAGACCACAGTATTGTATGAATAAATAGAAAGTAAATATTACAAATTCTTTTTTTTTTTTTTTTTTTGCCAGTCCTGGGGCTTGGACTCAGGGCCTGCCGAGCACTGTCCCTGGCTTCTTTTTTTTTTTTTTTTTTTTTTTTTGGCCAGTCCTGGGCCTTGGACTCAGGGCCTGAGCACTGTCCCTGGCTTCTTCCCGCTCAAGGCTAGCACTCTGCCACTTGAGCCACAGCGCCGCTTCTGGCCGTTTTCTGTATATGTGGTGCTGGGGAATCGAACCTAGGGCCTCGTGTATCCGAGGCAGGCACTCTTGCCACTAGGCTATATCCCCAGCCCAACCCTGGCTTCTTTTTGCTCAAGGCTACTGCTCTGCCACTTGGGCCACAGCGCCACTTTGGGCCGTTTTCTGTATATGTGGTGCTGAGGAATCAAACCCAGGGCTTCATGTATATGAGGCAAGCACTCTTTGCCACTAGGCCATATCCCTAGGCCTGACAAATTCATTTTTTAAAAAGTAAAATTTGACAAAGCCAATCACTAACCTTTCCCTCATACAAAAACTACACAAACCTTGGTGTTAATTTAATATAAAATACACACAAAATAATTTAAACAAAAAACTTGAGATACAGGTTTTCATAAACCACAAAAAAATCTCTCTAACAAATTGTAGAATCAGTTCATAAACCAATCTTTTTTTACTTACTTTCTTCTAAGACACATATGTGGCAAAATGAAAATAAGTAAACAACTTCTCATGTCATTTTTAATATTCAACCATTACTACGACATTTCACTACTGTCTTCATTCCTGAATATCTGAAAATAATTAAATTACCATTGTCAATTTCATCTTCTTCATTTTTGTACTAAACATAATCAAAGCAGACAGCATCCTTTTCTTTCTGACTTAATGTGCCTCCTCAAATAATCCATTTTCTCAACCCTGGTGTTGGTTTTCTGAGCCCAATGAACATTTTCATTATTTTGCTTATTTTTTAATTATGCCAGACGAAAACAAAACAAAACGATGGCTGATAAAGCACAATGAAAACTTTTCCTACTTTTCCTAGTATTTCAAACCAATTCTGTTGAGCATGTCATGAATCTTAGGCTAGTGTTATATTCAGTCATTATTTAGCTGTAACAGGGGTCAGTTCCATCCACTGAGTGCTCTATTAAGAAGACTCCTGTGTTCTTTGTCTTCAAGGAACAGAGGGGCCATAAATTAAAATGAGACAGTTGAAAAATGCTCTAGTCCTATAGCCAATCTAGTTCTTAAAGAGCATGTATCTCCAAAAGCTTACACACACACACACACACACACACACACACACAAAAAAAAAAAAATCAGAAAAGAAAAACAGTATTAACAAGACTAAAAGGAAGTGATGGCAATTAAAGAAAAAAGGTAGTGTTAGTATTTCATTTATGTTGTTGTGTTTAAGTCATGTACTGAATAACACTTAAAAAAAAAAAAGAGGTTTACATAGCTTCTTTTGTTGATGATCCTCTTGTATCCCCTTCCTGTGGCTGTCCCAGCACTATCACTGTATCTCATCTGAGTAGCCTGGATACTGTATATACTGGTATTAGAACTAGGGAAGTGAAAGGGAACACCAAAATCGAGAGACAATGGATAAAAAGACAAACGACTCCCAAGCAATACTTGCAAAATCATTTGGTGTAAACCAACTGAACAACTCATGGGGGGAGAGGGAAAGGAGGAGGGGGGATGAGGGAGGAGGTAACGAATAGTACAAGTAATGTACCCACAGCCTTACATATGAAACTGTAACCCCTCTGTACATCACTTTGACAATAAATAAGTAATTATTTAAAAAAAAAAAAAAAAACTCTGTGGGGAAAAAAAAGATGTTTAGGGTTTGGGGAAAGAGACTACAATAATAACTGAGAAAGAAAAGAGAACTGTTTGATTTCAACCGGTAGCAATTAGATGAAATACTAGGGTGAGGATCTAACTCTGAGCAAGCCACCCCTATTTTAGTCTCATTTTCCTCATCTATAACCTATTTCTCAAAGTTGCTGTAATGAACATCAAGGAAAATGCACCTGGTGCATGTCCAAGTACTACAAAAATGTTAATTTCCTAATCCATTAGTGAACAAGGTCCAACATTATTTTTAAAAGAAAACAGGAGGTAAGTATTTATCCTCAGAAGGTGAACTTAAAAAATAAAATGTTACACTGACTCTCATAAAGGAGTAAAAGATGCTTCCAGAAACGAGAAGGAAGGAAGTCTGCTAACGCTCAACTGAAGTGACTTGAAAAGATATTATAAAATAGGTGTTTTACAAGCATTTGGGGGAAAAGTGGTTACTGGGATTCCGTACTGATTCACTGTAACAAACTTAAAGAATGTGAACAGTTCATATATTACATTCTATCTTAGATCATTTTAGCTGCTGAAACAAAATGCCTTAATTGGGAAATTTATAAATAATATAAATTTATTCTCCACATTTCTGGAGGCTGAGAAGGTCCTATATCAAGTAGTCAGCTGATTCAATATACTGAAGTCTCCTCCTCTGCTCCTCCTCTTGCTGCATCCTCAATTGTCAGAAAGAGCAAAAAGCTTCCTTTCTCCCTTGAACCTCTTTTTTCCTCATTAACCTATCGATAAGAGCAACAATGCCATTATACAGGGAATGGGGGGAGAGGGAAGATGGCGCCAGCAAAATAGGGAGGCACCCCAACTCGCTCCAACTGAATAGTGAGCTGGGAACTCCAGCACCCAACACCTCATCAAGAATCCAGCAGGGCTGGGGATATGGCCTAGTGGCAAGAGTGCCTGCCTCATATACATGAGGCCCTGGGTTCGATTCCCCAGCACCACATATAGAGAAAATGGCCAGAAGTGGCGCTGTGGCTCAAGTGGCAGAGTGCTAGCCTTGAGTAAAAAGAAGCCAGGGACAGTGCTCAGGCCCTGAGTCCAAGCCCCAGGACTGGCAAAAAAAAAAAAAAAGAATCCAGCAAACCCAACAACCAGAAGAAACAGAAAACACAGGAAATGAAAAAGAACAAAAAAATAAGAGCCTATAACCTGCACGGTGCTGGAAAATCTCCGGGGTACCCCACACACACACACACCCGCCGACCCTGGCCCGAACAGGACCAGGCTAGGAAAGGGGACCTGGCACCGGCAAACCAACAGTGGAAAAGTCACGCCAGAAGCACAGAGTCCAGACAGCAGGAGCTCAACAGACCCCAGACTGAGCGCAGACTGACCAAGACAGACGGCAGTGGCGAGGGACCAGAGGTGCGGGACCGAACAGCCGGGATCAGACATAAGTGCAGGCAGGGAGAGCCGGGCCAACACAACCAAACGACCGATTGCCACACTCCAGCACCACAGCCCCCAAAAGCCCACAGCAGCATGGGACACACACACAATCCAGGACCAGCAAGTTCCCCATTACCCACCCCCCCAACGGGAGACCAGCTCTAGCAGAGACCCAAAACCTACAAAGAAGCTAGAGCTCCCTCCCTCCCCCTCCCTACCCAGAGGGAACAAAGGAGCCCCATATCTGGCGGCTGGAGGACCCTACAGCCTCTGGGAGGGCACGGGAACTAGCAGAGGCAGAGCTGTACCCAACAAAGTCAGCAGGAAACACCCTAGTCTGGCATCCCCCCCAAAGCCCCAGCAAAGGAACCTGAACCTGGCCACACCAGCCCCGCCCCCCTCCCCAGCAGGGGCCCGGGAAGTGATAGGCATTGGAAGCCCCACCTGAGGTGCCTGGCCCCCGAGGACTTATTGAACAACAGTCACAGGCTCCCTGGAGTGCAATACCAGCACAGCAGGGACACCTGGGCCCGAACACAGCCCCTCTCCCACACATCGGAGGCGCAGAGAGTCTGTGGACACCAACCCGCGCCCAGACACTTGATCCTGCTGGGGCCCACACATACCGCCCCCCACAGCAAACACTCGAGAGGGCACAAGCACCCTCCAACAACTCGGGGCAGCCCCCAAAGGAAGCAAAGGAAGCACTAGAGTGCACATGCACGCGCCCCCCGGAGGGACAGCATGGGCCAGCATGCTAGCTCTCCAGCAGGAGGATCTCTTGCCCACGGGAGCACACAAGCGGGCAAGCTGCACCCTCAGCAGCAACACCCTCTCTGATCGGTGCACTCCGCACAGGTGGGGAGGGCCCCCCAGCGGCAGCACTCGCTGATAAGTGCATACAGTGCAAAACACAGTTAAAGAAGACCTAAACATCCTGAGAAGTGAAATGCATGAAAAAATAGATTTAAAATACAACTCTTTAAAGGAAGAAATTTCCACGATCAGAGCTGATCTGGCAACCATAAATAGCTCCCTGACATCCATAAACTCCTCACTTGAATCCACAGCACAAAGAATTGACCATATTGAATCTAGAATCTCTCTCTTGGACGATTATGCAGCCGATAAGGTCCAGAAAATTACCACACTCCAAGAAACGATAAAACTCCAGGGCAGACTAATCCAGGAGCTAGTGGATAAAGACAAGAGATATAATCTGCGCATAACTGGAAAAGAAGAAGGACCCGAATACCAGAGCAGAGGGCTTCAACATATTTTCAATAAAGTGATTGCAGAAAACTTCCCCAATCTCACAACAGACCTCACCCAGATAACCAAAGCCTATAGGACGCCTGGCAGACCAGACCCTAGAAAATCCTCGCCCAGGCACATAATAATCAAGACTTCAGATCCCAAGAATAAAGAGCAAATTTTGAATGCAGCCAAAGCGAAGAAAGAAATTTATTACAATGGGAAAAGGATCCGAGTAACACCAGACCTCTCCACACAAACCTACCACGCACGAAGAGAGTGGAAAAACACAATCCAAGTCCTACAGGCCAACGATTGCCAACTCAGAATTAGATATCCAGCGAAACTAGAATTCAAATTCGAGGGGAAAACCAGATCTTTCCATAGCAAAGAGGATCTAAAGGAGTATTTGAATAAAAAACCAGCCTTACAGCGAATTCTAAGAAGGGAACCCCACCCAACAGAAATTGTACAGGACACACAGACAGAAACAGAAAGAAACTACAATAGCCAGAGCACAATAGAAAGAGCAGCTCATTAAAGACAAGAAAAAAAAGAAATGAGAAACAACCTAACAGGAAAATGAAAGGGGACAAATCACACTTATCCTTGATCTCTTTGAATATAAACGGTATAAACTCTCCCATAAAGAGGAGTAGACTGGCAGAATGGATCCGCAAACAAAAAGTTGCCATCTGTTGTCTTCAAGAGACCCATCTTACAGCAAGGGATAAAAACAGGCTCCGAATGAAAAGGATGGAGCAAGATCTTCCAAGCAAACGCACCTACCAAAACAGCACGAGTAACCATCCTGATCTCAGACAAACTGGACTTCTCATTAAAATCAACTCAAAAAGACAAAGAAGGACACTACATTTTAATAAAAGGAAAAATCCAGAATCAAGACATCACACTGATAAATGTATACTCACTGAACAAAAGAGGCCCTACATTTGTCAAGCAAATTCTCCCAGAACTACAGAACAAGATAGACCCAAACACAATCATAGTGGGTGACTTTAATACCCCACTCTCTCCAAGAGCCAGTGCCAACACCCAGAGGATTAGCAAGGGAGCTGAGGACCTAAGTAACACCATATCCCAAATGGATCTGACAGATCTATACAGAATCTTTTACCCTACAGAGACCTAATACACCTTCTTCTCAGCAGGCCATGGATCATACTCCAAAATAGACCATGTCATAGCCCACACAAAGAACCTCAGCAAATACAAAAGTATTGACATCATCCCATGTATTATATCTGACCACAGTGGAATAAAGGTAACCCTCAATAACAAAGATTACCACAGAGGCTATACATATTCTTGGAGGCTAAACCACTCACTGTTATCCAACACTTGTGCCACAGACCAAATTAAAGATGAAATTAATGAATTCATAAGCCACAATGACAATGAAAATACATCAAAAAGAAACCTACGGGACACAGCTAAGGCAGTACTGAGGGGCAAGATCATCGCCCTCAGCACTCACATTAAAAGAATGGAAACAGAGCAGATGAATAAGCTCACGATGAAACTAAAACAACTGGAGAAACAAGAAATGATCGAATCTAAAATGACTAGGAGAAGAGAGATCACAAAGATTAAAGAAGAGATAAATCTGATTGAAAATAGACCATTCAACAAATAAATAAGATTAAAAGCTGGTTCTTTGAGAAAATAAATAAAATTGACAGACCCCTCGCAAGACTTACAAAAAAAAGAAGAGAAGAAACTCATATACGTAAAATCAGGGACTCCACTGGAAAATTTCCAACAAATACACACGATATTCAAACAATCATAAGGAACTATTTCCAGAACCTCTACTCACTAAAAAACAATAATTTTACAGAAATAGATCAATTCTTAGAGAAGTATAAACTGCCCAAACTGAATGAAGAAGAAATAAGTCAACTAAATAAACCAATAACTTACAGCGAGATACAGGGCGTAATCAAGAGCCTCCCAACAAAGAAAAGCCCAGACCCAGATGGATTCACCAACAAATTCTATAAAACCTTTACCAATGCTCCTCAAACTCTTCCACGAAATAGAAACAGAGGGAGAAATCCCAAACTCATTCTATGAAGCTAATATCATAGTTATTCCCAAACCAGGCAAAGACCCAACAAAAAAGGAGAACTACAGACCAATATCACTAATGAACACAGATGCAAAGCTCCTCAATAAAATATTAGCTAACAGGATGCAGAAACTGATCAAGAAAATTATACATCATGACCAAGTAGGCTTCAATCCACAGTCACAACGATGGTTCAACATCCGTAAATCAATCAGTGTAATTCACCACATCAACAGAACTAAAATCAAGAATCACATTGTTATCTCAGTCGATGCCCAAAAAGCCTTTGACAAAATACAACATCTATACTTACTAAAAGCTCTGGAGAAAACAGGAATAGATGGAACATTCCTCAAAACAATAAAAGCCATATACAACAGACCAACTGCTAACATCATATTGAATGGAGAGAAACTTAAAGCATTCCCCCTAAACTCAGGAACAAGACAAGGATGCCCACTCTCCCCACTTCTTTTCAACATAGTGCTAGAATCCCTAGCCATAGCAATAAGGCAAGAGGAGGACATCAAAGGGATCCACATCGGCAAGGAAGAAATCAAGTTATGCCTATTCACACATGACATGATCTTATATCTGAAGAACCCAAAAACTCAGTCCCCAAACTCCTACATCTAATAAACCATTTTGGCAAAGTAGCAGGATACAAAATCAATCCACAAAAGTCAGCAGCTTTTCTGTACACCAGCAATGTACAAGCAGAAAAGGAAATTATGGAAACAATTCCATTTACAGTAGCCAAAAAAAAATAAATAAAGTACCTAGGGATCAACCTAACCAAGGACGTGACGGACCTATTTAATGAGAACTACAAAAAATCTAATAAGGGAAATCAAAGAAGACACAAGGAGATGGAAAGACCTCCCATGCTCATGGGTAGGCAGAATCAATATAGTGAAAATGGCCATATTGCCCAAATTGTTATACATATCCAATGCAATCCCTATCAAAATCCCAGTTACATTCTTCACTAAAATAGAGAAAGCAACCCATAAATTCACATGGAACAGCAAAAGACCTAGAATAGCCAAAGCAATTCTAGGCAAAAAAAGCAGTGCAGGAGGTATCACAATACCAGACTTCAAGCTCTACTATAGAGCCATCATAACAAAAACACACTGGTAGTGGTATAAAAACAGATCGGAAAACCAATGTATTAGAATTGAAGATCCAGAAATAAAACTGCACTCTTACAGTCAGCTGATATTCGACAAAGGAACTAAAGACATACAATGGAATAAACAGAGCCTCCTCAACTACTGGTGCTGGGAAAACTGGGCAGCCATATGCAGAAAACTCAAAGTAGACCCAAGCCTATCACCATGCACCAAGATCAACTCAAAATGGATCAAGGACCTCAATATCAGACCTGAATCCTTGAAACTACTGAAGGACAGAGTAGGAAAGACGCTAGAACTTATAGGCACAGGAAGGAACTTCCTGAATAGAGTCCCAGGGGCACAACAAATAGGGGAGATTGGGGAGAGACTCGACAAATGGGACTACTACAAATTAAAAAGTTTCTGCACAGCTAAGGACATAGCCACCAAAATAGAAAGACAGCCAACCATATGGGAAAGGATCTTTACCAGCACAGCAACACACAAAGGCCTATTGTCTGTCATCTACAGAGAACTCAAAAAACTAAGCCCCTCCAAGCCCAGTAAACCAATTAGGAAATGGGCAAAGGAGCTAAAGAGAGACTTCACAAGAGAAGAGATAAAAATGGCAAAGAAACATATGAGGAAATGTTCAACATCCCTGGTAGTAAAGGAAATGCAAATAAAAACAACCCTGAGATACCACCTCACTCCAGTTAGAATGGCCTATACTCTGAACTCAGGCAACAACAAATGCTGGAGGGGGTGCGGAGAAAGAGGAACCCTTCTCCATTGTTGGTGGGAGTGCAAATTAGTACAACCACTTTGGAGAACAGTATGGAGGTTTCTCAAAAAGCTCAACACAGACCTACCCTATGACCCAGCCATACCACTCCTAGGCATCTATCCTGAACAACAGGTCCCAAGATATCAAAAAGATATTTGCACTTCCATGTTTATAGCTGCACAATTCACAATAGCCAAAATATAGAAACAACCCAGATGCCTCTCCACAGATGAATGGATCAAAAAAATATGGTACCTATACACAATGGAATACTACATAGCGATTAGGAATGGTGAAATATTGTTATTCACAGGGAAATGGTCAGAATTTGAACAACTAATGTTGAGCGAGACAAGCCTAGAACACAGAAAACAAAGGGGCATGATCTCCTTGATAAGGAGGGGTAGGGGGAGACAGTAAAGACCAGGTCTGTGAAACCAAAAACTGCTTGTCAAATGGTATTTCCCACAGGTTTGGGGCAGCGACCCTACATTATGTAACTAAAACCAAACAACTACTCAACATATAAAGGTCAAAAATAGACCTCTCAGTGGTCACAATAGCTCAAAAGTTATGTATGTACGTTCATATAAGACTATTGTCGACATATTGTCTATTGTCAACATTACATTTAAAGCCCTAGGTGAATTTTCTTTGGCGTAGGCCACATGGCTACTGTATATGTTCTTGGTATACAGTGTATTGTATATATGTCTACCTGACCTAGGGAAGGGAAAGAAAAATAGGGTGTAAGATATCACAAGAAATGTACACACTGCCCTACTATGTAACTGTACACCTTTTGCACAACACCTTGTCAAAAAAATTTTGTTTAATCAATAAATTATAAAAAAGCAAAAAAAGAAGGGAATGGGGGCTCACCCTCATGAATTATTTATCATCTAAAAGACCTCCCATTAATATTATTTTACTGGCCATTAAATTACAGCATATGAATGAGGGGGTAGTAACATTCATCCAAATTCAATAGGCTATGCAATATTCATAGTATACTCAAATCCTAATTATTCTATTGCCTTCATTCAAGTTGTACTTCATTTTGAAATAAGATGAATTCTACATCAAATGTGAAATAGTACCAGTTATCTGCAAGAGGTCGGTTTGAAATCATCATAAGATGCATAACTAGAACAGAGGTGAACTCAGTCTAAAAACTAAACCTGATTAAGATGCTAACACAAGCACTGAGGCATGGTGGCACACAACTAATAATTCCAGCTATTCAGAAGTAGAGATAGGGAGGATCACACTTTGGGCCAGCCAGTTCAAAAAGTTAGTAAGACTCTATCTCTGTCAATAAGCCAAGCATGGTATAAGTAACTAATTATAAGCCCAGCTATGAAGGAGGTACAGATATCACTCAGTATATATCTCTTGAAATGGCTAAAATTTTAAAGTCTTACTACACTAAGTACTGATAAGGATATAGAATGGAACTTGTTTAAACTAATGGTAGGAAATGTTGTTACAACCACTCAGGGAAACAATCAGGTACTTTAAAAAAAAATGTATCTATTACATGACCCAGCCATTCAGTTATTCAGTATCTCCCTTAGAGTTATAATGAAAGCATCTGTTTGCACTAAGTCTTGAACATCACTGTTCACAACATTTTGTGCCATAGTTGAAAACTAGCTCAAGTAGTAAAGTGTCTGCTTTACAACAGCAAAACCCTGAGTCCAATCCCCAGTACTGTCAAATAAATGAATGAGTAAATAAATAAAATGTTGAACTGAAACCTTGTTGCACAATCATGTAATATCAATTTGTACACGTGTATGCACATGCATACACGTCCATTCTGGGACTTGAACTCAGGGCCTAGACATAGTCCTTGATCTTTGTTGTTGAAGGCTAGCATTCTACACTTAAACCACAGTTCCACTTGCAGCTTCTTGGTGGTTAACTGAAAATAAAGAGTCTCATGGACTTTCCAGCCCAGACTAGCTTTCAATCACATTCCTCAGCTCTTGGCCTCCTGAGTAGCCAGGATTACAGGCATGAGTCACCAGTAGTACCTGTCTTAAAAATTACTTAATAACAACAAGCTACAAACCTAGAAGTTCATCAAATAATAAACTGATCATATCCACTCAGTGGACTACTACTCAGCAAGACAAAGAAATTAGCTATTGATACATATAGTAACATGAACAAATCTCAGAATATGCTGAATAAAGGAAGCTAGAGCAGATATGTGATTTCCTTTATATGAAATTCTTGAAAATCCAAATTTATCTGTAAAGACACAAACAAGGGACATAAAGAAATGTTTACACAAAATAAAAGCTTATTTTCTTGATTGTAATGATTGCTTCATAGTCAATTGCATATTTCAAAATATATTAAATAACATTCTGTGTGGTTTGTTTTATCAGTTATATCTGACTATATCTTTTTAAGGTATGAACTGAGCCAAGTGCTGGTGGCTCAGGTCTGTGATCCTAGCTACTTGGGAGGCTGAGATCTGAGGATGGTGGTTCGAAGCCAGCCTGGGCAGGAGAGTCCAATAAACTACTTAGCTCCAATAAACTACTCAGAAAAAGCCAGAAGTGATGCTGTGACTTAAGTGGTAGAGTGCTAGCTTTGAGCAAAAGAGCTCAGGGACAGTGCCCAGACCCAGACCAGAGTTCAAGCTCCAGGACTGGCAAAAAAAAAAGGAGGTATGACTGATCAGAATGTTAGATTCTAACTCACTTTTCATTGTTGAATTTGCAATCAACAGAATCACGGATTATAAATAACTACAACCTATTAGTAAGAAATGAAAGTATATTTCAAAATTAATTCATACAGAATACGGTGTATTGCTTTAAGTTTTAAGGCCTTGAAATATCAATCACAGGATATAAATTATAAAGGATATGATATGCAAGAGAAAGTTCAAGAACTGATAATAAAGCAAACCAGGCCCATAAACCAAAATTTCTGTGCACTTTTATAAAGGAGTATGTGAATTTCATTAATGCCTTAAAATATATCCTACTGGACTAATAAGCTCAATCAATATTTTGATTGATCACAGTCTGTGAAAGTGCATTTGCTTTCCTAGAATTTCCTAGAATTACTAATATTCAAGTAGAGAGCCACTTTAAACACAAATTCTGGAGCAAATAAAATTATGTCCCACTGAACATTACTCAAGTTCTTAAGATTTTGTGTTCTTTTAAATATCAACATTCAGTGCTCAATCAAACATAAATATATGCTTGATATAGCATGCTATTATAGAAAAGATTTCATATTTTATACTAGTGCTAAAAATACATTAATTTTAGAGAACAGACTTTGTTTAACCTTTTTAAAATACAGAATATTCATACTACTCACCCACAGATAACTTTGTTATGTTGTCTGCAACTAAGAAAACTTGGACAACTCTATGAAGATGTTCTGTAAAATCATGACATTCACAGAATTTAACCAGCATAACAAATGTCATTATTTTGTAGCTATGATGCTATAAAAACTCACAGGGAAAAGTACAGAATATAGGTCTAAGTTAACACGCATTATTTTTTTCCTTTTTTATAAAAACTATTTAGCAGGATACTGGTGGCTTACCCCTGTAATCTTAGCTACTCAGGAAGCTGAGATCTGAGAGTCTCAGTTCAAAGTCAGCCAGGGCAGAAAAGCTTGTGAGACTCTTATCTCCAATTAACCACCAGAAAACCAGAAATGATGCTGTAGCTCAAAATAGAAGAGTGCCACCTTAAGCAAAAGAGCTCAGGGACAACATTCAGGCCCCAAGTTCAAACCCTATGACCATCATATTAAAAAAAAAACAACGTAAAAATAAAGAACTATTTTAAGTTTTTAACTTGTGAAAAGCCAAATTATATAGTGATTAGACACAGAGACTGAAGAGAAACCACCTGGATTCAAATACCACATCAGCCAGTTACTCACTATAGAACCTCAGGCAAGCTCATTTATATCTTTATGCCTCCAATTCCTCATCTATAAAATGAGGTAATAGTAGTATTTACCAGATATTGTAGTTATAAAAATTAAGTGAGCTAATAGGCCTAACCACTTAAACCTACACTTAATAAGCACTCAAAAAAATGTACTTGTCATCATTCAACCATGCTCAAGACTTGATTAGTGTTAACACTAACATATAAGCCAGGCATCATTGGCTCATGCCTGAAATCCTAGCTACTCAGAGGTTGAGATCCAGAGAATTGTGGTTTGAAACCAATCTAGGTAGAAAAGTCCATAAAGTTCTATCACCTTAAGAATAACCATCATTTAAAAAAAAACAAAACAATAAAATCATAATCAAAAAACCATTTGTGGGACTGGGGATATAGCCTAGTGGCAAGAGTGCCTGCCTCGGATACACGAGGCCCTAGGTTCGATTCCCCAGCACCACATATACAGAAAATGGCCAGAAGCGGCACTGTGGCTCAAGTGGCAGAGTGCTAGCCTTGAGCGGGAAGAAGCCAGGGACAGTGCTCAGGCCCTGAGTCCAAGGCCCAGGACTGGCCAAAAAAAAAAAAAAAAAAAAAAAAAAACCATTTGTTTTATCAATTATACCTGATTATATAAGCTGACTATACAGGCCAGAGGTATGGCTTAAATGGTAGAGTGCCAGTAGTACAAGCATGAGCTTCTATGTTCAAAAATCATACTAGCAAATATATATATGATAATTAACACTAAAAAATTAAGACAATAACTGATACATATCAATATATCTACTAATAAATTATACAAAAAAGACCTGAATAGACATTTCTGCAAGGAAGACAGATAAGAAGCCAATAAGCACATGAAAGTATGTTCAATGTCACTAGGCATTAGGAGAATGAATATCAAAAACACAAGAAGATGCCACTTCACACCTGCCAGAAGGGCTATAATCAGAAAGGAAAATAAGCATTAACAAAGATGTGGAGAAACTGGAACACATATATTCTTGACAAGAATTTAAACAGTGCTGCTGCAGTGAAAAAGTTTGAAGGTTTCCCAAAAGGTCAACCATAAAATTATACTTCTAGGTGATTATTTATAATGTAAAGCATAGACTAAAACAAACATCTGTACACCAAAACTCATAGGTGTATTATTCTCAACAACTAAAAAGTGGATACAACTCAAGTGTCCATAAACAGATAAACAGGCAAAATGTACTATACACAATTCAATCATTAAAAAACAAATTGTGATATGTGCTACAAGAATGGATCTTGAGCCTGGCAGAGCTAGTGGCTCACATCTGTTTCTAGCTACTTAGTTGAGAGCAGAGGATTGAGGTTCAAAGCTTGTTCAAGCAGAAAAGTCTAAGAGGCTTATGTCCAAGTAATCAGCAAAAAGGAAGGAAGGAAGGGAGGGATGAGGGAGGGAGAGAGAAAAGGAGGGAAGGAGGAAGGGAAAGAAAAAGAAAAGAGGCTAGACTGGAGGTATGGGGGTATAGCTCAAGTGGTAGAATGTCAGCTGTAACTGAAAAAGCTGAGCAAGGGTGTGAGACTCTAAGTCCATGTTCCAGTATTAAAAAATGAAAAAAGAATGGACTTTGAGGACATTCTGCTTGCTGAAGAAGCCAAACACAGAGATAAATTGTACAATTTTACTTACAGAAAGTACCTACGTTAGGCAAAATCAGTCATATAAAGTAGAAAAGAAGTTACTAACAGCACAAAGTAAGGACATGCAAGTGAGAGTCATTATTATTAAATGGTAGAGAATTTGAGGTTGAGATCATGAAAATTTTGGGGTTTTTTATCGATAATGGTTACATATTCCTGTTTCATGTCACTATACATTACAAAAGGATGAAGCTTTGGAATGTATATTACACACCCACATACAAACACACAAATGCACACAGGACTAGTACTCAGGACCAATCTCTCCTTTTATGAGTCATTTTTCCACAATTAACTATTTTGCCAATAAAATGGAGATAAAAGACGTTTCTTAAGGATTTTGTGAACACTACTAATTATCTTTTTAAAATTTATTTTCATTGTTATTGCAGAGTTGATATACAAAGGGGTTATAGTTACATGAATCAGGTGATAAGTACAAATCTTTTTGAACCACATCTCTCCTTCCCTCATTCTCTCCAAGTTTTTCTCTCCCATCCCACTCACAAAATGTACAGTTGATTTTTCACAGTGTCTAGTGAGTAGCACTGTTGTATTTGTTATACCTTTTCTGCGTCCCCCCTTGCCATCCCAAATACAAAGAAACAAACAAGACGAAAGAAAACAAAAACAGCAATAACAGCAACTAAAAAAATCTTGTTTCCTTTTCTTAGAGTTCGTTTCATAAAATATTATTTTATATGATTATGTGTACATAGCTATTGAGTCTTTGTTAACCATTCCTATGCATATCCTCCTTTGGCCAGCATGTGAATGTTTCTTAAGTTTCTTGACAGTAAAAAATATGCAGAGTATTTTGAAATTGTACGGGGCAAACAGGAATTTCAAATTATTTTATATAATTTGCTCACAGATAAATGAAATGCCATTGGTTACATAAGGGAAAAAATATGGCTAATAGTTAAGATACACGAAAAGAAGATAATCAGCCAATAACACTACAAAGTAAAGCCTCTCAGGAAGACACTGACATGACATTCTCAAATGTGTAACAAAACCATACAACCTGTTGCGCAAATGCATGAAAATATCCTCTGAAACTGATTTAAGCTGAACTTGTAAAACAATGATTGAAGGATCATGGCCTGAACAAAACAGTAAAATAAAAATCTGACACAAGATACTGTGAAATACATTTCTACTTCAAAAGGAGTGACTACATATGGCACAGTTGTTTCTTAACTATGGTATCAGGCTAAATTCACTGATAAGGATATAAATTCTTTAATGCCTATGAAAAGCAAAGCTACTATGAAATATTGATGAAACTAGAAAATATTAAATTCTTGTGTTAGTGGCTTCCATAATTATCTTTTTTTTCAGGGTCTATTTAACTGACACAGACTAGTCACCAGCCACTTGACAAAACTGACTCACTCCAAAATAAAACTATGCTAGAAAGGCCCCAAGTTTCCTACTTGGGGCTTTCTATCTAGTCCTTAGAAATAGACATAAAATTGACATAGTCCAGCTGAAAGAGAACCATGAATGGAAATCTCAAATTGTATAGACTACTTCAGCACAAGCTAGAATACACAAATGTAAATTGTAACCAGGTAAGGAGATTAATGTCCCCTTAGTGACAGGACTATCAGTCTGAGCCCTTGAAAATGCAAATTCTATCTTTTTAGAATAATTTTTTACAGAAAATGATAGTGAAACATTTTTATAGCAAGGACAAATTGAAAACAAGACACTCGGGAACAATCATCACCTTTTAGAGTATCCATAAGACCAAGCCTGAGTTACAAATTAACTCCCTAGAAACAATGTTGTTATCTACAATGATTTTGTATTTCTTTAAGTTAAATGAATAAAATATTAAAGACTACAATTGATTTACTAAGTTCATCAAGAAAATGTCTAATAAATCATATACTACAATTATCATACCCTTCATATTTTATTATTTTATATTGATTTATGAAACAAAATATTTACATGCTATATTCTACCCAAATGTAATGCAAACAAAATTTCCTACAAGATTCCAAGTATTAGGTGTAGTTGTGGAGGTTTTCTTCGTTCTTATCTCAAAACTGCCTTGTCATTGTTAAAAGTTAAACTACATTGTTAGTCTCAAAGTTTGCTTTTTTCTGGTTGCCATCAATTATGTACTTTTTGGAGTTTGAGAATCATTTTGTGCCCATATGAAGTTACTATAGTGGGAAAATCTAACCATATAAATAAGGCCATTGTCATGGATTTGGCCTGTAACAAATAAACTGCATTACTCCTAACCTCTCATTTACTTGAAAACATGCCATTACTCAAATGGATAAATAACTGTTTTTGAAGGCCCATCTTAAAGCATTAACTCTGAGAACATTTAATAAAGTGCTAAGAATGTTTAAGGGACTATGTGAAAATTATGGAAGACTTTAATATGTTGAAAGTAGCAATAAAGAATTAGGATTTAAAATTATAAGCCATATACTAGTGGCAAGAATTGCTTTCCAGGAAAGTTATACCAACTTGGCACTAAGGCTCAAGGCCTTTGAAAACATTTCCTACTCTTGTAGGAATTCAGTGTAGAGGAACAGTCCAAAGTTCCATTCAAAGACTTGTGCACAAAAACAATTAATTTTAAAGATTATTTTTAATGGGGAAAAAGTATAGCTCACTTGCCTAGCTTGAATGAGGTGTTAGATTATATACTCAGCAATACACACACACACACACACACAGAATAGTTGAAAAATATTAATGTGTAAAAGAGGGTTATAGTTAAATAAGCTAAATAGTTAAATAATGTATGAGTTGAAATCATCTTTAATAAATTGTATTTTCATATCATAAATCTCCAGAAATGAATGAAGCAGTGTAATGCTGACACATGAATATAAAGAGATAACAGAATAGAACAGAAATCTTGAAATAAACCAAAAGACAAATGGTAATCCAGGATAAGAAATAACAATAATCTTGAATCAATAAAGAAAATGTAGATTATTCAACAAGTGATATTGGGACAAGCAGACAACCACCTTTTAAAAAATGAAATTGGGGGCTGGGAATATGGCGTAGTGGCAAGAGTGCTCGCCTCGTATACATGAAGCCCTGGGTTCAATTCCCCAGCATCACATATACAGAAAATGACCAGAAGTGGCGCTGTGACTCAAAGTGGCAGAGTGCTAGCCTTGAGCAAAAAGAAGCCAGGGACAGTGCTCAGGCCCTGAATCCAAGGCCTGGACTGGCAAAAAAAAAAAAAAAAAAAAAAAAAGAAGATCTAACAGAAGATCTAGTTCGGTTTTTTCAGCATTTCCACTCCTGGCTGCTGCTGTACCACTAACCCAGGCTTCTAATTCCAGCTTTTTGCTGGTTAATTAGAGATGAGTCCATGGATGTGACTGCCCAGGCTACCTTTGAATAAAGATCATCAGATCTCAGTCTCCTGAATAGCTGGAATCACAGGCATGAGCCTACAAACAGTATCTTTCAAAATTATACCTTTGATCTAGCAATTCTAATTCTATGAATTTTTCTTACATAAGCAAAATTACTTATTTTCAAGATTATTCATTACAACATCACTTGTCACAGCAAAATTTGGGGACTGATTAAATGAATTACAATTCATCCAGGTACTACTTAGCCACAAAAAAATAATGAGACCCTCTTACAAATGAACTGGAAAATATATCCAAGATATAGTTAACTGAGGGATTGAAGGAAAGGGAGGAATAACAGCATGCAGGTCATATCAGTGCTTATAATGGATCATCACAAGTAAAATTAGAAAAAAAAAATTAAAACAGTTTTTAAAAAGTCTATGCCACAAATCTAGATATAAAGCAATTAAAAACTGGATCCAGACCCCAGAACACCTAGATGCTAGTTGCAGACATTTCATTAACCTAAAAATATATATATATTTCTTAACCAAACTTCTTAGATCTCACTAGGAAAGCACTTCTATATAGCTATTTAGACATCTATATCTATGCACATTCAACAGATATGGAAGGATACATAAGAATTTCAAATTATTTGTTCAGTTGCCATAAAGCATGTAGGAGTCCCAGAGAGAAGAGTGGGACACATCTTAAGGAATATCCATTTGTACATTTTAAATTTTGAAAAAATTGAATACATTATTTTTTAAAATATAGTATGTGAATAATTTTTTAAAAATTTAATGTTTTCCGTAACATGAGAAAACACTGTCAAGAATAAAAAGTAGAGCATAAAATATATGCAGCATGACACCAAATATGTGTAAGAAAATGTATCTGTCAAAGAAAATACAATAAAATATTAAATAATATTTATATTATTATAATAGTATATTATATATAATACATTATTACAATATTTATATAGCATATCCTATATTATATAACATATATTATATATTTATATTTTATATTACAATATTTATATTATTTATAATACTCATTCCAAGTTATTTTGAATTTCTTTGGATTCTCCAAAATTTCAAATTATTTACATAAAGCACAGATTACATTGTTTTTTAAAAAGATACTAGTTTTTTGTTTTTTTTTTTTTTGTTTTTTTTTTTTTTTGGCCAGTTCTGGGCCTTGGACTCAGGGCCTGAGCACTGTCCCTGGCTTCTTCCCGCTCAAGGCTAGCACTCTGCCACTTGAGCCACAGCACCGTTTCTGGCCGTTTTCTGTATATGTGGTGCTGGGGAATCGAACCTAGGGCCTCGTGTATCCGAGGCAGGCACTCTTGCCACTAGGCTATATCCCCAGCCCAAAAGATACTAGTTTTTAATTATATGAATCACAGCTGTTAGAAATTACTGGGCTGGGGATATGGCCTAGTGGCAAGAGTGCTTGCCTTGTATACATGAGGTTCTGGGTTCAATTCCCCAACACCACATATACAGAAAATGGCCAGAGGTGGCGCTGTGGCTCAAGTGGCAGAGTGCTAGCCTTGAGCAAAAAGAAGCCAGGGACAGTGCTCAGGCCCTGAGTCCAAGCCCCAGGACTGGCCAAAAAAAAAACAAAAACAAATTACAGAGGCAGGGAGAAACTTACTAAGCATCTCACATGAAGCATGTGTAGTTCTTTAAAACCTTCCAATTGCAATATAAAGAATTTATGGCTAAAGAACTGAAGAAAAATACAGAGATGGAAAATATCTAATCTCTCCTCTGCTCTTCTTCTTAAGGATAACAAAGATTATTCTCATCTTTCTAATCTGTGGATGCTTTGTTCATTTTTCTTTTCTGTTACCTAGGTGCTTCCAGAATTTGCCTTAAACACTGTGAAACTAAGTCTGGTATTTCTCACTGTAAGTTTTCCTGACCTTCAGCTTTGAAAGGCCATCTCCCTTAGGGAAAGTGGTAAGATCTAGAAGCTAAATCAGGATGGTAAAGAATCTGAGGTTAAGGGTTCTAATCCTAACAAACTGTGGAATTTGTCTCTGGTGTGGGAATAAGCTATACTTCCTAAGCCAGTCTCTTTATTGTGAAAACTTTAAGAACTGTTTTGAAAAGTATTTGGTAATACTGCCTCCACAGTTTAACTTTCCACACTGTTCTTCTAAATTTGTTTTCTTGCCTTGCTTCCTTTCTAGATTTTCACTATCCCAGTCAATATCCTCAAGTATTACAAAACCCTTAGATTCAAAGACGGAGGAAAGAGGTGCATGCACAGACTGAAAAGTAACACAATGAAGACAGAAACTGAGCAATGTTAAAGACAATTTATGAAGAAATAAAAATCCAATCAAGATCTAAATTGGCCCTTTATATGCAAAATGAGCAATTAATTAGAAGTGGAGGGGCTGGGAATGTGGCTTAGCAGTAGAGTGCTTGCCTAGCACACAGGAAGCCCTGGGTTTGATTCCTCAGCACCACATAAACAAAAAAAGCCAGAAGTGGTGCAGTGGCTCAAGAGGTAGAGTGCTAGCCTTGAGCAAAAAAAAAAAAAAAAGCCAGTGACAGTGCTCAGGCCCTGAGTCCAAGCCCCAGGACTGGCAAAAAAATAAAATAAAATAAAAAATTGGAAGCGTGGCTCAAGTAGCAGAGCTCTAAGCTGTGAATGAAAAAGACTGAGAGCAGAGCTGGAGGACTTGAGTTCAAGCCCCAATACCATCATATGCAGAGGACACACAGACACACACTAACTAACAAGCAGTAAGAAAAAGTAAAACTCAGTTCAATATCTGAATTTTTAGGTAAGGAAGATGGTAAGTAAGGAAGATGGTGACTGCCAAATACTGCCTTCAAGGTTCAATTAGTTCCTTTACTGTATACTCATAAATAATTGTTCTATTTGCTTATATAGTTCTTCATGACTGCCTTCTCACTAGAAAAGAAACTAAATTTGTAAAATTCTCTACCTACTAGTCTTGGGAGAAATTAATGTATCAACATTCACAGCCTATGACATAAATTCAATATTGAATACAAGATTAAAAGAATTTTTAAGGAGAATTTCTGAAAGAATTTTGGAAATATTACTACTCATTTATAAAGCTTTAGTTAATGGTACTGAGGAAATGAAAGTGATAAACTTATTATTTGGTGTAATACTTAATACAAACATGTTGGAGTATTTATCTAGTACGCATTCTCTGATATTTTTCTACAGCAATCACTTAAGAGCATGCAAAACTTTCAATCTTAGTTGAACAATTTATTCATCTACATGTTATTACAAAATAGAGTACATATTTAAGGCATGTCATAATGAGTGGCTCACTCAGAACATTCAAACTAAATGACATTAATAATATTCTGTGTAAGCCAGTTAGTCACTTCTAGTTCATATTAGACAAAAATGAAACAACTTCCTAGACTTGTTACTGGTTGCATATTAAATAAATATAGGCACACATTCTCTAGAGATGCCTAAAATGTATCTTCTCTTAGTCTTAATTCTTAAAGAACAGTCAATATCATATACCACAATCACCTAAGACTCAGTTCATGAAAAATGCTTACCAAATTCCCACTGTTGCATTTCTGGAATTATAGGTACTTGATGCAATATGATTAATTTTGTTTCTCTTCTGTAATATAGTACCAGCCTTTATAAACTTTCTAGCAGAATCCTTTGTCATTAATAAGCAATGAGATGCACACCAACTTAATAATTTTATTCATTAGCTGAATATTTCAAAAAGCCCTAGTGATTATTTAAAATTTTTAAAAGCACAAGATTTCTTGTTGATAACTATATTTCCCCTCCAAATCTCGAAGAGCACATCTGTGTACACAATTGTAGATCAGTTACACAGGTGAGTACAGAGATCCACTTCAGGCAATATTAAACATGAGTATCTTAAGTTTCACCCAAAGAGAGTCCTACAATCACCATCTATTTGTGGTAAAATAGTTAATTTTAATGTCCCCATTGTTTAGCAGAAAGCACAGACAGTGAGGCTGGCTTTGCTGCTCCCATTTCCTTTTGCTAGGCTGCTGAGCTTTTTCAGCCATTGACTTTGCTTTGAGGCTATAAATATCTGAAAAATGTTTTGCATTTGATGCTCTTGGATACTGCATCCATATTTAGCTGTTTATGGCATGTCTTTGTTTAAGCTACTCTGTCACCCATAAGATTAGTCAGGTTGAGATCTAGATGGTCAAAGGATAGATAAATCAACTTCAAAAAACACAAGTTTACTAGGAGCAAAGTACCAATCTGCCAGATATGAAAGAAGGAAAAAGGTAGTAGAAAGTCAAAAATATCAACAAGACAGTTCCTGATGTCAAAAATGTTATAGCCAGGGCTGGGGATATAGCCTAGTGGCAAGAAATGCCTGCCTCGGATACACGAGGCCCTAGGTTTGATTCCCCAGCACCACATATACAGAAAACGGCCAGAAGCAGCACTGTGGCTCAAGTGGCAGAGTGCTAGCCTTGAGCGGGAAGAAGCCAGGGACAGTGCTCAGGCCCTGAGTCCAAGGCCCAGGACTGGCCAAAAAAAAAAAAAAATGTTATAGCCAAAAAAAGTTATAGCCTTGGTAAGATATGAGACCAATTTATTGTAATAATAAAATGAAACATTTTAAAGACAAAAGAAAAAGCTCTGAGCATATTCCAAAGTTCTCTAGACATAGCAATACATAAAACTTTGGATAAAAGTACTATTAACCAAAGATCTGAACCTGCCAACACCAAAGTAAAAACAGTTCCAGTCTTAACTTTGTGAGCCAAACTAAGAAAATATTGTTCCTAAGAATTTCTGTTAAGAGAGGGCTGGGAATATGGCCTAGTGGTAGAGTGCTTGCCTCGTATACATGAAAGCCCTGGGTTCGATTCCTCAACACCACATATATAGAAAAGGACAGAAGTGGCAATGTTGCTCAAGTGGCAGAGTGCTAACCTTGAGCAAAAAGCCAGGGACAGTGTTCAGACCCTGAGTTCAAGCCCCAGGACTGGCCAAAAAAAAAAAAGAATTTCTGTTAAGATATTCCTTGGGGAGAGAGAAGAGGTTACTTTTGTTGTTCCTGGTGCGTGCGCGCATACACACTGTGGCTTAAACTCAGGGCAAGGTACTGTCCCTTACCTTTTTCATTCAAGGTGTGTGTGTGTGTGCGCGTGCGCGCGTGCGCGCGCGCGTGCGCTCAAGAATACTATGACTTGAACTCAGGGCATGGTATGGTTCCTTTGCTTTTTCACTCAAGGCTAGTGCTCTCCCACTTGAGCCACAGATCCAATTTTAGCTTTTTTGGTGATTATTTTGAGAAAAGAGTCTCACAGACCTTCCTGCTCATGCTCTTGAAACCATGATCCTCAGATTTCAGCCTCCTAAGTAGCTAGGATTACAGACATAAGCCACTAGAACCCAACTTGTTGTTGTTTGTTTACATAATGATTTCAAACACAAGTATATTACAAGGGTAGTGATTTGAAGCCAGTGGCCAGCTACACATAATATACAGCTTCTCATTATACCCGATCTTGAAAACCCACGTGGTTATGACAGATCTGAGCAATATCTCCATCCCACTTTTCTATCTTGTGAAAACATTCCAAGCAAATATATATCTCACTCTGACATTCCTTCTTTCAAAACTCAGTTTACTGACCGTCTGATAAAACTGCTCTCCAGAACCCCTTGATAATCATGATTAAAAGCATTAAGGGTTTGCTCCATTACTGGCTCCAAAAGTCAGGATGGAATTTGTAGTCTAAGTTGTAGGTAAATAATGACACAAGTCACAAAATCAGCCAACTTTAAAGTTAAAAGGGACCATAGCTACTAATTAGTATAGATCCCACAGTTTTTGCAGAAACCTAGAGAAAGTTATAACTACTTGTCCAATGTTATTAACAACTTAAAAGCCTGAATAGCAATGCAGGTTCTCAACCCCCAGTTTCATACTCCAGTTTAGGTTCTCAGTTTCAGGATTTCTTTAAGACATGTTAAATTACACCCTTTAAACTGTATGAAGGAACATAGAAGATTCATGATAATCTGGGTTTTTAACATAAAAAACAGACAAGAAACAAGAAAAACAAAACAAACTAGCATTCTTCAAATTCATTTTCCATATTCCAAAGGATCACAAAATAGGCAACTTAACAACTAGCTGAGAATATAGACAAGAATCTTTCAGAGAACTTATAATATTTGCATTAAACTACAGACAACAGAGGTGTCCAGGAGAGCTGACTTAGGAGGAAAGTAGCAGTGCTAAACTGTAAATGCAAACAACTTTTACTTCTTTTAACTAGTTGACAAAAATGACAAAAAGAAAATGAAAAAAGTGATAATGCAGTGGAAATCCCGTAACTTGACACAGAAATGCACCCTATTAATGTGGGTATGTGTGGATTAATATATGTGTGTGCCTACCAATTACTCCAAATTCAAATTGCATACTTTATGCAGAAACTTAAGGAGCATTGAGTTAAAAATGTTCAAAGTTAGACAACAAAGCTATGGAAAAGCCAGGTTCTCAAGCCCTAACTGTATACTCTAGACTCAGTTTCTCATTTCTAGATTTCTTTTTACTCCCTCCTTACCCACCCTCTTTGCAGTGCTGAGGATCAAACACACCTGAACATGTTAAGCATGCACTTTTCCATAACCACATCCCACATCCGCAGCTCTCAATTTCTGGATTTCTTTATAATAAGTTAAAGGGTGTGACTGTATGAGTAATGGGTAGATGTAGGTATGTGTATTTACATGCCACAGATCAAGACTTATAGTGGACTACCAAAACAGTAACATATAGATCCCATGCAAAGAATGATAGTTAACACAGGTCTAGAAAAGAGAGTCTTAGATACTGAAACATGGCTTTATCTCCAATATATTAAAAATAATAACTGTATGCCAAAGTATAAGGAAGGAAAACAGAATAGGAAAAGGCACCACAACATAATTCATACTTATTTCTAGACACTCATCAACCTTTGGTGAAAGTGATCAGCTAAATAAGATTAGCAAGCTATGGAAAGACAGGCACCAAAATATTTAATCAAATCTGCTGAGAGCAAACTGGTGACCTTGTATCATTTTTCACTTCACTTTTAATTCTTCCAATTAAAAAGAATAAGCTCAAGAAACACTTAAAAACACCCATCAAATAACAAGGTGGTACACATATAAGTTCCTAAGAGGAAATGATTGCCATTATTTATGACTAAAAGGGCCATTAGATTACTTAGTCCAATCCATTCGTTTTACAGATGAGCAATCAGAGGCCAAAAAACTGACCTAATCTTCCTCCAAATCATTTAGCCATTTAATGACAAAAATAAGGCAAGAACTCAGACTTCTAGATTCTTATTAGTTCTAAGATCTTTCTGATAGTGATGGACATGAAGTCCTGAAACCACAGGAACTATCCAGAAAGGTAACTCCTAAGCCATGGTCACTCTTGATCATCAAGAATGTAACCTGTTCACAAGTAGGAAAGAAAAAAAATTAAATATTTTTAGAAAACCATACTTGATCACTACAGGCATAAATGTACATGACAGCAGGATAACATTTCAGCATTGTGTTTGATCCCAGATGCTTCAAATTTTCCATCTTCCATTCAGCCACATTACTAATGCCTTTTTTGTGGTCATGTGAGCAAAGTGATAAACATCTTCCCATTTCAATATTTTGAAAAGCCACAACTAAACCCTAAATGCCACTCTGTAAATCCTTAGGCTCTGAGTTTTCAAAACCAGCATGGTTTTAAATCTGCCACAAGCCTTACCTTAATAGAATCTCATCATTCAGTTTTAATTAAAAAGGCGGTTACTAGGAATGCAGAAACAAAGTTTTAGTGTGTTCATCACTTTTAACCTGCTTAGTGGCAACCCAATCACTTTACAGTGAAAACCAGAAACAATAACGCAATCTGAAACAATCTGCGCACTTGGAATAAGTGGCTGCCTTTAGAGAGTGAGGTTCAGGAAGAGGTTACAGATAAGTCTGATGTCACCAAATACACATTTTGAGTTTTGGTGTCTCTTTTTATTCATTAGTTTATTTTCTGCTCAGCCTTTTTCATATCTTTATTTCCAGTTTTGATTTACCAAGAGAAAGGGATGAAACCCCATTCCCTTGGTTTTATGGCTTATTCCATCACACATTCTAGAAGATCGGGTGGCAGCTGTCTTGAAATAGCCACCTAGGAATTAGGTTGGGTAGCTCAACTCCATATACTTACAGCGGGTGCCAGGAGAGGTCCAAAGACCACACTGAGTCACACCTCTTTACCCAGGTGCTAATCGGATGTGGGCAGCTGACCTGGGATGGATGGGGGACTGGGGGACTGGAAATGGGAAATGAGACTGGAAAATGCATTGTAACCCAAGTAGAGGCAAGAAACACTAGCCTCAAGAGCGGCCTGCGGTCCTTACCGTACACCCGGACCCAGCTCTGCTGCTGGCACACCGACTCCAGAAGGATTCGATCCAACATGCCACCGGCCACGGCTCCGCTGACAGGGACCACCGCATCCAGATCTTCCGGGGGCAGCGGCGAGTCAGACTCCAGCCCTGGGAACATCTCCGGCCAGGACAGCGCCTCCGCGACTCCTCCGGACGAGGGCGAGAGCTCCATGGTGCCCCGGAGGGACCCGGCGGCGACCGCAGCGGGGGCGGCGGGGCGGGAGCGCGACTCCGCGCCCTGCCTGCGGGAAGGGGAGGAGGACCGCGCAGCAGCGGGGTCGAAGACCCGGGCGGCAGCCGGCGTCCGCGCCGCTCACCCTCTTCCCCGCTACCCTCAGCCTGAGGGCCGGGCGCCGCAGCCCACCTGCAACCCGAGGGTGGGACCCGCGGCGGGAGGCGGATCCAGCGTGGCCCGGACTCGCGGCGGGCGCAGGCTCAGGTGCGGGTCCCCCCCGGGAGGGGACGTGGAGGAACCCGGGAAGAAGCGGCGCGCGCGCCCGCCCCCTCGGAGCCGCCCGCCCTCCTCAGTCCCCGCCGGCGGCGCTCGCGATCCTCGCCGGCGCGGGCCGGGGATGGAGCGGGGTTGGGCAGGGCTGGACTCGGGGGCGTTGCCGCCGGGGGCCGTCCCCTCCGACCGGCTCCCGCCGCCGGCTCCTCAGCGTGAGGGGGGCGGTGGCCCCCCCCCCCCCCCGGCTCCTCGGCCCGCTGGTCCTCGGCTCTCTGCTCTGAAGCAAGCTGGCCCTCCCCCCTAACGCTCAGATCCCGGCTCCGGCTGCAGCTCGCGCTCGGGCCGGCGCTTCACTGAGGAGCCCACAAACCCCGCAGTCGCGGCGGCGCTGGCGCCGGGCGGCATCCCAGGGTGATAGGCTAGAGCAATCGAGAGCCGAGAGCCCAGCCTAGTGTGCAGTCGAATAACGAAGCGGAGGTGGAACTGCCGCCCAAGGCAGAACACATCGGCCACCGAACTACTCATCAGGCCTGCGCCTCCGTCTCCCAGGCTCGTTGCGCTGTGCTGGATCCTGGTCTCCAGAGCTCAGTCTGCTGGAGGAGGCGGGGAGGGAAAAGGGTGCGGGAAATTTAAAAAGAGAAGAGCTCTCCTTTCTTCTCACCCCTTTCCGGTTTATTTCTTCAACGCTTCTTTCTTATCTGGAGAAGAGATTGAAGAGACTACTTTATTTTTACACTCACCCTAGGGGAACCGCCTCCGTCCTTCCCAGAAAGGAAGCTAGCTGGCAGCCGGTCTGGGATTGTGGGGTCCGTGCAGGATCTGCGTTCAGCGCCCTGGTCCTTGCCAAAGCTGGACTTGTCATCGATTTAGAATAGCGTGGCGCAGAAGTGTGGTGTGGATGGATGGACAGGCCTCGCAAGTACAAGAAATGTTCTAAGCTAGTATTACCCAAACATGCATCCCTTCTTTGCCTTTGATCTTTGTGCAATATGTTGGCCCTTTTTCCTCAAATAATGTCACGTGTTTTATTCTGGGCCTTTATTTGTAGACTGTCTTGCCTCGCTGACTTTGGCTTTAGTTGTATCCCCACCCAAAGCAGGATTCACCCATTTGGGTTTAGGAGATTTCTGGGAAAGTGATACAGATTTCAAAAGTCAATACTAATAACTGAAATTGTGATTTACTCGTTATAGTTCATTCGAGAACAAAGCCACTTACAAGGAAGCAGCATTTTTCTATACTACATGTTGGTATATACCTTCTTTAGGAGTTTAGTGTTCTCTGCCCCCCAAAAGACTGATCTACAAGGTCATCTTAGTTTTCTAGTTTTGTGGTATTATAGTGTCTTTTTGGGGGGAGGGGAGGAGGAGTTTGATGGTTATGTGGATGCGTTTTGTAACGTTCTCCAAAATAGTAGAAAATCATTTTTAAACTAAAAGTGACCTTGAAGATAATTTCATCCTGTCTCTCCTTCAACAAATGGAAACAGGAAGATCCAGGTCCGCAGGCATATCAACCACCAGTACAGATATGTCTACAACCTCTCAATGAGTCTTATTACCTTCAGCTTTGTTCCTTCCAGAACCCTTTGTGATTAAACTTGTTGATCAGAGGCTTGGCTATACTGGGGTAGTTCAATATTTAATAGTCCAGTATTTAAAACCCTGTTCACTTAGTATCTGCCTGCATAGTTTTCCAAGTCTAAACTATATGTACTTCAATGCATAAGGGAAGGTGTTGAAGCAAAATTACAGTGCTCAGCACTAAGCAGAGCTATAGCATTTTCATTTAGACTAAATTTCCTATTGGTTTTAAACAAGCCAGAGTTAAGTGAATCCTGGGTTTCAGATGTTAAAATCTGAATATCTCTTTATTAATAATACATACGGAATTTATTGGCCCAAGCATTTATCTCAAAACAGCATTAGGAGCCAAGCACTGGTGGCTCACACTTGTAATCCTAGCTACTCTGGAGGCTGAGATTTGAGGATTGTGGTTTGAAGCCAGCCCATGCATGAGATTTTTATCTCCAACAAATCACTCAAGAAAAAAAACAGGAAGTGGTGCTGTGGCTCAAGTGGTAGAGCACCAGCATTGAGCAAAAGAAGTTCAGGGACAGTACACAAGCCTGGATACCAGCCCCAGGACCAACAGAGGAAAAAAAAAAAAAGCACTAAGAATGCTATATAAAATTCAAAATATTATTTCCAAACTTACTCTCTCAGTTTCATCACTCATTCTTTTTTTTAAATTTCAAATAGTGCATTAAAAATAACAACAATGAAAAAAAACACTTGTTTCGGTAACTTGGAGTTCATTTTGCTTACATCACCCATTCTTGAGTTGAAAACAAAGCCTCAGCCAACTTCCAGTAATCTTACTTTCTTAGTAATCCTATTTTCTTCATCTAGGCCACTAAATACTGATCCCAACTTTACTTACACATCCTGAGCTCAGACTATTTGAAGATCATCTAATTACCTAAGGAATAGTATGTCTGAAATTTATCTAATGCTCAGTACCCAAAAGGAAAATATTTTCACAAACTGAACAATAATTTGGTCATATTTTAATTTAAATCATCATTTAGCCAATGAAAAAAATTGAAGCAGAAAATCCTATTAAGCAATCTCTTTAAAGGTATCTACTTAGTTGACTGAGATTAAAACTCTTAGTTTCCTAATTTTGGTGGAGGGCAGGTACTGAGAGTTTGCATTCAATGTCTTGTACTTGCTAAGCAAACAGTCTACCAGTTGAACTACACCCCAGATCATTTTGCTTTAGGTTATTTTTCAGATAAGGTCTCATGCTTTTCGCCTCAGCTGGCTAAGACAGTAGTTATATTTCTGACATAGCTCGAATTATAGGTGAGCCAATATATCTGGCTTGTTTTTGAGATGGAGGTTCTCAACTTTTCCCCAGGCTGGCCTCAAACTGTGATCTTCCTGATACCATCTTCCCAAGTAGGTAGGATTATAGGCATGAGCCACTGTGCTCAACCTCTAATTTTGTTTATTCAACCTCAATTCCCCTAGGTTGATTTTCTTTAGAGAATGGAATCATTCCAACATTTATGCCTGCCACCTCCCCTCTTTTCTTACCAGTTACAACTGCTTGTTTCTTCTACATTACGTATCCTTTCTTCTATCTCTTCCTCCCAAGAAATGATCCCATCTAATGCCAACGTCCCCTTGTAGCAAATCACTCCATGTCTATATCCGTATTCCACATCATCTGTTCCTGCCCCTCTTCTGGAATCAATCATAGTATCTGTGTAGTGTAGTCCTTGTGTAACACTGAATATCTACTATCAGATTATCACATTATGAGGAGAGAGAGCTTGAGTGATTCATGTTTATACCACACTAGTATCTTCCCCATATCAACCCCTCAATGAAGACAGTCAAGAAACAAGAAACTAAAGAGGAAAAGAAAACCTATATTTATGCACAGACAGGTAAAACTGAAAAAGATACTTAAAATCAGTTTAATGAATTCAATCATGCAACTCTTGCTCTGTCTTCATTTTTAAAATAAACATGCTGTGAAATGGGGAAATCAAAGGAAGAGGTGACATTGTCCAAAAAAGAAAATGAACACATTAGGTAGTGCACTTATGATATGGTAACCCTTCTGTACAACACCTTAATAATAATAAAATTACATAATAATAATAAAAGCACACATAAAAATTCAAAAGAAAATAAATATTACCAGGTGCTGATGGCTCATACCTATAATCCTAGCTACTCAAGAGGCTGATATCTGAGGATCAATGCTCAAAGTTAGCCCAGATAGAAAAAGCCTGTGAGATTCTATCTCCAAGTAACTAGCAGAAAATCTTGACTGGAGATGTAACTCAAGTGGTAGAGAGATAACCATGAGAAAAAGAAAAAAAAATCAAAAATGCTAGTTCCTATGTTCAAGCCCCAGCACTGACATAAAAAATAAATATACCTGGACAACCATGGTCTTGAACATCTATAGTCCTGTTTCTCAGGAGGCTTATTCAAGAGAAGAATCATCTGAATTTATGAGTTTGGAGACTAGCCAGGGCAACATTGACTTCATTTTTATTGTAATTTTTAAAATGAAAAGTTAATAAAGTTAACGGAACTGTAAGCCCCATGGTTCATGCCTATAATTGTAGCTACTCAGCAGGCTGAGATCTGAGGATCACAGTTCTAAGCCAGTCAGGGCAAGAAAGTCCATTAGACTCATCTCTAATTAACCACCAAAAAACCCTTGAAAGTGGAGTTGTGGCTCAAGTGATAGAGTATCACTAACCCTAAGGGGAAAAGCTAAGGTAAGTGTCCAGGCCCTGAGCTCAGCCCCAGTACCAGCACAAAATCCTCCTCCTCCTCCTCATCATCATCATCATCAACAACAACACATCTAGACCCAAGAACACAATTTGACTTATTGAAGGTCATGTAACTAGTGACATAGAAAGGATTAGAATTCAGATCTCTGAATATCAAGTCATCAACCCCATCAGAAGATTGATTTTGTCTTATCCTTTTACTGCCCTTCTCCAAAAGAATGATTATTGATTAACAGCCTTTTCTGTAAAGTATTTTTGCATATTATTTAAGCTTAAAGCATTTGTGCCATATTCCTGGCCTCACATATAATTTTAGTAAAATTATATTTTTAAAAAAACCAAAGGACCAAACAGAGACATCAGAAAACATCTGGTCTGATTCATCAGGGGAGCAGCAACATTTCTATTTATACATGAGCAAGGCCCTATCTTTGTAGCTCTCAGCTGTTGCTCCTTACTCAGTATGTTCTCCTTTTCAACCTTGTCTGTCCGTCATCAAGATAGCGTCCCATGGCTGAGATTTCAGTAACATCAAAAGCAACAGAAAAAATGTATTCCCTATTTCCTAGAAGGGCATGGATATTTTAAAGGAACTTTTCTCTACTTTTCCAGTCTTTTTGTTCTAGAGTATAGAACCTCAAGCCTTTAAGTGGCTGAGTGATTGCCATTGTACTACAGCATTCTTGGTAGAAAGATGTTGGATCAAAACCAAAGCTGGAATGGTAAATCAAGTTTGGAAGAATGTTAGGTTAAAAAAAAAAAGTAAATATTGTAAATGGAATTGCTGTGGAGAATTTAAAAAGCATTAGCTCTCTTCACAGCCACATTTGATTAAAAACTGGAAACTGCAGTCTTAGTTAGGCACCAATATCAAAAACATGTTTAGAAGTCCTCCTAGGTTTTGTGGCTCTCCTTTTATACTTAACTTATATCCTCAAAGAGACGGCCACTACTTGTACCAACCAATGACAATGACAATACTGTTTGGAAAAGCAGTCAAACAGGCCAGAGAGAAACAAATCTCCATGTGTTACCTCTTGGCAAAAACTCCTTCAAAATAATGACCTCACCTCAGCTTTCAACTATTGGAATGCAAAAAAGAATAAAAACACTCAGAGGCAACCACAATGGCCTCTGACATCAGACCTAATTAAAACCTTTTAAGGTCTTAAACACTGAAAATAAGATGCCCTACTCCACCCCATGTAATTTAAAAATAAATTGCAGTGTGTTCAGAAAAACAATATAGTTATGATATTTTTCCCAGAGATTATAACTACAGAATTTTCAACAAAAGTAAATATAAAATTCCTAAAAGTATTGTGTGGAGGAGGAGGGGTATCGTGCGTGTGTGTGTGTGTGTGTGTGTGTGTGTGTGTGTGTGTGTGTTTCTACTTTGCCAGTGCCTAACCTCACATCTGCTGAGCAATCCAATTTGGCTTAGAATACATAGTGCCAAACATCTATTAACTAACACAATGTATGATGGGGGTAATCTTTAGCAAATTAATTTCTGTGTCCTTCTAGTAACCATATAAACACCAAGTTACTTCATCCAAGCGAAAGAAAATGGTCATTTCCTTGGCTTTGTGGTTGTAATGGGTCCTCAAACGATAAAATTAAAAACTCAGAGACCAATAACCCTAGAGGAGAGATCTTTTTTAAATGATCATATTGCTCTGTTATCTTGAGAACAGTATTATCACAATTGGTCGATTTTTGGAGCTTAATATGATCTGTTGTCAGGGTTGTTTTTGTATAATAAAGATATCAGTGTCAAGATATCAGTCATAATAACTGGAACCTATTTGAGACCTTTGTGAATAAAGACAAAAGAAATATAACCTGCCATCTTAATATGGATGTAGATGGTAATAGAAGCTCCCTAAATGTCCATTCATTATTGATTATTATGGATCACTACTACTCAGAATAAGAAAAAATAGGTGAGAGATCATTTTTGTTGGCCTATAATAATAAGTCTTTATCAAGACAACATGGGGTAGCTAAAAGTAAGAAGTAAATAGTGAGAAAATGTACACTGGAGTTTAAGATAGCTGAGGTGTAGTGTCTGACTGTTGATAGGATACAAGATGTGGTTCTGGGAAGCAGATAACTGAAGTTTATGGTGGGCAAAGGAAACAAGGGTCAAGGAGGTGTAGAAACTAAGGTGTGGCATCAGTACTTGACATCAATTCCTAGCTGGAGGCTAACATGTGAGATTAACAGGGTAACTGTGAATTAGGTACCAAACTCTTTGAGGATTGAACGGAAGAGAGCAGGACATTCATTAGAGACAGGGAGGAGAAGAAGATGGAGGGAAGTCATTCAAAAAGGCAGAAGCATTTACATGATAGTGTTAGAGTCTAGAAACAGCAATCAAGTAAGCCAGATGGCCAACCCTAACCTTCTCTACAGACAATAAATTATAGTGTATGGAAGAATGCACAGCCTCTATCAGAGGAATTTGAAAGTCAAATCTTAGCCTTTGAAGAGAGTCCCTCAATTCAAGGCAAAAAAATGGAGAGCACACTTATAAGAAAAAAAACTGAGAAGCTGTAGTGATCTATTTATATTGGAGTAATAGTTTCAGATAGTTGAGTAAAATGGATGACTTGTTTCTAGCAATGGACATAGAAGTGAGAAAGGGATGTGGACAGGCAGATGTGAGAAAGGACTGAATAAGTATAGGTAACCAAAAGCTGTGTGCCTTTATGTATCTACATGGTAGCAATGAGGCTAGTTAAGTCAAGGGTTCTCTCTGAGATAAAATTTCAACTCTGTTTATCCATTTATTTTATTCTGGTTGTTCAGCCTCTCCTAGACTCAGTGTCCATGCCCTGCCTGCGACTATTTATTGACCACTTCAAATACAAATTTACTAGGGCTTGGGTATAGTCTGAGTGTCTTGTAAGGATCCATCATAATGAAAGGGTAGAACCACAGGGTAGCACTACTGGGAAGTAGTGAAAAGTTTGGGAGTGAGACCTAGTACAAGGGCCCTAAGCCACTGAATATGTAGAATACCTACCTCACTGGTTCTCATGTGGAAGCCTTTTGAGTACTCACAAGAGGATTGCTATAAAAAGAGCAAGCCTGGATTCTTCTGGCTTCTGTTTTTCTTTCTGTTACTTTTCCAGATGTGTGTACTTGGTTCTGCTCCCATCAGGATGTGCCATCCTTTACTGTCCTCAACTAAAGATCAAACCAATGCCCCCTAACATGTGTGTGTGCTTACACACACACACATACACACACACACACACAATCTTGTACTTTGAACCTCCAAAACTCTTAGCTACACAGAATTTTTCTCTTAGTTGCCCCAGTTATTTTGTTGCAGTAATTCTAATCAATTCTAATCAATATAATACAAAACTTTCCATTACCCTGCATCCTGACTTTCTGCATCAACTCTGGATTATTTTGCTTTGCCTGCTCACCTTTCTCAAACAGCTATGGGCCAAAAAAACAATAAAACATTACATAACCTTGAACCAGTCATGGCTCTCAGAGATCCACCAATCCCTTAACTTGTCTTGCCTCTCCCATTACTCATCCCCCCTCTCCATGAATATACTTAGTCTTTGTTTTATTCCCAGAGTTCTAATAAATCTCTCCTATTCTGGAAGAAAAATGGAGGCACTGAGCAAGGTCTTTTTCAACATCCTCAAGCCTCCATTATCTTATGTTCCTCTTTTTCAAAGACCAGAACCTTTCACCTCTTTGAGAGTTTAAGCAATTGTTTTCTGGCTTTTTTCTTTCAAACACACCTTCAACACTGACTCATTCCTTAGACTCATATGTTCATCTCTCCCACCTCATCAAAAAGCTCCTGACCAATGAAATGCACTGATATCTGAAAGTTCCTCTCTAATTGCATCCAAAACATAATCTGGATGAATGGAGGGAATCTTGGAGTTTGGGGAATCTTGGAGATGGGTACATGGGTGTTCAGAAAACATTTCTTCCAGCTTTTCTATATGTTTAGAAATTGTCAAGATAAAATATTGGTGACACAGTTTTCTAATGAACCAGAACCATTGTCAAATAGTTGGAAGTTGCTAGACAACATGACCATACACATTCTTCCAGCTCACAAAGTATAAAGTCTATAAATAAGAACCACCATTTGAGTCTTTGACTCTCATTTCCTTTGAGGGCAACAGGAAATGTTTCTCTCTCTCTCTCTCTCTCCATTTCCTACTACATTCTTCCTGTAATACTAAAATAAAACCTTGCTAAATCCTGTTTTAAAAAACTTGGAATGAATGAGGCCTGGTGCTGGTCGCTCACGTCTGTAATCCTATCTACTCAGAAGACTAAGATATGAGGATCATAGTTCAAAGCCAGCCCAGGCAAGAAAGCCTGTGAGACTCTAATTAACCACCAAAAAACCAGAAATTGCACTGTGACTCAAAGAAATAGAGTGTTAGCCTTGATCAAAAGAGCTCAGGAACAGCACACCGGCCCTAAGTTCAAGCCCCATGACCCTCCTCCCTCCTCAAACACATATGCATTGAGTGAGTTGGGCTTTCAACCCAGCATCTCTTTCAAGTCACTATTCAATTTCTATTCTTCTTTTCTTCATATAAACTTTTTTAGAGTAAACTTTACTTTTTCCACTACTTCTTTATCCTCTTTAAAGAAGAAATGATATGCCATCAATAAAACAGTTTCTTTTACATTCCCATCCAATTCCATTCCTAGATACCAAGATGTCATCATTACTGTTGGTATGTATTTTCCTCCATGTATGTATGCAAATCCTTTGATGATTTTTTTCTATTGAATTTTGTTTTGTTTCTTTCTAAAGGTTATATACACATGCATAATATACTCTAGAATTTATCTTTTACATTTGGTTTTATGTTCTGAAGATTTATCTGTGTAGATACTTGTAAACTTAGTCCATTAATCTTAGCTGATACTTTTTTCTCATAAAAATAATCCACCACTAATTTATGCATTGTGTTATTGATGGTCATTCCACATTCTGGATTATCAGAAACAATAAAGGATGTTCACAGATATTAGTTCATAGGTATTAGTGCCTTTCTAGATATATGTCAAGAAATTGAATTACTATGTAGTAGTAATACACTCATTTTCACAAAATATCAGCAAGTATCTTTGTATAACAATTGTAAAAATTTACTTTCTTAATCTCAAAATATAAATGTTTCTTCACAATTTTCCCAGTATTTACCATTATCATTTTTTTTAGTTTTGTCATTCTCATGTATATGAATGATCCAATTTAACTTTGCATTTTTCTTTTCAGAGAAGTTAAAAATATTTTCACTTGCTACTGGTTAGTGGGTTGGCAAATTGATTTTTTTCTACTGCAATTTTTTTTAAGATGGATTATTGCTATGTAGTTGAGGCTGACTTCAAACTTAAAATCCTCCTCAGCCTCCAAGCTTCTGAAGGGCTAAAATTATAGCCATGCACCACCACATCCAATTTCTTTTTTTTCCTGATATACAAAATTTATCCATATATACAAGTTACAGCTTAATTTTTTGTCCTGTGGGTATGTGTGTGTGCTTGTGTGTGTATGTGTGTGTGTGTTTGTGTGTGTGTGCCAGTCCTGGGCTCAAACTCAGGGCCTTGGCACTGTTCCTGAGCTTTTATGCTCAAGGCTAGCACTCTACCATGTGAACTACAACTCTACTTCTGGCATTTTGGGTGTTTAATTGGAGATAAGAATCTCACAGACTTTCCTGCTCAGGCTGGTTTTGAACAGTGATCCTCAGATCTCAGCCTCCTTAGTAGCTAGGATTACAGGTGTGAGCCACCGGTGCCTAGCCTCTTGTGTCTTTCTTATAATGATAGGTATTTTCTCCACTCTTATCATTTTCTCTCTCTCTCTCTCTCTCTCTCTCTCTCTCTCTCTCTCTCTCTCTCTCTCTTTTCCCGCTGGTCCTGGGACTTGAACTCGGGGCCTGAGCGCTGTCCCTGAGCTTATTTTTCTCAAGGCTAGCACTCTACCAGTTGAGCCACAGCACCACTTTTTCTGTTTATATGTTACTAAGTAATTGAACCCAGGGCTTCATGCATGCTAAGCAAGCTCTCTACCACTAAGCCACATTCCCAGCCCACTCTTACCTTTTAACATAGATTATGGTATCTTTTCTCACATAGAAATTTCAGTATTATCATTTTTTTTCTAATGCCTTTGGTTTTTCATTCCCTAAAATGAATCTTTTTTCTTCAGTTATCTTCTAACAGCTTTATTATTTTCCCTTTCACACTGAAGTCTTTAATCCACCTGATATCTTATTTATGTGTACATTGAAAAATCAGGTTCTAATTTTCCTATTATGAACAGCTAAATGATCTGGTACCACTAATTGAACAATTCAGCTTCTCTCCCTGCTTTGTAAGCTCTACCACACACCAAGTATATTTGCACTTTGATAGGATCACTTATCTATTTGTGCTCTGATACCACGGTGTCTCAGTCCTTCCCATATTCATTTTTATTTTTCAAAGTTGTCTTATCCATTTTTGTCCCTGAGCTCTTTCATAAACATTTTTAAATTAGTTGGCTAAAGACTAAGCACATCCTGTCAGAATTCTGTTTGTAAGATGCTAAATTTACATATTCACTAGAATTAATTACCTCTTGATATTGTTTCTATTCAAGAATGTAGAATAGGTTTTCTATCTGATATCCTTCAGTGATGTCATATGCTTTCCAAGTAGATTTGAGGACATTTTTGTTAGCATTTACTCCTAGGCAAATTGTGGATAGTGTTATATATTTTCTAATTGGTTATTGCTGCTGTACATAAGCACTATTGATTTTAGAATACTGATTTTGTATTCATCAACCTTGCAGAACTCTCTTCTAAGTATTGATCAAATGTGAAAGGATTGTCTTGAATATCTTGTGTAGAAGATAATTATGCTCTCTGTATATACTAATTATTTTGTGTCCTCATTTCAATTCACATATTTTTTTCTTATCTTACTATATTGGTTTGAACCTTCAGGACTATGTCAGATAGGTACAACATCTGTATCTTATTTCTGACATTGAGCAGAATGTTTCCATTATTTTGTCATTATATATATGTATGTAAATATATATATAGAGAGAGAGAGAGAGAAAGAACCAGAAATTTGAGACCATGTAGCAAGACCTCATCTTTAAAATATATGCATATACATGCGTATTTATGTATGTATACAGATAGATGTTTTATATACACACATATATATTTGACACACTTGGTTTATTGTTCTGATTTTTGCTTCTGTTTCTGTTTTCTTCTTGAGATGCTGAGGATGGAAGTTAGGGCCTTGCTCATGCTCAGCAATTGATCTGCCAGTGAACTACATCCTCGGTTCTCATCATTTTTTCATACATCTCTCATCATTCCTTTTTGCCCTTCTTTGTAGTATTATCGTCTCCCTAGAATCTCCCTTGACCATCATACTTCTCATTTTACAGATGTTCCCTAAGTGACCTGAGGTATCCTAACTGTTTCAACTACCATCTGTACAGAGATCGTTTCCAATGCACATTTCTATCTCAGTTCTAGAGTTTTCTGGCTCATTCTGGCTGTCCCAAAGCCACCTGGGGCTTACAATGGAATTCTTTTGTCTTTTCCACTGAACAAGCCCCTTCCTTCCTCCCTTCCTTCCTTCTTTCCTCCCTTCCTTCCTTCCTTCCTCCCTTCCTTCCTTTCTTTCTCCCTCCCTCCCTCCCTCCCTCCCTCCCTCCCTCCCTCCCTCCCTCCCTCCCTCCCTTCCTTCCTTCCTGACTTTTTGTCTTTCTTTCTTTTTTGGTTGCTGGGATCAAACCTAGGGCATTGCACTTGCTAGGTAAACGCTTTTCCATTGTGCTACATCCTAGTCCTGAATAAGTTTTTCTTTTTTCTTTTTTTCCTATTAACACAATCATAGTTTGTCTTCTAAGAGGAAACTTTTTGGTCTTTGCTCTCCTTCATCTTTCAAATCCAATCAGTTGACAAGTCCTGAAAGTTTAACTTCTTAAACAGTTAGGCCTGTCCCTGCCTCTGTCTTCATTAGGCCTGCTTCAGACAGGACTTTCTCCAGCTTTTCTTCTGGACTAGCACAATAGTGAGCTGACAGTTTTCCTTTGTTGAGTCTGTTCTAAGTGTGGGCGAAATTACAACCATTTTCTAACTGTTGTCTTTATTTTATGATCTTGCCTTGGCACTTTTCTGCTTTAAAACCCTTTAGCATTTCTACATTAAAGACAAGATGGTGAACACTTCTTAATATGACATTTAGAGCCCTCCATCATGTAGCCTTTTTCTTTTTTCTTATGCTCTTATATAGCTGAACCTTGTCTCCAGCAATTCAGGACTACTTATGGTTCCTTGTATATTTATGCACTTTTTTTCCTTTCCATGCCTTTATCCATAATGTCCCTTCTAGAAGGCGTGACTCCACTTCCAATTCTTTCTGCTGTGTCACACTCATTTCCCTCCCCATTTCTGCTTAGCTATTTACATCCTTTAAGATCCTGCTCAGCTGTCAGCTCATTCAAAAAGCCACCCCAATCCTAATTTCTTCTAAGGGCCTCACTAAGTGCCTTTCTTCAGTGATCTCTTCAAAGCCATGACTATTTTTATATTTTGCATTTACTACATTGCACTATAATTGTTTATGTTTCCCCATTGAATTGTAAACTCACTAAAAGAAACAACTGAGTTTTATTCATACTTAAACTTCCAGAAACTAGCAGAATATCTGGCTCATGAATATTTGTTGAATTCAGAAATGAATTATTTAGTTGAACTGGACATGCCAAAAAGAAAACTTTTGGGTCTT
The DNA here is from genome assembly GCF_023159225.1 of Perognathus longimembris pacificus. Lineage (NCBI taxonomy): Eukaryota > Metazoa > Chordata > Mammalia > Rodentia > Heteromyidae > Perognathus > Perognathus longimembris. The sequence continues at coordinate 23,564,590 of NC_063171.1, forward strand.
GTTTAGTATTACTTATATTTTAGTTTTCGCTAACTTCCCATTAAATAGAATTCATAAATTTGTTATTGCTCTAGATAACCATCTCCAAAAATAAAATGACAAGAACAAAAATAGTGGCCTATTAGTGTGGTTTAGCATTGGAGTATGGAACTACAGGGGAAAAGACAAATCAATAATTCAGGATAGAATGATGACTGGAGAAAGTCAAAATTTTAACACATACTTCCTATTTTCTTAGTCCATTTAAGATCCTATAACTAGATACCACATAGTGTCTTGTTTATAAACAACAGAAGTTCATTTTCACAGTTCTGGAGCTTGGAAATCCTTTATCATAGTATTAGTTTGATCAAGTTCTTCCCAGAATACAGCCCCTTGCCTGGTTATAGACTGAGATATATATATTTGTATCCTCTTATGACACAAAAAGGAGAAGGAGGATCTCTGGAGTCCTTTGTAGAAACACTAAATCATTCATGAATGTACCACTCATCACCTAACTACTGCCAAAAACTCTACCTCCTAATACCATCACATTGAGGGATGGGATTTCAATATATGCATTTGGTGAGGAGTGGATACAAATAGTCAATTGCAATTTGTATCCTTATCTGGAGATTTCCAATAGTACTATGGTGAGGCTGAGTAATATGTATCAGCAACATCAGACTTTCAGTGGCTTCTGGAGTTAATGTTCTCAAACTCCTTGCAATTCTGGGCTGCCCATTCTCTAGGCAGCCTTTAGGATTTGATTTCTGGTCTCTGATGAATTGCCATTCTTTACTCGGTATCTTGCAGCTGTTCCTTTATGTTCTTTTGGCACTGCCCCAAAGGCTGGGTTACAACCCCTCCTCCTTGATTTCTCATCCCAAATTCATGAGAGGCAGCTGTGTGTGGTAGACTCTTCCAGAAAATTCAGAGAGTGTTGGCCATACAGGGGTGATAGGGACTATATGGCAAATATACAGATTCTTCAGTAGCCAATTTTAAACTGAAAACTCGATTTTTTGTTCTATTTCCACCCAAATGCAAACCTCCTGGCATTTTGCTCAGCCTTCTCTCCCACTCTTCCGTCTCCCTTACCATTTCTCTCTTCTTCTCATATTTCCCACTAATTTCTTATGTAAAATGATTTTGTGATATCTTTGTTTCTTTCCAATCCCAAATAATATCTACCTCACCTACCATCCCTTAGACATCTCTCAGAATAATATTCTAAACCAAGATAATTCATTATCCAAAAAGAACTCTGATAGTCTACAAAATAGTAATGTTTCATAATTACTACATTCCATTTGTTTGTTTTGACAAGCATATAAGTTCAATATTATATCTATAAATTCAGTATTGATCATTTAATTCATGTGACTATTTTCCTCAACCCTTTTGTCATAAAATCTTACATAAATACCTTTAGTCATAGGTAATGATTTCTACTTGAACAAGATGGATAGTCATCTTAATATTCAGGTTGGGGCAATAAAATTTAGTAGTTTGGATAGAGTTATGTGTGAACAGGACTTCGTAATATTCCCAACTTGTGCATTTACAGAAATATTCCTTTTTAAAATTATATTTTATTATATTTAAGTAGTTGTACAAAGGGGTTGCCATTCAACATAATCTGTTTATGAGTACAATACATCTTGATCAGCAGTACACATTTCATCATTCTCTTTGTTTCCTTCCCACCTTTCCCTTCAGTTTTCTTAGTTTCACAGGATATGCATTGAATATTATGACTGCACTCCCCTACTCCTTGTGTATGGATGTATATGTGGGACTCTAAATGGGATGCTTCTGCAAAACCATACATGTTAATGAGTCTGCCACAACGAGAGTTCTTAATAGATTTCCTCTTTGGGAAAGAGTTGAATTCATTCTTTCCAAAAAGTATTTGTCAGACTGGGAATATGGCCTAGTGGTAAAGTGCTCACCTCACATACATGAAGCCCTGGGTTCGATTCCTCAGCACCACATACATAGAAAAAGCCAGAAGTGGTGCTATGGCTCAAGTGGTAGAGTGCTAACCTTGAGCAAAAAGAAGCCAGGAACAGTGCTCTGGCCCTGAGTTCAGGCCCCAGGACCAGCAAAAAACAAAACAAAACAAAACAAAAAGTATTTGTCATGAGCCTGTATTGGATCAGGCATTGGGATAAACTCTGGGAAAAGAATGGCAGAAATAGAGTTGAACTCCCTGCTCTCAAGAAGCATGTATTTCAGTGGGAAACACAGACAATAGGGAAAAATAGATAATTACACACTGTATTCGTTCTTTGAAGAAAGTCAAGATGGTAAGTTGATAAAGAATAAGTACTGGTAGAGACTGTACTCTTAACAGTAGAGCCTGGAACGTATTCTTCCAATTTTGACCTGTTATCTGAGTCCTAAGTGCTGAGAAGGAACCAGTCATACAACAAAGGGGAGGCCAGTTGTGAGGCCATGGCAATAGTCCTGGTAAGAGATAATGTTGGCTTGACAAAGTTAGTGGCATAGAGAGACAAGGAAGGAGACATAGTTATGAAATGGGTTATACATAAGGAGTTAATAGGGAAAAGTAATCAGATGTAACTTCTATGTTTGTGGCTTAAACTAAATAGTTATGAACTACATGTGACAATCAGAATGGGATGCTTGTGAACAACAGTCAATGTGAATGGTTCTTCAACTTCTAAAGTCCATAACAGATTTTCTCTTTTAGAAAGACTTGAATTCATTTTTTACAACAAATATTTGTCAATGTGAGGCGTGGGTGGGACTATAAGATTGACATGCCTCTTGGAGTTCTTGGGAAATATTAGGCCTAGAAATTTGTATTTGGAGTGATCAGCACATAGACACTATTCCAAGCCACAGTGCTGGAGGAACTGTTTAGGTAGTACGTTATGCTTACAGAAGTAGACTCTGGCCTGAGCATTGAAGCATTCCAACAACTAAAGGTCAGGTAGAGAAATGAGAGAGAGAGAAAACAACTGATATAGAGAATCCAATGAGGTAGATAAGGCCAAGAAAGCATGGTGCCTCAAATTCAAGAAGGAGTAGGTCAACAATTAAGGTAGGGACAGAGTCACATTTACTCTTTATTGCATACCCAGTGTTAGAGTCTCTCCAGTCTGTGAGCTTACTTAGCCCAAGATACAGGTAAAAAAAAGTTTCTAATATAAAACACTTTAGGAAAGGGTTTACACTCTACTGGATCCCTGCAGATGTAGCAGATCGAGATATTTCACATGTGATATCATTCTTTCAGACTTGTGATTGATCATGTAGTAGTAAGCAGTGAAACAATGGTTCTGAGATGCCTGAATTTGGGTGTAAACTTGTTGACTGATTATTAGTAGATAATTCCAAGATATCTTTGTGATGAGAATGTAAGGTAAAAGCATGATTATAAAATTGATGTGGAAGTTTCACAATTTCTGTGGTAAAAAGATTATCTTGGTTAATTTCAACCTAATTCTTTTTTCTCAAGAGACATTGAATCATTGGAATAAGGAGTGATCCTTTTTGTCACACAACTGTTGGTGGTTAAGTAAAAGAACTGATGGGGGAAAACCCCACAAGTTTTCATTTTTAGCTTATTATTAACAGCAATGAAAGAGTAGAGAGCACTTCCTTTGAGGGGAAGTGCTGGGTCAATGAGGATACAATCATTTTGATACAGTCTGTTTTCTCATAGTCAATTTGCTGACACACAGCTTTGATACAGTCATTTTGATGGCAGGAACATCTTGATGTGGCTATCTTGATGTGGCTGTTTTGATATGGGAACATTCTGACTCTGATTAAAAACAAACCAATGAACTGAGAAAAAAATCAGTACCAAGTTAAATGCATGACAAATCTTCTTACCTACTTCTACAGTCTCACCTCAACCCTTACCCCTACAATAGAAGCCACATTGTAGAAATAGTACAACCATTGAAAGGAAAAATATCACTACCAAAAAAGGAGGGAACTGAAATAGTAGACCCAACCCATCAATACAACTTGGTGGAAGTGAAAGGCAATTCTAAGAAACGTTGATTGACTGCTTTTTTGGGGAAAAAAAATCTATGAAACACATCCATATGCCATGGAAAGGTGTTGGGCCTTGTTACCTCCTGTGTAGTCCCCTTTCACCCTCGAGCGTAAGCTGCCCATCCCGCAGACGGCAAAGCTGGAGTGAGGGCTATGTGCAAGCCTTGGCATGTGTGGCCAAGAGATGCCCCCCCACCTCACTCGCTAAGAATAAAGAGGCAGGACACGTGAGCTGTCTCGGGAAAACTTCTGGGAAATCCACCGGTTTACTCAGGGGAGGGGTTTATATGACAGTAATGGCGGCAGGAAGGGGAGGGATCTGGAGTCACTAGGGATAGGCTGATCTGGGCTGTCCATCACAGTGATGTCACGGAACTTCCCCCAGAGGTGGAGATCACAGCCCACAGGACTGCCTCCTGGGCTCCGGCCAGGGCCATTTTGACACACACACACACATGCGTGCTCCGAGACAAGAGGGGAGCTGGTTTGGGCCTCTTTTGGTTCCAACCCAGAAGGGGGTAGGAGTGGCTAACAGCCACACAACCCCAGGGTGGGAGAAAGGGGCAGTCTCTCAGGACCTGCCAAGCCAATGCCCCAACATCTCCCCCTTTTGTTTCTTTTTAAAATAGCAGGAGGTGCTGTATATATAAGGCATTGTAGGCATGAGGCAAATGTTGACATAAGATATATGTGGGGCCTCTTCCACAAGGCGGGTAGGTGCCATCCATTTGGCTCAGTCCAGAGAAATTGGAATCCTTAGCCTGTTTCTGCACCACTCAAGATAATGCAGGCAGCACTCCCCTTTTCTGGAGGTGAGGTAGAAGCGGGTTTGAGCTCTGGCGATTCTGGTGGTCCACAGCAGCCAAGGCGCTGGTAACTTAACACGTGTGGTTAGTAAATACTTTATCATAAACATTGAAGCAAGGTGTCAAAACCCTCAGCTCCTATTTTCCTCCAGCGGGAACCCCCTAAGTTTAGCAGCAGGGGGAGAGCAAAAGGGAAAACAATATTCCTTTCCAGTTCTTGTGCAAAGCCGTTGGCAATATTGCCACCGCAAACATTGTGCCAGAAAGACGCCAAGGCAGAGCCCAGGGAGCAAACAGGGAAGGGAAGCTGGCTATATCCGGTGTCATCTACTGCTGATGCAAGCAGGCAGGCTTCCCTTATTTCCATGGAAAAACAGGGAGGAATCCACCATGGTCCTTGTTTTCCTAGAGAGAACAAGAAGACATTTCTCCAGAGCGAGTGATCTAGGCTTAGTTTCCCAATTGGGAAGACATATATAACCCCTTCCCATGCTGTTTTGGGGAGATTTAAACATTTTTTTGTGTGTGTGTAAATTTAAGATATTTAATGTAAGCATAGCTGTCCTTAACTGGTCATGGGGGCTGTTCACCCCCTTTTTGTTTTAATTAATAATAGAGGAGGGCACCAGGCTGGGAGTATGGGTGGAGGTCATTTCTTCTGGAACTACTTCCTGCTGAAAGGGGACAAAGTAGTCAGGGGCCCCTGATTTGCCTGGTACCATCCAGTTTGGTTGGCAAAAGTCCTCATCATCCTTACCATGAGAATGGTTATCAGGGTCAGAGGGTGTCATGGTCTCCTCTGGCTACCTTCTGTAGCTTAGGCACATTAGGAAGTCCCTAGGGCTGGGGGCCTCCAGGGTCCAGATCTGTGCTGGGCACAGCAGTGTAGAAAGATGATGGCCTTGAACTGCAAGTTCCCAGGTGGTGACCTCAGTGAGGTATGTTATCCTGTTAAAAGAGACTTTTGAAAAGGTCAGGCAAAAGGCTGACAAGTTCACAGGACCAGTTAACATGAATGACATAGGAGAACATACCCTGGGCATAGCCAGAAAAGTTCCATTCAGAACATAAACCCAATTGTGGCCCATTACAAGGAAGGAGGAATAACTGAAGGAAGTGTTTAGGGCTAGTGGGCCGGCCGTGGTGGCGCACAGCAGTAATCAAAAGGAAAATGGACAGGTATGGGCATTGGGTAGGTGACCAACTATTCCTCCTGATCTCCTGGCTCTGATTAGTTTTGAAAGGGCGAGACAAAGTGACTCCATTTAGGATGTGACATCATTCTCCTCTTACTCTTCTCCATGATCCTTGTTTCCTGGACTGGCTGAGTCCCGGGAGTCCAGGTGCTTGCTGCTGGGATGGCATGCTCTCATCGGCATTCACAGGGTTTGAACTCAGGGCCTGAGCACTGTTCATGAGTACTTCTGTTCGAGGCTAGTACTCTACCACTTGAGCCACGGTGCCACTTTCAACATTTCTCTGGTTCTCTTGAGCCAAGCTTCCAGTCTGGCTCTTTGCTGGTTAATTGGAGATGAAGTTTTAGAGAGATTTTCTGCTCGGGCTGGCTTCAAACTGCAATCCGAGGAGTTCTAGCCATAAGAGCCCTTTTTATGTCCAATTAAAGCAACAAGGAGAACAATAGGAACAGAGTTTCACCTGCAGTTATCGAGAATTGACCAACAACCACTTGTCAGAGTTCTGTCATAACACTTAGAGAACAGCAGACTGAATGAGATGAATGAGATCCATGTGCTATCAAATCATATCATAATTTAACCTAAATGGAGGGTGGAAGAGAACACAAATGAATAACAATCGAGAGGGAAAAGGTTCAGGATAATGTAAAAGTCTCAGCTTTAGCAGTGGATGTGTCCTCCATCCTGGATTAGCAGGCTTCATTAGCCACATGTGATGGAGCTAGGCAGGAGAGATCTGGGCAAGGCTGTAGGGGCACCTCTCAGAATCCTATGGATAGACTATCATACCTCCTGCAAAATTCTACACAGAATGCTTAAAGACATTTGAAATCCCCCAGTATTTCCTGGTTGCTTATTCTGAGTACTCTTTGGCTTTTGTAGGCTGATGCCCTTCTGGTTCAAGCAGGGTAGAAAGATTTCCCTAGCCACAAAATCCACACTGCTAGCACACATGTTAACCTGTATTCTATGAAGCAAAATGTTAGCACTCTGGTTGTTCAAATTCTTTATCTAGAAATGTACTTTAAGCTTTAAAGGTAGAGAGAGAGGCTTTTACATCTTTGCCTCAGCCTTATTTGCATCTGAAAAACTCTGGAACCCAGGGGGCATCTAGCCTCCTGGCTGCCTGTTTTAAAAGAACCATTTTTTTTCTTTTAGTCCCAGCTACTGTACGACCTTTGAACTTAATTCCGTAATACAATTACAAAATTAGAAACACTTATCCATTCAGCTTTCCAATAAATTACTGAGAAACATTAGCTTGCTTTGCCATTTTTTTATGTACAGAGTTAATGAGAATTTACTTTTATCCCCATTAGTTTATTATACATACTTGCCTGATTATATGTAACTTAAGATAGTTAGGAGTCTTACTTATTACATCACAGTATACACATACAATTTAGTACCAGAATCATTAGACTGATATCCAAAACAATTGTAACAAAAGTACTTTTACCAGTGTTCACCAGAATTACAAACACAAGAAATCCGGTCTCAGCATCTTTGCCTTTTCAATATATCTAAATTGCAAAAATAGCATAGGAATCAAATCACATCAGATAAATAAACTTTTTAACCATTAAAAAAAACTTCCAATTCTTAGTATCTCTCAAGGGGCAGTTTTAGAGATTCCAGTCAATCACTCATTGCTGTATATTAGAACCTTTTGGAGTTTTTCTTAGACACATTTGCTTGCCCCCCAAAAAATCCATTTGAGTTAAAAACCTGGGGTTTTTCCTTGCTGTAACCCCACCTACAGGCTGTAAGGGAGAGTTTAACACAGAACTTAAGCAGGTTAATGTAGTAGTTAAAGAGGCAGTAATTTTTAAACCATGATGCTAGATTTTATACGCTTTTATCCACAGACAAACAGACAGCAAACATACACAGACAAACCCTTGTGCACAAGGTTTGAGCGCTCTTGGGAAAAATATCTGAATTGGCCATGTAAGTCTACTGGAATTCCAGTGGCAAAATGATATTATTTTGCCCATATTTTAGAACCATGTGGTCAGTTAAAAGGCAAAAAAAACCTTTCCTAGGAAACAAAAACTTTCGCAGTTTAACTGGCCAGGAAATGAAGAAGCCACATTTTGAAAAAAACCAGTTCAGCTCTTTCGACTGGAGAAAGTCCAGGAGATGGCAGACAGACACGAACAAGACAGACACATGACAGGGCTTAACACAGCAAGACATCTTTAAGCCCCTGCCCAGCCTTGGGGGATTTGGCACGCCCATCACCTGGGGTGAGGGCAGGAGGAGGCCACCCCCAAACCTATCAAATATTAACAACAAAAATCTAAAGCCTTTTTTGTCTAACAGGCCTCAGAAGAGGGAGCGGGCGGGGAGGGAGCAGGTGCAAGGGCAAGCCAGCCCAAGAGTGGCATGTGCCACTCCGTGAGCACCGTGCACGCCTCACCGCCTCCGTACCTGCCGTGCCGTAAAGGGCCATTGGCCTCCTGCCTCCGCCGCCATTTTCCAGGGCCACCGGGCCAAAAATGGCGCAAGGATCTGCACACTGCTGCCGCTGCTGCCACCAACATGCGTCCCGCGCATCCTGGGACCACTGTTCGCAATTCGAGACTCGGTACCTGGGGGGTGGGGGGGGGTCCCGGCCCAGAGGGCAGCACCTGTTCGGTGTGCCACCGCTGCTGCCTTGTGCGCCACGCCAGCCCCAGGCACTGCCAGGGCCACGGCCGCCACCTCCAGTGCCTATCTGCCGTGCCGGCTGCGGGATCTTCATCGCCTGTCCCACTCGCCATGAAGCCGCAGGGGACCTGCACGCAAGCCCGTCCCCTTGGCAGTGGAAAATCTGTTCCTCTCCCTAGCAGCCCGTTTAAAAAGGCCAGCAGCAGGTTCTGAAATCCCTCGGTCCTTTGCCTGAGTGTCCCACAACTTCAATCCGGTATTTTGGAGCATGAATCTACTTTAGCTCTGCCCTTTCTCCCTGCTGATGGGGGGACCCCACCCCCAGAAAACCGTCCGTGAACCAAGGGCTTACCGGTAGCTCAGTCTACATTCCCCGTGGGCTTTTTGCCCCACATTACGGCACCATTATGTTGGGCCTTGTTACCTCCTGTTCACCCTCGAGTGTAAGCCGCCTCTCCCGCAGATGGCAAAGCTGGAGTGAGGGCTACGTGCAAGCCTTGGCGTGTGTGGCCACGAGACCCCCCCCCCCCCCAACTTGCTAAGAATAAGGAGGCAGGACACGTGGGTTGTCTCGGGAAAACTTCTGGGAAATCCACCGGTTTACTCAGGGGAGGGGTTTATATGACAGTAATGGCGGCAGGAAGGGGAGGGATCTGGAGTCATTAGGGATAGGCTGATCTGGGCTGCCCATCACAGTGATGTCATGGAACTTCCCCCAGAGGTGGAGATCACAGCCCACAGGACTGCCTCCTGGGCTCCTGCCAGTGCCATTTTGACACACACACACACACACACACGCGTGCTCCGAGATGAGAGGCGGGGCTGGTTTGGGCCTCTTCTGGTTCCGACCAAGAAAGGGGTAGGGGGGCTGGGGATATAGCCTAGTGGCAAGAGTGCCTGCCTCGGATACATGAGGCCCTAGGTTCGATTCCCCAGCCAGAAGCGGCGCTGTGGCTCAAGTGGCAGAGTGCTAGCCTTGAGCGGGAAGAAGCCAGGGACAGTGCTCAGACCCTGAGTCCAAGGCCCAGGACTGGCCAAAAAAAAAAAAAAGAAAAAGAAAGGGGTAGGAGTGGCTAACAGCCACGCAGCCCCAGGGTGGGAGAAAGGGGCAGTCTCTCAGGACCTGCCAAGCCAATGCCCCAACAGAAAGGAGCTCCAGGAGCCCTGTTATATGACAAATCTCCATCTTCTTTTCAAAAGCTTACAGTAGCTGTCTATGACCAGACATTTCTTTCATGAGATATGTACCACTGAATAGACAGAATGATTGAGCAGAGAGATTAAGAGAGCCATAACAATGTAGACAAAACAGGAAGCAGAAGCCCTGGGCTGCTAAGTGTGGGCATGGAGATACTAAATGGTTGAGTTTTGAACTGATTCAAGGTTAGTATTTTGCCATTTAAGAATGTCTAGAGCAAGAAAAGGAAAACAACTTGGTCTCGCTGTTTTACTCATAGTCTCAGGAATCTAAGTGTTCTATCTTGTTGCTCTTTATAGTTGAATGGAGAATATTAATTGATGTCTTCCAAAGTAAATTCTTCTCTCTAATAATTCTCTTTTTTAGCAACAATAAAGCTGAAAGATTTATTCTGGGAAACCAGATAAATCATTAATATGATTAATGGTATAATTTCTCTAGTTTCAAGTGTTTGTATCACTCGTACTCATGAAATAAAATATTAAATATTTTCAGAAAGATGGATCTGTATCTCTGTCATCATACCTCTTTAAAAATTTTTGTAATGGCATTTAATTAAATTTTAAAATGTTCATAGTGCATATTGAATTATATTCAATATGAAAACTTACATAGTACATATGATTTATTTTCTAGAAATACAAATTTCTTCTTTTCCCAAACTAATTCACTTCATCTACTGTAGAAAGGACTTTCTATCTTGTTTCTATCTCAATCATTTCCAAGTACTCTTTTAATTTTGATCATCAAATACATATTAAATTTTAGGTATTATATGGGAAAAAGGTAAAGAAAAAGTAGATCTTCTCCTCAGGAAATTTATTGAGGGACTTAGATTTGACTATTAACCATAATTCCTGAAAATCAGAGATATTACTGGGTACTCTCTGTAACTATTTAAATATCATCTAACTGGGCTGGAAATCGAGCTCAGTGGTAAAGCATGTGCTTATGCACAAAGTCCTAGATTCCAGCTTCAATAGCATATAAAAACAAAAATGGCAGGGTGTTGGTGGTTCACACATGTAATTATAGTTATTCAGGAAGCTGAGACCTGAAGTTATTTGAAGCTATCCCTGGCAGACAAATCTGTGAGACTCTTACCTGCAGTTAGCCAGCAAAATGCCAGAAGAAAAGATGTAGCTCAAGTGGTTAGAGCACCAATCTTTTTTTTTTTTTTTGGCCAGTCCTGGGGCTTGGACTCAGGGTCTGAGCACTGTCCCTGGCTTCTTTTTGCTCAAGGCTAGTACTCTGCCACTTGAGCCACAGCGCCACTTCTGGCCATTTTCTGTATATGTGGTGCTGGGGAATCGAACCCAGGGCCTCATGTATACGAGGCAGGCACTCTTGCCACTAGGCCATATCCCCAGCCCTAGAGCACCAATCTTGAGTAAAGAATATAAGTATGAGTGGGAGTCCTTGAGTTCAAGCCCTAGTACCAACAAACCCACCAATCCCCCCTTTAAAAAACTGAAAAGAATAAAACACACAAAAATGTAATGTTTATTTGCATGTAGCTCAGTGGTAAAGTACTTGTCTACAAGGGCAAGGATCAATTTGAAGCAAATCAAAAGTAAATATCATTGGATAAATATTAAATATTAGGCTAGAGGCATTAAATGCCACTATGAGAAGGAGAAAGAAAAATGACATTTAACTATGGATAGCTTACCCTGTAGTTAGCATTGTGCTTTGTTTTACCGTATCTTGCTTCATGTAATCCTCTCAATAGCTCCATTGACAAAGGAGGAAACAGCAGTTCAGCAATAGTAAGGAACTACTTCCCCAGAGTCAGTTTTGATTTGGGAACTGAATTTGAGTCTCAAGGAATCCACATTATTCCAGTCACCCCAAAGAAGACAATGGTGTGTATTACAGCCGAAGTAGAGAAAGAATCAGGAGCCTCTGATTGGATAGGATACGTGTGTTTTTCAAGGATCCCATGGATCACAGTGCCTACTTGTAAGTGAAACTTTATAAAGTTTGTCAAGTTATTCATGAATGTTACAAAAGAATTAAAATGTAATATTGAACTTTCAAAATGACTAAATCGTTAAGTGTCTTAACTCTAGAAGATCTTTTCTTCTAAGAAAAAGTTAATAATGATAGTGAACATTTATTGAACATTTACTAATATCAAATACATGTACTCTGTACACATGGAGACTAGAAGTTGAAATCATAAATTTAAAACCAGGCTGGATTTAAATTTTCTCCTCCTTTGCTTTTTCTCTCCTTCCTCTTCTGTCCTTTCCTCATTTTCAAGTCATTCATTCTGCTGGAGGACAGCAATTGTGTCTTGAAAATTCCCATGGAGAGGCCCGTGTAGTAAGAGACAAAGGCCTCCAACTAACAGCCATATAAGTCAGCTTGGAAACAGGTCCTCCTGTTCTAACCAAACCTGCAAATAACTATAGATGGCCAGTGGCTAGACTAAAGCTTCATGAGAGGCCAAAATTGTCCTACCAAACTAAACAGACTCCCTAAATAACAAGAAATAATGTTTGCTTCCATTTTGGACAGCTAAGTTTTAGAACCATAATTAATTTTGCTGAATTGTTCTTGTTCCTATGAGCTTGTTCTGGTTAGTTTGGATTTCTCTACACACACACACACACACACACACACACACACGCACGCGCGCGCGCACACACACACACACACACACACACACACCCTATCACTCTTCTTTCTCAGGTTTTTTCCCTTTTCAAGGAAGGAGAAAATAATTTTCATTCTTTAGGGATAATCAGCTGTCCCACAGACAATCTTTCTCTTGCTATTGGCTCCTGATTTGTTTCTTTTTTAAAAAATTATTTTTTTATGGTCAAAGTGATGTACAGAGGAGTTCTGATTTGTTTCTTAGTTTTATCTTCTTAATGGGTTTAAGAGTTTCCAAATATGGAAGACTCTTTATGTTTACTCTTATTTGTTCCACTCTGACCCTCTGCCCCACTCTAAATTTGTCTTTCATCTCATTCCTCTTCAAGGAATAGATGCAAGGAATAGATCCAGGTATAGAATTAACTGTTTACTTAAAAGTTAGTGTATCAAGACTGAAAACCATATTCTGTGCTGGTTGTCCCAGATAATTGAGAGTTAAGCCAGGATTGTTAGACCCCAGGAATTTGAGACCAGTCTAACATAAGAAAATGTGTCTTAAAAAAAGTATATATGGGGCTGGGGATATGGCCTAGTGGCAAGAGTGCCTGCCTCGGATACACGAGGCCCTAGGTTCGATTCCCCAGCACCACATATACAGAAAACGGCCAGAAGCGGCGCTGTGGCTCAAGTGGTGGAGTGCTAGCCTTGAGCGGGAAGAAGCCAGGGACAGTGCTCAGGCCCTGAGTCCAAGGCCCAGGACTAGCCAAAAAAAAAAAAAAAAAAGTATATATGTATATATATGTATATATGTGCATATATGTTTATTTATATACACATACATACACACATACATAAGAACTCTCCTACTAAAATATGTTATCTCCTTTAACAATCTTATAAACAATTAATAAAGCAAATTTTCTTGTCATCTCATTGTTGGGCTCTGGCTATACCTTTAAGGGGCAGTCCCGAGAGGCCTGCCCCTTCTCCCGCCCTGGGGCTGCTTGGTTGTTAGTCACTCCTACCCCCTTTCGGGTCCAGAACCGGAAGAGGTGGCAGACCAGCCCCGCCTTCTGCCTTGGTCATGTGTGTGTGAAAATGGCGCTGGGCCAGGCCCAAGGGGCGGGATGTGATGACCGCCCATAAAGGAAGTTCTGTAACATCACTATGATGGGCAGCTTATCAGCCTACCGCTAGTATGCAGTTAGACTCTCCCCTTCCTGCCGCCATTACTGTTATATAAACCCCTCCCCTGAGTAAAACCGGTGGAAATCCAAGGAGCTTTCCCCAAAGCAGCCCACGTGTCTCGCGCCTTTGTTCTTAGTGAGTCGAAGGGGAGGAAGGGCATCTTTCCGTTCACACATGGGTTTGAGGCTTTCACATAACCCTCGCTCCAGCCTTACTGGCTGCAGGTCAGGCAGCTCGTGCATGAGGGCGAAAAGGGGTTACACGGGAGATAGACAGCCCGGCATCTCATCATCATATTCTTATCATCCCTATTTTACAGACAAGATCCCTGGCTAGTAGGTAGACCAACCAGGACTGAGCCCAAGGTTTAACCAACTTGAGCCTGTGCTTATTTTAGCACATTCCTTATATTCATGATACTAAGTCTGTAAGATGAGATTTGTAGCCATTGTAGACAGAGTTCTTATGATGAGTTAATAATAAATATTAATTCCAGGAAATATTTATTTATGCTACATCTAGTCACATAGCTGCCATGTCTATATACATTGTAAAAAACAGAAAGAAGTAGAATAGAATAGAGCGGAATAGAATTAAGTACTTCTCAGGCAAGTTCCTGGGTCTCATGCAAAGCAGGAAATTTGGCTTCAAGCATATGTCACAGTAGGGAAGGTTCTCTGACTTGACTCCAGACCCAGCTGGGACCCTGTAACAAGCTCCCTTTCATTTTCCAATGTAATACTCTCACACATTCTCCTCTGTAAATCTCCAAACATCCAGTCCTCCCACCCACAGCAAATAACTCAATGCCCACTGCTAGGGAAAATACTAGCCACCCCACAGCCACCATTTGGACTTCCTACCAGGGCCTAACGTCTGGCCTCTCACCAGACAATGGAAAATTTTCTCTTCCACAGCTAAAGGCCCTGCCTGGCCTTTAGACCTGAAAACCTCACATTCTCTCAAGAATTGTGCTTTCTTAGTTTCTCCCTCTCTTTGTCCTTTTCACCTTTCTCTCTGCTACTAAATCCTTTCAGCAATATTTAAAAGTCTCTGCTTAAGGAAAAAAAGAAAATCAAATGAACAAAAACTCTCCCATAGCCCTTTCTCTAGGTTCCCCTTCTTAGTCTTTGGAAATGGTTGCAGTTGGCGTAATCACTTCCCTACCTCCTACTCCTCACCCCACAAAGTCCCAGTTTATGTCATCAATGCTTCTCTTAATCTGCTGCCACCAAGAGCACCAATAAGCTCTTTAATGCAAAAACCTAGTGACACTGATCACTCCATTATTTTTTCATCTCCCAGTGCTTGACACTGCTGCTGTTCACTGCTTCTGAAGAATTAAATGAGAAAAGCTAAGTAAAACATATAGAATGGTGCCTGGAACATAGCAAGTTTCAATGAGCCCTGGCTGTTACTACTTTTAAAAACAAGTAGAGTATAATTTATCTCCATTCAGCTACTTACTTAACATTTATGAAACAAAAAATTGAATGAATATTTTCATCTAAATATCACACTAAAATTTGTTACATTAACTCACAAGTAAATATTAAATATGTTACACTAAGCACCTATGCAAACACCAACTTGGACCAGGGGGTGTAGAGCAGTGATCATGTGTTTAGTGTGCACGAGGCCCTGGGTTCAATCCATAGCACCATATACACACAGAAGAAGAAAAGGAAGGAGGAAATAAGTTAGTTGTATTACTTTTAAGATATAAAAGAAAGGAAAAAGGAAAAGGTAAAGAAAGAAGGAAAAGAAGGAAGAAAGGAAGGCAGGAAGAGAGAGAGAGGGAAAGAAAAGTGAAAAAAGGAAGGAAGGAAGAAAGAAAGAAAAAAGTCACACAAACTTTGCCACTGGTCACTTGAAGCTTTTGGAAATTAGGTCATTCTATTTCTATCTGAGCACTAGGGAATTGTCCTGCCTTGAGGAAGGAGGTCTGAATCAAACAGGACACCTCAAGGTTCCTGAAGACATCATGACTGAGTCTGAGGTAATGTCTTCTTTACATAAATGTCACTGTTAAAAGCATGTAAACATTATGGTAACTGTTTCAACATGTTTCCCACTAAGCCAAGACTATTAGGTTCTCCATCCTCTCAGTGCTACACATGCTTGTCATCATGCCCTGCGGGAGCCTGTGTTCTGAGGGAACTTGCCTTTTCTAGAGTCATGAAAGACAAGCCTCAGTTCAAGTCTCACAAGCCTGTGTTAATTAAATGTCAAATTTTCATATTTCATGGAAGTAGTGCCTCCAAGTGCTATGTTTGGTCAGGGAGAGATATGGGAAAAATAAAACTGTTCATCTGGGCTGGATTTGTTTCCAAGGACTTCATCTAGAGGGAACTCAGATGACTTAAGAGATGTTTCAGGCCAGGTACTGGTGGTGGCTTATGCCTGTTAATCTTGCTATTGATGAGGCTGAGATCTGAGGATCACGGTTCAAAGCTAGCCTGGGCAAGAAAGTACGTAGGACTCTTATCTCCAATTAATCACAGAAAAAGCTTGAAGTGGAACTGTGGTTCAAGTGGTAGAGTGCTAGCCTTGAGCAAAAGGGGCCCAGGGACAGTGCCCAAGTCCAGAGTTTAAACCCCAAGACCTGCAAACACACACACACACACACACACACAAAAGTGCGCCTTACTTCTATTATTGATTGTCCTCCTCATTGGCCTCCTTCCTACCACTTGTTGGGGTAGACAGACACTGACACGCTGTTTCTGTCTTCATGAAGAAAAGCTGTACTGAAAAGGATGTACTGTAAATACAATATTAATCAGAGCAATTTTCTTGTCATTGTGCCCCATTTCCCCATATCTCAAAGTAACCTTGGAAGAGAAGCAAAGAAGTACCATCACATGAAAGAGGTAACACTGATCTAGATGTATTGTACTTATAAACAGATTTGTTGAATAGTAACCCCTTTGCACAACTAAATCCAAATCCCACAGGCAAATGATCTGTGTACTGGTGTTATGGATAAAGGTGCTAAGGAAGATATAACTAGACAGTTTTGCTCTTCGTAACAGTGACACAGTCCTCACTCCTGGGACAGCCATTGTGTTGCAGAGAGATTGATTAGGACCAGGAGAAAGTGAAAATGAGTAAGTACCAGCCTATTGTCATTAATGAGAAAATGAAGTAGCAACTTAGCATCACAGACTACTGGCAATAAGAATGGCACATTATTGCATGAATTTGTCCCTCAATCTCACTGGACATAAGCATTATATTTCAGATCAAATGAATGCTTAATTTCAAACAAGATCAGCACTCTAAGGTCCCCCCCAAATAAATGTTCCCCCAAATTCCACCTAGTGTAAAGAACATTTTCAGCAGAAAGGTTGAACAGGGAGAGGGAGCCCCTTGTATAATATCCTCTATGGCCAATTTAGCTGCTGTTTTACAAGTCAAAGCTGGTCTTTCAACTGCCAGCAAAGGCTTCCACATGAGACTGGAAAATTGAGCTGCTCCCTCCCACCCCCTTCAATGACCTGCTGAGTAATGAAGGTTTGTGTTGTGAACTCTCTCTCTCTCTCTCTCTCTCTCTCTCTCTCTCTCCTCCTTGTCTGTTTTCAAATCAGAACTAAGCTGACAGTGTCTTGACGATATGACAGGGAGGGCAAGGGCAAGCTAAAACCCACCTATAGCTCCCTGGGGAAAGAAGATGCTGAGTGGCTCATTCCTGTCAGCAGGTGAGTCAGACACACAGGGAGCAGGCTAAGATGGTGCCATTTTGCCATCAATGTTCCCACCACCGCTGCACAGAAATAAATAGTTTGAGAAAATGATCCAGGATAAAAGAACAATCTGGTTGGGAGTCAGACTGAATAGAGGCCCCATTGAATACAGCGGCATTATGCAACCTTTCCTTTCACTGATGGATACCAAACCTTCGGTGGAACCAATTGTGAAGAGGGAGTGCTGACAGCCCTGGGAACCAGCAAAACTAGCCTTTGATTTGTAGCTCAGGCCTACTACTGAATTGTTAGCTGAGTGTAAGACGAACTTGATTGGATCCCTGTATCTCAGTTTTTAAATCTGGATACTGGGTTCAACAAACCTGACAAATGAATGTTTATGTGTGTGCCTGAGTTGGAGATAACATCATGGCATTGTTTTAAAACCATCTCCAAGGATCTCAGCACAACTGTTTATCACACTTGAAGATCTGGTCACTCCTGGTGCGGCATGGGGAGTGGCTTCATGCAGAGATAGGCCCAACTACCTATGTCTCAAAAAATACAAATTTCCTTAAGAAAAAACTGTCCTCTAACAGGCTGCCAGTGTTATTGATTTCCTAATGAAGGAGATGAAAGTCAACCTCACAGCTTTACTTTGTACCATTTATCAATTTGGATGTTTTAGCTTTAATTGTTTAGAAAGCTATATACAGCTCACTTAGAGTATACTTGAAAGGCGACCCATAGTAGAGACTTCTTTTCTGAAAGTAGAAAAGTAATTTATACGTATGTCCTTTCACTTGTTTCAGTACAAACTCCAGATGTTTAAACATAATTCAGTGTTTCTCTACCTCATCAAATGTTCACATTAAATGTCTACTTTGGATCTTGCTCCAGACCTACTATAAATGAGTCTCTGGGAGTTCTTTGGGCGAGTGTAATTGGCAAAGGGGAGCCCATGTGATGAACATACTTGATGAGAACCAAAGATAAGGTTACTTAGATGAAATGAATTCCAAGTAACCCTAGTTCAGCTTCCTCTTTCTCAGCTGATTTTTTTCTTACTTTTAGTTGGTCAGGCTAAAAGCCATGGAGTTGTCCTTAATTTAACTCTTATTAAACTCTTATACCTACATCAAATCTATCAGCAAGCTTGTTGGCTCTACTTTAAAAATATATCCAGATAAAAAATACGTTTACATACCTAAGATTCATCTCTTTTGATTATAACCCATCATTGTCTATTTTCTTTGTAGTAGCGAGAGTGAGTCGGTTAAAACTCAAGCCAGATCATTCCATTCCTTTGCTCAAAAACCTGCTATAGCTCCTTCTTTCAAGTCAAAGGCAAAGGCCTTACAATGGCATACAGGTTCTGCTGATCTAGAGCTGCCACTACTTTGCCCTTTCTTCCTATCTTGTCCTACTACAGCCACTGTGCTCTCCTTATGGTTCTAGGCACATTATTATCACAAGTCCTTTGCAATGCCTTTTCTACCCATCCTTTCTTCCTTCCTTCCCTCCTTTCCACTCCCTCCTTTCCACTCCCCCCGCCCCGCCTGCCCCAAATACTAGGATCTGAACTCAAGAACTCAGAGCCTCATGTATGCTCCACTGGCTTGTTTACTCTGTTGACAACTCTGCCACTTGAGTCATGCCTCCAAACTAGTGTTTTTGCTAATTATTTTTGAGATAGAGATGGCCTTGAACCTTGATCCTTAGATCTCAGCTTCCAGAATAGCTAGGATTACAAGAATGAGCTCACAGGCACTGCCTTATTTTTTAGGGAAAACTTTTCTCCCTAAGTATCTACATAGCTAACTCTGTCACTCCCATCAAGCATTGTTCAACTTTTCTCCCAGTTGCCTTTACCTTAATTTACTTCACTTTTTTCTCTAAAGCGTTTAACATCACAATATATTTTTTATTTAAATTTTATTGTAAAGGTGATATATAGAGGAGTTACAGTTACATAAGTCAGGTAACAAGTACATTTCTTTTGAACAGTGTTACGCTCTCCTTCATTTTCTCCCAGTTTTTCCCCTCCCAACCTTCCTCCCTCCCAAGTAGCTCATTTCCAACACAGTATCTAGAAGTATCATTGCTGAATTGGTTCACCCTTTGTTACACTGTTTATGTGCTTCCCCTTCCTCTCCCCAAGTCAAATAAACTTATATACAAGACAAAGGGTACAGAAATAAAAGTCAGTGACAAAAGTAAATAAACTAAAGGAAAAAAGAAAAGTAAATAACTGAAAACAGCACAATAAAAATTTCTTATTTCCATTTCTTGGAGTTCATTTTGATAAGTATCATTTTATATGGTCATATGCACATGTCTATTGAACCCTTGTGATCCTAAGATCTTCCTTTGTTCTCACTGTGTGAATGCTTAGAGTGAATCTACCAGCACAACCATGTTCATTGCATCATTATTTACCATAGCTAAGATATGAATCAATCCAGATGCCCCTCAGTGGATGAATGGGTCAAGAAAATATGGTATATATACACAATGGAATTCTATGCTTCCATCAGAAAGAATGACATTGCCCCATTTGTCAGGAAATGGAAAGACAGGAAAAATTATATTAAACAAAGTAAGTCAGATCCAAAGAAACATAGGCTGCATGGTTTCCCTCATTTGTAATAACTAAAATATGCCTATAAATATACAAGTAAACATGATTTATTAAACTATACATTTTATAAGTGATTACTGCTCCTCTTCCCTGGCTAGGCTACTAGTTGATAAGATCTGTATTTGTTTATCACCTGCTGTATACTGGCATCCATCACACTACACCAAGTGTTCAATGAATATTTGTAGCATTTAATAAATGGAGGTTCTCTACTGCAAAGAACCCAGTCCAGGTAAGTGACATATCACATAGTTTGCATCTAATTGGGTTTTTCATGATGGGGCCAAGTATAGCTTATATGATATTTTAAGACGTTTGTGGTGCTGTATCCTTCAAATAAAATATGCCACCCATGCTTTTCAAATTAGGAGTGAAGAGTTGTTGAGCTGCTTCTACACTGACATTCAACAGCTAAATCAAAATTGTAGCTAGAAATTTTACATTAGCAACATGTCTGCGTATTATGGGGTAGAAAACCCGTGAAATGGAAAAAGGTATTAATCCTATGAACTTAAGCATCTACAGGAGTAGGGGAGTCAAAAGCCATGCTGCTAGAGGGTCATTCTCTGAAGAGCTAGTAATAGAAACCCAACTCATTGCAGAGCAAAGGTTAAGGGACAAAAGGGAAAGATTTCCCTTCACATGTCTATTTTTACTTTATTGGCCTTTATCACAATCTGCTCCTCAAGTGGTTTGGCCCAGCAGGGCAGATAGATCAAGAATATTCCAGCAGCCATGGCAGTCACACTCCCCCGCTGGTGGAAACATGTAAACTAGTCTCTGGAAGCCCTCCATCTCCCCCCTCACAGGACAATGCTCTTAATTAGCTGCACCAGATTTGCCAGAGAACAAAAGCTCCCCACCCCTCACAGGAAAAGCTTTTACAGGAGATATCTCACTGGGGAAGCGCCAGGCACACAACAGGGAGAGGAGAACATACAGGCTGTTCTGAGCTCTGCAAAGAGACACAAACTCTGGATTCTCTAGGGAGCCTCAGAGGTTAGTCCAGCACATTTTCCCCCACGTGACCAGCATGTGCCTCACATTCCCTGAGGTGGGCAGCTTCAGAGCCCCCCTCCCCCCCCCCGCCCCCTTCCTTCTTCTCCCTTAGCCACTGGCTGGGGTTAGAAACCTTGAGGGGTGGCAAAATAAACTTGAATAATCTTCAGCATCGAGCATCTGGGAAGCAGTAGGGAAGGGACTGGGAGTTTATTTCAGGTGACAGACATAGAGCAGGCCCCTATTTTTTTCCCTGAGACTAATAATATTTCTGGAATGGAGATGCTTGAATCATATGTCTCTTCATATCACTGTGTGGGAAGTTTCAGTTATGAGCCCAACAATCAAAGAGATGATGATTTTTTAGGACTTGGTGGGGGATTGTGCAAATGAGTCTGGAAGTATACTGTGGGTGGGGGTGTCAGAAGGGGGGTGAGTGGAAGCAAAAAAGGCAGTTATGGGGGTGGGAAAGGACTGCTTTGCCTGAGCCTGTTGGGGAACAAAGGGAATGGGGCTGAAAAGCCTTCTCTCTACAGTTTTGTTCCCTATTGAATGCTTTTTGAAAAACGCCTGAGGAGGAGGGGAGGATGTTTAAGTGCTTCTTCCTGAGTAAGTTCATTGTCAGGAAAGGAAAATCCAAATGCTCAAATATTCTATTTTTGTGCCTAGAGGCTCCAGTCCCTTCACACAGACTCTTCCTTGCTCTGAAGGAAAGGAAACTGGGTGTGAGGCTTCCTGGTTCCAGAGGCCAGAATTGAGGAACCTGTTATTCGAAGTCTGGTTCTCCATAAAGCTTCCATTTTAGGAAATAAGGGTATATAGCACAGGCTTCTTTGGAACAAGCCTGAGGGTGGAGTTGGTTTAAAGAAAAGAAAAGGAAAGAAAAAGAAATGCCCTTCTGATCATTCTTTAGGCAAACAAGCTTGGAACTAGACCTTAATTAAATCAGGTTTGAACAGCTGCACTAGTATTAGGCTTCTTCTGGTCATTAAAGTTTACTGCCATCTACTGCCTCTTGGCTGCCATGTAGATAAGACCCAGGAAGCTAGGTGAGAGTTGTATATTTTGATGTCTGGACTAAGTGAAAGTCCTAAGTCAGAAATAAGCAGCTATCCAGGTAGATAAAGCCTCTCTTGGGTAAGTTTTGTGTAGGATGCATCTGTTTATTTGCTGTCTCTCCTCTGCCTTGCCTTCATGATTTCTCCCTTTTGCTTTGCCTTGTGTACATTGCCATTGTGAGTGCTAAGGAGATTCCAGTAGGAAACAGCATTCAGTCTATTCTGCCTCTTTTGTTTTGCCAGAGATCACCCTTTGCAAGGACCCTAGGTAACCAAGAAAGGCAATCTGATTTGTGCTAGTTATATTTGTTAGGTTCTTCTTTTTAAAAAAATAATTTTACTGTTATTATTAAGGTGTTGTTCAGAGGGGCTTCCATTTCTTAAGTCAGGTAGTGTGTGTGTGTGTGTATACATATACATATGTGTGTGTGTGTGTGTGTGTTGATAATGTCATCCTTCCTTTACTTCCTTTATTTTACTTTAGGTTCTTTTTGTCTCCTTTGCTATCTGGTATGTGAAACTGACCTTAAAAAAGAGGTCTGTGTTTTGAAAAGCCTTCAAGGGAAGCTGGTGAATAGGGACAGAGGAAGGAAACCGTCAAGTTCCAATTAAAGGGAGAGACTGATTGCTACGACTTTGCTTGTTTATTAACATTCCAAGGTAGTGCTGACCCTGGCACAGGCAGGCTCTCCTAGTATGCAGATTTGATCACAGTACCACCACTACTGCTGCTCTTAACCCTCCAGTGCCCTGAGGATTATGTCTGGACATTCCCATTAGGATATAAGCACCTCCTGGGCTGTCCTTGTCCACTTTGTGTACCTCACTGCCCTCTACACACACACACACACACACACACACACACACACACACACACACACACACACACACACACATACACACCTCTACTGATTTTCTTTCAGTTCTTCAAATATGCTTTGCTTTCTCTCTTTCCCAGTCTTAAAACCTGCCTTTTGATTAGCTACTTAGGAGTCTGAGATCTGAGGACTGCAGTTTAAAGCCAGGCTGGGCAGGAAATTCCATGAGATTCCTATCTCCAATGGATGAGCAAAAAGCTACAAGTGGAGCTGTGGCTTAAGTGGTAAAGCGCTAGTCTTGAGTGAAAAAGCTATAGGATGGTGCATAGGCCCTGAGTTCAAGGACAGTACTGGTACAAAACAGCAAAAGCAACAGAACCATGCCATTACTTTCTGGTTCTAGCTCCTCTGTTAAATGCTTTCTTTGTACATTTCTATTCTGGGATGCTTTCATTCACCACTTTGGTTCTGAGTCGAATTTTTCCTATAAGCACCCAAAAACTTACCTGCCAATATACAGCTTTGTAAATACTTATTTGTCTCTACCGGACTGTGAACAGCTGAGGGCAGCATGAAAGTATTCATCTTGTCCAATGTAATAATCCCAGTGCTTAGCCAGGCCTGCCATACAGTAGGGCTACCAAAGCATTCCTTGAATAAAAATGGACACTGCATCAATACGACAATTGATGGCCAACAGAACTAATCAGGTTTGCTCTGCTTTTGCTGTATTTAGTTTAGTTAAGTACCTGCTGAGCTACAAGAAAGGACTGAGTTAGGAAGACATGTTGAGTCCAGCAGTCTATCTCCTATTCTCCCTGGTCTGTGATATCCCAGTAAGCTTGGTGGCCACTTATAGGGGTTTTTGTTTGTCACAGAGTGGTCTCTGTCTGATTCACTGATATACCTTTTATTTTTTTTTTTACTATTAATCTGAAATTGCTACTAATTATCTTAAGTCATTTTACAGTTCTACCTTAATGCATCACATTTTTCTGCAGTAGGAAGATTGTCCAAATTCTTGAAACACCTAATGTTTCCTGGTACACAGTTCACAACTATCTCATTTTTCTTTAGAAAATGAATTTTTTTTTACAGTGCCATTTGGAGATGCATGCAAGGTATATTTGGTGATGTAGCAATCCTGATTCCCTAGCATTAGCTCAGAAGCTGCAGCCCAGAACTATTTGGGCAACAAAGGGCTGATCCTTTGGCATAAGCAGGAAGCCTACAGCTGGGGGAAAAATGTTGCAGGGTGCCCTCTAGTGATCCGTGGAGCCTCTAGGTCAGAAGCCATGACCAGATACTGAACTTCAGCAGGCCAGCCTAGTGAAATTAGATGCCAGGGCTCTCTCCTGAGTATGGTAAGCCAGGTAGGTGGGAGATCAAGCCTTTTAATCACTTCTTCAAGGATCCAGTGTGCACAGTCCTCAGATCTCATGTTGAGAGAGTGACTAGGGGTGCTCATCTGAAAAACAAAACAACAACAACAAAAAACCCTTTCCAGGTATGTAAGCAGAGTACTCCAAGTTCATTCTTCTATTCCTGGATGAATTACTGACTCCATCCAGGAGTGAACTATTGAGCAAACATTTTAAGGAGGATTTTGATGTCAGTCTCTAATTGCAATGGAGCACTACTGAAAGGCAGTCCTTCTCCCTTTTCTGTGCCCTTCTTGACAGTGAGGATGGGAAGCACCTGGTTTCAGTTGCGTATATACTCCATGGACAACACTGTGCTGGACTTTACAAATATTTCCCTGCAGGAAGTCTCTGGAATCATAGTGAGGGAGGTAGGTACTCTTTGTACCATTCAAGTAGAGAAAGGAATTGCTGGACAAATGACTCAAGCATAGGTAACAGCTAAGATTTACTTGTGTATGTCATTGTTTTTGTTCTGTTAAGTAAACTCACTGGAAAAGTAGATAAAGTGGAAAACATACCTTTTGCTTGATTGTGGAAAGGACCAGTTTGTACTTAGAAACCCAACACACCAAGTTTGTAAGTGACAACAGATCTTATATCATCTTTCTGAATCCCTGCTGGTACTTTTTTATTTTCTCCTGCTAGAAAATTTTAACTGAAGGCTGCTGCTCCTGCTTTAATTAGAACCTCTTAGCACATTTAAAGGTTTGTTGAACCTTGCA
Organism: Perognathus longimembris pacificus; assembly: GCF_023159225.1. Classification (NCBI taxonomy): domain Eukaryota; kingdom Metazoa; phylum Chordata; class Mammalia; order Rodentia; family Heteromyidae; genus Perognathus; species Perognathus longimembris. The sequence goes on from NC_063171.1 coordinate 23,589,602, forward strand.
AGGTGATAAATAAATTACCCTGATGTGCAATCTAGTACTGAAGTCTCTTTTTTATGCACTTTTTCATGTGGTAATTGCACTTGTGAATTTAGTTCAATGGTAAAACCACATTTATCTAGTGTCTACCATGGGTCCGGGCACTGTGTCAGGTCCTAGAAATATAAAGAAAGATTAGGTAAGGCTCAATGTAATCCCACAGGGGCTCGAGTAGAGAGGGCACAGTATCTCTGATGCAATGTGATGAGCCCTGATGGAAATATGAACCCAGGGCTAGGATGGCACCAGGCAATTATCTCTCTTCTCCAGGAACAGGTTGAGTAGAGAAATTCAATCAAAGAAACCTCTAATATTCTAATAACTGATGAACATTAGTGTTTTCATGAAGATTAGCTAAAAATCACACCATTAATTTTCAAATTTTCTAGGATAAGTGTTAGTAAATCTCTCTTCTCACAGATAATGTTTTCTTTTAAGCCCCCTTTGCCCTTTGTAATATCTTGGAAACAAACTGTGAGATGCTGGGCTGATGCCATCTGATTCCAGTCTTGCTTATTTGCTTGTCCAGAGAACTTTAAGCACAGATTCACAGAGCCTTTAATGAGAAAGCTCATTAAAAAGCCGTCTGAAATGGTGAAACAAATTACATGCACAACACAGCCCACTCTTTTCCTCTTCATTTCCTTCTTCCCTTCCCAGACTGCAGCATTGCAAATGACAAGGTGAAGTGAGTCATCAGGTTGGAAAAAGACTCAGAAATGGCTCTGTCTTTACCTCTCTGCTTTGATGACATTTCTCTTGCTTCACTGAAGCACTAAAATGTTGCCCAAACAGCAGGAGGGCCCTGTACATGTAATGATGGCCTTGGTAAAGCCTTTGATTGTGTGTATTTGGGTGGAACTTGAGCTTGTAATTGGCAAATGCATACATTGTCTGATTGCTGAGTCTCTCCCTAGAAAGCTTGTTTTACTCTTGGAGAAGTTGAATTTCCTTTCTTTCTAGGTGCATCTCTGACTACTTTTGGACAAGTTCTTTAGGAATATTTGTATTCATGGCACAAAATGTCTTCTTATATCATTCTCTACCAGCTCCTCTATGAGGAAACCTGAGGCAAGCTGGAAGTTGAACAGCTAGGATAGGCTTCCTGCTTTCTGACTTAAAAGGAAGTGATGATGGTAACTGTCCACTGGGAGGAAGAGATGGGAAGTGGGTCTCTTTTCTTCTCTTATCCTGGAGTGTGCAAAAGGAAGGCTACAAATACCAAATAATTATTCTACACCTAGTAACTTGGCAATGTTTGTGGGGAAAAGGAAATCCTTCCCTACCATCTTGCCCCTTGGTTGATAGAATTCCCCAAGGTTGAGGCACTTATAATTAAAATGCTTTTAACATTGCTATTTTCTATGTTAAGGTAGGGAAATTACATCCATGAGATTCAGAAGACTAGGGTTTAGCACCTCCGGATAGTTGCTTGACTTTAAAGGACTTTTCAACACCTCTAAATCTCAGTGTCTGTCATGTGCCAAGTACTGAGCCAAACACTGACAATACAAAGTCAGAAATGTTGCTGTTTCTACTCTGAAGATTTTCATAATTCCCTGGGAAGTCAGACACATAAAAATAAACAATGTGATAAAGCTTTATTACATCTATGGAGGAATCATTCTACAAAGGGAATTGTGTGTGTTTTTGAGGTGAGGGAAAAGAATGAGAAGAAAGGGAGGTGGTAAGATTGGGGAAATCAGAAGCCTGAGAAGAACTTTTAAGACAAAGAAAAAGAATTCACTTAGAGAAAGGGAGAAGCAAAGAGGTGGTCACAGAACACTACTTGGAAACATTAAGAGGCAGCAGAAGAGAAGACTGAGGATCAGATTGAAAAAAAGCAGGTAGAGAAGAAGAGAAGGCAAAGGAGGAGGAAGAGGAACAACCAGAGGAAGAGGAGGAGAAAAAGTGGAGGAGGGAGAATGACTTCCAAAGCTACAAAAGACTAACTACCATAGTGACTGACAGGCATCCCTGGGAGTGGGAAAATGGAGGTCACTGGTGACCTTCACAATAATAATTTCAGTGGTGTTTGGGAGGATGATCATGATAGGATGAGTGAAGAAAAGCTACTGAAGGCATTCTTCAAGTTTAATGGAATGGCTGAGTGGAGACAAATAGGCTGTTGACGAGAGAGTAATAAGGAATGAAGTAAGATTTTTGTAATTTCTGTATAGGACTTAACTATATATGTAATTATAAGCCACAAGGAAGGAAGCAGTGGAGAGGGAAGAGTTAATTTATGATAGAGAGTGAGAGCTGGATTAAATGAGTTAATTCCTACCTCTTAGAGCCCTTCTGAGGATTAAGTGAGATCTCCTAGGAGGTGAGCCATTCCTTAAAGAGGTATACACATGTGTGATATGATTATCTTCTTGTTGAAGTACACCTCTCCACCCCATGCAAGACATTTGAGCTCACTTATCACTAGGCCACTGAGATAGGCAAATCTCCCTCTTCATAGCCTTTTTGTGTGAGCAGTTTTCCTATTTCCTTTTGCCACCACTTCAGACATTTGAGTCCAAGAATGATTTGAGTCCTCCTTGACATTTCTTCCTGCCAAACAACACAGCCCACCAGTTCCCGTAGATCACAACAGGAAGCTGGGGTTGATAAGTGAGAAGGGATTAAGGGCAAGGACAGGAGCCTCCTCATTGTTATTAGGAAGAGTGACTAACTGTTGAGACCTCTTGGGAATTTTGCTTTGCCGGTTTATTAGCTTTTAATCAGACATCCAAGGAGCCACAGGAGCCCAAAAGCAGACTGTCTTCTCATGCACACCTGCGACCCCCTTTTCCATCTCAGTTCAGAAACTGAGGTCCCACAGGGCAGAGTTTTGTCTGTTTTTGTTCACTACTGTATGCCCAGTGTCTCAAATAGTGTCTGGCACATGGTAGTGTCTAATAATATGTGTTAAGTGAATGAATTCACCCATTCTTCCTTCCATTGATTCAATAGAAAATGAGTGTATACTATTGGCTAACTACTAAGTTTATCCTAGACAAACTAAGATAAAGAGCACTGATTATTATTTTAAAATGCATGCTCTGATTCTGGTACTTTGCACACATAATTTCATGTAACTGTGATCATTTTACAAATGGGGCAAGTAAGATTCAGAAGTTATTTGGCTGAGAATATGTAACTGGAAAGAGATAATGCTGCAACTCCTTGCTGCCTGACTAGAAAAGTAGCCCTTTTTTGACACCAGCCTTGTCCCTTACCATTTCTCTGACTCAAACCATATCTGACCACCTGCAATTCCTTGAGTATGCCAAGTTCTTACATAAGCAATCTTTTGACTGAGCTACACTCAGCTCTATACACCCAGCCCTCTGGATGACTAATTTTTCTTAATACTTTTGTGAGATTCTCCTGAAATGCTCCTCCTTCCACTGTGCTCCCACAGCCTGCTTTGCACCCCTCCATCACCAACCAAATCACAGGCATTTAGATGCCCATTCATGTGAGCCTTGCTGCACTAGACAACAAGAGGCTCAAGGGCAGTGACTGTCTATTCAATAATTGCTGCTATTTACTAGTGTTGCCAGGGACTTGCTTGCCTCCCAGGTGAGAATTCCTAGGCCTGTTTTACAGATGAGGAAATGGAGGTTCAGAGAAGTCAAATAACTTCCTCAAGATCACAATGAGTATGGAGATAAGCTAGGCATTGAATGTAGGCCCACCTGGCTCCAAAGCCCCAATTCCTTTCTTTTCTTTTTTTTTTGTAATTTATTTATTAATTAAACAAAATTTTTTTGACAAGGTGTTGTGCAAAAAGGGTACAGTTACATAGTAGGGCAGTGTGTACATTTCTTATGAAATCTTACACCCTGGTTTTCTTTCCCTTCCCTAGGTCAGGTAGACATATATACAATACACAATGTACCAAGAACATATACAGTAGCCACATGGCCTATGCCAAAGAAAATTTGCCTAGGGCTTTACATTTAATGTTGACATTAGACAATATGTTGACAGTAGTCTTATATGAACGTATATACATAGCTTTTGAGCTATTGTATTTCCCTGAGAGGTCAATTTTTGACCTTTATATGTTGAGTAGTTGTTTGGTTTTAGTTACATACTGTTGGGTCGCTGCCCCAATCCTGTGGGAAATACCATTTGACAAGCAGTTTTTGGTTTCACAGACCTGGTCTCTACTGTCTCTCCATCACCACATCTTAACAGTCATGTATCAGGGAGATCATGCCCCTTTGTTTTCTGTGTTCTAGGCTTGTCTCGCTCAACATTATTTGTTCAAGTTCTGATCATTTCCCTGCGAATAACAATATTTCACAATCCCTAATCGCTATGTAGTATTCCATTGTGTATGGGTACCATATTTTTTGGATCCATTCATCTGTGGAGGAGCATCTGGGTTGATTCCATGTTTTGGCTATTGTGAATTGTGCAGCTATAAACATGGAAGTACAAATGTCTTTTTGATATCTTGGGACCTGCTGTTCAGGATAGATGCCTAAAGTGGAATGGCTGGGTCATAGGGTAGGTCTATATTGAGCTTTTTGAGAAACCTCCATACTGTTCTCCAAAGTGGTTGTACTAATTTGCACTCCCACAAACAATGGACAAGGGTTCCTCTTTCCCTGCACCCCCTCCAGCATTTGTTGTTGCCTGAATTCAGAGTATAGGCCATTCTAACTGGAGTGAGGTGGTATCTCAGGGTTGTTTTTTTTGCATTTCCTTTACTACCAGGGATGTTGAACATTTCCTCATATGTTTCTTTGCCATTTTTATCTCTTCTCTTGTGAAGTCTCTCTTTAGCTCCTTTGCCCATTTCCTAATTGGTTTACTGGGCTTGGAGGGGCTTAGTTTTTTGAGTTCTCTGTAGATGACAGACAGTAGGCCTTTGTCTGTTGCTGTGCTGGTAAAGATCCTTTCCCATATGGTTGGCTGTCTTTCTATTTTGGTGGCTATGTCCTTAGCTGTGCAGAAACTTTTTAATTTGTAGTAGTCCCATTTGTCAAGTCTCTCCCCTATTTGTTGTGCCCCTGGGACTCTATTCAGGAAGTTCCTTCCTGTGCCTATAAGTTCTAGCATCTTTCCTACTCTGCCCTTCAGTAGTTTCAAGGATTCAGGTCTGATATTGAGGTCCTTGATCCATTTTGAGTTGATCTTGGTGCATGGTGATAGGCTTGGGTCTACTTTGAGTTTTCTGCATATGGCTGCCCAGTTTTCCCAGCACCAGTAGTTGAGGAGGCTCTGTTTATTCCATTGTATGTCTTTAGTTCCTTTGTCAAATATCACCTGACTGTAAGAGTGTGGTTTTATTTCTGGATCTTCAATTCTAATACATTGGTCTTCCGGTCTGTTTTTATACCAATACCAGGCTTTTTTTTGTTATGATGGCCCTGTAGTACAGCTTGAAGCCGAGTATTGTGATACCTCCCGCACTGCTTTTTTTGCCTAGAATTGCTTTGGCTATTCTAGGTCTTTTGCTGTTCCATATGAATTTATGGGTTGCTTTCTCTATTTCAGTGAAGAATGTAACTGGGATTTTTTTTTTTTTTTTTTTGGCCAGTCCTGGGCCTTGGACTCAGGGCCTGAGCACTGTCCCTGGCTTCTTCCCACTCAAGGCTAGCACTCTGCCACTTGAGCCACAGCGCCGCTTCTGGCCGTTTTCTGTATATGTGGTGCTGGGGAATCGAACCTAGGGCCTCATGTATCCGTGGCAGGCACTCTTGCCACTAGGCTATATCCCCAGCCCGTATGGGATTTTGATAGAGATTGCATTGAATTTGTATAATAATTTGGGCAATATGGCCATTTTCACTATATTGATTCTGCCTACCCGTGAGCATGGGAGGTCTTTCCATCTCCTGTGTCTTCTTTGATTTCCCCTATTAGATTTTTATAGTTCTCATTAAATAGGTCCGTCATGTCCTTGGTTAGGTTGATCCCTAGGTACTTTATTTATTTATTTTTTTGGCTACTGTAAATGGAATTGTTTCCATAATTTCCTTTTCTGCTTGTACATTGCTGGTGTACAGAAAAGCTGCTGACTTTTGTGGGTTGATTTTGTATCCTGCTACTTTGCCAAAATGGTTTATTAGGTGTAGGAGTTTGGGGACTGAGTTTTTTGGGCCCTTCAGATATAAGATCATGTCATGTGCGAATAGGGATGGCTTAATTTCTTCCTTGCCGATGTGGATCCCTTTGATGTCCTCCTCTTGCCTTATTGCTATGGCTAGCGATTCCAGCTCTATGTTGAAAAGAAGTGGGGAGAGTGGGCATCCTTGTCTTGTTCCTGATTTTAGTTTCTCCCCATTTAATACGATATTAGCAGTTGGTCTGTTGTATATGGCTTTTATTGTTTTGAGGAATGTTCCATCTATTCCTGTTTTCTCCAGAGCTTTTAGTAAGTATGGATGTTGTATTTTGTCAAAGGCTTTTTGGGCATCGACTGAGATAACAATGTGATTCTTGATTTTAGTTCTGTTGATGTGGTGAATTACATTGATTGATTTATGGATGTTGAACCATCGTTGTGACTGTGGGATGAAGCCTACTTGGTCGTGATGTATAATTTTCTTGATCAGTTTCTGGATCCTGTTAGCTAATATTTTACTGAGGAGCTTTGCGTCTCTGTTCATTAGTGATATTGGTCTGTAGTTCTCTTTTTTTGTTGGGTCTTTGCCTGGTTTGGGAATAAGTATGATGAGTTTGGGATTTCTCCCTCTGTTTCTATTTCGCGGAAGAGTTTGAGGAGTATTGGTATTAGCTCTTCACTAAAGGTTTTATAGAATTTGTTGGTGAATCCATCTGGGCCTGGGCTTTTCTTTGTTGGAAGGTTCTTGATTACGCCCTGTATCTCGCTGTAAGTTATTGGTTTATTTAGTTGATTTATTTCTTCTTCATTCAGTTTGGGCAGTTTATACTTCTCTAAGAATTGATCCATTTCTGTAAAATCATTGTTTTTTAGTGAGCAGAGGTTCTGGAAATAGTTCCTTATGATTATTTGAATATTGTGTCTACTTGTTGTTATTTTTCCGGTGGAGTCCCTGATTTTACGTATATGAGTTTCTTCTCTTCTTTTTTTTGTAAGTCTTGCGAGGGGTCTGTCAATTTTATTTATTTTCTCAAAGAACCAGCTTTTAATCTTATTTATTTGTTGAATGGTCTTTCTTTTTTCAATCAAATTTATCTCTTCTTTAATCTTTGTGATCTCTCTCCTCCTAGTCATTTTAGATTCCATCATTTCTTGTTTCTCCAGTTGTTTTAGTTTCATCATGAGGCATTCACCTGCTCTGTTTCCATTCTTTTAATGTGAGTGCTGAAGGTGATGATCTTGCCCCTCAGTACTGCCTTAGCTGTGTCCCATAGGTTTCTTTTTTATGTATTTTCATTGTCATTGTGGCTTATGAATTCATTAATTTCATCTTTAATTTGGTCTGTGGCCCAAGTGTTGGATAACAGTGTGGGGTTTAGCCTCCAAGAATGTGTATAGCCTCTGTGGTAACTGTTGTTATTGAGGGTTACCTTTAATCCACTGTGGTCAGATATAATACATGGGATGACGTCAATACTTTTGTATTTGCTGAGGTTCTTTGTGTGGGCTATGACATGTTCTATTTTGGAGTATGATCCATGGGTTTATTAGAAGAAGGTGTATTGGATGTAAGGATGGATGGAAGATTCTGTATAGATCTGTCAGATCCATTTGGGATATGGTGTTACTTAGGTCCTCAGCTCCCTTGCTAATCCTCTGGGTGTTGGATCTGTCTCTTGGAGAGAGTGGGATATTAAAGTCACCCACTATGATTGTGTTTGGGTCTATCTTGTTCTGTAGTTCTGTGAGAATTTGCTTGACAAATGTAGGGCCTCTTTTGTTCGGTGAGTATACATTTATCACTGTGATGTCTTGGTTCTGAATTTTTCCTTGTATTAAAATGTAGTGACCTTCTTTGTCTTTTTGAGTTGATTTTAATGGGAAGTCCAGTTTGTCTGAGATCAGGATGGCTACTCCTGCTGTTTTGGTAGGTGCGTTTGCTTGGAAGATCTTGCTCCATCCTTTCATTCGGAGCCTGTTTTTATCCCTTGCTATAAGATGGGTCTCTTGAAGACAACAGATGGCAACTTTTTGTTTGCGGATCCATTCTGCCAGTCTGCTCCTCTTTATGGGAGAGTTTATACCGTTTATATTCAAAGAGATCAAGGATAAGAGTGTTTTTTCTCCTTCCATTTTCTTGTTGGGCTTTTTTTCCTCTTTTTTTTTTCTTCTTGTCTTTAGTGAACTGCTCTTTCTGTTGGGCTCTGGCTATTGTAGTTTCTTTCTGTTTCTGTCTGTGTGTCCTGTACAATTTCTTTTAGGTGGGATTCCCCTCTTAGAATTTGCTGTAGGGCTGGTTTTTTATTCACAAACTCTTTTAGATCCTCTTTGCTATGGAAAGATCTGTTTTTTCCCTTGAATATGAACTCCAGCTTCGCTGGATATTTTATTCTAGGTTGGCAGTGGTTGGCCTGTAGAACTTGGATGCTGTTCTTCCATTCTCTTCGCGCGTGGTAGGTTCGTGTGGAGAAGTCTGCTGTTATTCGGATCCTCTTCGCATTGTAATACATTTCTTTCTCTGCTTTGGCTGCATTCAAAATTTGCTCTTTATTCTTGAGATCTGAAGTCTTGAATATTATGTGCCTTGGCATGGCTTTTCTAGGATCTGGCCTGCCAGGTGTCCTATAGGCTTCGGTTACCTGGATGGGGTCCCTTGTGAGGCTGGGGAAGTTTTCTGCAATTACTTTATTGAAAATATGTTGAAGCCCTCTGCTCTGGTATTCGGCTGCTTCTTCTATTCCAATTATGTGCAGATCTCTTGTCTTTGTCCACTAGCTCCTGGATTAGTCTGCCCTGGAGCTTTACCGTTTCTTGGAGTGTGGTAATTTTCTGGACCTTATTGGCTGCATCATCGTCCAAGAGAGAGATTCTGGATTCAATTTGGTCAATTCTTTGTGCTGTGGATTCAAATGCAGAGTTTATGGATGTCAGAGACCTATTTATGGTTGCCAGATCAGCTCTGATCGTGGAAATTTCTTCCTTTAAAGAGTTGCATTTTAAATCTGTTTTTTCATGGATTTCACTTCTCTGGATGTTAAGTTCTTCTTTAACGAAGGTTTGCACTGTATCCATTTTTGCTTCCATTTCTTTCTTGGCTTCCTGGATTTCCTTTGAGACTTCCACTCTAAACTCCTGGAATTGTTTTCTAATTTCGTTTCTGAGGCTTTCCATCATTTCTGCTAACATAGCGTCAGTTGTTCTTTTATTCTCCATCTCCCCTCCAGTCATGCTGCTTTTTGGGGCTGGCGAGTTGACTTGCCCTTTGATGAAATTTATTATATTTCTTTGTGAGTTGCGCATCTGGAGATCTGTGGGTGGCTTCCCTGGTTTGGCTTTGTGCTGGTTCCTGCTGGTCCGTCAGTGGGAGACTTGTTTGTGTCCTGGCTCTGGGTTTGAGTTTGGCTGTTGAACCTTACTGCCCAATGGGTGAGCGTGACCTTCTCGATTGTTGCTAAGGTGGTCACCCTCACTTGTGCCTGCTTGTGCACTCCCGCAGGGGTTTGGGCAAAAGGTCCTCCTGCTGGGAGGCTAGCACGCTGGCCCACGCTGGCCTTCCAGGGGGTGCATGTGTGTGCCTGAGTTGTTGGAGGGTGCTTGTGTCCTCTCACAAATTTGTTGTGGGGGGACGGTGTGCGTGGGCCCCTGCAGGATCAAGTGTCCGGCGCGGGTTGGTGCCCGGAGACTCTCTGTGCCTCTGCTGTGAGGGGGGGGGCGTGTGTTTGGGCCCAGGTGACCCTGCTCTGCTGGTGTTGCTTACCAGTGAGCCTGGGGCTTCCAAAGCCTACAAGTCCCCGGGGCCCCTGCTGGGGAGGGGACAGGGCCGGTGGGGCCAGGTTCAGGTGGCTCTGCTGGGGCTTGCGGGGGTGGGGGGGGATGCCTTGGCGCTGCTCTGCCTCTGTTAGTTCCCGAGTCCTCCCAGAGGTCTTAGCACCCCTAGCTAAGGAGCTGCTTTATTCCCTCGAGGTAGGGAGGGGGAGGGAGGGAGCTCTAGCATCTTTGTAGGGTTTGGGTCTCTGCTAGAGCTGGTCTCTTGTTTGGTGGGGGTAATGGGGAACTTACTGGTCCTGGGTTGAGTGTGTGTCCCACGCTGTTGTGGATTTTTCGGGGCTGTGGTGCTGGGGTGTAGAGATTGGTCATTTGGTGGTGGTGGCCCCGGCTCTCCCCGTCTGCACCTCGGGTTCCCCTGCTGCTTACGTCTGATCCCAGCCGTTCGGTCCCTGCACCTCCCGTCCTTTGCTGCTGCCATCTGTCTTGGTGGTCTGCACACTGTCTGGAGTCTGTGGAGCTCTTGCTGTCCGGACTCTGTGCTCCTGGTGTTACTTTTTGGCAGTCGGTTTGTTGGCGCTGGGTCCCCTTTCCTAGCCTGGCCCTGTTCGGGCCAGGGTCGGCGGGTGGGGGGTACCCCGGAGATTTTCTGGCTCTGTGCAGGTTATAGGCTCTTCTTTTTTTGTTCTTTTTTCATTTCCTGCGTTTCTCTGTTGCTTCTGGCTGCTGGGTTTTCTGGGTTCTTGATGGGGTGTTGGGTGCTGGAGTTCCCAGCTCGCTATTCAGTTGGAGCGAGTTGGGGTGCCTCCCTACTCTGGCGGCGCCATCTTCCCTCTCCTCCCAATTCCTTTCTATTCACTAAGCATTTCTCAGAATCACCTGTGAGCTCATGGCTTAGCTATGAGGACAGACAGAGGATGCTACCTGAAATTAGACCAGTGAGCTAATGCAGGTTTGTATAAAGTTCTTTGTAGGGGGACATATGGAGGGGAAAATTTTGTTCTCTCTGGGGGAGGTAGGAGCTGGAAAGACCACATAAAGTTGCCAGAAACTTTTGGGAATTTATTACCTGGTTCCATAAGGATAGTTTGAAGTGGAAAATAGTTTTCTGCATCAAATACTGGTTGATAACTTTTGGATGCCACTGCAGCCCTGGCTCAGGTTACCACTGCTTCCAAATCATTCCATCTGGGTGCCAGGAATTTAGCCCAAATGCCTGCTGGTACCTGCTTAAGTAACAACTGGTAACCAAGCAACCAAGTCAGGACATGGTTTCGTTAGAATCATATTGTGAATGCTACTGCTTTACATAATCACAATTTTAATCTTATACAATATACTTTGAATTTAAATAAAATCAATGCACTTCAACTTATGGCTATATGGAATAAGGTAGTAGCCCCTAATTATGTGTTAGCATCTCTTTCTGCTTTTGTCCCTTCACTGCAGGTTTCCCTGGAGGCTTTAGATTCTTCCTTACAGGGAACTAATGTATTTTCTAGGCCTGAGTGACTGTAAAATTCCTATAAAATTAAGGTTAAAACTACAAGCAAAGCGTGGCTTTAAAGAATGTTGCATAATACCTTCTTTGTCTGCTCCCAGGACACTTGTGAGGGAAGCACAGTGGGCGGCCAGAGCCTGTTGGAGGGGAGTTCTGGCATCAGGCAATTAGGATGATGCTAAATGGCTCCATTGCCTAGCCCTGTGGTTTTGGGCAAGTTACCTAACTTCCGTTAGACTACATTCCTGATCTATGAAAGAGTGAATAGAAAAATGCATAGGACCATTGGGAGAATTAATAGAAAGTCATGCAAAAGCACTCAGCAAATTTTAAAAATAAGTAGCCAACAAGTGCTACTTGTAATATTAATAATTATTATTCATCTATGAATGGGACAAAACAACTTGATGATGGTGACTTGAACCATGAAGCACTATGAAAATATGAAACATTTTTCTTATCATTAATAAACATGGCAGAAAAGTATCAGAAAGGGAATCAGGAAAATCAGGTCCTAATGCTTCTCCTGCTACCATCTAGTAGTGTGACCTTGAGTTAGTCTATCTGGCTATGTCTGGCTTCTTGCCTCTGCTTCTTATATATAAAGTGGTTAGATCAGATTATTTTGAAGATCCATCCCAGCTCAGAAATCCTGTGATTCCACAAGTATTGGAGCAAATAACTTACATAACAAATCTTATGCACATCCTGAAATCAGGAAGGTTGGTGTGAATTACATTGATCAGAGTTAAAAACACATATCTAAAAGTGATTTAAAAAATAGCAACTAATCTCAATCCTAGTTAACAAGCAAGGGCAATCCAGGGGAGTACATGGAAAAGGCAAACTAATCTTACCATCTCCAAAGTTTTAGAAAACATCACTGTGGCAGAAGATAGTAATTTATAGCCATAATGGCAATGCTGAGCCTAGGTTGTACCTAGGGTTTTGTAAACATAGGGAAGTAAGTGGGTGCAAAGACCCTTAAAACGTTTGGATTTGTGTCTTTGCATAGTGATGTCCTGCTGGCAGCCTTCCACAGAGATTGCACAGTTCCTTATTTCCAACCTTGCTAGAGCACCTGCCATGTGCTAGATGTGGCAGTAGACTTGGAGGCTACTGAGATCACCTTTCTTCTCAATGAGCTAAGAATCAATAGGATAACATATCTTTACTATGGAGAATAGTTGCACATTCTCAGCCTAGTACTCTATGGACTTATGTTGTTATTAGCTTATATTGTTTATATATTGTTTGTCTACTATTCTATGAAAACAGAGCTGTTTGTGTATTCATTTTGGCTTGCTTCTCCACCCTCAGCCCTCCACCAGATTCTGGACATTAAATATTATCTCTTCGTGTGTTGTACCAGAAGGAAGAGTCATCTGTTACTCTTGTACTTCCTTAATGAGGCTTCAAGCTGGTCTGTAGGGCAGTTATTAATCTTTTATTTTTTTTCCTTTCCAGAGGACTGATTAGTTCAGTACTCTGTTACTGCATGATCAGAATCTCCCACAGGACTCAAATTTTATTCTTCCTGTTCCCTCTTTTCATCACACTCTCAAATAGAATAACTACAAACAATAACCAAAGGTAGACAGTAAGGTGTGGTGGCAGCATGTTGATGGATAGGCTTAAACATTTCATTTGCTACCATAGCAACTACTATTAAAGGCCCTGTCACCTCTGACTGCTTCTTGGAAATCTGAAAGTTATTTTACATATAAGTGCTTAAATCACCTCAATTATCTAAAATACCCTCATCTACCTTCAAGATTCTTCTTAAAGGTAGTTTTGCTATTTTCTTCAAAACTTTTCAAAGATGTACAATGGAGTATTGATAGATTTATCCACCATAGTCCTTGAGAATGACAAGTATATTATGAAAACTATAATAGAAAATTATTCCATAAAAGCATTTCATCAAAAATGAAAGACTTGATCTTTTTATCCTCTGGAAAATTAATGCTAGATACTCGAGTACTCATTCAACATTTCATTAGGTATACCTACTAAATGCCTAATAGTATCAGGCATTAAACAAATACTGTAAACATAAAGATTAGAAATGGTTGCTGCTTTCAAACAGCTCAATTAAAAGTTACTTGCTTTATTGCTTGCTTATATTAATATCTCCTGACATTAATATATCTAAATATTTTACAAAACACTTTGTACATGTAGCAACTCATTTCCTACTCAGACAAATCAATACTGGATTGGGGCTTCATAAATTTTAGATTTCTTGTTGCTCACTGTTGTTTGGCAACCAGATTGTGTGTGTGTGTGTGTGTGTGTATGCACACGCACACACATTACTGGCATACACTGGGGCTTGAATGTGGAGCTTGGGCATGGTACTCTGGCACTTTACCACTTGTGCTACATCTCTACTTTCAGCTCTTTGATGGGTATAAGATAAGAGATATGGAGATAAGAGTCCCAAGAACTTTTCTACCTGGGATGGCTTTGAACTGAGATCCTCAGATCTCAGCCTCCTGAGTATCTAGGATTATAGTCATGAGCCACTGGCACCTGGCTGTAGTCAGATTTTTTTTTTCAGTGCTGGAGATGAAACTCAGGACTTTATACATGTTAGGCAAGTGTTCTACCATTGCTTTATGTATTCAGCCCCTGGTTTTATTTTATGCGCTTAATAATGATCACTTTACAAAATGCTTGCACTGCTTATTGGAAACACAAGCATTTTTCATCTTCTCACCTCTTAGTCACTGTTCCCTTTTCTCCTGGTGTTTGTGTATGGGGCAAGAAGGTTAAGATGACTTCTCAGATTTCCCATGAATGCTATTATAAGTGACCTCTACTTGCTGCCAAACATGGATATTTGTTCTTAGATTTCTTTTTTTTTTGTTCTTAGATTTCTTACCCACCAAATTCTCTAGGTTATAATCTGCATAGTTTATATCTATTTCATGTTTGCTGTCCATTTTTCCTATATTTCTTTGTTGACCATATCTGCTCAATGCCTTATTTTGTGCAAGAGTTCACAGAGGATAAGAACCACCAAGTGTTAAAGGCATACAAACAATTGGTAGGGCTCAGATTGAACACACACATGTGTGTATATGAATGTGTTTTCTGGATTTTTTTTTGAGGTACTTGAACTCAGGGCTTCAAGCTACTTAGGCAGACATACTACCATTGAGCCATTCCTTCAATTCAAAGACCTAAACTCTTTGATCAGACATCTACTAGGCCAGACACATAGTTTTCCCAGCTTGACCTGTATCTTTTATAAATATTTGGTTTCTGTTGTTAACAGAATCTCCTCAGTCTTAAAATATTTTACAGACAATACTGCTATGCTTTTAGTTCTTCCTGAGTGTGCTCTAGGAAGTAGGTGAATCATTGAATCATTTACTGAGAATCAGTAATTGGTCTCCCTAATATAGACCTGTGGAATTATAAAAAAAACACAGCTTGTTGCCAGACTTTAATTTAGAAGGACTCTGAATTTGTCTAGGATCAGTGAGCATCAATCAGATTATTAGTAACTATTCCGTATTTTTAATGCAATTGATCCTGTGTGAGAAAATTAGTAACAAGAATTGAACAAGAATTGAAGAATTAGTAACAAGAACTGAATTAGTGATAAGAATGGAACATCAAAAAATTTAGCGACTCATTTAGGACTTCTTTGGCGTTTGCCAAATGGAGTTCTAAAAGTCTCCCCCAAATGACAACGATGATGAAACTTCGTGCAGTGGACTCCTTTCATTCCGTTTTTGTTTTTCCCTTTTCCCAGGAGGCTTGGGACACAAGGGGATCCGACCTTCCAGGACTGAGTTTTGCGAAAGCAGCTGGCCCTGGCCGGGTGCCCGCCTCTCCTAGGGCGAGGCGGGGTCGGGTGCCCGCGGCCGGTCTGAGGCGCGCCTGTCCGGACGCCTTTCCGCTCTCCTCGGGGCGGTGCCAGCGCTGCCTGGCCCTTCCTGCCACGCTCTCGCCGCGGGCTGGCGGCTCGCTTCTCCAGCCATGGCGGTGCTTGCCGGCAGACGGTGCCTCCCCTGGGTGTGGCTTTGCAGGTACAGCCCTGGGGCTCACCACCAGGCAGTACGGGGACGCACCTTGCGCCCCAACCCGAGTAAATTCTCTCTTGGTCCCTGTTGCAGGAGACCCGGGCAGGGCCATGGTCGGCACTACAGAGCCGCGCTTTGCACGGAGCTGAAACAGCCTCTGGCCATCAAAGAAGTGGCCCCCCGCCCTGTCCAGCCTCACGAGGTAGGGTGACTGGCTAGTCCTGGGGATCTCCGACACCAGTGTCATCTCCACACTGCAGGCTTCCGGCCTGAATCAAGTTCCCGGTTCCCAATCTAGGGGGCCACCCCAAGACTGGAGCCCAAGTTGGCCCTGGGCTGCAAGGTCAGTCAAGTTCACAGAGTGCAGAGTCACAGGTGCTTCAGGAAGAGTGCTCCCCAAAACACATGGCTAGGATTCTTTTCCCAGAAGGCTCCGGGGGACGTTGCCTTAGAAACAAGAGAATTCGAATGTACACACGGCTTTGCATAACTGCCACCAAATTGTTGATTTCAAACAGATAAACTAACCCTTGCCTTACTTTGCTTCATTCCTCTTCAGTGTCAAGGTCAAGTTAGCTGCCCTTCAGTCTTCCCCAAAGCAGCCTTAAATCCCCTGAATGCACGCCCTATGTTCTCCCTGGGGAACTGCAGTGATGTGGGCTGGGATTAGTTTAGTTCACAGAAATGAGTGAGTCATCTTGGCCTTGCCTGTTGACCAATCTGGTGACACACTGTCACGTGGTGTGCAGAAGGAGAACCTTCCCCTGCATGAAGCCTCCACGTAGGAGACCACTGATGAAGGCGAGGAATGCAGCTGCAGCCCCAAGGTGTCACTCAAAAGGATTATTTGGACTAATACATGCAGGAAGTAGGCTTCTTAGGATTCCCATGTTGAGAAAGCTCATCCCTTACTCTCCCCTCTTCCCTTCCTTGGTGGTTTTTGTTTATTTGTTTTGTTTTTGTTGCCAGTCCTGGGGCTTGGACATAGGGCCTGAGCACTGTCCCTGGCTTCTTTTTGCTCAAGGCTAGCGCTCTACCACTTGAGCCACAGTGCCACTTCTGGCTTTTATCTATGTATGTGGTGCTGAGGAATTGAACCCAGGGCTTCATGTATACGAGGTGAGCACTCTACCACTAGGCCATATTCCCAGCACCCCTTGGTGGTTTTTTTTTTTTTTTTTGGCCAGTCCTGGGGCTTGGACTCAGGGCCTGAGCACTGTCCCTGGCTTCTTTTTGCTCAAGGCTAGGCACTCTGCCACTTGAGCCACAGCTCCACTTCTGGCCGTTTTCTGTATATGTGGTGCTGGGGAATTGAACCCAAGGCCTCATGTATACGAGGCAAGCACTCTTGCCGCTAGGCCACATCCCCAGCCCCCCTTGGTGGTTTTTGAGATAGATGTGTGGGGTTTAGTCATTCTAAATCAAGGTGGAGTGTGCCTTGGGTCTGGGTCTGAAATATCAATGTGTCATCTATCCAGTGTGCATAGGCTGAGGCTGGGTTCCTTCTTTCTGTTATTTGTCCAGATATTGCATTGTAAGGAATTAGCTCATGAGAGCTGCAATTAGGTTATTTTTATTCACCATTAAATCCCTGTGGTTTAAAATGAGACTTGGCATGAGGCAGATGCTTTTTAAAAAAATCACAAGATGAATGGATTTCATAGATTAAAAAAAAGCATTCTTGACAATATGACCATTTCTGAACTAAATTTAAATAAGCAGACAAACGTTCTCAAGTTTGTGTTTCAGCATCATGTTACTTTCTCCTGAGACTCCAATCCCTTGCCCAGTGGTTTTCTGGAGTGCATCATGATCACTGGAGATTGATAAGCAGATTATTTTGTCTCCAGTATCTGATTTGTGGGGCCCAAGAATTGGAGTTTCTAAAGGGTCCCAGGTGATATGATTCTGGTAGTGTCTAGGACCATCATCTGAGACCCACTCACTTCACAAGGTCTAGAGAAACTACTGGCCATCCTTCTGCTGCTATAGTTGTACCTCATGATGCCTTTGCTGAGAGCACAGAAACTGGAGATCTAGGCTTTCCTCCAAGATTCCAGATTCCCAAACCAGATGATTATATTATCCTTCTGTTTAGACTCTCTTTCTAGCTTCCCAGTGCTCCTAGTATGAAGGTGAAGATCCTCAAGATAGAGCTACAAGTCATTATGTGATGTGGGCCCTTGACCTCTGCTCTATCCCCCTTGTCTTTCTTTGTGTCTAGGCTTGCTGGTTTTTGTTCACATGCAGATGCAGGACCTTTGCACACACCATTGCTTTTTTTTTTTTTTTTGCCAATCCTGGGCCTTGGACTCAGGGCCTGAGAGCTGTCCCTGGCTTCTTTTTGCTCAAAGCTAGCACTCTCCCACTTGAGCCACAGTGCCACTTCTGGCCATTTCCTATATATGTGGTGCTGGGGAATCGAACCCAGGGCTTCATGTATCTGAGGCAAGCGCCTTGCCACTAGGCCATATTCCGAGCGCCACCATTGCTTTTTGTCTGTGTCAGTTTTCCCCCCTCCTATCTCTAAGCTGTTACTTTAATGTTACTTTTAGTTTTTCTTGACTTCCCCCAGAAATCGCATAATCCCATTGTTGTGCTTTTTTAATCCTCCCCCAAATTCCTATTATTAGCATATAGTTTTACTTATAATTTAATACATATGCTTTCATTATCATTTGGGTAATATCTGGCTTCTGACTATATTTTTAGCTTCACAATAACAGAAATTGTGTCCATTTTGCCTCATGATTACACTCTGGCTCTGTTCAGTGCCTGGCATTTAGTTGTCATTCATTCATTCAACCATTCAATCTTTTTGAATAGTTGAGTGAATTTTGTTTTCAGCATGTGTCCTGTTCTGTTTTGCTGCTTTGTCTCCTTTACAGGTCAGAGTTGATGTCCATTTCTGTGGAGTTAACTTTGCTGATATTTTGGTCTGCCGTGGTCAGTATCAGGAAAGGCCCCATCTTCCCTTCATACCAGGTGAGTAGGGGGAAACAAAGTACTGGCTCAGGAAAATAAGGTCTTACAAGTTTTCAGAACTGCATATATCTTTCCAGACAGTGCTCTGGTGGGTTTTGCCTTGCCATCAGTGAGATTTCTGTGAGAGATTTCAGCACATTGTTAATTAGAATCACTGGATTATGAGTCCTCAAAGAAAGTAGATACATGAGTAAACAAATGTTCATACATCAGGTGTTCACTAGAATTGTGTTCGTCAGAATCATTTTTGATCGAACTCAGGGGTACTTGCTAGACAAGTACTCTGTCAGCTCAACCACTCAAGTAATGCCCAGTGCTATCCCATGTGAGCCACACCCAGAACTCTACCATTTGAGCCACACTGAAGTCCTTTTGCTTTTAGTTTGTTTTTTGGATAGGGTCTAAGGTTTTTGCCTGTACCAGCCTCAGAATGCAGTCTTCCTTTTTCCACCTCCTGAGTAGGTGGTATTTCTGATGTGAACTAGCTTGTTTTGTTGAGATAGGGTCTGCTAATTTTTTTCAGGGTGGTCTTGAATCATAATCCTGGATCATTAATGATCCTAGTCATTCCTGTTCTTTCTTTAATATTGCCTCAGTTTTTATTTTTCTTTGGAGGATCATAAAAATCTTCTTGCAGGTAAGAAACCTAATGTCACAGTATCAAAAAGAAAAAAAAGTGCTTTCATTTTTTAGCAGTCCATTGTCTCATTTTCATTTTGCCCAATATGATTACTTTTAGATCCCAATGACTTGTTGATGAAGTTTTATAAAGTGATATAAGAAGACCTTAGGATGTTTACAGTGCATACATATTTTATTTCATTTCATTTACTTATTTATTTTGCCAGTCCTGGGGCTTGAACTCAGGGCCAGGGCAGAGTCCTTGAGCTTGTGTGCTCAAGGCTAGCACTCTACCACTTTGAGCCACAGCTCCATTTCTGGCTTTTTGGTGGTTAATTGTTGATAAGGGTCTCATGGACTTTCTTGCCTGCATTCACTTCCAATCATGACCCCCAGATCTCAGCCTTCTGAGTAGCTAGGATTACAGTAATGAGCCACCAGCACCTGGCCACATGTATATTTTATGTAAATATATGATTAGACATATAATGATTGCCACATAGTTGCTATGTTTGGGCCTTAGATTTTTTTTTTTTTTTGTCTTTTTTTTGGCCATACGGGGTTTGACCTTAAGGTATCATGCTTGGTAGGGAGGCACAGACACCCTACCACTTGATCCACACCCCTAGCACTATTTGCTTTTAGTTTTTTTTTTTTTTTTTGGCCAGTCCTGGGCCTTGGATTCAGGGCCTGAGCACTGTCCCTGGCTTCTTTTTGTTCAAGGCTAGCACTCTGCCACTTGAGCCACAGCGCCGCCTCTGGCCTTTTCTATATATGTGGTGCTGAGGAATCGAACCTAGGGCTTCATATATACGAGGCAAGCACTCTTGCCACTAGGCCATATTCCCAGCCCGCTTTTAGTTTATTTTTTAGAGAGAGAGTCTTATACTTTTGCCTAGGGCTGACCAAAGATTATGATCTCCTTACCTCCACCTCCTGAGGATTTAATCCTGAGCCTGGATTACAGGTGAAATTCCAATACTACCATATCCTACTTTGGTTGTGTCTCGAGACTGGATTGATTTCTTTCAGTTTGTACTGGCCGGAATGTTGCATAGTGGGGAAGGTGTCACACAATTGAGTTATTTCCCTGTCACCTCAAGTAGGAACGGTGTGGACATTAAATCTAGGAATTTCAGAGACAGAAGGAAGGGCAGAAAGCAGTAATTTTACCAGTTGAACTGAGAACTGTCTGAATAAACACAGCTCATGTCCTTGAGGGCCTCATAGTCCAGCACAGGATATACAGAAACAGATACAATTTGAGGAGCATGATATTTGGGAGTTTATAGGGGACCCAAGGTCCTGGTGATTAGGGTCAGAGTACCTATGTACTTGTGATTCTTTGTGCTTTTGTACCTTCTTGAAATGTTCATTTGGGTCAAGGTTAAGAATGCCACTTCCATAACTTTTTAGGTTGTGAGCATGAAATCTTATGCTCATTCTCCTGTTTTAGGAACAATACTTTATCCCTCTACTCAGATTAAGATGATGATATTTAAATGTTATACGTTTATACAAATTGGTGAGATGGCCTATGGATTTGAGTTTTCACATCTCCATGTACTGATTTTATAGATAACCTCATATTTAAATGATGTTCTAGGAGTGGAGTTTTCTGGGACAGTACTGGAGACAGGCACAGATGTCAGCACAGTGAAAAAGGTAAATTAGCTCAAATCTAGGGAACCAAGGTGTGTAGACTATGAGAAGTGTGTTAATCTTATTTGTACCTTCAAAGTCTTGCTGTTCTGGCCTTTTCCAGCAGACAATAGAGGAAAACTGAGGTAGAAGGAGAAGAAACAAATTCTGAATTGGGGAAAGGAATCTTGTAGGCTTCTGGTTTCATTAAGCTCTTTATTATGAATGAAAGGTTACATCTCAGTTCTCCAGTAACTGAGAGGGTCAAGAATTCTTGTCTTCTGGGGACGGTGTCTAAAGGACATCAACAAAATGGTCCAGCGATTGACATACCGCCATAGGCTTTGCTACAACACAGCCTCTAACAAAACCAGGCTGTCCCGAACCCCTGGCAACAGAATTGTTTACCTTTACACCGAAAAAGTCGGGAAAACACCCAAATCTGCATGTGGTGTGTGCCCAGGCCGACTCTGGGGGGGTTCGTGCTGTGAGACCTAAAGTCCTTATGCGATTGTCTAAAACGAAAAAACATGTCAGCAGGGCCTATGGTGGTTCCATGTGTGCCAAATGTGTCGGGGACAGGATCAAGCGGGCTTTCCTTATTGAGGAGCAGAAAATCGTCGTGAAAGTGCTGAAGGCACAAGCACAGAGTCAGAAAGCTAAATAAGAAGAGGAAGCTGCTTGTGTGTGCTTAGGATGCAAGAGGTCTATAAATTGCTAGCAAAGAAAGAACCTTTTTGATAAATAAAAAGGCTTGCATAATAAAATGTTAGAAGGCTTGTTTTCTTTTCTTTTTTTTTTTTTTTTGCCAGTCCTGGGCCTTGGACTCCGGGCCTGAGCACTGTCCCTGGCTTCTTCCCGCTCAAGGCTAGCACTCTGCCACTTGAGCCACAGCGCCGCTTCTGGCCATTTTCTGTATATGTGGTGCTGGGGAATCGAACCTAGGGCCTCGTGTATCCGAGGCAGGCACTCTTGCCACTAGGCTATATCCCCAGCCCCAGAAGGCTTGTTTTCTAAAAAAAAAAAAAAAGAATTCTCAAGTTTGAGTCTTATATGAAAGAAGCTAATACTAGAATTCTAATTCATGACAACCTTTTCCTTCCTTTCCTACTCTGTTATCTAACATGCTCCCATAGGCTTGGCCACCAGCTGTTTTATTTACTGAATGTTAACTCTGAATATATATATATATATATATATATATATATATATATATATATATGGTTAATCTGTGTCTTATGGGGTCAGAGGTGTGTTTTTCCTTTCATTCTTTGAAAGGTGATGGAATGTAAGGGGCCATACATTTGAACACATTCTTAATGCTGCTTTCCCTTTAGGGAGATCGAGTTGTTGGTGTGAGTGGCTTTAATGGTATGGCTGAAGAATGCATCATAGACCAGAAGGTATCCTATGTTTTAACATTAAAACTTATTTTCTCTGTTACTTTCTTTAATTTCCCTCTTTCCTATGTTACTCATACCCTCTACTCTTCCCACTTTTCTTTTTTAGTTATTTTGGTCATATCTTGCTTCTCAGCTGAGCAGTTTTTTTGTTTTTTTTTTCAAATGCTAATCTCCTTCTCTCTTGGGGTGAATACCCAGGCACAGAGCTTTGTTTGTGTGGAGTGTTTCAGTGCAAAGGGGCTTATTAGTAGTAGTAGTACTTGAGCAACTGACTAGCTGTCCAGTTGGACCTTAGTAAGGTAGTTTTGGTAGAAAAACTGGTTTGGGAAATTGAACTGAATGTAATGGACTTGTCCCCCACACAAAGCTTACCAAAGAGATAGCTTTGGGAAGGGAGCCAGCCAAGGTGGCCCTTTATGATTGAGCAGGATGTGAATGCTGCCCCCTAGTGGTGACCATTACATAGACTGCCCACACCCCAGCTTTACAGAGGTAGAGTTCATCTGTCACCGTACTAGCTGTAGTTTTTCTTAATAATCTGGCTCATTTTTCAGCCAGATTCCAACCTTAGAATTTTGAAGTTGGACATATACCCAAGCCCTCTACCATGGCTTGTTTGGGCTTGAATTTCCACTGGACTTGGTTGCAGGCATTTCCAATTAGTCATGCAATTAAATCATAATATTTATTGAGCAGCTGTTCTAAGTAGGTACATGTGTTTAATATCTGACTGTTACATATTTCCATAGACCCTATGGCAGGTTCCAGAAAAGGTTTCTCTACAGGAAGCTGCTGTCTTACCTGTGTCTTATGGCACTGCAATTTTGGCTCTAGAGCATCGGGCCCATACACAGCCTGGGTAAGAACTCTGTAGATGGCCGGTGGCTACATAATACATGTGTCCCAATAAGGCTTTGCCTTCTCTTCCTCTTTGCTTTTACCATTCACTTCTGTTTCTCATCAGCTCATATTCCTTTTGGTTGAAGAAAGGCAAAAGGGAGGTAATCACTGAGACTGGGGTCTGGAGATTGTAGGGGCATCCTTTTGATTAAGATTGGTAGACTGAATTTGGTCAAAATGAATTTGGAAAAATGGTCCTCTCAAACCTGACCACTCTAGGGGTTGTTCCATAGAAAAATCTTAACGTTTAGGAAGTTGGTTTATTTTTATTTATTTTTTAATGGGACCTTTGTATGTACCTCATGTTGGTTTGAAATTCATTATGCATCCCAAACTGACTTTGAACTCATGATCCCCTTGTCTTAGCCTCCTGAATGAAGGATTGCAAGAGTGTACCACCATGCTTGGCTCAGAGTTGTTTTATTTAAACTCCTTCGTATCAGTTTCATGGAGGCCTGTGGTATTGGTTTCTGTGATATGTGGTTGGGTGTGCCAAGTAGGGCATTTCAAACTCAATAATGCTGAAGCTTCCCCCTTTTACCTGGGAAATTGCCTCTTGATGTCTTCAGAAAGCTAAGTCTCAGAATTGCTCCCAACTAGTGGGCTTAGTTGAAGAGTAGCCATTATGTGACTATTGCCTTTTGAAATCAGGTGGTATTTATGAAAATAATTTTAGGACAAATTTTCTGAAGTGTAAATTGGATGGTTGTTCCAAGGAACAGTTGCCATTGCCATGAGGGGAGACTGCCTAGAGAGATCAAGGAATCTTTGTCCTGGGACATCTTCAAAACCAAACCAAATTAGCACTGACCTAGAAGCTATATAAATCTGCCATTTCTCAAGACTGGTGGTAGATATTTATGAAGGGTTTAAGTGAAATGATCTGTAACATTGTTGTTCTCACCTTGTCTAGTTCTAACATGTTCCTGAAGTCATGTTATTGGATGGGGTTTGAAGGTTTCCACATTAACATTTTTCCTTCTCTGGCACAGAGACACTGTGTTAGTGACGGCAGCAGCTGGAGCCACAGGACTTGCAGTGATTGATGTGGCAACAAATGTGCTTCAGGCCAAGGTATTTGCATGTCAGAATCTCCATTAGAAAAACACCTCCAGTTTTCAGATATGGAATATATTCATCCACTTATTAAAAATTGTGTGCTGGGTTGGGCGGTGGTGGGTCACACCTGTAATCCTAGCTACTCAGGAGGCTGAGATCTGAGAATTGTGGTTTGAAGCCAGCCCAGGCATTGAAGTTCATGAGACTCTCATTTCTATTAAGTGCTAAAAAGCTAGAGGGGAGCTGTGGCTTAAATGGTAGAAAAAATGTGAAAAAAAAAAAAAAAAGCTCAGGGACAATGCCCAGGCCCTGAGGTCAAGCCTTAGGAACACACACACACACACACACACACACACACACACACACACACACACACAATCATGTGCAGGGCACTGAGGATATGGAAAAATCTAGATAAGGGCCTTGCCATGTGTTTATTTATGGAGTAGGAGGAGACCTAACAAAGATATCACTTGTCCCTGCAGTTACTAGAATCTGGAAAGGGCTGCCTCACCTCAGGGCCTCTTTAAATGCTCTTTCCTCTCTCCATGATGATCTAAATAGTCTCCCTCTGCAAGTCAGAGTTAAACTCACATGTGACTTTTTCAGAGACATATCTCTGACCTGGGGCTAGGACAGTCTCTTCTCCCCACTATTTGTATATATCATAACCTCCCATGATTCCTTTCTTAGTGCATACCTCACTGTGTGGTGACTCCTTTAATTGTGTCATTATTAGATTAATCTCTTCCTCCAACTTGACTGTAATCCCTATGAAGACAGGAAGAAGTCTGTGTGATTCATCACTGTAGTCCTGGAACTTCGCATGGTACCTGGAATATAGTGGACACTCAAGACATATTTCTTGAATGAAAGAACTAATGAATGAATCAATGAATGAGTGAGGCTGTGGGTATCAGAGAGAAGGGAGACATTTACCATGTCTTCTGAGGGACTGGTAGTTGAATAGATGGCAAAGGAAAGTGAAAGGGCATTTTAGTAGTGAGAAGACATTGTTAGAGGATCACAAAGTAGGAACTAGCATCATGCATCCAGGGAATTGCAAATGGCATCTGTTGTACATAGGACTTGTTACAGGAGATGACGAATGGTGCTTTAGTAAGGTAGGCAGAGATAAGATCATGAGGATCTTTCACATAGCTGTAAAATTGGAATGCTTATTGCAGACTACTGGAGGCTTTTGAGAATTTTGAGTAGGTAAATGACATGATTATCTTTTTTTCCCTTTGTTTTTGTCAGTTGTGGGGTTTAAACTCAGGGCCAGGGCACTGCCCCTGAGCTTTTTTTGCTCAAACCTGAGACTCTACCACTTTGAACCATAGCACCACTTTCAGTTTTCTGGTAATTAATTGGAGATAAGAGTCTCATGGACTTTCCTGCCTGGGCTGGCTTTGAACTATGATCCCAAGACCTCAGCTTATTGAGTAGCTAGGATTACAGGCATGTGTCACCAGCACCCAGCTGGCATGATTATCTTATCTTTGTTTTTTTTTGTTTTTTTTGGCCAGTCCTGGGCCTTGGACTCAGGGCCTGAGCACTGTCCCTGGCTTCTTCCCGCTCAAGGCTAGCACTCTGCCACTTGAGCCACAGCGCCGCTTCTGGCCGTTTTCTGTATATGTGGTGCTGGGGAATCGAACCTAGGGCCTCGTGTATCCAAGGCAGTCACTTTTGCCACTAGGCTATATCCCCAGCCCTTATCTTTGTTTTTTTGAGGCAAGGTCCTACCATGTAGCCTAGGCTGGTCTTGAGCTCTAGATCCTCCTCTTGATTACAAGTACATACCACACTGCCTTGCATCATCTTTACATTAAAAAATCACTCTGATAGCTTGTGGAGATGAGGGATAAGGACAAAGGCAGAGAGAGGAGAGAGTGAAGAGAGAAAGGAGGAGAAGAGGAAAGGAGAAAAAGAAGAAGGAAGAGAAGAAGAAGGAAGAAGAGGAGGAGGAGGAGGAAGAGAAAGAGAGAGAGAGAGAGAGAGAGAGAGAGAGAGAGAGAGAGAGAGAGAGAGAGAGAGAGAGAGAGAGTAGCTTTTGGAATTGCCCAAGCCAGATGTTAAGATGTATGAACTAAGGCAGTTGAATTCCTACTGAAGTGGAAAAAATAGAAAATTTAGTGTCCATAGAGAATTTGGCTAGTCAGGGAAACAAAGACTTCAAAGGTAGCCTGATATAGGTTTACATTCCAGCTCTACTTCTAGATTAATAGCATAACTTTCCTTATTTGTAAAATGCTGCTTTCTTTATTGAGTTGTTGGGTAATGTTGAGATTACATGTGCAATGTGCCTATTACAGGGTATGGCATGTCAGTAAGAATCTCTTAAAGAGAGAATCCTGTTATTATTAGACAGCGAGTGGGAAGAGCAAACTAGGTTAACTTCTGGAATTGCCACTTATTGAGACTGAGCATACAGGAAGAAATGGAGAGTTTAGTTTTGGACATTGTGAAATCAGTCAAGTGCAGGGTTTCTGTGGAGCAAGTGACTAGAAGGTTGAGATGGCAAGTAGATATACACACAGGTTTGGAGATAATGGGATTGTCTTGGAATTCTCTCTGGGGAGTTATTGTTCCTTTTTCATTTCAGACTCCTTCTGAGAAGGGCATGAAAGTTCTGCAGGGAATTTTAGGTGCTAGGAGGCTTCTCATGAAACATTAACACATTTCATGTGAAGTGGAATGGCTTTTTGCTCCTCTTGGAGGGGAGAGTTCAGAATTTCCCTTGTTTAGAGCCACTGACTGACATTTCTAGAAAGGTAAATCGTACCATTTCTCTCAAGAAGTTCTCAGAAGTGAAACAGAAAAAGTTGCTTCAATTTGGGTATTAAAATTGATCCAAATGAATGAAATTATTCATATGTATATATACATTATATTCATGCACTGAGACCATTTCTTTCATAGCAAAAATCAGCTTTAAACAGAAGTAAACACAATACCATATCACCTACTCAGAACAAGTCATTTTGATCATACCTTCTATCCTCAGTTTTTCCAGCTGCTTCCAAAGTAATTATCTTACACTGGACCTTCCTATAACTCCTGGGAGATAGGAAATGTAAGTGTTTATTTCCCTATTTCACAGATCAAGACAGTGAAGCACCAAGAGAATTAATGACTCACTGAAGGTTACACTGAGACATAGAGGGAATATTTGAATGAAGTCAGGTGCCTGACCTTCATCTTCATCTGTCTGCTGTGATCCTGTGTGTGTGAATAGTCCTTAGTGAGCTGGGCTATTTTGAGGGGCCTACCAGGGAGCATTGAAGAAGAGCTTTCAGTTTCAAATAGTTATCAGTGAGTTTGGAATCCTTTAAGGACAATGATGTTCTTAGAGTGAGTCAAGTTCTGAGTATCACTTTGGACAAAGTGTTTGGGTGATGGCATTGCTTGCTATTGAGGCACCTTTGAGTGATGCTGAAGTGTCTGCAGCTTTTGTGCAGATTACCAAACCCTGTATTTCTCTGTGCGTGGCCCACGGCCAGCTCTGCCATCTGTATTGGACCTTAGGCATTGCTTTTTCATGGGATGTTGGAGATGAAAAGAGTAGGTTTTGGAGGCAGTGTTAGATTAGAAATAATTGTTCTCTCTGCTACCTGAATGAGCTTGGGATGATAAGTTAATTTTCTGAACCCATGTCTCTGCCTCTTCCTGTAGTTTGGAAATAATCAACCCTTCCTAAAAATCTTCTTCTGAAGTTTAAATAGAAGAAATGCTTACATGTGTATAACACTAATTTATTTTATTCTTTGTTTCCCAAATGCTGTAAGTATAGTGATTATTTTATACCTGCACTGGGGCTGGAACTTGAGTCCTTTAGCTTTTTCAAAGCTGGTACTCTCCCACTTGAGCAACAGCTCCACATTTGGCTTTCTGGTGGTTACTTGGCGGTAAGAGTCTCACAGACTTTCCTGCTTGGAACCGTGATCCTCAGATCTCTGTCTCCTCAGTAGCTAGGATTATAGGCATGAGCCACCAGTGCCTGGCACATTTAATTTTTAAAATAAGTCTTATTTTACCAATGAGACCTGGAGATGTTGCCAGGCAGTACAAGGTCAAATGCATGAACTCTAGAGATGGATTACCTGGGTTTGAATCTTAGCTCTGTGTCCTGTTAACTGTGTGAATTGCTGTGGACACCATATTTAGCTTATTCTGTATTAATTTCTTCATCTCTAATATAGGAACAACAATGGAATATATTCCATTGGTGTATTTTGACTAAATGAGCCACTAATGTATGTAAAATCATGACACATTATGATTCTT
This sequence comes from Perognathus longimembris pacificus, assembly GCF_023159225.1. Classification (NCBI taxonomy): domain Eukaryota; kingdom Metazoa; phylum Chordata; class Mammalia; order Rodentia; family Heteromyidae; genus Perognathus; species Perognathus longimembris. The sequence continues at coordinate 23,617,910 of NC_063171.1, forward strand.
ACTAAGTAATTTGTCTATGATAACATACCTAGATTAGGTGGCAGAGGCATGATTTGAACCATGATCTCTCTAACTTCAAGATTTTTCCACTGTGTTGGTCTGGGAAGCCTTTCCTGACTTTCAGGATGGATATTGGTTCTCTTGTTTGAAGTTGATTCTTTCCCCCATCACACTGCTCTATGTTTGTTGCTCTTTTGACTTCTAGCATGGTAGCCAGTTTGTATGTTAAGTAGTTGATTCATGGTGGTACTTAGTAAAAGGTGAGTTTTATTTGCAGTTGAAGAAAACTTTCAGAGTATCTCTGGAATGATTTCAGCTCTTAGTTTCACTGAGCTTTGCATCCTCTTAGAAGAATGTTTGGAACCATAAGAAATCTTGTGTTCTTTATGCAGGTAATAGCTGCAGCTGGGAGTGATGAGAAGTGTAAGCTGGTGATGAAGAGGGGTGCTCAATACAGTGTGAACTACAGTCAGGAAAGTCTGAAGGATGCCGTGAAGAATTTGGTGGGCAGTGGTGGGGTGAATGTGGCCATCGACATGGTGGGAGGAGATGTTTTCCTGGAGTCTCTCCGCAGGTACGTGCAGTTGTCTATCCACAGTGGGCTGAACTTTTCTGAACTTCTACCTTCCTTCTGGCCTCGCTTCTCTTTTCTCTCTTGTCTTTGCTGTTCACTTCTCCTGTAGACATCAACAGGAATAGCTGAGTGGGAGGATGACAAGGAATAGAAGCCGAGAAAATCAGGAAATGCTTAAATATAGCAAAAAACAAAATCCCCAACTGGAAAATATCCAAAAAAATAACTGTAGACTTTCTAGTTGGCAATGTTAAGTGCTTTAGAAATTATGCATGTGTTAAACTCAGCTATGCTGACCCATACTATTTTCTGTACATGGAGGTGGGGCATTCTTCAGGAGATCATTGTTCAGATGTTAGAATTTCTAGGGTGGCATTCCTTACTCCTCCAGTTCATGGTGCATCAAGATATAAGCTCTCTTGGTCTTACTGGTGAGCCACTGGTTCCTGGCTCTTACCAGTGTTTGAAGCAGCCAACAGTGTGTTTCCGTGATTTGTTTTTATTAAAACATTATTGGAAATTTAGTGGGGTTGTTATACAATATCAGTTCTTATTTTATTTCCAACCAAGGATTCTGGAATATTCTGAACACTAGTTTTCCTTCCTTCCCTTCCTCTGTCCCTCCATCCCCTTATCCTTCCATTCCTCTCTGTCCCTCTCTCCCTTCCCCCTTCTTCTCTCTCTTCTTAACATTGCTGAGGCAGGGTCTTTCTATCTCACCAAGGCTGTGCAAGTTACGAGAGAGAGAGAGAGAGAGAGAGAGAGAGAGAGAGAGAGAGAGAGAGAGAGAGCCTACCTACAGAAGGAATCAGTTGGAACCAAAGTCTGCGCTGAAAGGCAGGCAGTATTCATGTTTGATCAGCACTGTATAATACCTGGTACTGTGTTCAAAGAAGAAGCAAAAGAAGGAGTGTGTGGACCAAATAGACTCACCCTTCCTTTGCTTTCCTTTTTGATTTCTGGATAATGTTTTGCAACAGCTTCTCATTTCTCTTCTGAAAAAGGAAAGCATAAAAAGCAAAAACGAATCATATTTTCTAGCAAAATGTATACAAATGTTTTATAACTTATTGAGTAGCATATACTTTGGTGCTTGTCATATGGGCTTAGACAACTTGTGAATTTTTGTAGATTATTCAAAATTCTCTCAAGAAGCATCATGATGTAAAGGAGTCTTCAAGTCTTTGTATAGAGCAATGATCCATAATTCTAGTGTCTGTTTTTATTTTCTTCGTAGTAGCACTAAGGTTTGAATTCAGGGCCTTATTCTTGGTAGGTAAGTACTCATTTTAGAAATGCCTTTGGGGGCTGGGGATATGGCCTAGTGGCAAGAGTGCCTGCCTCATATACATGAGGCCCTGGGTTCGATTCCCCAACACCACATATACAGAAAATGGCCAGAAGTGGCGCTGTGGCTCAAGTGGCAGAGTGCTAGCCTTGAGCAAAAAAAAGAAGCCAGGGACAGGGCTCAGGCCCTGAGTCCAAGCCCCAGGACTGGCCAAAAAAAAAAAATAATAAAAATAAAAAAAAAAAGAAATGCCTTTGGCCTTTTTTGCTTTGGTTTGTTGTAAGGTAGTGCCCGAAAGTGGAACTAAGATCTTCCTACCTCCACCTCCCAAGTATCTGGGATTACAGGCAAGAGTCAGCACTGCCAGCTCACCACATCTTCTCTACCTATTCAGATGCTGAGGGACACTTGCTTTGTTTATGCTTCCCTGCTATTGGGAATAGTTCTGCTATGAACATAAGTGTGCAGATATCTCTTCAAACTTTGATTTGGGTTTTTATTGCTATATACTGGAAGTGGAATTACTGACCTTATCTTTAACTTTTCAAAGAACCTTCATGTCATTTTCCATAGCAGTTGCTTCATTTCACAACCCCACTGACAATTCAGTTTCACACATCCTCACCAACTTTTCTCCTCCTCCTCCTCCTCCTTTCTTTAAAAAAAAAAAGACATTGGGTAGCCATCTTAATAGATGTAAATGTTCATTGGCATTTATCATTTCTTTTTCTTCTCTTTAGCCTGGCGTGGGAGGGAAGGATTGTGGTGTTGGGATTTGCTGGAGGAAATATTGCATCTGTGCCATCAAATTTGCTGCTCCTGAAGAACATCTCTGCCATGGGCCTCTACTGGAGTCGCTACCAGCAACATAACTTTACTGTCTTTTCCAAGAGCCTGTCCTCTGCACTTCAGTACTGCCAGCAAGGGCGCATCAAGCCACATATTGGAGCCATGTTTAAACTGGAGGAGGTGAGACACGCTGAAGAAATATGCTGCAAATACATCCAGAAAACAATCTGTCAAACTACTGGCAAGTTTATCTTTGGGTACCATAAGTCCTCACTTTATGAACTAAAAAGAGGAAAATGCCACACTGAATAGTGAGATTTTACAGGCTTCCGAGTGATAGGATTCCTAGCTGTCTTCTGGGGGCATGTCTGGCGAGTTAGGGATAGTGTGAAATTCAATTTTAAGGGCTCTGTTGGTGTCACTGGTATCCCAAATAGAGGTAAGTTATAGTGCTTTAGAAATTAATTTACACATGTTGATATGAACCCTGAACTCTACAACATACTCTAAGCCTAAGATGGAAGCACTTGATTTGACCTTTGATTTTCAAATATAGCTACTTCAAAGTACAACCAGATGATCTAAGTTGGAGTTCTGTGCACAGAACATAAATCATGCCTGATATTATGAAACTATAATTCATCTACCAGTCAGTGTTGTTATCTTTGTTGATTATTCACTCCCGTACTCTTTTCCCCACAGTCTCATTAATATGGCTTAAACTTCTGGAAAAGTGTAATTGTGTGCATGCATATGCAATAAATGTGAATCTGTTAGGCAGTCACTATCAAGCCTTTTTGTTTTGGCTTAACTTGTTTTTTTATTTTAATTAATTAATTTTAAATTTGATTTTTGTGGCAAAGGTGATCTACAGAAGGGTTACAGTTACATAAGTCAGACAATGAGTATATTTCTTTTTTGAACAGTGTTATCCCCTCCCTCATTTTCTCATACTTTTCCACCTCCTGACCCCCTTCCCCTCAAGTTGTAAAGTACATTTCCAACATAGTGTCTAGTGAGTATCACTGTTGCATTGGTTTGCCCTTTGTCCCACAATTTTTGTGATTCTTCTTACCTTCCCCAAACCAGATAAACTTATATGCAAGACAAAGGGGACAGAAATAAAAAAAAAAACTGCCAATAAGGAGTAAAACTGTTTTGGTAACTCTAGTCAGCCCTAGAGGGTGGCCATGTTTTGTTCAAATGTGAATTAGTGGAGCTGAAGCTGTCAGTACCAGACTTTCTTGTTTACCAGCCTTCCACTGTTAAGGTTTGTCCTGAGATGAGGCGCATTTATTTCAACCACAGTTTCCATCCTTGTTTATCTTTTTGGTGTGTGAGTCAAGAAGACAGCTGTGTGCTTTGTTATGTTTTGATTTCCACTGGAAAACTGTGGGCTCTGATGCCAGCTTTGCCCCTCTTGTCCCCTAGTTTGTGGAATTGCTGACCTTCTATTTCCACAGCTCTAGTATGAAGGGGTAGGCCATTATCAGTGGCTTTGGACTACACTTAGAAGTCATGGAGTGGATGTGGGGTAGACAGTGTACATCTGAATTATTTGGGTTCTGGAACCTGTTCTTGGCTGAGACTAGAGTAGTGTTATATTTTCACTTTTCAGTATATTTTCTTTGAAGAAAAGGTTTTGTGCATAAATACTTGTAAACCAGTAGTTTAGGTTTTCTGAGTCCTCTTTCCATCTGTTGGTTTTTATCATTGCGTGATTTGTTGGTAGAGGCAAAGGATGTCCTATCGGTATAGGAAGGAGTAGAAACAAAGGGTTTAGCCATAATCCTCTCACAATTGATGTGTGTTGGTGCTGTTTAGGCATGAAAAAAAAAAAGCTAGAGGTGAATTATCATGTAACTGTCCACATCAAAGTTCTTTCTCTCTCTTTTCTTCTTCTTTTCATTCTTTCCTTTTTAATGCTTGATGGTTTATGAAAATCTTTATTACTTAACTGGATTCCATCAAATTCCACTGAGAATTTCAGGGCATTTCACAAAGAGGATATCAAATCTTTAGTTTAAGAACCTGACTTGGAGGAATGACTCCATGATTGTGAACAATCTTTTGAAACTTATCTGTATGGGAGGCACTTCAAAAAGTACCAAGTCTGATATAGTTTTTGTCTTATATAGAAAGCAGGAAACATAATGGGACTGCTTGACTCAGGTTGAAAGAGAACAGAAAGAGAAAAGCCCTCCTAGGACACAAAATAGATCCTAGTGAGGGATTACTGAATGTACTAAAGAAATTTATGAAGATGGAGATGATATGATGCAAACCATTAGTAAAGTTGGGGTGAAATGAAGAGAGAAGCAAGTCAACAGAGAGACAGAATTTTTAGTCTCTTAAATCCTTTTGGGAACTGTGATATAGAAATTTTGATGTTTCCAGAAAGGAAATGTTAGCACATGCAAATTTGACAGATAACTATTGACATAGCATTCTGAGTTAAAGACAGTGAATTTTCAATTTCTTACTTTGTTTTTATTTAGTATGTTTATTAAACACTCCCTCAAAAAATGCTTTTATTAGTGTGGCACCCTAGTCATTTTGTTCAAGATGGGGTTATATAGCATTCGCACTGAAACTTAAAAAGCAAGTTTTGCCTAATGAAAATGCTATATTATATGTATTTTTGTTGTGCTAGAAAGCAAAAAACAAAAAATATTTCTTATCCATGAGTTGCTGATACCAGTTTCAACGAATGTAAGAGTAATTTAAGAATAAAATTTGAAAGTTTGCACTGTAAATGATTATGATGTGTATTTTCCTGAGCAGAGCTTACATATTTTGCTCTTTGAAAATGAAAGTAGTAGCATTGGTGACTCACACTTGTAATCCTAGCTACTTGGGAGGTTGAAACAGGGAAGATCACATTTGGAGGCCCATGTGAAAACATTTATGAGATTCCTTCTTAATCAAAAGCTGGATGTAGTGGCATGAGCCTGTCTTCTCTGCTTTGCTGGAAGTGTAAGTAGCTAGATTACAGTTTAGACATACATCAGAGCAGGAAGAGACACCCTATCTCAAAAATAACCAGTGTCAAAATGAGGTGGAGGTGAGGCTGAGTGACACAGTGCCTACCAAGAAAACACAATGTCCTGTACTATAAGAAAAGAGATTGTTTAATGGATATCTACTTAATTTCACTGAGCTTTAAAGTCTGAGTAATATTTTTCCATTTAAATTAGTTAACATATTATACAGATTACTTATCAGGACCAGTTTGGGCTTGGAAAAAATCCACTGAACTTTTAAAATATGTATGGTATTAGAAAGAGTGGTGAGCCTGGAAGTAGTGGTTCACACCTGTAATTGTAGCTACTCAGGAGACTGAGATATGGGGATTGTGGTTTGAGCTATCCCAGGAAGGAAAGTCTGTGAGACTCTGATCTTCAATTAACCACAAAAAAGAAAAAAGTGGGGGTGAAGCTCAAGTAGTAGAGCACTAGCCTTGAGCAAAAAAAACCCTCAAGGACAGTACCCAGGCCCTAGGAGTGGCACATGTACAAAAAGTAAAAGTAAAATAGGAAAAAGAAAGACCATTGCATCTTAGTTCATATTTTCTCCTGAATGCATCTTACAGGGTTGACCTTGATAATTCATATTTGTATGATTGTAAACGTGCAATCAGGGGCATGTCCTGTCTATATCTCAACATCTCCAGTTCTAGCAATCATTCATGTATCTGTTGAATGGCTGACTGAGAATGGAGTCCATGGGGTCAGACCACCAGAGTTCAAACACTGCCTATGCTCAATTATATGTCTTCATTGCTTAGCTACAATAGGACAGTACTTACCCTGCCTCTTAGGATAGTTATGACGATTAAATGAGACATGAAATGTAAAAGAACTTAGTGAATTTAGTAACTATTCAATGCCTCATATACCATTCCCATAAAATATAGAATTGTGTTTGTCCTGTTTCTTTAAATGATATTTTTTTTGCATTGCCATATCAGAAAGCAGATTAAAATGATAGGTTTTGTATTTTAACTAGAATTTATTGTTACCTGCAGTTGTAACTGTGTTGTGATGGGCAGATCATACATTACCCTGTATTCTGTTTCAGAGGAAGGCATTTGTTTAGATGTGCAGAGTGTTTTCTGTATGAAGCTACCCACACACCTCTTCATTGGACATAGTACTTAAACAGCTTGTGTATTATTTAAAGGTCAGGTGAGATTGCCACATGAACAGATTTAATAGAAACTATTTGCTTGAAGTTTCCCCTGTGTATAAGTGGAATATTTTTAACATTGAAATGATTCTTTTAGTTGAGATGGTCTGTTAAGTTATAGCCATTTTTGCCCATATCTGCTGTTACTCATATGTATCTCATATTTGCGCTCCACCTTCTGCCCCTATCCCTGGCCAGTGGGCTGCTTGTTAAACTATATTCCTACAACCTCCACCATTGTCCCTAGGCCATGTCTTCTTATGTCACTGATTTCTTCTGCTTTCCTGGGGGAAGAATGATAAAGATGATCATCTACTCCTTCTCTCCTCCCTCTACTCTTTCTTTTTAAATTCCAGGGCTTGAATTTAGTACTTCATGGGTTTATGCTCTTGGTCAACTTGTTCATTCATAGCTAGTACAGTACTACCTGAGCCACACTTCCAGCCCAGCATTTTGCTGGTTAATGGAGATGGAGTCTCATGGACTTTTCTGCCTTGGTTTTCTTTGAACTTCTATTCTTCAGATCTCAGCCTCCTGAGTAGCTGTGATTACAGGTGTGAGCCACTGGCACTTGGCTGCCCCCAACCCCTTTTTGGGGTTGAATTCAGGTCCTATGCACTGTCCCTTAGCTTTTTCACTCAAGGTTGGCACTCTTGCATAAGGCTTCTGGGGTTCATCTAGTAGTTGAATGTATTAGTAGTGCATTTCTTTTTATTACGGAATGGTAAGCATGGAAGTAATGCAGTGGGTTTATTCATTTACTGGTTAGTAGATAGTTGCTTGAATTCAGTTTTTGGTGATTAGGAACAAATCTTTTGTGAACATTTATAGACATATTTTGTGTAGACATAAGATTTTATTTGTTGTAAGACTAATTAATAGATAATATGCAAAGAATGTGTATAAAAATTTTACAGATATTTAATTTGCTTTATTTTCCCTTAGTCTTCATCATTAGGTAAGAATGATGGGAGGCCAAAACTTGATTGTAAGTACTTCTAAATGATGAATGTAAAAGAAATCATGCAGAATCCTAAAAATAATAGACTTTATGTTCCTTAGAAAGGGGCAAACGACCACATTGACAACTCTTTTTCTCTACCTTAGTAACTCAGAAACATCTCTGTTCTAGGATCTGCATCCCATGATTTTGAAGAGTAGGCCATTATTTCTGTACTTCCATCAAAGCCCAGAGAACCCAGGTCTTTTCTTTTGGGTGATATTCTGATCTAGAAACTGGTATAGATAGTCCGGCATCAAGCTGGGAGTTTGGAATTTTGCTTCTACTGATTTGCTTACTCTTTTAACAGGCTGCTAAACTATTTTTTTTCAGAGTGGTTATGCCATTCTGCAGCTCTACCAACTATGTCTGAAAGGTCTAGTTGCTCTGTATCTGCCGGAACTTAATTTTGTCAGTTGTTTAATTTTAGCTACTGTCATAGGTGTAATGATGCCTGCTAGTGAGCTTAACTTGCATTCCCCAAGTGAATAATAGTATGAGTATGTATTCATATTCTTATTTGTTATCTATTATTCTCATTTTTTTCTGGTGAAATGCATTCACTGACTTAAAATAAGATTCAGAGCTGTCAATATCAGAGAGAGAGAGATATGATGACTGTAATTCAGTTACAACAGTGTATCATTATTCAAAAGTTTTTTTTACCTTTTATAAATAATCTACTCAGTCTCAGATTCATTCATTAATTTATGAATTTATTCTGTTCATCAAACACTCACTGAATATATTCTATATGACAGTCAATAAAAAAAGGAAGATTTAGTCCTGACCTAAAGGAGTTTATTTTTTAGTTGGAACGAACTCAGGATAGTGCTGTAAGAGAGGAAGAACCAATTTCTAATGGGAAGCATGAATCAGCATGATATATTCAGGAACTATAAGTACTCTGATTATTCCTATTTGATGAGATAATAAAAAATTCCAGTAGCAGAACTTTTACATCTTAAAACAAAAGCAATATCCTCACTCTGCCTCAAATTTCAGGTGGCATATCTCTAGAGACAAATTTAATTATGGCTTCTTCCACCTCAGGGCAGAGAAAGGGGGTGTTGGGAAAGCTTGCATCCCGCCATCGGTATGGTGCAGACTCCCTCTCTGAAATGCAGCCTGTAGAAGAGAGGAAAGTATCCCTAGGCCTCTGAAGTAGCTCTTAGCAGACTGACTTTAAGCCATGCATTTCACTTTGTAGTCTCTGACTCTGATTAAATTTGTAGTCCTAAACACAACCAGCTGTCTGTTTTTCCAGCTCAGACAGAAATCACCAGTTAGGAAGGGATAGACTCAAGTTATTCTTAGAAGCAGGTACAATAACAGAAGTGGCAACTGTATGTGGACAGGTGCCAGGACATTTGTAAAATAGGGAATGAGATAGTAGATGTTCACAATCATGAGATCCTCAAGTCATGGAGCAAAAACCTATGCATCCCCTCATGGTATTATCTTTTAAGGAAGGCAGGTAAATGTGGTACATTTTAGTAAAGATTTATACATAGGATGGTAAGACTTAAGTGTTAGCACTCCAAGGCATGGCTTTCTTTTTATTTTAACATTTGCTTGTAGGAGATCCTTCATTTCACTAGGATGCCTGGGGAAACAGTATCATTATTGTGAATAATTCTTATTTTCCCAAGTGTTTTCTATTGCTGGGCTATGACAGATCTCTGGGAATAAGCGACTTTCAACTGATAGGGAGAGTAATGCAGCTGGAAGTCACCTGGAGATAATCAACAGGGGAATGAGTGTTTCAAACATCTGTCACCTCCATCCTAGACCTTTTTTTACCTCCTTGGAGTGAGTCTCAGTTTGCTTAGGTTGGTAAGGCACAAAGTCCTGCAGGCAGATGTTTTTGAAAACAGGTATTTCATGCCTCAGGGAGGTGGCCACAATTGATTCATTTCTTTTCTATTTTTACTTATTTATTCATTTATTTTTTTGCAAGTTTTTGTGGAGGATCTCAAATGGAAAGACTTACTAACCATAACTCCCCTTTCCAAACTTCATGTTTATTGTTGGGCTCTGCAAGGCTTCTCTTTTGCCTAGATGCCTTTGTATTGCCTTTGTATTGCCTTTGTATTTACACATGCCTGTATTTTCTTATGCTATTTAACCTTGTCCCCCACAGCCTATCCTCACCCATGTCCAGAGCAGTTTTTGTGATATATTTGATATAGAGCTGTGGACTTATATTTCCTTATAAAACATAGAGTTTATTTTGTATGCTAATTTGTTTCTGAGTCACGTAATTGGTGGATCTCTCTCTGTGTCTCTGTTTCTGTCTCTCTCCTGTTAGTTGTGGAGCTTGAACTCTGGGCCTGGGGCCTGTCCCTGAGTTTTTCAGCTCAAGGCTAGTACTCTACCACTTGAGCCATAGTGCCACTTCTGGTTTTCTGGTGGCTAACTGGAGATAAGAGTCACATAGACTTTCCTGTTGGGGCTGGCTTTGAACTTTGATCCTCAGATCTCAGCCTTCTGAATGCCTAGGATTACAAGTATGAGCTGTGGTGTGCTCTTAACCTTTGTCAATTGCTTAATTTTCCCATAGCTAGTTCCCTGTTTCTCACCACTGCATAGAGTGTCTGGAATGCATCTCCCATAGCTTCCAAATCTCTCCCCAGTGACAAACTTCGATTCCATTCCACTGTAAGGTAATAAACAGCCTCACATGGGTGACTTTAAGGACTTGTGCAATTGTTGTTTTAGGGCTGTTTTCCCTGGAGTGGGGTGGTTGGGTCATAGTATATTTCATCTGACTGCCAGTTATTCTCCAGAATGATTTGGCCAATGAATGCCTCTACTAGCAGTGTATGAACATTCTTGTTCACTTGTTATGTAACAATGTCCAACTTCCTGACTTTTGCCCAAATGATAAAGCATAAAGTAGTATGTTATTTTAATTTGAATTTCATTGGTTTCTATTAAGTTGAAGCATCTCTTTATGTATTTGCTAGCTAGATGACAATGTAGTTCATTGATAGAACACTTATTTAGCATGTGCAAGGAATGGCAATTTAGTTCCTGTATAAAATTTTCTATATTGGGAAGTTCCTTGCACTTTTTGAACTTCCAAGTGTGTGAAAATCACCCGAGGATCTGGTTAGCATTTAGTAAAGGTAAAATGGGACTCAGGATTCTGCATAGGGGGTGCAAAAACCTTTGTCCTTGAACTCATGCTTTGAGTAGCTAGGTTCTAGATGCTAATTTGAAACTTGCGAAATACTCCTTCCAAATTTGTCATGCTATTGCTCTTCTTATTTAGATAATCAAAGACTTGATTAGGTAATCAAGGACTTATTTCACAAGTCCTTCATTATTCGTGGGTCACAATGACTTTCTTCTCTGTTAATTTTACTGTTGTTATTTTTGCTGGGTTGCCAAGGCTGGCCTTGAACTCTTGGGCTCAAGCCATGATCTTACCTCAGAGTTCCAAGTAGCTGGAACTACAGACATGGACTGCTATGTCTGGCTGCCTTTATAGGGTTATATCATACTTAAAGATTTAATGTATCTGAAGTCATATTTCAACTAGGGATATATAAGGTAACTTTTAGTTTCCTCTTAATAGTAATTAGTTTCATGGACTCTATGGTCTCCCTTATTGGGAATAATTAGCACAGGTTTAGGCAAGTCACAGCAGAGGATCACAAGAGCCCAATAGCTATACCCTTATGATCCCATAAGATGATGCTAAGTGAAATGAACTCCATTTTATGGAAATGAATGTTATGCCATAGTTGTAACTACTTTCAACATCCCATGTGTATCTGTAGTTTCTACTGTTGATGATGTTTGTGTATCACCTTCTTGTGATTGTATCTACACTATCTCTGTAATCTTATCTGAGTGTATGGGAAACAGTGTGTACTGGTATTAGAATTAGGAAATTGAAAGGGAATACCAAAATTGAGAGACAAAGGGTAAAATAAGAGAAACAACAACAAAAGCAATACTTGCAAAACTGTTTGGTGTAAGTGAACTGAACACCGCAGGGGGGGAAAGGGGGAGGGGGGAGGGGGGTATGAGGGACAAGGTAACAAACAGTACAAGAAATGTATCCAATGCCTAACGTATGAAACTGTAACCTCTCTGTACATCAGTTTTATAATAAAAACTTAAAAAATAGTAATTAGTTTCCCCAGAACCAAATAATCTATTGTTTCTCCATTGATTTGTGGTGCTCCATTCATCTTATTTCAAGTTTTAGGATAGCCATGACTCTGTTCTCTGCTTTCTGGTCTATTTCTTTGGTTTGCTTATACTCCTATACCAGCAGCATACTGCCTTTGTGTGTAGCTATATTCATTATATAGAAGGCATGTTCAATACATAGAAGGGTAAGTCTTAGACTTTTGTTTTTCCTTTTCAATTTTGACTTAACTATTTATACATATTTATCCTTTAAGATAAATATTAGAATAAATGTGTTTAGTTTCCCAATAATTTTGCCTGAAATATTCAATGGAACTGCTTTGATTTTATGTATTAATTCGAGGGAGATCAATGTTTTTGCAGTATTAAATTGTCTCAATCTGTGCATAGGATGTATGGGCATTCATGTCTTTTAATAGACTCCCATGTTTTTCTCTATAAGATTATGTGGCTTAAGATTAAAAAATTATCTTTAAATAGTTGTACAATGGGGTTTCCATTCTGCAAAGCAGTTTTATGAATACAGTAGCAGTATTGGGGGTTTGAATTCAAGGCCTTGAGCTTGTCAGACTGATACTATACTGCTAAGTCATACCTCCAGCCCTGCTTTTCATTGTTTATTTTTAGGACAGGGTCTCACTCCCTATCCTGCTGGGCAGAGCATGCTGCACCTGAGCCATAATCAATCCATCTTTTAGACTTCCCATTGTGGCTGTGATCACAGCCACAGTCTAGCACATCCTGATTCTGTCCTGTGGAAAATGAGTATTGTGGACATTTATACGGAGGCTGGCCTAACAGTGTCTTGTGTAGTTTGGGATAGCAGGTGCATACTACTGTACCCAGGTATGGGTTGATCTCATAAACCTTTCTTCCCAGGCTGAACTTGAACTTCATTCCTCAAGTTCTCAGTCTCCCAAGTAGCTAGGATTATAGGCATGAGCCACTAGCACTTACCTTGTGTCTTTTTCTTTTTTAGTGTTATTATAAAGATGATGTACAGAAGTTGTGTCTTAGTCTTTATGTTTATTGTAAGTACTTTACTGTCTTGGTTGTCTTTGAGAAGAATATTTTATTTCTTTTCTTCCTTTTATCGGGGATTGAATTCAGAGCCTCATGATCTTGCTTGGGTTTTTCATTCACAGCTGGTGCTCTACCTTTTGAGCCACATCTACAAATATGACCTTTTGCTGGTTAGTTGGGAATGAAATCTCTTGTATTTGTTTGCCTGGGCTGGCTTTGAACCTCAATCCTTAGGTTGAATCCTAGCCTTCTGAGTAGCTAACATTGTAAGTGTGAGCCATTGGCATTTGGCAAAAACAGTATTTTATTTCTGTTATGTTTCTTACTTGATTATTTCTGATATAGGGAGATGTCAGTAATTTTTATATGATGATTTTGTATTCCACAATCTTGATGACCTGTTTTTGTGTGCTTCTTTGATTAGTGTTTCTGTGTAAATGATATTATCTGAAGGCAATAAAACTTTTATCTATTTCACTTCTGATTGCTTTTTAAATTTCATTTGTCATTTATTATGTTTAAGAGTTAGTGGACTATTTGCCGAGCAGTTTTAGTTAGACAAAAAAATCAACAAGAACTATAGAAAAGTTTTCATATATTCTCTCATTGCCCTAAATTTTCACTGCTATTAACACCTTGCACTGGTGTTGTGCATTTGTTACAGCTGATGAATCAGTGTTGAGACATTAAGAGTATTAGAGTGGATAGTCTACTTTCAGCCTTACTCCGTGTGTAGAATTCTGTAGGTTTTTTCCCAATGCATACCCGTTATATCATTCAGAATAGCTTCATTGCTCTAAGAAAACCCCTGGGCTCCAGATATTCATCCTTACCCCAATTCCTTCTATCTTTGGCGATCACTAATCTTTGTAATGTCTGTAGTTTTACCTTTAACAGAATGTCACATAGTTGGAATCATATATTTAGCCTTATCAGACTAGCTTCTTTAATTTAGTAATATATACATTTAAGACTTTCATGTTTTGCTATGGCTTGACAGTTCATCTCTTCTTGTCACTGAATATTCGCTATTTGATTGCATGGATGAACCCATTTGCTTATTCATTCGTTTGTTGAAGGACATTTTGGTTCTCCCCTAGTTTGTTAATTGTGAAATAAGCCTGATGTAAACATTTATGCGCACGTTTTGGTGTATACCTAAGTTTTTAGTTCCTATGAGTAAATATCCGGGAATATGATTGCTGGGTTGTATGGCAGTGTTATGTTTAGTTAAGAGACTGTCAAACTCTCTTCCAGAGTAGCTATAACATTTTGTATGTCCACTAGCAACAAATGAGAGTTCCTGTTGTTGTATTCCATGACAACATATGGTGCTAGTGTTTTGGTTCTTAGCCATCAAGCTTTTTCTGTATATATTACATACAAAGCCTTTATTAGATATCTGTTTTCCAAGGATTTTTCTACTAGGATATAGCTTTCTTTTTTATGTATGTGTGTGTGTGTGTGTGTGTGTGTGTGTGTGTGTGTGCGCGCGTGCGCGTTCGTGTGTTTTGGGATTGAACTCAGAGCATTGTGTGTGGTAGGTAGGTGATCTCTCACTTGAGCCATACTCCTCCCCTTTTTGCTTTTGTAACTTTTTTGTTGTTGTTGTTTGTTGCCAGTTCTGGGGCTTGAACTAAGGGCCTGGGTGCTGTCTCTGAGCTTCATTTCCTCAAGGCTAGTGCTCAACCAGTTGAGCCACAGTGCCACTTCTGGTTTTTTCTGAGTAATTTATTGGATATAAGAGTCTCATGGACTTTTCTCTCCTGGCTGGCTTTGAACTGTGATCCTCAGATCTCAGCATCCTGAGTAGGTAGGATTGCAGGTGTGAGCCACCAGCACTCAGGTCTTAGTCACTTTTTGAATAGCATCTCATGTGTATACTTAGATCATAATCCACCTATTCATGCTTCCCATGCAGCTAGGATGACAGGAGTGTAACACTGTTGTTACGTTTGAGTTAGCCTGGAACCACAATTCTCCTGATCTCAGTCCCCCATATATAACAGGCATGTACCACTGCATCTTGCTGTTGGTTGAGATGGTAGGATGTCTTAAGCTTCATACCTAGGGCTGGCCTCAAATTGCAATCCTCCTGATCTCCACCTACCATGTAGTTAGCTTTACAGAAGTTGACCACTGGTACCTGGACTCTTTTCATTCCTTTAATAATGTTTTCTGTAGAGTAGAAGCTTTTTAAAAAAAATTTAATGAGGTCAGCTTACTAATTTTTTCCCTTGTGGATTGTGTTTTTGATGCTATATCCAAAAACTCATTTTCCAAACCCAGAATGACCTAGATTTCTTTTCAGTCTTTTCTTCTGGAAGTTTTATGGCTTTGTATTGTGTATTTAGGTATAGGATCTGTTTTCGGGTATTTTTTGAAGCCATAAAGCCTGTATCTAGATGTATTATCATTATTTTACTATTATTATTATTATTATTATTATTTTATTTTTGCCGGTGATAGCCAGGATTTCTAGTACTATTTGTTGAGAAGACAGTCCTTTTTCCATTAAGTTGCTTTCACTTCTCTGTTAAAGATCACTTGACTATATTTGTGCAGGTCTATTTTTAGACTCTCTATTGTGTTCCATTGATCTATTTTTCACCAATATCACACTGCCATGATTACTGCAGCTGCTTTTTAATTTGTTTTATAACCTTGCATTTATGAAAAAGGATTTGTGATAGATTGTAATTTCAGTTACACGGGGAATAAGACAATTTTAATAAAGAGATATAAATCATATAAAATGACTGGTTCTTCTGCCAGAGGCTCCATTCTTCCAAAGCTGGAGCAGTCCTAAAATGGAACAGCAGAATTATCACAGGGGTGATGGAACTGGCCTCTGGACTTTTCAACTGATGATCTATAACTGACAATATTGAGAGTCATAGTTTAGATGGAAAAATACCAAGAATATGTTATCCTTAAGTATTATTTTTTTCTTTACACTGGTGGTAGTTGGTTATTTAGTTGTATTGCATAGCTAGTGTGTACAGTTTATTGGAGCTATATCTTAATATTTGAGATTTTTAAGTGTGATCCCCATCACTACAAAAAAGAATATACCTTAGATATTTGATGTTATTTCACATCATTTGTGGTACTGCGGGTTAGACTTAGGGCCTTACACTTGCTAGGCACTCTACCACTTGACCCACATCAAGGAATAGAAATATGTATATGTGCAGATCTGACCCTATGTTTTTTTTTTTTTTTAGGTCAATGATGCCTTCCTTCATGTGATACAGCGTAAATCCACTGGCAAGGTGCTTTTATCCCTGAAATAAATCCTCACTTCAGCAGCAAACTCAACATCTCCAACTCAAAATTCATCATCCTCCCTCCAAACCTCAATTTCTTACCAACTCATCTTTATAATCTTAGGGACAGTCACCTTCGTTCTGCTTTCTTATTGCTCATAACTTGTATGACCAGAGAGGTTATTGCCCAAACTTGGGCCTTTTTGAGAGTAATTATTTCCCAAAAAAACCAGGATGTACAGTCTTAGTATTCAAAATGCATCAATTGCTAATGTTATCCTCCATATCATCTTTTCTATTCTAATTATATCTCCTCATCAGTTTCCAGTCATGGCTGTTTTCAAATGAATGTCTTGCCCTTAAGTTTCTTCCATTGTTTCTATCCATCTTATACATTATTCCCAAAGAACAGCTCTCACTATCTCTTGACTTGGTAAACCTTCAGTGGCATACCATTACCTACATGGGGGATCTCAGACCTTTAGAGTCATTGCATTATGACTCTAACTTGCCCTTTTAAAAAACTTTCCAGCACTATGATCCATCAGTCCCTAAGCACACCCTATTTCCTTCATTTTTCCCCCCACACATACAGATATCTTTGCCAGATATAAGCCTTCCTTACCTCTAAGACTACATTCCCCATGTACCTTTATCCTCAGGGGAGTATAACTTTTAGCTTCAGCCCCAGGGTTTGTCACATTCTAATTTGTCACAGGAAGAATCATGTGCAGGGGAGTAGACACAGGCATTCTAATCCAGGAAGTGGGTTTGAATTGCAGCTTCATAACTATGAGGTGGCCATTTATGTTCTATACTAATTTTCTCACTGTAATGTAACATGGGTATTACATATCTACCTCACAGAGTTGTAAGCAACGCATGCAATAGTTGTGTAAAATGCTGGAAACTGGTAATTATCAATGCTGATTCCCTTTACTTGTTCTCTCTTCTTTTCCTAATGAATTTTTCATTCCTTGAGAATGTGTTGGCTTACCTTTGTGACTTCTCACCCTTCCTACCATAGTGAATTACTCTTGGTAAATGTGCAACAAATTCAACTGCATTTGAATTACATTCAAGCCTAAAACTGTAGATTAAATTAAAGATATATTGTGTCTGGATTGGGACGGGGGTACTGGTAGGAGGGTGACAGATGAATAGAGAAGTGGAAGGAGGCTGAACATGGAGATAATTATGCATATACTTGAAAATAGAACAAGGAAACTTGATGAGACTTAGGAAGGGGAGGAGGGAGAATGATGGAGGTCATAACTGATCAAGATGTATTTATAAATGGACATGTTAACATGAAACACACTTGTACAACTAATTGATGCTAATAAAAATATTGTCCTTGAAACAACCCAAATATCTATCAACAGGGGAATGGATAAATAAAATGGATAAAATAAAATAAATAAAATATGCATACTTTGGAATATATTTCAGCCTTAAAAGGGAATGGAGTTCTGATATATGTTACAACATGAACCTTGAGGACTTTCTGTGTTAAATATGCCAGGTACAAAAGACAAATACGCTTTGATTACCATTAATTGAGATATGTAATATAGTCAAACTACAGAGACCAGACACTAGAATAGTAGTTGCCAGAGGCCATATTGGAGCAAATCTTAATAAATCTGTCAACTTCTTTCAGTAGGTTATAATTATTTAACTATTACAAGTTGAAAATATCATAAGTTAAAATACATTTAATTCATTTAATTTCCTGAACCTCACAGCTTAGCAACTCAATATAAAATATCTCAGGAGAGAGTACTGTACTGTGTATTGCTAGACCAGGAGAAGACCAAATAACAAAATTCTAAGCAATAGTACTCCTAAATGCACATCACTCTGCCATCATCATGAAATGGAAACATCCTACATCAAACTATCATATTTGGAAGACTATCTGTATCATGTTTAGTATCTAGTTTAGGCCTCTCCCTTTGGACCAGGACACAGCAGACACTGGGCTTCTTCAGTCTAAACTCAGCACTTTATCCACACTGGATGCTACTCACTTAGAAGTAAGGTTGATGGATCCTTCCTTCCTTCCTTCCTTCCTTCCTTCCTTCCTTCCTTCCTTCCTTCCTTCCTTCCTTCCTTTCCCCATCCCTCCTTCTCTCCTCCCTTCCTCCCTCCTTAATTTTTTTTCTTTTTTTTCAGTGTACTAGAGTTTGAACTTATAATCTCATGCTTGCTGGCACAAACTCTACTACTTTGAGCCATGCCTTTAGGGTTTTGTTTTTTTAAAATTTCTTTAACTATTTTTCAGATAGGGTCTAGTGCTTTTTGCCCAAGGCTAGCCTCAGATGGTGATCCTCCTATCTCTATCTCTGGCCTAGCTAGGATTACAGTAGTGAACTACCAAGTATGACTTATTTACCTATTTGTTTATTTTATCTTTATTATTATTGTGTGCGTGCGTGCGTGCGTGCCTGCCTGCCTGCCTGCCTGCCTATCTGTCTGTGCTGGTCCTGGGGCTTGAGCTCAGGGTCTGGGTTGCTTTCCCTTAGCTTTTTTGCCCAAGGCTAATTCTCTGTCACTTGAGCTACAGTTGTATTTCCAGCTTTTTGGTAGTTAATTGGAGACAAGAATCAACTTTCCTACCTCGTCTAGCTTTGAACTGTGATCCTCAGATCTCAGCCTCTTGAGTAGCTAGGATTAAAGGCTTGAGCCACTAGTGCCTAGCTTTGTGTCATTATTTTATAAATGGCATTACTAACATAATTAGTAATGTTTTATAAAAAAATCAAAGCACCCAGCAGTTTATGAATAGCAATGGTTTTTTTTTTTTTAAGCCCTGTCTCATTCCAGTTCTCTGGGGAAAATACTGGAAGTAGGTTTTTTTTTTTTTCTCCAATTTACTTTGTTGTTATTATAAAGGTGATTTACAGAGGGATTACAATTACATGAGTCAGGTAATGAGTACATTTCATTTCATACAGTGTCTTCCATTTCCTCACTCTCTCCCCAAAAAAGTTAGTCTTAAAGAACTTTAAAATTACACACATACATATGCATTGAGTTTTTTAAAAAAGCAAATATATTTGCACTTTTAAAGTATATAAATATATATGTTTAAAACTTATACATATATTTGCTTTAAAATACTATGTATAATCTGTAATGTACTAGTGTGTGTGTGTGTGTGTGTGTGATATTGAGCCCAAGGCCTTGCACATACCTTACCACTGAGCTACATTTCTAGCCTTAATGTATTATTTTAATCAATAATACATTACTCATATTTATAAATACATTCTCATGGTGTTTTTTTTTTTTTTTGCCAGTTGTGGGGCTTGAACTCGTGGACTAGGCTCTATCCCTGAGCTTCTTTTGCTCAAGGCTATCACTCTACCACTTAGCCACACACTACTTCCAGTGTTTTCTGTTTATGTAGTACTAGAGGAATCAAACTCAGGACTTCCTGCATCCTAGGCAAGCACTCTACCACTAAGCCACATTCCCAACCCTAATCTCATGCTTTTTAATAGCTGGTTAGTATTTCATGCCAATATGTATAATTATATCTTTTTCACATATTATTCACAATAAGTGGTTATTTTCATAGATGTTTACTGATCTGCCTTTATGTGGCATCCCAGCACAGCATAGGGACCACTGGTGAGCAGATCTATGAACCTACTGAGAAAGAAGAACATTAGCCAAGTACCCAGAACCATACTACATCAGGACCAGGTAAAGTATAATGGAGGCCTTAGCTCAGGAAAGGCCTCCCTTAGGATACTTTGGAGCAGATGGAAGCCTATAGGAATTTAAACAGGGAAGAAGGGAGGAACATTCTAGGATCCTGTAGCTCACAAAAGCATGGTGAATAAAAGAAGCTGAAAGAAGCACTGTTATGAGATGAAGTTGGAGCAGATACCATATCCTATGGGGCTTTGTAAGAGGCTTTTTTGTTGTTGTTTTTTGTGAGTCCTGGGACTTGAACTCAGGGCCTGGGCATTGTGCCTGAGCTCTTCAGCTCAAGGCTAGCACTCTATTGCTTGGGTCACAGTGCTGCTTCTGGTTTCCTAGTGGTTAATTGGCGATAAGAAAGAGTCTCATGAACTTTCCTGCCCCAGCTGGCTTTGAACTGTGATCCTCGGATCTCAGCCTCCTTAGTAGCTATGACTACAGGTGTGAGCCACCCGCACCAAGCTTGGAAGAGTTTTGATTTTACACTAGAAGCAAGGTGAATGCCACAGCTGGACACAACTGAATGGCATTTTGTAAGAATCCCTCTAACTATTGTTGGGAGTGGTTACTGGAGAGGAAGAGGTGAAAGAGGTGTCCATTGAAGCCCAAATAAAAGATCATTGGAGAAGCTGGGGAAGGAGAGAAAAGGACTGTGAAGCCAGCTGTGTAGGAGAAAAAGTGAAAGGATTTGATACTGGATTGGAAATAGAAGGAAAGCAGACTTGACTCCTAACTTCTTGGATATATGTTAAAGAAAAGGAATAGTGAGTGAGAATTGGTTTTGGGGAGTGGTGAGGGGTATAACTGAGCACAAGATTAACTTTTATACCTATTGAGATATATAATCAATGTTCAGTAGCAATTTGTTGCTCAAGGAGAGGAGTTTCCTAGAGGTACAAATATGAGAGCTGTTTGCATGGTGGAGGTATTGATGTCCAGGGTGTGTCTGAGATTATCCAAGGATGTGTGTAGAAAGGAAAAATATGTAGACCACCTAGGAACATCACACCTTTCCATACAATGAAGAATATTTCCTGGCTCACTGTGGACCACAAAAAAGAGACTTAGAGAGGGTATAGTTTCAAGTCTAAAGTGACAACATGATAAGCTGGTGGCGTGTGCCTGAAAGCCTAGCTACTCAAGGCTGAGATCTGAGGATTGTGCTTCCAAGCCAATTATGGCAGACAAATCTGTGAGACTCTTATTTACCAGTAAAAACCCAGAAGTAGAGGTGTGGCTCAAGTGGTAGAGTGGTAGCCTTGAGTGAAAAAGCTAAGCCAAGGCTGGAAGCCCTGAGTTCAAGCCCTAGTACCAGAAAAATCAGTCAGTGACAAGTGGTTTTATGAAAGGTTGTACTGTTCAGGGACTTAGGTATCATGATCTTGCTGGAGGGGCAGAGGCTGGTACTCTAATTCCAGCTCTTTGATCCTAAGCTGGATTTATCTCTACTTTTTGCATGCAAAGCATAAGGATATTAGTATGGTTTTTCTTCCTTGGATGCTTCATGTGAGAGTCAAATGAGTTGATGTAGGTGAAGGTGCTTTGCAAATTGCCATTTTCATAAAGGATTACAAGGTTGCCTTGTGCCCATGTGCTTAAGTTCATTTCAGAGTTGAAATGAAAATGTATAATACTTTTATTCAGCATGTGCTGTGCTGACACAGAGCAAAAGAATTATTTGACTTTTTAAAAGTCTCAATTTTTTTTTTTACATTTTCAATGAAGTCTTTGTGCTCTTTTGTTCAGAATAATAGACAAAGCGATGGTACTTGATGGACTTCAAAGATACGCAGAGTGAACCAGACAAGGTCTGGAGAAGGGCAGCTCATTTGATCAAGAGGGTAGAGGGAGTTTTTTTTTTTTTTTTTGAGGAATGATAAAAGAATTAGGCTCTTCATTCTGGAAAGCCACAGGCTGAGAGAGAAATCTGATTGAAATTTATAAAATAATGAAAATCATAGGATAAAATATGAACTTATTAAAGTTGGAGAGTATAAGAATTATAGACAGCTTTATCGTTTTAAAGAAACCATTATAGGGCAAAGTAAAAATAGCATTTTTAAACATAGGACTAGTAAGAACATTGAATTTATTACTCACAAAGTTTGCTGAGACCAAAATAAAAAGTATGAAAGAGATTTATATTATTAGAGGATATATTCACAGCAAATTATAAAATGAAAAGACAGCTATTTAGTTAAATCTCCCTAGTTGTGAAAGTTACCATAGGGAGTGACCATTAAGCTTTCTTAAGTGGATGTGTTCCAAGTAGAAGCATAGAAATTTGGTCTCAGAGACCTGCCTCCAGGCAGGACCTTTGGGAACCATTTGTTTTTTGTGTACAGTGGTTTATACATCTGTTAAAGAAAACAAAGGAAAAAAGGGTAATGTTTCTATAATTTGAAATTTCTTACAATTTTTAGGAATGCCCAAAGGGCCAGTATAATAGTCCGGTAAGAAAAAGTTTGGAGACTGGTACCTTATGGATTCTTATAGGTTTAGGATTTAAGGGATAAGAAAAGGTTTGGCCATGGAATTTCTTTTGGGGATGGCCATTGCCGTTTGTTATGGTGGGACAGCTGATGCAGATCTTGGAAGAGAGAGCATAACTTGCCTGGAAGGTCTAACATCCATATGTTATCCTTTGGGACTCTTGATCTGGTAGAGAACTGATTACAAATGCTATCCCACAGCAAACAGGAGGCATTCTATTTGACTTTCAAACACTATTTCCTACAACCTCATTAGGCCTTATTTCCCATGTGTTCTAATAGAAAGATAATGGCAAGTCAGGAAGTCCTTAATTGGCTGTGTGATTTCCATTTCCAATCTATGAAGCAGCAGTAATAGTTACCCCCGCCCCCACCTTCCCTCGACCATTGAGCTGCAGTGAGGACCAAATCAAAATGTATTTGTGAAGTACTTAGCATAGAGTCTAAGTGCCAGCTTTGTCATAACCGACCTTGCAATGCAGTCTACCCCAGAGAGGTAGACTGCATGGTACAACTCTGGGATGAATAGGAAGGCAGTCCAGATGTGCTCCACTCATGTCTGCATCAGCGGTACAATCACATCACTGAAGACAAGATTTCTCTGTCCCAGATCTGTTCCTTTCTGGTCACTTGTATTGTGAAGGCTCATTTCCTCAGTGAAGCAGCTCCCATTGATCTTGCTCTCCTCAGAATTCCCACAGCACCCAATTCAGGCCTCAGATAGCCATACACCTACATCGTTGTCTTGTTGCCTGGTGATGTCTTAGCTTTATCTTTCAATGGTGATCAACATACACTTAGTGAACATTAACCAAGGCTCTAGGTAGTCAAATCCACAGACCCGGGGTCTATACCTTCTGTTGTTTACAGGCGTGTGTCTTGACTCAGCACTGAGGGAAATGTCCTGCTCTCAGTTGACACATGATAGTAGGCTGCTATGCTTCCTACTTCAAGTCCCAGGAAGCATATTTGTAATTGGTAAGATTCCTTTCTCATCACACTAGTATCTTAGTGTTACTTTTGAAAACTGTTCAGGTTTGTAACATTGCTGATGATGTCTCAAAAATGTAGCACTCAGAATATTTTTTTTCTCAAGAAAAAAAAAGCAGGATTCAAATGTTAACTGCTGTCACTTTCAACTAACATAGGATGATGGCATATACAGATTCCTCTTCCTTTCTTTTTGGTTCTGAAGGTCTCAAGGTACCTATAGAAGTTGAGACAGTTTGCTGAGTTTCCTTTCTTTGTGTGTGTGTGTGTGTGTGTGTGTGTGTGTGTGTGTGTGTGGTGTGTGTTAAAGGCCTTTCTGAAGGCTGATATGGGGAATGACCCCAGCACCCACATAACTCCTGCCTTCCATTCTTGCTCTTATCTCAGGTGTGCTGTATGATGTACATTCCCAGTCAATTCTCAGTTCTCATGGAGCTAGAGACCATGTGGATGCCCTCCCTCAACCCAGACCCTCCTTGCAACTCCCCACCCAGATCAGCAGCCTGGAGCTACTTATTGAACAGTTGCATTTCCAGATGATAAACTTCTTGACTTATTATCTAATTTTTATCCTCTCCTTAAAAGGCTATATTTTTAAAGTTAAAAATAACCACAAGAAGACCTTATGATCCTCTTTTCACTGACCCAGATAGTTTAAGAGCAGATATTTTAAGAGACGGACAACAGATTCTCATCTGAGGACAGAGGCTGCCTCTCAAAAGCCAACCAGCTAAATGTAATGATAAAATATTAATCCTGTTTCCTCACATGCAAAACGTTCTTGTAGTCTTTTTTTCTTATCTTTTCAGACCCTACTCATCCTTCAGTCTTGGACTTATGGACAAAAGACTTGGGCTGAACTCCTAACTTAAAAGCTATTTGATCTTGGGTGAGTCACTCCATGCCTGTGAACATGATTTGTCAAGACAGAGATGCTGAGATCTCAAGGAGTGAGAGCTGAGGGATTTGGGTCTAGCCAACCTCTTGACGAGAACACAGAGAAATGGCTCCAAAGAAATACCTAAGTTTAGAAAGTCCAATTTGGATAATGTTGGAATAATTAACCTCTACTACTTTTGAAGTTTATGCACTGGTGAATTTATCTATGTTATATAATAGTTAACTACTTAGTCTTTAGAATGTGCCTCTAGTCTTTCACTTCTCCACCTGGTGGCTAACTATTTTTTGCAGGATACACTATCCATTTTATTTTATTTTTCTGTGTCAACATTGCAATAATGGGCACTTAATCCTTGATAATTGATTGGCAGAGTACATTATCCATTTAACTGAATTTGGGATCTGTAGTGTAGCATAGGTCATTTTCTCTGCCTTTATCTCTCCAATTGCATTGCTTTCTGCTAATGGTGAGATAGCAGAAAATCTTTCAGGCTTTCATTATCTTGTCAATTTGCGGCTTCTCATCAAATATGTGCTATATGTGTATTTGAAGAATGGCTGACCTGTCATGAAAAGAAAGTTTTGTTTGAGTTTTTTTTTGCCCATTATTAGGGTGGGTTTTTCCTGAATCAGCTCTGTTCTCTCCCTCAGGTAGGCTTAAGGTAGGCCTGTTTGATTCACCCTTTCTTCTGCTTTGATATGGAGGTCTAAAAAGAAAGCCCACCGCAAGCCCTCTTCTGATTATGCTGATGGTGACCCAAGTATAGTATACAGTGGATTTGATAGTGAACCAAAGAACCTGTGTGATTTGTATAAGAAAAGCTCCTCCAGCTGTTATATTACCACCATGAGAGCCAGGATGTTCATGCATTGTGTCCCCTAAAAGGTAGATATGTTGATGCCATAGCTCTTGATACTTACAAATATAACCTTGTTAAGCACTGGAATCTTTGCAGAGGCAATCAGTTAGTATAATGGTCTGTGTATGTGTTTGTGTGTACATGCATGTGTGTGTGTGTGCTAAATCAATTGCCGTGTCCTTCTAAGGAGAGAGATTTGAGCCCTCATAGAGGGAAGATGGCCATGAGAAGACAGAGGTTGGAGTGGTACAGCTAGAAGTCAAGGAATGCCAGTATTGTGGGGAGCCTCCAGAAGCAAGGGAGAGGAAGGGAGGATTCATTTCCAGAGCCTTCAGAAGAAGTGGGGCCCTGTATGACATTCTATTTGGATTTCTAGACTCTTGAAAAATGAAAATAATTTATTACAGTTATAAGGCACCAAGTTGGTGGTGATTTGTTATGGCAGTCACGGGAAAATAACATGCTGCCTAAGAGTCTAAATAAATATAATCACATGCCACATAACACTGTCAGTCCAACAGCAGACCACAAATACCATAGCTATTCCATAAGATTATAATGGAGCTAAAAAATTCCTGCCTAGGCATTTTGTACCATTATAATGTCATGGCAGTACAATGTATTACTCATATGTTTGTGGTGATGCCCACTTGCTGCTTGTTATCTAAAAAGACAGCAATACAATTAAACTCAACGGCATAATATTTGATAATACATTATCTGTGTTCATGTAGACCTACACTCTTTCTTTCTTTCTTTCTTTCTTTCTTTCTTTTCTTTCTTTCTTCTTCCTTCCTTCTTTCTTCCTTTCCTTCCTTCCTTCCTTCCTTCCTTCCTTCCTTCCTTCCTTCCTTCCTTCCTTCCTTTCTTTCTTTCTTTCTTTCTTTCTTTCTTCTTTCTTTCTTTCTTTCTTCTTTCTTCTCTTTCTTTCTTTCTTCTTTCTCTTTCTTTCTTTCTTTCTTTCTTTCTTTCTTTCCTTTCTTTCTTTCTTTCTTTCTTTCTTTCTTTCTTTCTTTCTTTCTTCTTTCTTCTTTCTTTCTTTTCTTTCTTTCTTTCTTTCTTTCTTTCTTTCTTTCTTTCTTTCTTTCTTTCTTCTTTCTTTCTTTCTTTCTTTCTTTCTTTCTTTCTTTCTTTCTTTCTTGTGCTGGTCCTGGGACTGGAACTAAGGGTCTAGGCACTGTCCTTGAGCTTTTTTTTTTTAACTTTAAATTTCTTGTCAAGGTGATGTACACAGGGGTTACAGCTTTTGTTTTTCCTCAAGACTAAACTCCACTTCTAGATTTTGGGAAGTTAATTGGGGAAAAATGTCTTATGATTTTCCTACTTGTGCTGGCTTCGAACTGTGAACCTCAGATGTCAGCCTTTTGAGTAGTTAGGATTACAGGTATGAACCACTGGTATCTGGCAACTATACTTTTATGTTACTTTAGAATTGACTCCTACTCACAAGAGGAGTAAACAGCATGGAAAACAGCCCTGTTTTGTTGGCAGCTACCTCACACCTCTACTTACTGCATCTCTACATTGCAACAGGAGGCTTGTCTGAGAGACATCCTTACACCATACAGGTTCGCGTAAGTTTAGTCAATGATGTTTTCACAACAGCAAAATCACCTAACAGCATTTCTCAGCGCATATCCTCATAATTAAGGAACACAAAGCTATACAAAAAGGAGGCCTGTAGTTAGAATCCATTGTTCTAACTTCCCCTGCAGGGCTGTGTGTTAATCCTTTCATAGTTATCTGTTGATTATCTAAGTAGAAGACTTCTAGGCCTGCTCCCTACACAGCTCTGTCTAGCTTTTTATTTAATTTCATTCCCTATTGTTCTCACCTCTATATCCTCAACTTTTTTTTATTACTTCATTGTTATTATAGAGGTGATATACAGAGGGATTGCAATTACATGAGTCAGGTAATGAGTACATTTCCTTCATACAGTGTCTTCTGTTCCCTTATTCTCTCACAGTCCCTCCCTCCTGTCTCCACCCATGAGTTGTATAGTTCACTTTTACCAGTGTCCAATGAGTTCCACTGACGCATTGTTTTCACCCTTTTCCTGTGGAGTTATGTACACTCCCCTAAACCCTTCCAAAGACTGAATCATCCAAAAAGTAAGAACTTTAAAAAAGAAGGAAAAAAGAGAAAAAGAGAGGTCTCTTGTTTCCATATCATTTCAATAAGTATATTATTTTATATAAAGATGAAGAGGCACTTAGGCATTGCACCTTTGTGTTTCTCTCCTCAGAATATTCTCTTTTGGTTGTTAAGTATCTAAAATCCTGTATAATTTATCATATCCCAGTGTATTTTAGATCTAATTAACATGCACTTTTTGTCTCTCTGAGCTTGGCTTACCTTACTTAACATGATTTACTTAGTTCCATCCATTTACCTGCAAATGGCATTATTTTGTTCTTTTTAATGGCTGTGTATAGGTACGACCTTTTTTGGAACTACTCATCTATCGTGGGTCATCTGGGCTGCTTCCAGATCTTGGGCTATTGTGAATAGTGTGGCAATGAACATGAATGTGCAAGTGGATTTATCATATCCTGGCTCGTGATATTTAGGGTAGATGTCCAGGAGTAGTATGGCTATCCTCAACTTCTTTGTATTTTTCTCATCTTTATGCTCTGAGTGATACTTGCCTTGTTCCAGAGAACATGGGGTAGGTATCGTCTTTGCTCCACATGGCTACTCCCAGAGAATTATTTCTCCTAATCCTGCACCTTGGTTTGAAGCACAGGCCATCAGAAAACCCCTATAAAGTTGTCATACTGTTGTAATGCCCCAGCCTTTGGTTATCCTTTGGTCCTAGTGAGACTTAAGGTGCTGTTGAGTCCCTGCTCTTTCCTTACCACCAGTCTTGTCTCTCATGGTGATTACATTGCCCAATTAGATAATTCTTTCCAACCTGAATGCACTTTACACTTATCTCTTTGTCCCTTCTATTTCTAACTGGTTAAGCATGAATCTTTGGGGGTGTAAGAGGCAAACACACATATGAATATATACACACACATATATGCATGCACATACATATGCAGTTTGAGATTATTCTATTACATGGCCGAGTAGGGAACCACTAATGTAGATGGTCCAAGTAGTATTTTATTCTCTTGGCTCTTATAACCTCCTTGGTTCCAAACAGTCCATTTCTTCCACCTCTGCAACCTAACCTCACGACCATACTCTGATGATGGTCATTGTTAACCCTTGCTCCACATTGGAAGTGTTGGTTTCTGGAATCCTTTTCTGTCCCCACTTCCTCATTTCTTCTTCACTCCTTCTAGAAATCCAACTGTACTTTGGCCTCACCATTTCATCATCCATCATGGCCTCACCTTTACCCTTCTCAAGTCAAGTCCAAAGTTCTAGACTTCTTTCCCTTTCCCTTTGATGTTGTCACCTGGCAACCCCTCAGACTGATACATGTCTATCATTCATGCTACACCTGAGCACCAAATCTCAGAATGTATCAGATAAGAACACCCAGCAGGCTTTCTGGTCTTCAATTTCACAAATTAAGTAGAAACCTAAGTGTTACCCCCTGCCCCAGTTAATTCATTTTCTTGCCTTATCTATTGTGTACCTTCTTCCTCCAGACGAATTCCCTGTACAATTCTCTGGCCTCATTAACGAGCTGGTTTTATCCTCCTCATCACTGCACTCACAGTCACTCTGCCTTGCTCATTTCTTCTAGCTCTTGCCAGGAACATCTGACCCTGAAGGGATTACTTCTTCTAGGAGAAGCATTTTCTGACTCTTCTCCCTATGACAGCCTCCTATGAGGCCATGACATGCCATCATGTGACTCGTAGCACTCCCACCACCTGGTATCACTGAGTGGGTTGAATTTTGCTGATTTTTCCATCTCCTTCACTAGCATGTAGGCTCTGCTAAGACTTCCTCCTCTTCTGACTGATTTATTTCCTTCATGCCTAACATCAGCTTTGCTGCCTGGCACACAGCAAGTTCTCAGTGAATGAATGAGAGAATGAATGAACAAAGGAATGGATGTATACTGTGTGCTTTTGAACTGTTGACTTGGAAGGGAATATAAACAGTGACTAAAACGTCAAGTTCCTGATCCATGCTAGATCTGTATTCAAACTCTGGTTTTCTCTTTGCCAGCTGTGAGACCATGAACAAAGTACTAACCTTCTTTGAGTTTCAGTTTACTCACTTACAAAAAATAGAGCTAGACAATAGGAGCTACTCCTTAAGGCTGCTGGATGGATAACATAATAGTTATACAGAAAGCTGGGCCAAGTGTGGTGGCACATGCTTATGTTTCCAGCTTTGAGAAAGAATAAGCAGGAGGTGCTCAGTTCCAGGCCAATTTTAGGCAAACATTCAAGACCTTAGCTGAAGAAGAATTGAAGCAAAAAGAGTTGACAATGTGACTTAAGTGGTAAAGTATCTGCCTACCAAGCACAAGGCCCTAAATTCATTCCTCAGTGCCACCAAAAGCACTGTATATAAAATACAATGCAAAGCTGGCAGACTGCAAGCACTCAACAAATGCTAAGTAGTAGAATCATTATTATTAGGCTACAGGTTTGGGCCATAGATTGTAGCACTTTTCCAAATACTTTACTTGTAGCTATTGAATCCATCTTCTCAATAACCCTTGTGGTGTGTGTGTGTGTGTGTGTGTGTGTGTGTGTGTATGTGTGTGTGTGTATGTGTGTGTGTGTGTAATGTGTTAGAAAATTATCTTTAAGTAGATGTACAAAGGGATTGCCATTCAACATGTTATTTATAAGTACAACAAATCTTGGTCAATGTCACCTCTTTCATTATTCTTCCTTCCCCTTTTAAAAATAAGGCCTCATTATGCAGTCTAGGCTGCCTCAGTTTCTGCATTCTTTTGCCTTCTCCTTAGGGCTGGGATTATAGGTATGCAATTATTGGGATTATACGACATCCAGCTATTTTAGGTATTTTTCTGTAGCTGAAAGTAACAAAACATTTTCAAAAAAATCTATTTAAGAACAATTCTATAATTTAACAATTTTATTGAAATGAGGCATCTTCCCATATAAGTTTGAAATGAAGGCTTCCTCTATTTTAGGTAATACATACCCACACTCAACACATGCTTTCTGCTTCAGACAGGAATCCACTTGATGGATGGGTGGAAAACCTCCATCAGCAGCACCTCTGTGGGGCCTGTGCTGCCCTCCACACCAAGTGCACATCAAGTAAGGCCTGGAAGACATGACCACCTCTGACTCTGACCACCATCTCTAGGAAGAGGGCAGCTGCGTGAGGTCTGCCCAGGCTGAGTGTTTCACATTCTCTCTGGAATGGCTTATCTGTTCCAGATAAGCACAAGACCATCCTTAGAATTTGTGAGTGTGTTTGGAACAGAGAAAAGGGCGGGCGTGGGGTGGGGAAAGAACCCAAATCTATTTAAGATTCAGTATAGGACTCAGAGCTTGAGTACAGGCAAGCTACCACTTGTGAAGGATTTTTGCATACAAACACCTCTGTGGTTTCTTCTGAGTTCCTAGTTTACTTTGGGAAAAAAATGGAAATGTATTTAGAAATATCGAGAGGAAAATAAAAGTCTGTCTACTTTGAGATATTGAATTAACACTTTTGCATATTTCTGTTTAAGCATACACACTACTCACAAAGAAACAAATTTACAGTAGTAGAATGTAATAAATGCTGTTTCATTATAAAACCTATGGAAAAATTTACTTTTACCTCTATCAATACTCTCTTTTATACTCTCTCCCCCCAACAAAAGAAGTATTAACCACCAGGCATGAATCGTTAATGTACTTTTATCTATTACTTTTATACACATTAATATATAACCTATATAAGCATATATATCAATGGATATAGTTCTAATTCATTATTGTTACATAGCCTAATGTTTCACATAGATTTTTTATATATTCAGAAAATATTTGAATATATTCAAGTTATTCTCATATTTCATATATTAATATATTTCATTTTCAATATGTGTCAGATATTCAGCAATTTCCCTATTCATGAACAAAAACCTTTTCTTTTTTTGCCATTCTAAATGTGATTTTTAAAATGAACTGTCATCAGTTTTGATGCTTTTTTTTTTAATTGTAATCACTTAACCTGGTGCCATAATTGTTTAGGAAGTTAATATAATATTCAAATTGTGGTTTGACACTGGAGGGATATGTATAGTTTTTTCTTTCTTTTTGCTGTAAATTTAAGTTGTGTTCTCTTTTAAGAAGACCTTCTGAAGATGGTGGTCAAATCAAGTTACTAGCCCAGGAGCAACATCCTAAATCAGTCCGTTGAGAAACTATTGCATAAGCAGAAAGGTTCTGTGTGGCTGACGTGGCATCACAGTGTATAGTGCCTGCCAGCTGTGAGTAACAGCAGGCTGTCATGATGGGATAGAGCAGCAGCAGCAGCAGCAGCTCCTGATTTAGGGGCAAAAGATGTAAGTACTTATTTTCACCATTTACCAATTAACTCAAACCAAACCCAAACTGAAGAATGCTAAGAGAGAATATATAGTTCTCACTAGAGACCCTTCTAGTAGATTCATTTGAGAAACATTTGGCCTTAACCAGAGGAGAAGGGCATTATGCCAGCACATGGTTCCAGCAAAATGAAGAACTTAACAGTCTTGTTTGCAAAAACTAACTTCAGCTGTAGCTGATCTGCTTCTTTCTTCTTTTTCAAACCCTCACTTTTTAGAGTGCCTGCATACTATAGCAGGAGCTGTCCCCCGTGGGGAAGGAATGCATGGCTAATCTACATGTGATTTCAACTTACATAAAAGTTAAGATAGGTCTGATTATGGGAAGATGAAAGGAGGCTTAGCAATTACAGGGGCAAAATAGAGAGCCTGTTAAATATTTTAAGAAGGATTCAAGTTGGTTAAAACTGACTTACATGCCATGTGGAAACTTCTGTTCTCAAGCTATACAGATGATCAGGACCATTGTGCCTGCCAGCTCTGTCAGATGAAACCCTGGCACATATCCCTTTAGATAGTTCTATCAATCCCTAGAGATGGTTCTAGGACTGTGGTTCTCAAGGCTTACACCTTGGAAGTCATGTTTAGAGTCCCTGATATTGCAGAGTTTATATTTCTGTTAAGACTCTTTACTCATGTTTATCTCTGCAAGAAACTTCACAAATAACCACCCCGAGTATGGTTAACTTACTGTCGAACAGATCTTTTTGATTGTCACCTCTATACTGGGAATACCTAACTGAATAAGATGAAAGAGGTTGCTGGCCCCATGGAGGTTGAGGCCCAGCAGGAAAAACAGATGTTTGAGAGAGGAATGAACACTAGCCTAGGAGACTGGAGACCTGGATTGGGGTCCTTGGCATTGATCCCAATGAACCATATGGCACTCTGGGCTTGTGCGTATGTGCTGTAAAATGAATGAACTGAGATGGAGAACCACTTCAGTAATTGATTCCTCACCTAGTGTGAGTTTCTGCTTGCTAAATAGCTTCTCACACAGTGCTGGATTTTCCCCATATCTAGTTTGGGGATGGGTGCTTTGCTTATGCAATGGATCTCACTAACCAAGCCTCATCAAACTGTGATATCTGGAACACATTGGAAGGGACCCACTTGTAGTATGATACAGTACAGGTAGGAGGAAAAGTTGCTTTTGAGAAAAAGGTCTCAAAGGTAGCAATTCCACACAAACTGGGCTTTTTTTTTCATGGTTCTTGGTTAGAACGAGTCTCTTCACTATTGCTGACTTCTAGGGCGTAAATTACTAAGGAAATTGCTTGAAATAAGGGTGGCCTACAGGCTTAAGTATGAAAGAAATTTAACTGAGTCAAAAAATAAGTCAGGCTGTGGTTTCAAATAGAATAGAAAATACCCATCATTTATGACTATGTGGTACATCCTAGTTAGCTTCCTGAAACTAATCCTCATCAGCTCAATCATTGCTGACACTGGAATCATGTGGGAGTATCAAACATGGTTTTTACTATTTTTCTGGTACCAGGCCATGAACTCCAGGCCTCATTTTTGCTTGTCTGGTACTCTACCACATAAATCACTCCTCTAGCACAGCTTTTTGCGGGTAATTTTGGAAATGGAGTCTCATGGACTTTTCTACTTGGGCTAGCCTTGAACTGTAATCATCTAGAGCTCAACATTCTGAGTTACTAGGCTTATAGATGTGAGTTTCTGGTGCCTGGGTTCATAATATGTTTTGATAGAATAATGGATACAGTAAAATACTTTAAAAAGTAACTTATGTATTTATATTTCCCCTACCAATTTTGTATAGCTTGGCTCAAAAAATAAACAACATGGACATTCACACAGCCCTCTCTGGGATGTGCTTCCCAACCCATGGCAAAACCCTTTCCTTGGGCCATCCATCCCTGTCAGGCTCCCCAGAGCCCACCACACTCATCCCATCTGTTTCTTTATCTTCCTGCATCTTTAGCTTCTCCTTTCTCTTGGTTTCTACCTGGAGTAAAGATGTTAGAATGTCTTCCATTTAACTTCTAACTAACCAGAAAATAAGCCAGTGGAAACACACAAGCCCTCATTGTTTTCTTCCTTTCCTGATCCTTCCACATACATTCAAGTTTGTGTATAATTTGATCTTTCATTGTGAAAAAGTCTTGTGGATTTGTCTGCCCAGGGTTAACCTGAACTACAATCAAATGTACAATCTTCAGATCTTAGCCATCTGAGTAACTAAGATATAGCTGTGTGCCATGGACACCCAGCTCCTGTTTACCTTGCTATTTTCATCTTGGAGTCTGTGCTCATCTTTGACAATCTCATTCATAGCCTTGATTTAAATTATGATATATGGGCCAATAACGCCTAAATCAAACTTTCAGGAAGGAAGCAATGGATCAACAGAAGAACACCACCCACTCCCAATGTGTGTCTGCTCCTGACTCATAGTCACCCTTTCAGACACCTCCAGTCCTATAGGCAACTGAGCTGGAAGTGGACCAACCTGAATTTAACTCTCTTCACAAAACCTGATTCACCCAGTAAATTTCAATCCTGATCAGAGACAACATTGTTCACAGTCACCAGTGTGGAGCTATGTAAATTCAAGTAACCTGTACATCCTAGCTATTCGAACTCCTTGCTGTCTCTTGAATTTGACACCTGCCCTGGTCACCCTTCTCTTCCTCCTATGTTTTAGTTTGGACTAAGGAAGTTGACAGCCATGCTTCTAAGATTTCCCGCTCCCTATTTCTGGTATTTTCAAGACTATTCTCTTACATTGTGACACGTGTGATTTCCTAAAATGCCAGTTTAATGATGTTATCCATCTGCTTTTAGAAGTCTCTCATAGTCTTCAGCAAAGATTCAAAGCATCCGTGCTTCAGGCTCAGTTTGATTGGCCTTTTCTTTTCCTTATCACTGAATAGGCACTAACCTCTGGTCTGACAATATGATGGCTCACTGGTACCTGCCTACTAACCCTACTCTACTTTCTATTTGTCTGAGGACTGACTGATTCATCTTCTGGACTCACCCCTAACATAACCAATTTTTCCTAATTATTCAATAAGGTTCAGTGAGTGTTTTGTCCCCCAGGAAGTCCAGTTGTGCCTTCTCTGCACATGTAATAATCTATGTAACCTCTATCCTGACTCTTATTTCCTTTTATTGCAGACTTTAGTTTACTTTGGTTTTTCAGTTGATGGTGACAACCTATGAAACAGAACTACATTCTGTTCTCCTAACACAACATGAGGGGCATAATAACTGATGAACTATTATTAAGTGCATGAATGATTTTGGCTATCTGAAGCACCATTATGACATCTTGTGTCTCAGTCAATCCAATGGTGAACAGTCTTCATTTCTAATACTTTGAGAATAAATTCCATGCTTCATGGACTTGTCTCTGGACATGTGTTGACTGCAGAATGAATCACTATGGCCAGGAAACTGGCAACTCTTATTTTGAATTTTGAACTCTGAATTTTGTGTCCATTCTTAGAGCAAAGGATAGGATTGGTACCACACATGATGTATACCCAGAGACAGAGAGGGCAGCTCATTAAAGACTGATAATTTATTCATATAAATGAGAAAGAAATAGCAGATATTCATCATATGTATGTGAAAGCAACCTAGGTATTGGAGAGAGTTAGATCTGCACTCCTTTCTCTGAGACTAGGCAAGGCAGCTATAATGGTCTCTCCAATCTCAAGTCTCAACACTGCTCTTCGTGTTCTAGATTTAAACCACTTAATACAGAACCCATTAGTAATGCTGTGAATAGAAGCAAATCTTCTTTTGCCTGGAGCTTGTATCACATCCACCTTTCTACCCAGAGTGTGCATCCCCTCTCACTCTCCTTCCCATCATTCCAGCACCATGCATTCTTATCTTGCAGGTCTCAGCTGAGGCTGCTTTTCTGCTGCAGGCCTTTTCTGACTAGGTTTGACATGTTTGGGATGCATTTCAGCTGCTTCTTACTGTCACCCTCTCCTGGCACAAATCACTGGAATCACCTGTTACTTTTCAATGTTCCCATTAGGAAACAAACTCGAAGAAAGCAAGGAACAAGTTCATCTTATTTGCTAAACTTAACACATAAAATGCTGCTTGGCATAGTTAGGCACTCACTAGATACCCAATGAGTGAAGTGCCCTGTTGTTTTATCCACTTCTTGGTTTAAATGGGAGCATGGACTGTTCTGGATTTCTTTTATATAGTTTGGGGCTTAGAATCTATTGTAAGTGCTAGGTTCCAGTGGTTCTTGCCCTATAATCCTATCTATTCAGGAGGCTGAGATCTGAAGACCATGGCTCAAAGCCAGCCTGGGCAGGGAAAACTGTAAGACTCTTTTCTCTTATCAACAACCAAAAAGAAGTGGGACCTGTGGCTCAAGTAGCTTGGAGTCAGAAAGCTAAGGGATAGTGCCTGAGTTCCAAGTTCAAGCTCCAGTATCAGCACACAAGAAAAAAAATCTATTATAGGAGCTATGGAAGATCATTTTATTACAAGTAAACAAATTAAAATGTCTATTGAAAGAAATATTATTTTCTTCATTCTCTCAGGATCAAGTTCTACCTCAGTTGGAGTCAGTGATACTAGCTACTCAGTATATAGCATCTGAGTCATTCCCAGTGCGTGGTGTCATGTCATTAATGTCACAGGGCATGTGAACAGAACCTTTCATGTAGAAGAGATTAGATGCAGTACGTTTGCGCAGAAACTGTCCCACAGACGCAATGTCAGGGATGGCAAGATTTACTCAGTATGCAGAGACTCCACCGCATTCATTATGGGATGTTCCCAGCAAACAGCAAACTTCAGCAATCTCCTTTTTGAGGACAGTAGACATGTGTGCTCAGGAAAAGAAACTTCTCCATCATCTTATGCCTTTCCATGTCCTCTAGAAACTGAAGCTTGAACTTTGCTTTTTGGCACCACAAATGGCTCCTACAGAATTTGCCCTGATGTGCTAAATTCAGCATTAGAACAGCACTCCTGCTGAGCGTTGCTCTATCTGCAGGCACTTGTTCCAAACTGAGAGAACAAGGGACTCGGGTGCCACAAAAACACGTGTCTGCATTTGCACCACACACACAAGTTATTTCTGTACATGGAACAGTGGGCAGAGGAATAGAACACCAGAAAGTGCTGTGAAACTTTGTTGGCTGACAAATGGGATGAGGAGAAAATACAAAAATTTATCTTTCAGCTCTTATTTTAATCATTAAATAGCTATCTATCTACCTACCTACCTGCCTATCATGAAGTTGAATGAATCTATTTATACAGGAGAAGAACTTTGAAGGTTATAATCATTGTATTCACATATTCAATTGAAGGTTGTATACACAGTGTATTTTTAAATAGCTTTTTTGGGTCCCCTATATTACATGGTGATTACTAAATGGTATGCTTTTTTTGTTTTTGTTTTGAACAAAAGTATTGGGCTGGAAGTCCTGTGGTTGATTTCCCTCAATTTGATGACTAACATTGATGCACTGAGTGGATTTGGAGAAATTTCCTACCCTTTCTGATCTTGATATTAGTGCTTCTAAAGTGGACAAACTCTACTGATATCACTGAGTGATAAAACTATGACGCCAAGGACAAGAATATCTGGAGAAGGCCAGATTATGATTGTAGTGGATTATTACAGTGAGAGAGTCAAACAGATTTTAGAAACAATGACCCTAGTTTAGATTATAAGCCAGTAAGAAAGTATAGCTGTGGGTCTGGAAGTGTGGCTTAAGTGGCAGAGTGCCAGCTGTGAGCAAGAAAACTCAGTGAATGTACAAATTCTGACTCCAAACACTAGTACCAGTGGGAGAAAAGGTGTAGTTATGGTAAAAATTCAGTATGAAATCCCAAGATAGAAGTTCAGTAAGAATATAGACCCTACCCAGAGAAACAAAGATTGCAGCTAACAAACTTTCATAGCATAGTTTCTTTTATTAGTGGTAGACAGAATGTGCCTATAAATCTGTAAGTAAACATGCTGGGTGAATTAACTGAATTAAAATAGCCGCTATGGGGAGTTTAAATAGTACAATGTTTTAAAAAGACTAAGCCAAAGCAAAGCCCGACAAAATAAGCACCAAAAAATAGGTACTTGCAAGGGGAGGGGGCCAAGTGTTGCAGAGTAGATAATGAAGGGTGGAGAGAATGTGGTCAAGAATTCATTGTATATACTGCAACACTGAGAAATGTAAGGGAAGGAGTGAGTCAAAGGGGAATGAAATTGTTGAAGGTGTGACACTGATCAAATTGCATTGTATTCATATACTGCTTTGTTAAATGACACTTCCCTTGTACAACTACTTAAAAATAATAATAATAATGTAAAAAGTATATAAAAATGCATAGAAAGTAGCTCTTCTGCTGTGTTCCTTTAAACAACTTGGGAACCAACCTTTGATTGAACAGTTACTATGTGTAGACACTTTGATAAGAACTTTTCTTAGATGCATTATTAATAAATGCCTTCACTTATTCATCAAGCATCTAGAACATACCACAAGCAGTACTTTATCTCATTCATTCTACTACAACCTTACAGAGCTATCTATTATTGTACGCACATTTAACAAAGAGTGATACTTCACTTGAGCGGTTAAGTAACTTGCCTGAAGTCCCACAACAAATCAGTGGAGGCATTGGGACCAAATCTAATTCTGACTGCAAAGTTTGAGCTCTTAACCACTTACACTGTGTCGTACTTACATTGGCTTTACATATAGTTTAGCTTGTCATACCTTTAACAGAAAGAAAGGATTTGGAAGAGAGAAAGGCACAGATTTGTTGGAAGCTCACGCCTGTATTTCACTGGTACTAACTTTTTGTTTTCCCATATATCATTTTATTTAATCCAC
Source organism: Perognathus longimembris pacificus (assembly GCF_023159225.1). NCBI lineage: Eukaryota > Metazoa > Chordata > Mammalia > Rodentia > Heteromyidae > Perognathus > Perognathus longimembris. The sequence continues at coordinate 23,656,511 of NC_063171.1, forward strand.
ACCACAGTCCTTTAAGTACTTTTTCAGTTTTATTTTAAAGATGAAGAATCCTGGAGTAAGAGTGATTGGGTAATTTTTTTTCCTCAGAACTTTTGCTACTACCCAAAATGATTTAGAGAGGAAATTTTATAAGCAAACACAAACAAGATTGAGGTTATGTAATCTGAAGAGGAAAAGGTTGTGGAGTGGCATGGTGGCCATTCTCCTTTGTCAGGAAACTGAACTGAGTGACCGAGTCTGGTCAATGTGCTTACTCATAAGGAAGGGTAACTTGACTCTAAAATACTAAGTGGCATTAACAAGGATCTGCGGACCTCCTTTTCTTGAAGAAACCCTATGTGTCTCGGGTATACTGAGAGAATGGGCTCTCAGAGACCTTGTCAATCCTTGTCTCTGAGTTCCTCTTCCTTGTAGAGTCTTTCATAATGCAGAATTTTATCTGGCAATAAAGAGCTTGCAATGTCATGGTGTATAAATGAAAGAACCATATGTAGGGAAGGCCTTGGCTGAGTCTGGCTGGCTTAGATGCGGCTTCACCTGCGTTGATGGATTCTTTCCAGAGACTCTTTCCAGCTTATTGGTTCTGTGTGTCTGAAATGTCTGCTCTTGTGCATGCTACATCTCTCACTTTCCCACTAAATAGCAGGAAATGACTTCTAGGGGCATAGGATATGTGTGTGTGTGTGTGTGTGTGTGTGTGTGTGTGTGTGTGTGTGTGCACCCATGTTTACCTGTCTCATTGCCAAAATGAAATTTCTTGATATGTCATGTTTGATCTTAAAAATTAATGCAAACTTGAATCTCACTGAAAAACGTATTTGCTTTAAATTAAATTAAAATAATATTTACAATTGCTTATAAAATGAATACATATCCCATGGCTTTCTGCTTTGTCCCTGGGACAACATATTATCTGATGTGAGAAGTGTTGGGCTATATTTCCTAGAAGCTGCTAATTCTGATGTCCTCACCTAAACCCATTCATTTCCTTCTGTGTAGTCATGTGACAGTTTGGTCTCAAGGCTCTATGGGGACCCTAAATTGACTGTCAAGGGGGAGCTGTGGATTTCACAACAGTAATAGATAATCAATCCCTCATCAATGACAGGTGTGGAACACATTGTGAACACTGTTGTTTCCAGGGCAATGATAATGATGAACAGCTACCAAGCATTCCTATATACTGAGTATTTTATAGGTTTTTAATCTGATTTTATGCTCATAATAACTCCATGAGGAAGGAGGCTTGATTATCACCCCACATTTATGGATTAGGAAAAGGAGACAAAGGATAAAAAGACAAATGACTCCAAAAGCAATACTTACAAAACCATTTGGTGTAAACCAACTGAACAACTCATGGGGGAGAAGGAAAGGGGGAAGGGGGGGAAATGAGGGAGGAGGTAACAAATTGTACAAGAAATGTACCCACTGCCTTACGTATGAAACTGCAACCCCTCTGTACATCACTTTGACAATAAATAAGTAATTATTCAGAAAAAAAATGATCACCGATTGTAAGCAAAAAAAAAAAAAAAAGGAGACAGAATAACGTGCTTGAGTCCACATGATCAGCAGATGGTGGCGTTGATGTCCAGTCTTATTCCAACATTGCTGAGTTGTATTTCTCTTGGGAATTTACACCTAATTGACTTGCAGCTGGAAGAACCCTCTGAAAATATTACAGTCTTTTATTTCATTTAGCGGGCACATGAGTTACCTCTGCCCCTTGGAGCTTGATGTGGAGTCACAAGTCATAGCAATACTCAAATGCCCAGTCATCCTGATTCAGGGGACCCCAACAAAATGAGAAAGGTAGGTAGAAGAGATGATAGGGCCTCTGCCAGCCCAGGGCTGCTAAGGAGGCATGGAGTCACCCTTCTGGAACGATATCCTGCTTGTTTAGCTCATACAAGAAGAGATGTATGCAGGAAGAGTAGGTTTGCAGGTGGCAGGTAGATGTCACATAGAGGGGTCTTTTGTCAGGGCTCATTTTCTGAGTTCCATGATCCAATAAGAAACCTACATCATGCCCAAACCTTCACTTCTAAGGATTCAGTAAAAGTGTCAGTCCCAGCATGGACACTGATGGCTCACAGTTTCTGTGACCAGGCTAATTGTTGTTGGCATAGGCACCATTTTTTTCTGGCACTCTTATTCCTGATAACTGGAACTGGTTCCCGGGGCATACTTGTCTGTATCTCATTCGTCATCCAGCTACTTGAAGGGAGGTGGCTAAGCAGTGGCTGAGGCCTTGAGATCAATACCAGTGAGACAAGCTACTGAGGCTGCCTTTGTTGGAGTCAGAGGCTGTTTCCCCAAACTCTTCAACCCTTAACTAATTTGTAGTCACAGATATGGGATGCTTGCTGAGTAGAGAGAGCCACAATGCTTCAGATGTTGCTGGATCTGCAGGTGTGCAAACTGTCCAGTCCTCACTTTGGCTGAGTCTTAAAAAATTATTATTGCTGTTTTTGGTTCATTTTCTCTGTCATGTTTGGAGTGCATCAAATGGCAGGCACTGGGTCAGGCATGGAAGATATGGCATGATCAATGACCCTCTGGAAGTTAAAGTCAGTACATTTATAATAAAAGAAAATGTGGACAAGCAAAAAGATGAAAATGAAATAATTCAAAATTCTGTTACATGAGAGTAGACAGCAACTGTTGTGAAAATGTTGATACAGAGCTACAGAACTGCTGTTTTTTTTTTTTTACTGTATAGCACTCTCTAGTCTTGAACTCATAACCTTCCTGCTTTTGTCTACTACATGCTAGGATTTCAGGTGTGTGGAATACAGTATACCTGGATTACTTTCTACAATTTTTGGTGCTGGTCCCAGGGTTTGAATCCAGGGCCTGGGTTCTGTCCCTGAGTATTTTTTTTGCTCAAGGCTCTACTTTTTTTTTTTTCTCAAGTAGCTCCACTACTTGAGCCATAGCCTCCCTCCCAGCCTTTTTTAGTGTTTAATTGGAGATAAGAATCTGACAGACTTCGCTGCCCTGTCTAGCTTTGAACCTTGATCCTCAGATCTCAGACTCTTGAGTTAACTAGGAGTACAGGTATGAGCCACGAGTGCCTGGCTTATTTTCTTCATTTTTAATTTCAGTAAAGGGATAGGGTCCAGCCTGGGGAAATGTCTCATCTACCAAGCTGTCCCTTGAAGGAGTAACCAGCTATAACATCACAATATTCAAGGACTTGTGACAAACCTGACCTGGATCTAGGTGGGTATTCACATTCTTCAACACTAATCTGCTGCCTGGAAATTAGTAGCAACATTAGAAGTAATGACACTTTTTGTAAGACCTATGTGAAACTAGAATAGTATCTTAATTCAGGCTGCAATACCAGGATCCCATACACTTGGTGGTATAAGCAACAGAAATTTATGTCCCTTAGTTCTTTTTTTTTTTTCTTTCTTTCTTTGCCAGTCTTGGGACTTACACTCAGGGCCTGAGCACTGTCCCTGGTATTTTTTGCTCAAGGCTAACACTCTGCCACAGCCACAGCGCCACTTCTGGCCATTTATACCTATGTGGTGCTGAGGAATCAAACCTAGGGCTTCATATATAATGAGGCAAGCACTCTTGACACTAGGCCATATTCCCAGCCCTGTCCCTTAGTTCTTGAGCTGGAGAAGCCAAGATCAAGTTGCTGGTAGAGCTGGAATGTAGCAAGGGCCCATGTGTTGGTTTGTGGATGATCCTCATTTTATTGTATCCTTACAATCCTTCCAGAGAGGAGAAGGAGAGGAAGATCTCTCATGTCTCTTCAGAAGGACACTAATCCCCTTCACCAGGGCACCACTCTCATGACACCAAAAGCTTTACCTCCTAAGTCTATCACATTGTGAGTTAGGATTTCAACTTCTAAATCTTTTGGGAAACAAACATTCAATGTATAACAGGTAGTTGCTGTTATTTGAAGCAAGACCCTAGAGAGCAGCCTGGTTTGAAAAGGAAGACAGGGACTGGGAATGAAAATTCACCTAAAGTAGCAAGTTTCTAGGATTCCAATCTAGTGGGGAGTCAGGATGCAGAGCAGGCATCAGGTGTAAGGACAGGGTTCTGGGACAGAGATAGTGTGAAGACTAGCTGTTTGGACAGGAGTCAATGGGATTGTGAGACAGCACGGCCACTAGACTTGGGGTGATAAGACTAATTCTAGCCCTTCTTTGGGAGGGCTATAGTACCAAGCTAGGTAAATTTGGTTTAGAAACAAAGCAGAACTGAACTGTCAGCTTGAAAGACTTAGTAAGAAGTGCAGATATATGGAGCTGGGGAAGGCAGGGGCTGATAAACCCTGAATGCTTTGGAGTGGTGAGATCCCACTGCAATCAATTTCATTCTGTGACCCATATAACTGTTGTATGCCATATGTCTATATAAAATAATTAAAGCTAATTAAAATTAATTTTGGTTGGTGAGTGTTTAAAGAGTTCCATAATAACTCTTGAGATGATTAGAGATGCTTTGGGATGTCACAAAAGGAGCATTTGGAAGAACTGGGCTAGATGTTTAAACTAGAAATGAGCACAAAGGTGAACAGAATCACAATTCTGTCAGTGAAGGAATGCTGAATTAGGAACCAGAGTTCAGGGTTGAACTCAGATTTATGCTATACTAGGCCCCCAAAACAAACAAAAACAGACAAACACATCTTGCTTTGTGACATTTGTTAATTTCTGTGATGGGAACACTATCACCATGTTACTTATGCTTTAACGACTGGCTCACACAATTCTTGAAGATTTAATAATCAGCCCTTGTAAGCCCTGTGCAAGACATCTCTGTAGCTGCCAATAGAATTTAGCTTTATAATCTTGGGTAAACCACTTTAATTCTGTGGATCTTAGTTTTAGTATCCAAAAAGTCAAGTTGCTAAAATAATCTCGAGGAGCCTTTCTGAAGTTACTAACCCAGTAATGCAGCTGGTGTTATAGGGCAAGTTGAAATGCCATGCTATAAGCTGCAAGAGTCACACTGGAATTTTACGTCTTATTGTGACATGTGAGAACTCATTTGATATTGACTCTGTGTCATAACCGTGTTCTGATTCCTCTTGTCAGTGCGTATTCTCCAGGACCTCTTCCCAAAAGCACTAAGAACATGAGTGTAAGGCCCTGGGGAGCTGAAGTCTGCTTCATGGCCCAGCATTGAGTGTTGAAACCATTACCTGCAGGCTGGGAATTCTACACTCTGTCACTAGGTAATAGGGGTCATTTGAAAGACTGAGAGAAAATCTTAAGGCTTAGAAATTATTATCTAACTGACCTTGAAACTGCAAACAGTCCTGATTTTCCCTCCACTACTAACTACACAAACTCTGGAACTTGGCCTGGGCACTGTCTCTGAGCTTTTGTGCTCAGGAGCTAATGCTCTACAACTTGAGTCATTGTCCCACTTCTGGAATTTTTTGTGTGATTTACTGGGGCTAAGAGTCTCATGGATTTTCCTGCCCAAGCTGGCTTTAAACCGAGATCCTCAGATCTCAGCCTCCTGAGTAGCTAGGATTACAGGCATGAGCCACTGGTACCCGTCTGCTCTACGTGTTCTGGAGGCAAAGGGTTACGTCTTTCATGTTTGTGTATTTCAAATTCAAAGTTTGTTGAAAGACTAAACCACTGGGCATTTTTAGAGAAAACTGAATTTCAAAAATTAACATGTGTATGAGGGACAAGGTAACAAACAGTACAAGAAATGTATCCAATGCCTAACGTATGAAACTGTAACCTCTCTGTACATCAGTTTGATAATAAAAATTTGAAAAAAAAATTAACATGTATTCAACTGGAGACACCAACTGCTCTGTGTTTTCCTTAGTGATGCTGAAGGAATGCTGTTTTTCAAAAGGGAGAAGTTACTTCTTGTCATAATAGAAAAGCTTTTGGTGCCTTCAGTTCAACATTGAATCCTTCAGTGTGCCTGCCTTCCAGCTGGATGAAAGAATTGCTTATATGATCCAGTGGAGAGAAAGCATGCATGAGTAAAACACATGCCAGGCAATTCAGGTATTTATCACCCCCGCCCCCATCCCCAACTACACTTCCTGTCTCAGCCTTTTTTTTTTTTTTTTGCTAGTCCTGGTGCTTGGACTCAGGGCCTGAGCACTGTCCCTGGCTTCTTTTTGCTCAGTGGCGCTTCTGGCCTTTTCTATATATGTGGTGCTAAGGAATCAAACCCAGGGCTTCATGTAATTGAGATAAGCACTCTTGCCACTAGGCCATATTCCCAGCCCCAGCCCATCTCTTTTGAAGGGAAGAAATGATACTTTTGATGATACTTACTTGTATACTATGTGCAACTTCATTGGCATTTTGTCCTCATACTGTCCTTCCTAAGCTAAGAACAGCTATTCCTGTTTTAGAGAAAAAGAGAGGGACCCAGAGAGGTGGGGTAACAGTGGACCAATGGCAGAGCCACAAGTCCACATCCTGGAGGTTGTGTTCTTCTCTGCAGACCAGGCTGCCTCAGGCCTTTCTGGGCTTCCTCTACCCGCTGTCTCTCTTTCGTGTTTGCTGTGGGGGTTTGCATGTGTTCTCTGTGAGTGCAGCTGGCTCAGCTCATGACCATGCAAACAGTAGCACCAATCTCTGACAGGGTTCTCAGCAGATAGCTAGGTCAGGACCTGGGGTAGTTGCCCTGAACTTTGCCCTAATGAATCAGCTGCATAGAGCGGGCAGTTGCAAAGACAACTAACTGGCTGCAGATGTGAGGGCCAGGTAAGTCCTGGTAGATGTGGCACCTGGACTTTGACAATCTCCAGGAGGAGAGGAGGCAGAGCCCGGCAGGTCCCTGGAGCAGCGCGGAAGGAAGGTGGAAAGCTGGCAGAACAGGTGTGTGGGAATGTGATTGCCCTTCTTTTGCTTCTTTGAGTTGTGCTTGCTGGGCTGTGAGATTAGGAAAGGCCCTGGGAACAGGGCACAGTTATATGATTTGTCATCATAGAGAGAATTCTTATTTTGAGAATCCTAGGTGTTTTCACACCTGAAGTCTAACCTTCAGAAGTGGTGACTCTTGACCACAAAACTGTGATTTCAGTGAAGAGTAGCTATTGGGCCTTTGCAGCTGGGGACGGGCTGTCTAGTGGCAGTGTCTGGGGACAAAGGGAAAACAGCTTTCTTCTTGTACTTCTCACTTGTGTGGATACAACTGGTCAGAAATAGTTGAGTTTCACAGGCTGTTAGGAAAGGTGAAGGATCTCTTAGTAGGTCTGAGCCATTGTGTCTGTTCTGAGATTTGTTGGCCAGGGCTTTGGTTGTGCCTGTCTTTTTCAAGGAAGTGAGCTGGCACCGAGAGGAGGGCACATACCTTGAATTGTGATAGGAGGCCCAACTGCCTGCTCCACTCTGGTACATCTGCTGTCTCATGGCTCTTGCTTCACAGTGCTGAACCTTGGTTCTGGGGCAGTGGCTCAGAATGACATCTTGGTTTTGACCTTTTGACTTTTTGTTCTGATATAAAATTTCAGAGACTGTAGTTTCAGGAGTGGAAACAAATTAACAGATTTGGTCAGAAGCTTGTAGTCTAAAGCAGTTCCCAAGGAAGAAAAAAGATAGGGACTGACCTGTCCTGTGTGTGCTGGTGACCCAGGGGCCCTGACAGAAGGAAGGTCTGAGCTGGGGGATTTCTCTCTCCTGAGTCTTTTGTCATATCAGAGGAACTGGAAGAAGGTAATGGTTTCTAGAGTTACTTCTCATCTTAGGGAATCAGCGAAAAGCCAGTGTGATGCCAAGATGACTTCTAGGCTTAAAATATCTAACTAGGAAGAACAGTGAGCCCTGGTCCTCTATTGTATTATGTGAGCAGCCCCAGACTTGGCTCTGTTAAACTGTTCTGGGATTTGGGCAGGAATGGCCAGGTTAAAAGGAGTCACCATGCTAGGAGGTGTCCTGAAGAAGTTAGTTTAAACTGTTCACAGGAAATGTCTTCATCCACTCTACCCTAATGTTTATCTCTGACTAGTACTACCTACTATGCATTGAACAGTTACTATATATCAAACACTATCCATACGCTATCTTTTACTGTGACAATAACCTTGCAAAGTAGTTATTATGGTCACCATGGATAAGGAAACCAAGGCTTGAGGGAATTATTCAGCTTCTAAGCAGTTCACTTATTATTTGAACCCTGATCTAGCCCTCTGCAAACCTCAGCATATCGCTACCAAGTGTTATGTAAATATTTGGTGGTGGATAAATGAAGAAGCATTAATTGGGATTCTTGATAGCATTTTGTAGCTGCATTTATTATTGTTATCTGTCTCCCTTTGCCTCCCACATCTGTTGTTCCATATGTACTTTCTTAATTTTTAAAGCAGCATCAATGTAATTGTCTAGTCTACTATTTCACATAGCAGCTTGAGGGTTTATTTTTTCTCCCAAATTTCTCTGTGTCTGTGTTCTTCTGGTTCGCTTTACACCATGGTTGCTCTTTTCACAAAACCTAATCAATCACCAGGTTGGAATGTAGGGTTTTATAAAATGACGATCTTTCCCCCTTTTTTGTTTTGTGTACAGGAAATGAAAATAACTACACAACAGTCTCAAAGCTAAGAGATATTCAGAGGGTCAGGGATGGAACCTTGGGCTCCCCAGTGGCCGGCTCGGTCATGGGGGAGGCCCATGGCACCACCCAAAGATCCAGACAGAGGACTTCGGAGTGGACATCCCCGGCCTCTTCCTAATCCTCGGCACAATGGAGAGAGGTTCCATCAATGGCAAGACATCCGAGGGAGTCCACAGCCCCAGCAGGAGCCCAGGGCCGACCACCTGCAGTCACATTACACATCCAGGCCTGAGGAGTGGGCTCAGCCTATGTCTGTGGGGGACTACTATGAAGGGGGTTATCCTGGTCACGTGTACTCAAGGTGTGGTTTTAGGGCTTGAAATGGACTCAATTTTCCTACATGCTTATGATCAGATAGTCCTTTCCTTCTTCCTTTTTCCTCATCCTTCTGGCTTTTTGTTTTTTTTTTGTCCTGGGCCTTGGACTCAGGGCCTGAGCACTGTCCCTGGCTTCTTTTTGCTCAAGGCTAGCACTCTACCTCTTGAGCCACAGCGCTACTTCTGACTGTTTTCTATATATGTGGTGCTGGGGAGTTGAATCCAGGGCTTCATGTATACGAGGTAAGCACTCTTACTACTAGGCTATATTCCCAGCCCCCTTTTTCTTTTTAAGCTCCAGTATTTTTTTTTTTTTTTTTTTGGCCAGTCCTGGGGCTTGGACTCAGAGCCTGAGCACTGTCCCTGGCTTCTTTTTGCTCAAGGCTAGCACTCTGCCACTTGAGCCATAGCGCCACTTCTGGCCATTTTCTGTATATGTGGTGCTGGGGAATCGAACCCAGGGCCTCATGTATATGAGGCAGGCACTCTTGCCACTAGGCCATATCCCCAGCCCCTAAGCTCCAGTATTTTGAACTCAGGGCCTAACACTTGGTAGGCAGGTATTCTACTGCTAGAGCCACTCTGTAAAACCTCTTTGCCTTGGTTATTTTTTTGGGTGTCTCTCTCTCTCTCTCTCTCTCTCTCTCTCTCTCTCTCTCTCTCTCTCTCTCTCTCTCTCTCTCTGTGTGTGTGTGTGTGTGTGTGTGTGTATGATATGTATGTATGTCTGGGTATTGGATACTGTCCCTGAGTTTTCTTGCTTAGTGCTCTTCCTCTTGAGCCACAGCTCCATTTTTGGATTTTTGGGTAAGGGGAGAGGTTAATTGACTTCCATGGATTTTCCTGCCCAGACGGGCTTCTAAGTGCAATCCTCACATCTCAACCTATTGAATATCTATGATTGTACAGGCATGAGCCACTAGTGCCCAGATCACTGGGTATTTTTTAGATAAAGTCTTACTTTATGCCTTGTTTGGGCTAGCATGGACTGTGATCCTCCTATTTGTGCTTCTTCATGTCACCATGATGATTGGTGCTCCACACTGTGTCTAGCCATTTGTTTGAGATAAAGTTTTGAAAACTTTTTTTTTTTCTGGGGTGGGGGGAGGGTGTCTGTGCTACGATTGAATCTCTGCCTCCTGAGAGTAGCTAGGATTACAGGCCAGAGACATTGTGCTAGGTTTGCTTACTTTTTTTTTGAGACAGGATCTTGCTGTCCAGGCTGGCCTGGAGTTTATGATCCTCTTGCCTCAGCCTTCCAAGTACTGAGATTATAGTTATGTACCACCAGATTTGAACTTTCTCTTCCTTTTGTTCCCCCTTCTTTCTCTACTTTACTACACTGGCTTATTTAAAACATTAACTGCTTTGTTTTTTTGTGATAGAAGGTGGTATTTCTCTCCTTTTTATCTCAAGCAGTCATCACAATGTAATGGGGGAGAGGGAGTTGGTGAAGAGTGAAGGGTTGAACTTTGTAAGAGTTGATGGGATGCTCTTGCTCTGGGATTCCCAGAGGCAATTTCTGTAGATAATGGAAAGGTTTTTCTTAAGACCTTATAAGGAGTTTCTCATCATCTTTAGATCATTCTGATCTGTGCTTATTATGATACCACCAGTACCAAGAAGAACCCTAGAATCTAGAATAGTACCTAGAATGTGATGGACATTGGAAAAGAAAATCCTGTTAGAGATGGATGTGGTGGCTCATGCCTATAATCTCAACCTCTTAGATGCTGGAGATTGGTAGGAGATTGGCAGTCTGGGGCCAGCCCAGGCAAAACAGTTAGTGAGGACCCATCTCAAGGAATATGCTGATCAAAGTGGTCATGTTTGTGAGTCCCATTACCTAGGAGGTACAGATAGGAGGATCAAAGTTCTAGGCCAGCCTGGTCAACATTTGAGACCCAGTCTAAAAAATAACTTGCAAAGCAAAAAGGGCTCACTTGATAGAGTGATTGCCTTATAAGCTGAAGGCCCTGAGTTGAAACCTCAGTATAGCCCAAATCTGTGTTTAATAAATTACAACTTTAATAGGCAAATCTGGAATTGTAGGCTTAACATTCAGAACATTAAGAGGTCACAGCAAGGTGGTTCTAGGTTGGAGAATCTGGGTCTTCATGGATGGATTGACTAAATCTTCATAGAGTATTGCTTTCATGCCCTACTTTACCTTTTCCATTTAGGATGATATATGTCTGCCTATAGATTTGGGTTGAAATGGTAACAATCACTATAAAAGATTTTGCCTCTATGAAATATCAAGTATTATTAATTGGTTAAAAATACTAACAACATATTTCTTCCTTAGCCTCTGGATTATTGAATTTGCAAAGAAGGATATGTTAAGGACAGAGGCAATGAAACCAATCAGACTTAAGAGAGTTTGGTGACTTTTTCATCCCATTTCTATCTAGAATTTGCATGGAAATCACCATGATATATTGGGGTTTGGCAGTCTCCTCAGGAGAGGTGCTCTCAGAACATATCGAGTAGGTTTGAGATACCTATACATCTCTATCTATCTATCTATCTATCTATCTATCTATCTATCTATCACACACATACATTTGATGTAGTAAGAGTCTTACTATAAAAATAAAAAAGGAGTTGTGAATAAATAACTTAAGAAAAGAATTTTAAATAAGAGAGAACTTTATTATTTTACTATTAAAAACCCCAGCCTTGTTATATAATAAGGGCATCTCTTGCTCAGATTCTGGATTTTCTGTTTATGTGATCTAGAATGAACTGTGGTTTTCTGGCTAGTTCTAGATGAGGTTGGCATTCTGTATTCTGAAGTTGTTTAGTTTGTCCACTTTTCCCTTGGTTTTGGTCTCTGTACTCATAACTGGCCTTCTGTTTGGTATCTTAGGCCAGGCTATGAGGATGTCTATCAAAGATACCATGCCTCAACACTGCAGGAAGAGTATGCCTATGGAAGCTATTACTACCCAGGACACCTGCAGCAGCTGCAGGAAGAGAGAGGTATGGAGTGATCCCCAGGAAGCCCTTGGAGATTGGGGATATGCGTGGGAATGACTGGTGGGGCACAGACTACTGGGGCCATACTCAGAGCCTCTGTTTGAACAGATGAAATACCAGCACCGTTTGTGTCTCTGTGTTTTGAGAGGAGGGAGCATCCCTGGCTTGTGATGGTGGTGATACTAATGGTACTGGTTGCTGGTACTGTGGAGAGTTTGCACATCATCCTACTCCTCTTTATAGCTGGGTTACTATTACTGGTCTGGTAGCAGTGAAGTCAGTCTGAGGGCCTCTGGTGTGCTGGGCCATGATATGAATCAGTCATTGTTTCACACTGAGGGTGGCAGACAAACACCAATAGAAATTTGTACCTGGGCTCACAGGGATAGGCATATGCCAGTGACAGCCTCTGGTCAACTAGCAAAGAGAAATCTGTATCATTGTACACCCCCCAACCCCCATTGTACAACTACAGAAGCCATGCTAATTGCTTCATACAGTCATCTTGGGAACCTTCTTCACTAGATCTCACTCATCTGTTAAACTTGATTGAGCAAAATAGGTTTTTATACCTGCAGTGCCTAGTACCTCAGCATCACTGCTCACTAGAATCTTTTCTGAAGGAATTTTCAGAAACAGCAAATGACCTGTCTTTATTTTGTTTTCTTCTGATGGTGCAGTGCCAAGGCAAGGGAGTCCTTATATCTGGCATGAGGATTATGGAAATCAAAAGCACCTCAGTGAACATCATGGTGAAAACCAGAATAGTCCATTTGGAGCAAATAATGAGACTCAGTTTCAGTAAGTGTGTAAAGAGAGGACACTTGGGAAGATTCTGTCAGACTATGTTAGGCCAATGTTAAGGCATCTAGTGGTCACTTACCTCCAGTATCTGTTGCTTTCGTTCATTGGCTGGCACTCTACCACCTGAACCATGCCCCCTGCTTCCAGTAGCTTTTGTTCTAGACACAGGGACATGGGAGACGCTGGGGATGAACTTGGGAGGAGAGATTTCTTATCCTTTGTGGTCCCTGACCTCGGTAGTCTGTGTTTGCTGAGGTTATTTGAGGTCCATTCGAAGGAGGGCTGGAATCCTATGTTGGCCTCCGAAGCAACATGGCCTTGCCAAAGTTCTTATAGTTCAGTGCTGGAGTGCCTTTGTCCTGATCACTCCTGGGCTCTGAGAATGGGGTGTTCCCCAGGCAGAAGGAAGAACAAAGAACAAGGCTTTGCCTGAGCCTCTGTCCTGAGGCCAATTGCCTTGGAACCACCAGCCCAAGTCTAGGATGGCAGGCTGCAGAGACTAGCCCCACTCTGCAGGGTCTGATACCACTTCCAGTAATTAATACATTGAGATGGGGAATGGAGGAGAATGCTTTTCCCTGTGGTACCTGGGCTGACCTAAGAGCAGCCTATACTTAGAGTCAGGGCAGCCTCTAGAAGGGAGCACTTCCACCTGGCTGGTTTGCTTAGGACGTGTCTCACTGCTGCTGTCATTTTGCTGCAGATCTCTTAGCCGGAACCCTTATAAAGACAGCCCCACTTCCAGCTCTGGACAGGAACAGCCTGGGGACCTGAGGAATAAGGTAACCTAAAGTGACGTGGGGATGGAGGCCTGTGGCCAGGCATCAAACCTACCTTGTCATCAGTGGCAGACTTAGGGGAGAATGGGTCTCCAAGCTGCCAACTATGTGCAGGGATCTATGCCTCCATCTGAGCAGAGCTTCCACTGGGGCCTCCTTTTCTGCCTTCATGCTTCAGTCTTTCAGGTCTGGGGTTCTGATCTGGTCCATTTGCATTTCTGTAAAATTGGCAGGGCGCTAGCCACTCCTTGAAAAGAGGTTGCCACTGAGTATTAGGGGGTGGGGACCCCAATGCACTAGCAATTTGGTTTACATAGGAAATTGGAAGCTGCTAGAATCTCTGAATTTGGCTTTGAAAAGTAGGACCTGATATCTTTCCTAACTCTAATCTCATCTTTAAATCTTAGTGTGGGTACCACTTGGGCCACAGAACAAAGCTCTTTTTCTTTCTTTTTTTTTTTTTTAAAGAAAATAAACTTTAAGTTTTGGAACAATTTGAGCTCCATGGGAAAGTTGCAAAACTATTATTAGAGATGAGCTCCTCATTTCTGGCAAGTTTGGATTAATTTTCTCTCCCGGATTAGCTTTGTATGACTTTCGTGGATTGTTTCTCTGTATACTTAAGAGCTTAATAGGTAGGACACATATTATTAAGCTTAATCTAGTAATTCCAAAACAGTAGCCACTTTCAGGTGTACAGCACTTTATGATGTACAAAGAAGGAGCTTTTAAAAATTTTAATTCAATGTTTATTAAGTAGTTTTATAAAGGGGTTTCAATTCTAGATGTCAGATTATGAGTACAAGGCATCTTGATCAGTTTCACCCCTTCCATTGTTTTCCTCTATCTTTCACCATCCCCTCCCTATCCACAAAGAACTTGTGCATTCATTGTTTTACTCATCTCCTCCCAGAATGTTAGTTCCACAAATGCCCTGTATACCTGGCTCCCCAGGGAAGAAAAACATCTGGAGTAGTTAAGGTACTCATTAAACACTGTTAAAATAAGCAAGACAGATGTGCTTATCTATATCACCCAGGAGAGCATTGAGCCTGGAGAGCCCAAGTCATTTGTTCAGGGTCTCACAGGGTATAAGAATTCAAAACTGAGCCTTAAAAATTCAAGATCTCTTTTCCTTAGGGCCTGCTTTCTTCACATTGGGCTGCACTGGGCTGTAATGTACCCTATAACAAACACCTGTTCACTGAATAATATGGTCTCTTTTCAATTCATCCTCATTCAGCATTGTGCACATAAACTAAACTGACATGCTGAATTGAGACTTATTTGTACAACTACATAAAGATAATTAAAAAAATAGCTGAGCACTGGTAGCTCCTGCTTGTAATCCTAGCTACTCAGGAGGTGGAAACCTGAGGATCATGGTTCAAAGTCAGTCCAGGCAGGAGACTCTTATCTCCAATTAACCACAAAAAGCTAGAAGAGGAGCTGTGGCTCAAGTGGCAGGGTGCTAGCCTTGAGCAAAAAAGCTCAGGGACAGTGCTCAGGCTCAGAGTTCAAGCCCCAGGATTGGGAGAAAAAATTATATATATATATATATATATATATATATATATATATATATATTCTCTTTCACTGTATTGGTTGGAAAGTTTGAACTTAGTTTCTTTGAAGGGAGACTTGTGAAGACCAGTTCCCAGAAATGCTTTCCCATGTCTTTTCACTGTTTTAAACTTTCAGCCATCTGAACACTCCAACCTTCTCCAGCAGCATGAGTCTGGCCTTAGCTCCAGCAGCTATGAGCTCAGTCAGTACATGGCAGATGGCCCTGAGCAGAGCAGCTCCATGGCTTCATCGGTTTGGCTTCCAATCCAGGACGGTGGGTATTAAAGTGACCATGGGTGTTGTTTTATTCTGATGAGGAAAGGCTGGGACAAATCTTTTGGCAAGGCATCGTTCCCTTGCATTTCCAAGAATGGGTCGTAGTCTGCCTCATTGGCTTATGCTGGTCTCCTAGGTAGAGGAGCCAACCTTGGCTCCATTTCCTTTTCTTTTGCTAATCTTTTCTTTTGTAAAGTCTATTATATCATACCTGGGTCTTTCAACAGAATACTGCCCCTAGCTATCATCAAGCTTGGCAAGGAAGCACTTAGGGGTGCTGTTAAGTTATAGGTGAAGAAAGCAGAGATCAGAGAGAATTGCATAAGCAGAAGCAGGACACAGAGCATCAATCCACTGGCAGCAGGAAACTTGACATGGGCACACAAACTCTGTGAGCCACACTTCTTGGCCTCTTTTATCATCACTGAGCATCTGGGCCAGTGCTTTGTCACTTGCACAAAATTACCAAATCCTTGCCTTGGCATATTCTGAGAGGCTTAAATCAGACTGCAGCATGAAGCATGGAGCATGAGTTTCTTCTAGTTAGGCAGACCACCTAGTATCTTATCTTGGTTCCAGGTGGGATTTGGACAGAAATAATGGCATATTTTTTTGGGGGGGGGTGGAGGCAGGCAGTACTGGGTTTTGAACTCAGGGTCTTAACACTTGCTAGGCAGAGGCTATGCAATCCAGCATATTTCTAAACTTAAGGAGTGAGGCGGGGAGCTGTGGCTCATGCCTATAATCCTAGCTACCTAGGAGGCTGAGATCTGAGGATCACAGTTCAAAGCCAGCCGGGGCAGAAAAGTCCAAGTGAGACTCTTATCTCAAACTAACCACTCAAAAAGCAGACATGGAGCTGTGGCTCAAAGTGGTGGGGTGCTAGCTTTGAGCAAAAGAGCTCAGGGATGGTATCCATGCCCTGAGTCCAACCCCTGCAACTGACCAAAAAGAAAAGGAGTGAAAGCAGTGCTAATGATGTCTATATCTGTATCTGTTGGTTAGGGAACATCTCAGCAGCCGAGCCCAAGGCACCCTCGAAGTTCTATGTCCCTCATGTGTCTGTGAGTTTTGGGCCAGGAGGCCAGCTGGTATGTGTGTGTCCCAACTCTCCCCTGGATGGGCAAACAGCCATCGTTGAACTGCATAGCATGGAGGTAATCAAGATTCTCTGCCCCTGGGATGCTGCACACTGCTTACTCAACTACTCTGCACAGGCTTTGCCTACTTCACTTGGCTTGAACTCAGGCATCTCCAAAAGAGGTGGGAAATTGGCCACATACCTCTCTTGCCCCTCCTCAGGATGTGGTGAAGGAATAGATTTTGTTTCTGAAAGAAATGTTTCTAGACATTTTCCAGAGATGCTAAGTAGTTCATCTTCAACAGGCTAACTCATTTCTGTACTCTGTTTTCCCCTCAGGGCATGCCATGCCCTAAGATCATAGCCTTGGGTACTAACGCCGGGCTTGATTGACAGAGGCAGTGGGTGAGTAGTGTTGAATATCTAATTTGATTTTGTGCTCCAGGTTATTCTTAATGATTCTGTGGAACAAGAGGAGATGAGAAGTTTCTCAGGACCCCTGATCAGGTAGAGTACTATAAGGGCTCTGAATAAGAGACTTATGAAATCTGGGAAATCTTTGTTGTGTTCAGCTCTTGGGTTCTTTGGAAGAAAATATGTATTCTAGGTAGAATGTCAATTCTCTTCCCCACTAGAAGAAATGGATGTGGCCTGAGCCATTTTGATCAGTCATTTGATAGTCGGAGAAAGGTTAGCTTAACCGTTTGGAAATCTGAAAATCAACTGCATTTTGGAGATTTTGCATGGTAGGAAGTTTTTGTGTTCATCTACTTGGTAAATAATAGTAGAAAATTGGAGCATGCCCTTGGAAAGTATAAAAAATAGATAATAATGGAAATAGAAGAAATTCTTGCAAGGAGCTTTTTTATTTAAATTTTTTTTTTTTTTAATTTAAAAACTTCAGTTGTCTACTGGACCATGTGCAAGCCTGCCCTCTGCAGGACTTAACTGGAACTGCTTTCACATTTTCAGTCATGTTTCTGATGACTACTTAGGGCATAATTTTGGTTATAGAGAATCCTGGCTGATGTTAGCGGACCTGTGTTGTAGGCCTAAGCACTCTCCAAACTAGTGGTACTATGGTGGAAAGATCCGTTAGCCCTCTATGAATCTTAGTTTTCTCCCTGATAATTGGTGTAACACCCTCTCTGCCTACCTGCAGGTGGTGACTATAAAACTCAAGTGAGATTATGCATGTGAAAACTCATTACAATACAAATGTACTTATTTTAAAGATTACCCTCCAAGAAAATGCACATAGTGTACCTGACAGCTTCTTCAAGTGTAGATGGTTGACTTTATGTTAACTTTATGTCTTATATACCAGTATGCAGCCACAGGTAGAGAACAGTATAGTATTTTGGCCTAACTTGGCTTTGATTTTGAAGAGTCTTGATCAAATAATAATGCCCAATACTTGCCACAAAATTCGCTTATTATTTTTATAGGAAGGTAGTTTCTTTTACTCTCTCTATTTAGGAAGAGGAATAAAGCTCAGATTCGGGAGGTAAGAAACTTGCCTAAAGTGAGAAATGGCATACTAGAATTTGATGCAGGTTGATCTGAACACTCTTACCTTCTATTCTGTACCTTCACTTCAGTTGCTGGGCCTCAGCTACCTCACCTGTGAATTGGAGAATCTCTGAAGTCCCTTCCTGTTACACAGGAAATAATTACCCTTTGGCTACAGACTTACCCAATCCTGAATTGGCAGGCTTCTGTCTCTATCCCAGCCTGGCTGGAGGCTGCAGGCTGTCAGGGGAAACCTGGGACCTGGAGCAGGAGAAGTGTCTGTCAGTTCACCTTATGCTTCCTGAAATCTCTCCCTAGGGAAGATGTGCACAAGGTGGACATCATGACCTTTTGTCAGCACAAAGCAGCTCAAAGCCACAAATCTGAGACCCCACAGAGCAGAGACTCAGCTCTACTGTGGCAACTACTGGTTCTCCTTTGTCGCCAGAACGGGGTGAGTTACTGCTTCTATGGGAGACTGGAGTGAAGTGCTAAGTCTTCATGGGATGGACAAGAATTGGTTTATGGCATAATTATGGAAAGAAATATTAAAGATTCACCACTTTGCCCCTAGGAAAAACATTGCTCAAATGTCAATACTGATTTGCTAATGTGAACTTTCCCTTGGATGGTTTTGTCTCTGGATAGAGATTGTTCAATAGTCTGACTGTTGCACAGTCTGATTATTACACCAACCAGACAAGTAATTATGATAGTGGAGCTGACATTTGAAAAATGGCATCCAGGAACTGAGCACCTGAGTTTGCAGTACCAGCCTCCTTACAAAGAAAGGGGACACGCTAGTGCCTTCCTTTCATCTTGGACTGCCAGGGGACAACAGGATTCTCCCCCTTGTTGTCTTGCAGTCCATGGTGGGGTCTGACATCTCTGAGCTGCTGATGCAAGACTGCAAGAAGCTAGAGAAATACAAGAGGCAGGCCCCGGTGGCCAACCTCATTAACCTGACTGACGAGGATTGGCCGGTGATGAACTCTGGGAACCGCAATCTGCTCACTGGGGAGATCCCCCCAACTGTGGAGACACACACTCAGGTTGTGGAGAAGTTCACTAAACTGCTGTACTATGGAAGGAAGAAGGCAAGTAGCCCTTCTCCCTGGCTTGCTTTAGACATCTAACCACCAGCCTCCCCACCTCTCCTCCAATCATGTCAATAGTACATATTTTACAATGGGTGAGAAGTTCAGAAGAGTATGAAAATATCACTGTGTTTTTACCATTAACACCTACAATGTTAGTGTTCCCCTACTGTTAAACGATTGCACCAGTTAACATTAGAGGGATTACTTCTAGCATTTTCCTGTGAGTGTATTAAAAATCAGTTTAGATTGCATATATTAGGTGGGTATAGTGACACATGCCTATAATCCCAGCACTTGGGAGTCTGAGCCAAGAGGATCACAAGTTCAAGGCCAGCCTTGAAAAAGATCCTACCTCAATATGAACAAATAATCCCTTCCTCAAAAAAATATAACCAATCATTTCTTTTTTCTTTATTTTATTTCATTTAAGGCTATTTGATGAGATTCTTAATGGCATTAATTATGTTCCAGTAGTACAATTTTATTTATTTATTTGTTTGTTTTTGCAGTGCTAGAAATTGAACTCAGGGTCCTGTGCATGCGAGGCTAATACTGTATTAAAAATGTTACACCATACCTTGCTTCACAAATCACTAGCTGATACATATTTATTTTAAAAGGATAAATTCCTGGAGTTGGAATTACTGGGTTATAGGGTGCAATCCTGAAAGGTTCTTCAGATACTTACCAGATTAGTACCAGAAAGGTTGATTACAGATAATCTTTCTGTCATCTCAGGTGCTGTGCAATCAACACTGATCTGATTCAGAAAGAGAGGGTCTCTTGTTTAATTATGAAGTTGTGCTTAAGTTTTATAAAAGTCATAAAGTAAATTTAAACATTTGAATATGATTAAAATCAATGCAAATCCATTTACTTCATAAAAGATTACATAAGATTGTCTATTTGGTCTTGTTACTCTATTCACCTTTATCAAAAGCAGTTGCAGAAAACAAATGAATGAGTGTGGCTGTGTTTCAGTCACACTTTATGGGCACAGAACATTGACTTGCATATAATTTTTAGGTGCAAGGAAATATTTTTCTTTTGATTGTTTTCCAGCCCTTTTGAAAGGACAGAGTATTCTTGTGGGTTGCTCTGGATTTGGCCTTCAGGTGTATGTTGCTGTCCTTGTTTTTTAGTCATGCTCTTTATATCTCAAAACATGTTATAACTCTATCGTACTTTCCTCCTCATCACTATTAGGTGGTACTGGGGTTTGAACTAAGGGCTTCATGTTGCTAGGCAGGAATTCCACCACTTGAGCCATGCCATAATTTCTGCTTTCCACATGACTTTTGTGGCTCCATAGTTCTATGGATAAGGTATATATCATTTAACCAAAGCAACATAGGTGGACATTTGTATTATTTCCATTTTTCTGCTATGACACACAATGAAGTGAATAACTGTGTTAGAAAGCTTTTTCATGTCCATGACAAACTGCTTGAGGGTGGAAAATCAAGTTAAAAAAGGAAGGATTTATTTTGGTTCGTGGCTTCAGAGGTCTGAGTCTATGGTTGTTTGGATCTACTTTTTCTGGAGCTGTGGTGAGGAAGAACATCATGGGTGGGAGCTTGTGGATGAGCAGAGATGTTCAATTCCTCACAGCTGGGAAACAGGGTGTGGGGAAAGAGTCCAGGGACAAGACACACACATGTGCATGCATACACACACACACACACACACACACACACACACACACACACACAAAACACATACTGCTTTCCAAGGCTTCCCCAAATAACATACTTCCTCCAAATAGGCCCTGTTTACTTACTTACAATGGATTAATGGATTAATGGATTAATTGATGGAGTTATTGCCATCACGATCCAATCACCTCTCAGTAGCTAGCAATCAATAGCTGGGCCTTGTGGGAGGACACTTTATATCCAAGCCACAATGTCATTGTCATTTTGCATAGTGTAAGAGAGAAGTGTCATATCAAAGAGCATATAGTTGATTACTTTGATAGCTACTGAAAAATTGCTTCTAAATGTATTAGTTCATTCTACAAGCAATAGATGAGGTTGCTTGTTACCCCATATTTGCACCAAATTTTTAAATATTTAAAAATTGCTATTGTAAAGGTGTTGTACACATATTTCAGGTAATGAGTACATTTCTTTTGAACAGAGTCCTCTCTTCCCTCAATTTCTCCCAGTTTTCCGCCTCCCTACAAGTAGTATAGTTCATTTTCAACATAGTGTCTAGTGAGTATCACTGCTGCATTTGTTGACCCTTTGTACACCAATATTTTTAAAACTTTTTTTTATAGTGCCAGTTCTGGGGCTTGAATTTGGCTTGGGCACTGTTCCTGAGTCTTTTAGGTCAAGGCCAGCCCTCTGCTATTTGGGCCACAGCTCTACTTCTGGCGTTTGTGGGGTGGTTAATTGGAGATAAGAGTCTCATGGACTTTCCTGCCAGGGCTAGCTTTGAACCAGGACCCTTAAGTATCAGCCTCCTGAGTAGCTGAGGATTATGAGCATGAACTATTGATGGCCCAGCTTCTAGACATTTTTGGTGTCAACCTGAAAGGTAAAAAAAATGAAATTTAGTGTAGTTATTTGCATTTCTGCTATTGTGAACGCAGTTGAATATTTTTAATCTGTGAACTTTGTTTTGTGGTCCTGGAATTTGAACTCAGTTTATATTTGCTAGACAGGAGCTCTACCATTTGAAGTGTGCCTCTAGCCCTTTTTGCTTTAATTATTTTGGTGATATGGTCTTGCTTTACCCCCCAGGCTGGACTGTACTGTGCTGTACTGGACTGATAGGCACCTACCATTACACCAGTATTTTATTGGTTGAGATGGTGTTTCATGAACTTTTTGCCTGTGTTGGCCTCAAACTAAGTGTTTCTCAATCTTTCTTTCTCAAGAAGATAGAATTGTAGTCATAAGCCACCACGTCTGGCTTGTTAAGTTTTTTTGTCATGAGATTTCCGTATTTTTTTCCTGTTGATTCTTTATCCTTGCCTGTTGAGTTGTTGGAATTTTTCATATTTTTAAAACTTTTAGTTCAAAATCACATTTTGTTGTCATATGCAAGTAGACTTTTATTTAAAAAATGCTTATAAAATGAAGTACATTGTGACTATTTTACATTTAAATAGTTAATATTGTTTTTGTATAAAATGGTGTGTGTGTGCACGCGTGTGTGATCGCGTGTGTGTTTGAGACACTGGAGATTAAATTCAAGCATATGTACTTGTTGGCAGGTGCTCTACCACTTAAGCCATGATGGACCAGTCCCATGGTGTTATCTTCTTTTTTTCTTTCTTGTAGCACTAGGTTTGAATTTGGGTCCTTATACTTGTTAGGCTGTCACTGCACCATTTGAACCACACATCTAGCCCCTCTTTTGTTTGCTGCTATTTTTTTTTAAATCAAAGAATGAGAACTTTATTTTCGTCTTACATTTTTAAAAAGTCAAGTAAATAGGTAATAGAATACTTTGAACGATGCTTTATCAATAAGATACCAGTGTAACAAACAGTACAAGAAATGTACCCAAGGCCTAACATATGAAACTGTAACCTCTCTGTACATCACTTTGACAATAAATATGAAAAAAATCATAATAAAGATACCAGTGTGTATCAGACATTAATAACATCATAGTTCAAGCTAATCACATCTGAGTCTAAGAAGCAACAACAGCCGACTTTAGTATGAGATGGGTTATTTTTCAATTATCTTTAAGTAGTTGTACAAAGGAGTTGCCCCTTAACAAAGCTGTTTATGAATGCAATGCACCTAGATCAATTTCATCACCACTTTCAACATTCTCTCCCATCCCTTCCCTACCTACCTATTCCATTGCTCTTTTTAATTTATTAGGATTTTTATTTTATTTTTTTATTTTATTTATCAGTTAATTCTTGACTGCTTTTTCTCCCTCTTCACCTCTTCATTCATCTACTACCCTTTTCCCTTGACCCCATCCCACCCCTTTCAAGTACCCACTTCTTAGTGTTTATTTTGTTGAACTTACTGCCTTGAATCTACCATATTTTAGTTAATCCATTTGTATACACTTGCATACGACCCAGCATATTCACTTATTAGCTAAATCTAATTTCCACATATAAAGGAAATCATGCATCTAGTGTCTCTCTGGGCCTATCTTTACTTCACTTAGCATGTTTTTTTTTTTAACTTCAGGTCTTTTTTTTTTTACAGATGGTATAAGATCCTTCTTTGAACTGGATGAGTAAAATTTCATGGTGTATATATATATATATTACATTTTCTTGATCCATTTGCCCATTGAGGGGCATATTGGCAGGTTATTTTTGAGATATGTTTTTGTGAGCTTTTCTGCCTGGGCTGGCCTTAAGCTACAATCCTTCTGCGTTTAGCAGGAGTTAGGATTACAGAATGAGCCACTGCTCAGCTACTGCTATGAAGCTCCTGAACCCAGTGGCACACGCAGAGACAAATCAATTACGAACTCTGTTTTAACAAAGATAAATAATGACCATAGTAACAATTACAACAAAGGAAAGGATTTCAAAACTACGTTTTTCCTTCCAGGCACTTGCTTGACATCTTTCATGCATTATCTCATTTATCTCCATAGAAACCCTGTCTGTCAGATTCTGTTGTTCTATGTATTTACAGACTAGGCAAGTTACCAATGGATAGAACCAGGGCTTATGTCTGGGCATCCCGGTTCTAGGCTTCGAACACCCTCCTAATACCCTACTTCACAATAAGCCCAAAGGCAGTAAGAGAGGGTAATTGAAGCCCCATGGGAGGGTTCAGAATGATTAAGGAGAAATGGGATATCACAATATCTTCTAAACTTTTACTCATATATGACTGGGTGTCATTTTTGACATTGTATGATAGTTACATGATTGATACAAATTCTTAATGTATTTATGAATTCTTAAGTCATATTTGGAGTAACCTGATGATTCTCAACTCAGCATTAGTAACTCTTATTAAAAATATTGATTATAAAGATAAGGGCTAAAGGCTCATGCCTATAATCCTAGCTACTCAGGAGGGTGAGATCAGAGGATCATGGATCGAAGCCAGCCAAAGCAGGAAAGTTAATTGAATGAAGAGTAACTTCAATTAACGGGCAAAAAGCTGAAAGTGGGGGTGTGGCTCAAGTGACAGAACATGGGCCTTGAGCAAAAAATTTAAGAGACAGTGACAGGGCCCTGAGTTCAAGCCCTAGTACTAGCATACACACAAAAATATTGACTATGAAATAGTTAAAATCTTCAAAAAAAAAAAAAAAGCAACCCTTAATGCCATCTTTTACTTGCCCTGGATCAGATACTGAATTCCCTAACAGACGATTTAAATCTCTCTGTGTGTGTGTGTGTGTGCGCGCATGAGCTCTCTCTCCCTCTCTTCAATAAGAATACATGGTGATATATTGGGATTAGTTAAGGATCATGTTTCTTAGAGGTGAAATTACTTTATTAAAGACTTTCTGTCTCCAAATCACTTTTTTTGCACCAAGGAAATTATTAATTTCAGTTCAAAACCTCACATGTCAGTTGAATAAAAAGGTGAGTATGTGTGTAAGTTTTTTTTTTTTTAAGTTTTCAGTTCTAGCTCATCTTACCCAATTAGTGGTGCTATGAATTTGGCATATAAGGGCGTTTGATAAATTAACAAGCAATTATTTTTAGCATTAGGTGGCAGGTTGGTCTCTGTGTAAATTGGCTTAAATGCAATAGCAGTCTATTATTCTTCACATACGCATTCACGAATGGACCCGTTGGACAACTCTTTTCCACATAGATGCCAGGGGTGGGGGGTCAACCGTCTTCAGCTAAGGTTCTCCGAGAATCCCTTCCAGTCTAGCCACCCAATGGGGTAGCCCTCTGAAGGACTGGGTGCAAGAGTTTTTATGGGTTAAACCTGGATGTACCTGGCACTTCTGTTGCCAAGACTCAGCCAAACTCAGAGCCAGGGAGGTGGCAAACATAGCTCAGCCCTTTACCCAGGAAGGAAAGCATGGATTTTGGTGAGCAATAATTATCCTTAGTATGGCATCAGCCATACTCCTATTCTACTCAAATTTTGAGACTCAATTCCTGGGATGAAATGTTTCTCTCATGGGTGATAGCTAGCTTCTTTACAAGTATTTTGTAACTTTGGCTGAAGATATCAGCCTATCTGGGGACCTCATTTGAAGGGAAGCTAATGAAATGGCATAATGGATGGCTGGAGAAGTGGACACCCAGAGAAAAATACCCTGTGGATTAGAATTTGCCTCCATACTTCCTGCCTCACATTCATCCCTGAGATGGAGTCTGTTCCTAGAGACCCAGCCCCTACTGCTCATTCTGAAGCAGTGCCTTTAGGTGAGGATTTGTTGTTTTGTTGGAGGAAGGTGGGAACGCATTATTGAATGGGATGCTTTGGTTTTCAGGAGGCCTTGGAATGGGCTATGAAGAACCACTTGTGGGGTCATGCTTTGTTCCTATCCAGCAAGATGGACCCAAGGACCTACAACTGGGTCATGAGTGGGTAAGTCCAGCTTGGAAAGTGGACTAAGGAAAGGAGAATTCTCCCTTCTGAAGATGAGGCAACAGTGAGGGCGGGGAAAAGAGAAAAATGCACCTCTCGTTTCCAGATTTGTGTTTGTGTCTCATTATGTAGCTTACACTGGCTTAGAACTCATTATCAGGTTGTCCCCAAACTTGTGATACTCCTGCCTCAGACTCCTGAGTGCTTAGATTACAGATATGTGCTATCATTAGCTGGTTCTCCAGATTCTTATAACTTAGATGCAGGGATTTTGTGTCTAGATTCTGTCTATCCACTAAGTGGAATGAATCATTTCAGTAATATTTTGTAGGGCCAGACTTTCCAAAATTAAATATGTTCTACCAGGCAGTAATCTACTTTGGTTCTACTGATGAGGGTACTAAGTGATCACCTAAGTTTCACTGGTAGAACCTTAGGAATAAGTGTGCAGTGCTTAGTCTTGTGGTGGATACGGAGAGGTGGGCAGGGATATGGGATAGCAAAATTGTGAGTTGTGGTAGGAAGAGAATGTGCTGGGTTTATGGGCATCTGGAGAAAGCTTTCTGCCCAAGTCCGTCCTTCCAGACCCAGCTAGCATTCTGGGGGACAGGGGTGAGAAGGGGACCCCCTGTAAGGGGCAGGCATAAATCTGGTGTGAGAGGAGTGTTAACTTTATGGTTTCTCTTCAGGGCTGCTTAAGGACAGTGAAGATACCCTTGCAGATTTCATAAGCTTGAATTGGCCTGTTGGGAAGAGAGTTGGTTGAAAATAAGGAAACCCATGGCCCTAGTGACTGCCACACTGCTTAGGAGCCAGTCATGATGGCATTTGTCTCTATTACTCTAACCTCCAGCTTTCCTAGGGACCAGTAATTCTACATAGCACTTCATTATACTCAGTGACTGGCATGGCAGGGAGCACTGTCGTCTATTATGCTTAGTGCTCTGAGCTCCTGTGGCAAGAATGTTATTAAGTAAAAGATGGTGTTTGGAGGGACAGTGTTCCTCTGGGTTTTGAAAAGGAACATCCCACATACCATAGGCTATAGCATATATCTCTGCTACAGAGTTTTGCCTTGGGCCATTGATTTTTGATGGGGCCCAGTGAATTGTGAAAAATATCTCGCACTGAGTATGCTTAAATCTCAAATCAGCTGTAGAGCTTATTATATCCTTGTTAAGCGTATCCCATGGTTTGTCATCAGCAGGATTACTTCTGGTCCCTGTTCCATGCCTCTTTGATCATTGAAAATGGCTATTTAGTGCTTGCAAGTCAAAGCTCTATAGACTCAAGCTTGTGATGCGGCAGCAAAATGGTACTGAGAGCTGTGGGTTTGGTGTGGAGAAGCTGAGGGTTGCTGAAAAGAAGGGACCCAGGAAGAGCTTCCAGATAAACTGCTGGACTCTCTAGGGACTCATGAGATGTGGGTGTTGATCTTATTGATAGAAGGCCAATACAGTATTTAAATAAGAGTTAGGGCATTAGGGCTTGGCGTGGGGTCCCAGTTACTTAGGAGATGAAGATAGGAGGATTGCAAGCTTGGGAAAAAGAGATCCTGTCTGAAAAATCAACCTAAACACACAAAAGACTTGGACATGGCTCAAGTAGTAGAGACCCAAAATTCAATCCACAGTTTGAGCATTAGGGACAAAAGTGTAGAAAATATCTCCAAACATTTAGGTCTACTTGGATTTGTATGATGGAGTGAAGATGTTGATGACCTTCCTCAAAAGAAGGATACAAAAGATATACATATAAAACAGAGATGCTCAAGCAAAAGAAGCTGCTGAAATCAAATGGAAATAAGCAAGGTCTTGTATGCTGGCAATGGGCCAAGCCTGCTGTGCTTGATTCCCATTGATTGTCTTTTGCTCTGCAGTTTCACCACCACACTGGCGCTCAATGACCCCCTGCAGACCCTTTTCCAGCTCATGTCTGGGAGGATTCCACAAGCAGCTACGGTATGCCACGGTACCCTCTGTGATGGGATTCCTTCCATACTCTAGCATCCTACAATTTGGAGGCGGGAGGGGTTACTGAGGAATGCAGTGAAGGATTTCAAGGTGAAACAGGAATAATAATACTTTGCTAATTTCTTATACCTGGTCCCAATGTAAGATTTATTTTTATTCTAATTTTTGTGCTAGTAGAGGGGTTGAACTCAGTGTCTGGGCATGGTCTAGCTTTTTCACCCAAGGCTGGAGCTTACTTGAGCCACAGCTCTACTTTTCTGCTGGGCTGTCTTCAAACCACAGTCCTCACATCTCAGACTGCTGGGTAGCTAGGATTACAGATTTGAGCTACCTGCACCTGGACTGGTGTTTTGTTGAGTATTATTTCATTTAATACCTAGAGAAAAGTTCTTTTGTAGATATAGAAATAGGTGCAATGGAGTAAAATGGCTCCAGATCACACAGTGAAGAGTAGGATCATGATTGGCTCAGGTCTTTTGACTAAAAATACCTGGTTTTTGCCCACAAATACCACCGTTGTTTGCTTTGCTATAAACAACAATAACCTATTGTTCCATAGGCTTCTCACAGCAGGGCTTCCCTTTAAGCATGTAGATTTATACCTTAGAGTTCATGAAAATGTTCAGTTATATCTCAGTATTTTCTCATCCAATTATTTTAGTTTTATTTCAGGAATTCCATGTGTATATATTATAGACACATGTGAATTTCATATATACATAAGTTCCTTTTTAATTAGAAAATTAAAAAAATTATTTTTCTAACTTCTTCCTCCTTCCTTCTTCTTCTCCTCTCCTTTTCTCTCGCTTTTTCCCTCCCTCCTTCCATCCCTCCCTCTTTTTCTTCATTTTGCTTTTATCTTTGTTCCATTTCTTTATTTCATTGTGGTTTTCTCCCTTTCTGTCTTGAGCTCTTCAGGCCACCTTGATTCCTTCCTATTAGGCTCTCTCTCTCTCTCTCTCTCTCTCTCTCTCTCTCTCTCTCTCACACTGAAAATAAACTTCACATTTTTTCTTTTTTTGATGTTCTTATTGCATGTGGATTATTCTAAGAAAAAGAAAAAGGCAATGGTGGCTTTTGTGCCCCATCATCAAACCAATGGATTATTTTGGAACATAGAATGTGCCTCACAATTCAGCTGAATGGAAATTTCAGCTTTGCAATGATATTGCATCATGTCACAAAACAGTAAATGGAGAAAATGATATAATTAGCTCATGGTCCACTGGGTCACACCAAAAAGGTAGAGTTAGCTAATTTCTCCCATTTTGAGGTGAGAAAACAGAGAAGCTAGAAGTGTTGTGCCAGTGTGATATGTGATCTTAGTGCGTGAGAGCCTCTCAGCACCTCACAACTGACAAAAGGCTCCACTTCACTAGGTGATGGCGTGGAAACAGCATGGCAACTGGACACGGGGGTGGGCCTCATCACAGGCTCAGCTGGACTTTGCTCCTCAGTGCTGTGCGAACTTGACTTGGTTGCTTTTATCTCCCAGAACCTTCATTTTTCATCTTTGCAGGGACTTGGGCAACAAACAACAGAATTACTGTGAAAATGAGAGGACATACTGGAACCAACCAATCACCATGCTTACCACATTGCTTTATGGTGATTTAAAAAAAGAAAATTACCTCAGGAAAGAGACAGAAAGATTACTTCCAAGATTACATTTTTTTTTTTTTTAAAGACAAGGGATTCTCTTCTGTCTCCTTGGCTACTAAAGGTCCAAGAGGAAGAGGCCTGGCTTACATGTCAAAGTAATGTGAGAGCCTGGCACTGTGATTAGTGGCGGAATGACTTAACTTAGAGTATGGTTCATGGTTTGAACTTTGATGATAAATGAGGACTGTTGTTATTTTTGTGATTTATTATCACTACCATCATTACCTTCTCATCATTTGTATTGCATTCCTCAAATAAACAAGGAATAACTGTAGCATGGAGTTGGATAGAGCATCTATTTCTTGGGATAATTATAAACACCAAACAATTACAAATAGTTTTGACCTTCAAGTCTTAGTTACAATGATCAGTCTCTTGCATTATTCCTCTAGTGGGTAAGTTGAAGTTAGACTAGTTATCCCATCACCTCTTTCTTTTTTTTTTTTTTTTTTGGCCAGTCCTGGGCCTTGGATTCAGGGCCTGAGCACTGTCCCTGGCTTCTTCCCGCTCAAGGCTAGCACTCTGCCACCTGAGCCACAGCGCCCCTTCTGGCCGTTTTCCATATATGTGGTGCTGGGGAATCGAACCGAGAGCTTCATGTGTAGGAGGCGAGCGCTCTTGCCACTAGGCCATATTCCCAGCCCCTCCATCACCTCTTTCTTCTGCTTATCCTACTGTGTGTGTGTGCACATGCACACGTGCAGGCATGTGCACCCTCACACTCATGTGTACCTATTATGGAATTTATAAGGTACATGATATTGTGCTATTCACTTTACATGACTTATTTCTATTATTAACAGTAACCTTGTTAGGTAGAAATTATAATTTCCATTTTAATTTTTTTTTTTTTTTTTTTTTTTTGGCCAGTCCTGGGCCTTGGACTCAGGGCCTGAGCACTGTCCCTGGCTTCTTCCCGCTCAAGGCTAGCACTCTGCCACTTGAGCCACAGCGCCGCTTCTGGCCGTTTTCTGTATATGTGGTGCTGGGGAATCGAACCTAGGGCCTCGTGTATCCGAGGCAGGCACTCTTGCCACTAGGCTATATCCCCAGCCCCTATAATTTCCATTTTAGAGATAAGGAAATAAAGGTTCAAGAAACATTAGAAAATGTGCTCAAGGTCACACAAGAAGTATGAGACAGGATTTGCCTGTTTGAATATGTGACATTGTTGTTTGTTCACCAAAGAGAAGGGCTTCCCTGGGGTGGTGAGTTCATAGGGCAGCACTATTTTTGTGGGACTTCATATTTCTGGCTCGGCAGAATCTCTCCTACATGGATCCCTGATGGATCCCAGAGCCTCTTTATTGCCACCAAAGGATAAGGAAAGAAGGAAACCAATGCAGATTGAATCCTGGCTGTGGGATTCTGCTTGATTTTCTTATTCCTAAAGCGGTAATAGGAAGTGGACCTCATAGGGTTGTTATAAGATGATGTGTGAAAGTACTTTGGAAAATCAGAAAATTTTAACCATTCATTAAGACATTAAGCACCCTAGGACTATAATTTGATGATGGATTAATATAGTCTCATCTATTTGTGAGACAAGGATGTTTGACCTTCTTTTACTCACTCAAATACCAAAGTTATTTTGGTTCTCTAGCTATTTTGAGTGAAAGCACTGGGAAAAATATAAAAAATTAAGTGGCTAATGTTGTTCTTTTGTGTGCTTCTCCCACTATCCATATATGTGTGTATGTATGTATGTATTGCTTGCCTGTCTATCTTTCTAGGAGCTTTGCTTCCTTCAAGTTTTTGAGATAGGGTTTTGCTATGTTGCCCAGGGTGGCCTTGAACTCACGGTTCCTATAACTCAGCTTCCCAAATGATGAGATCATGGGCATGTACCATGATGCCAACCTTCCCCCTCTTTAAAAAGAATTCTAATTCTGTGCATAAGTGCACTGGAGGCAACATAGCCTTCCCCGAACTCCTCTATACCAAACAATGGATTGTGGTCTTCGTTACCTACATTTTGGGCAGTATGAAACAATTCTGTAAATCTTCATTATTTTTCTGCTATTTTCTTCAGTGTTGTGGAGACAAGCAGTGGGGAGACTGGAGGCCTCACTTGGCTGTGATTCTGTCAAATCAATCTGGAGACCTGGATCTGTATCAGAGAGCCATTGTCACCATGGGGGACACATTGGGTAAGCAGAAACCAGCAGGAAATCTCTAAGATAGCTATAAATACTTGTCTTTAGAACTGTAGATTCTAGGAGCGTCTAGGTCTGTACTCCAGTCATTTTCCAGGACCTAGGAGATGCCATACTTTGAGGTAAGAAACTCCTGGGAAGGAAGGGTCCTTCTTGAATCATCTTCCCAGAGTTCCTGCTATAAGGAGTTTCTGCTCAGCAGTTGATTTTCCAGCCTTGGGTGAAACTCCCTTGTATAGGAAATTACACAGGTGACATCGCACTTCCTGTGGCCATTACTACTTCAATGACTTGGCTTAGTCAGATAGGAAATGCTGTTTTTGCCTGATCTGAATAATTCTGTAGTCTTTATTTCTAGCACCTCTCTATAAACATGGCCCATATAAGCACTGGGGGTCTATTGGGTAGTCTAGACTAGTGTTCTCAAATTTGGTCAAAGGGCAGAGCATGTAGAAATCATGGCGTTCCTGTGGAGCTCTGTGAACCATTATTCAGTTAAAGTTGAAGTAGCCAGATGGAGCTTGTGCCAGATGATGGTCAGTCACTCAGCACCCTGAGTGACAGGTAACCCATGTCTGCTGAGCCATTCTCGGGTGCCTGGCACAGTGTTAAGTACATTATGAATAGGGTAACATTTGAAAATCGGTAACAACTTGGTAATAGTCAATGTGAGTTTTATGAGGACTAGGGATAGCTTTCCACCATTTGGCTTTAGCAGGGGAAACAACCTTGCCTTAAGAAGCTGAGCTTAAGTTCCTTTGAGAACTCTACTTGCAAAGGTTCACATCACTCCCAACTATGTAGGCATCTCTTCTCACCCCTCATCCTCAGGAAAGACTAGGCAGAAAATTCCTAGTGCTGGGTGGGGTTGGGGGTGGGGGTAAGAGGACATTAGCACTAATGTGAAATAGTACCTTGTTCTGGCAGAAAAGAAGTTGTAATGTTGGAGGCCAAAATACTGATTGAGAAAGGAGTGGGACTGGGGAGATTGTGACTTAGGCTGTGAGAAGTTTGTTGAGGTACTCTCAGGAGTGAGGTCTCTCCTAATGTTTGAGCCCATTTTTCTACCCCTATCCTACCCAGACAATGGAACATCTACATGTTTGCTTCCATGACTGACTGGGTCTTGCTCTGCTCCTCCTGCAGCTGGGAAGGGGCTCCTGGAGGCTGCTCACTTCTGCTACCTCATGGCTCACGTGCCCTTTGGCCACTATACAGTGAAGACAGATCATCTGGTCTTGCTGGGCAGTAGCCACAGGTATGTGTGGGACTTCTGTGGAGGAAAGGCAACAGCCAGGATGTTTTCCACGGGTGTGGCTTAGCCCTTGAAGGCTCTCACTGTTCCAGTTTTCATTTTCTTGTGTGAATTTCAGCGGCTGCAGGTCTCCTGTACTTGGTTTTCTCTTCAAGTCTCTGGGCAGGATAGCCAGTAATCTCCCCTCAGCCACCAGGTGGCCTCAGGCCTCAGATCCTATTCCAGAAAGCTGTAAGCATGTGCCTTTGGGGTGGGGTGGGGTGGGGTGTAGTGTGAGTATTTGGCCACTCGGTGGCACCCCAGCTCCACAATCAGAGATTTTTCTATTAAGAAAAAAAAGTTTTTCATGTAGGAGACTTAGGCTCTGTGTTAGGCAGCCCTGAGCCTTTTCTGGGAGCCTGTCCAAAGCTAGAAAGTGAAAGGAGTTATGTTTGGTTCATTTTTTGGGGTCCCAGAATCTCCACACTGACTCTGTACAAGCTTCGGCAAGCCCACTTACTCTGAGTCACTTACTCTCTTTTGTCCATGACATCAGACTTTTCACATGGAAGGATATCACTGAGCCCTGAGAGAATGGATGATAGACAGACAGACTTGGCTAGACTGATCCTCCATGTTTTGCATCTCTTTACCCGTTTCTCTGGCAAAATTTTACCCTCCCTCCCATCCTCCCTCCCGCTCTCCCTTACTTCCTTATGTGAAACATTTACAAAGCAAGTTTTTAATGTTCATTTCTGTAGGAGGGACTCCAAGGCAAGGAGAGGTTGAGAATGTGGTCTAAGGTCACTGGTGGGCAATCAGGTTGGACCTGGGGCTTAGGGAGTCATGCCCGGGAGCCCATCCTTGTTAACTGTGATCCAGCTGCCTACCCCTGTAGCCATCCATGGCCTTGAGCACAGAGCTAGCATGTCAAAGAAACCCATTTAGGCCAGACATGACAATAAGGATGTTTGTGATATATAAGAAAATTTCTGGAGATCATGCCCTAACTACCTGGAATATCCCTATTTACTTTGGGCAGCACAGGAAACTATTGAAGTAAAAGAAGCAGGGGGAGGGGCATAGAACCCCTGTGTCCCTCACATCATGTTTACCTAGTCTTTTCCCTCCTTGGCTGACTGAATGCCCCCACATGTAAGGACTGCTATCTACTTCTTGGCTCAGTTCTTGTCCTCATTTTCTGCCAGGCCATCTTTCCTCAGTGATCCTGGTGGGTTACGTGGCTCCTTCTTCTGTGCCTGTGTGCTTAGGCTGAGTGCCATTCACAGGGCCCAAGCCTGGCTTTTACTGTGTTTAAGGGGAGGGCCCAGTGCCTCACCCACCAGCAAAGACAGCAGAGGACTTCCTTCCCGTGGGCCCCCTCCTAGCCCAAAGCTCTGCTCCACTCTTTCTCCAGAATCTAGCAGAGGTGGGAACCTTTTATTTTCTGCAAAGGGCCATTTGGATATTTATGCCATCATTACAAGCCATATAAATTTATCAATATAAGATGAAAGGCTTTGGGGGTAGCCAACAAGAAGCATTATGTCTGTTTGTCCCATCTTATACAAAATATTTCTCAGGCCCGAGAATGCCTGCAGGCCAGATGTTCCCTAACCATGAAAGAGGGGTGGAGGGCAAGGAGGCAAAACAGCCACAGCAAAGCCTTTAGTCTCTTTCCTCTCTTGGAGCTGCCTGTGAGAAGCCCAATGTAGAAGTCCCACCAAGAAAGGAGCAGCTGTCGTGTGGCTGTATGCTGGGATGCAACCCTATTTTTCCCTCAAGCTCTGTTATTGTTATTCCCTGGTTTTAGCCAAGAATTTTTGAAATTTGCAACAACGGAGGCCATACAGAGGACGGAAATCTTCGAGTACTGCCAGATGCTGGGCCGCCCTAAATCCTTCATCCCTTCTTTCCAGGTAACTGAACTCAGACAATGCCATTACCTTAGCTGTTTCAGATGTTGTGGGCATCACAATGGTCAACTCTGTTATTTAGCACACTGTTCCTGGACAGAAGCCATCGATTGCATTTTCCCTTATTAGGGTGAGAGTAGGAAGGTTTGGGACTGTGTTTCAAGTGTTAAAGAGCTACATTTTACAACAGGAAAGCAAAGCCTTGTAGAGACCTCTCTGCTAGAGGATTACTCTTATTCCTGACACCTGGAAATCCTGCTGCAGTCCTGGGCCTCCTTCCTGCCACCTATCGTCTCTGCTCTGTTCTGCTTCTGCCTCACCAGCATCTCCACCTTCTCCACAGCCTACACCACTATTCTGTCCCTGGGGGTGGGGGAGGGGAGTGTGAGGGCTTGCTTCCCCCAGGAGACTTCCCTGCCTGACCTTGGCCTTCAAGGTCTTGCTCTGCTCTCAGGGCTTCAGCTGGGCAGGTGCATCCACACTCCTCTCTCTTCTTGTTTCCTTTTCTTTACCTGTCCTCATGTCTCCTGAAATTCATGACTGATGCTGACATCATGTTATCCTCCTGTCCAATCCCCAGTGTGCTCCAAGACCCAGCATCTTAAAGCCTCCTTTGGTCACTTTGTTGGAATGACATTGGTGGCCCTCAGTGATCAGGGCTATAAAATCGGCCTAGACAATAGAGCTGAGGATTGAGGGAGTTGCTTTCTTTAGCGAACTACGAAAGTGCCAGGTTTAGAGCGACTGTTCTCACACTGACACTATTGCAGTCACAGTACTTGCTTCAGGGCCCCCATGGGACATTTAATTCACTCTTTTTTTCTTTTTCATGGGCAGATACTCTATCTCCTTGCTGAAATTATCTTCTTTTGGCAGAGACCTTTGTATCTCTTTTACTGCCTGGTATTCGGAGTGTACACAATAACAGTGCAGCAATAACAACACAACACATACATATCCACACACACATCTACAAAGCAAACACCACCTTGGAAATAAATTATGATGTGACAAATGACCCATTTAGTATCACCTCTTCTTTGAAAGTTTTGCCAACAACTCACTTTTCCCCAGGAAAGCCCTACCAGCTTTGGTCTCTTCTTTCCCTTTTTGAAAATTTATCCTATTGCTCAGTTATTTTGGACCTACTTTGGGCTGACAGCAATTTTATTGACATTTTTAGTAGTGTTTTGTATGCCTGGCATTGTGCATTTGTTTTAATCCTTGTAGGGTAGGCATGATCCCTTCCCCCCACCTCCTCTTATGAGTTATAAGCTATGGGCTCACTTCCCCTGCATAACATCCGTCCTAAGCACTTCTCTGGATGAGCTCATAAACTTCACAGAAACCAAGCAGGTGGGTAGTATCATGATTCCCATGCTAGTGAAGAAAGGTGGGCATGGAGGGGTGAGGCAAGCAGCCTTTGCTTTAAAGCTTGGGTGGAGCTTGGATTTGATTGGGGCTGTCTGACCCCAAAACCCTCAGCCTTGATCTCGCCCTTGTCACTCATGCTTGTATTTTTCATGCTCTTCTGGGCTCTATTTTTGTGTCTTCATACATGACCCATTATTTGGGCTGTGCTGCATAGAGTCAGGCTCTCTGGGGATGTGGGCTGCTGGGTAAGACATATTCCAGTGCGTTTCCACAGTGAGCAGAGTCTGGGAAGCTCAGCCGATGTGCTTCCTATCCTTTTATCCCCCTCCCCCCGCCCCAATGCAGGAACTGCAGGCTGGATTTGGAGATGAGCCCATACACAGATAAAATGCCCCAAATGGCACAGGGCCCTTGATATTTGGATTGCCAGAGTTAGCAGAAGCTGGCAGTCAGCTGACTTCCAAGAAGTCTTATCTACATTTCTCTCTGTCTCTGTCCCTGCCTGGATGGATTCCTCACTGGCCCTGTTCCTCCTTACAGGTATATAAGCTCCTTTATGCATCCCGTCTGGCAGATTATGGCCTGGTGTCCCAGGCCTTGCATTACTGTGAAGCCATTGGTGTAGCCGTCCTGAGCCAGGCAGAGAGCAGTCACCCTGTGCTATTAGTGGAGCTCATCAAGGTGAGCATCTCAAAGGCATTTCTGCAGGTGTTTTATCTTCAGTGTTCAGAGAAAGCCATTGTAGAGCAGCTTAGACTCCACATTTCATCTACTTTGAACATACTGCAAAATTGGAGCCCATGGCTGTCTTTGACCACATATGCATGCCCTGATGTGATAAGCAGAGACCTGCCATGCACAAAGGAGGAATCAGGAGGTAGGGTGGGGGTGTGGGGGAGCTTCTTGAGAAATTCACTCTTGTGTCTGCTTTTCTGATACAGTAAAACTTCATGCTATGGTGAGCTGTTCAAATTACCAAAGTGAAGCTTAGAAAATACATTTTAGTGCTTAAAACAGGAAATGATCCTTATTAACATGCCTTTAAATGCATGGAATATTTTATCACATGTGGGATAATATTAAAGAAAAAGGAAAACAAAAACATATCAGCCCTCATTTCCCGGGGAAGAAAACAACTATTAGGCAAATAGTTGTTCCAATTAATTGAAGAAAAATCCATTAGCTAGGAAGTTAAAAAGTCAGTGTACCCTTAAATTTCTGCTTTTGTTTTAGACGAGGCTTAAGTGTTGAATTCAGTGACCAATAATATCCGTAGGGCTAAGTCCCCGCTTCCCTCCCCACCCATACCCTAAAAATCCTGTGAGGAGGAGCTTAGGGCTCCAGATGGATGGCTAAGAAAGCTTGGGGATACAATAATGAAATAGGGCCTCATGAAACAAAGTAGTAGAAACTGGAACATATGTTGTCAAGGACAGTAGATGAAGGGAGAGAGGAATGATCGGTGAATGTAGTCATATTCAATGTGCATATTTGAAAATGAAACTGGGAAATATGAAGGGGGGTGGAGTTGGGAGAGATGGAGGAGAATGATGGAAAGGGGTGACATTGTCCAAGATGCATTGTACTTGTAAACTGACATGTTTAATTGAAACCCCTCTGTACAACTACTTAAGGATAATAAAAGGATAAATGAAAAACAGAGACAAAGTGGCATTGCTGCCATCTGGGAGCTTGTTAGGAATGCAGATTCTAGGCCCTGCCCAGAATTCAGGGACCAGAAATAGTGATCCTGTGTGTACCCAAGTTCAAAAGCTTCTTATACAGAGATGGCAGCTTTGCAGAGCAATGAAGTTGAGCAACTGTTTCTTCCCATCTTTTGTTTTGTATCTAATGCCCAGATGGGCTGCTTGTTTATGTATGACACAATTTTGGGAGCATATCTGCTGAATTTGTTATTTCTCAATTATTGCTTAGAATTGAATTTACAAGTGAATTATAGCTCTTTCTCTTTTTCCTTTATCACCCCCTCCCCACCCTACTCTGTTGTCTTCTCTTCTCTTGTTCTTCTCTTCTTGCCTTCTTTTACTTTCTGAACCTGACCTGCCTGGGAACCTGGCACAGCTCGCAGACCAACTGAAGCTGTCAGATCCTCTGGTTTTAGAAAGACACCATGGGGACAGTGAACTGGAGCCAAATTGGCTAGTGCAGCTTAGGAAGCTACACAAGGATCTAGAGGTAAGGAGGATGGAATGGGGGTATCTCTGGGGTGGACCCTGCATTTTAGCAAGTGCCCAGGCCCTATGCATCACTGTGGGATCTCCCATCACCCATGAGGCAGTCTAGGACGATCCTAGGAAGGGCTCCCTGACATTCTCTGCAGCTGCTTCTCTCCTGTGCCACCATTTTCCCTGTGTTTGCAGGAACACAGGAGGGCGCTCTTCCAAATGCGCTTGCTGCTCCTGAGGTCCCAGGGACTGTTTCATGACCATCAAAGCTTCCCCATCTCGGTTAGGAACAATGGATCACAGTGGACCTGTGTCACTTTCATGTAATGTAGGGCAATTGCTTAAAAGACTTCCGGGCCTGTCCCTTTTGTTCTGACAATTGCAAAATCTGCTGGTCATAATCAGAACAGTAATTGGAGCAGGGCCTCCCCCCATTTTCTTTCTTCTACTCTGCTCTGAAGAAAGGACAAAGTGGACTTTAAAAAGCACACAGGGCCGCCTCTCCCTCCTTCCCTCTGCTGGAGAGGCCTATAGTTTAGTTGCTGCCATGTGTCCCTCTCTCTGGCAAGATGGATGACACTGACTGTGGACATCCCTGCCTGGGAATGCGAGTCCCTTCCATTGGACCCTATTCCATGGTTACCTTCCTTGTGCACTCTCACCTCTCACAGGAAGTTTCTTGTTAACTTAAGATTTCAACTATTTTTTTCCCTCCAAGTCCTTGTCTTTGTGTTGCTTAAAAGGATTTTTATTTTATTTTAAATAGCAAAAGGTAGCTGGAGACATTGGTGATCCTCATTCTGCTCACTCAGACGTGTCAGAAGCCAGGAGAACAACCACAGGTACCCAAAATGATGAACTGGCACTTAGGATCAAACTGCTGGAGAGAAAATAATTTAGTATTTCCCCCTTCCCTTCCCAAGGTGCCTTTCTCTGTGTGTCTCTGACTCACTAGTCTAGGTGTCTCCTCTACACAGCTCCTGCTGGCTACCTCCCCACTCCCAGACACCTCTGCCTCCCTGCAGTGTAGTTCTTGCTTTGTAGTCTGGAGTTGGTGTTGCATTGCTAGCTGTTTCATGAATTTGTGCCTGGTAGAATTATGTTTCTTGAGGCTAGAGATTATAGGCTCTCTGGATCTTTTCCTAGTGTTGTAGATATTAGGAACACTGATTTTTTTGCTTTAATTTAAAAAATTCATTGTTATTATAAAGGTGATGTACAGAGGGGTTGCAGTTACGTAAGTCAGGTAAAGAGTACATTTCTTTTTGAACAATGTCACCCCTTCCTTTTCTTTCTCCCAGTTTTTCCCTCTCATCCCCACCTACAAGTTGTATAGTTCATTTCTACAAAGCATCTCCTGAGTACCACTGCTGCATTTGTTCAGCCTTTGTCCCTCCATTTACACTGAAGATGTTTTCATCATCAATTGTTATGTAACTGTGAAACACGTATTTTTCAGTGTGTCCACAGTGTCCCTATTCCTCCCACAGGGTGGCCTTGGCCAGCAGGTGCTGTATCCTTAGTGAACTCCCTGCCCTTTTCCTGAGCTCCCCCAAGGTAGAGGGTCATCCAGGGCTCTCACCACTTCAGTCTTTTGTACTTCCTCCAGGGTGGACAAAGGGAGGGGAAGAAAGGAGGAGGAGGCCTTGGCTTCTGAGTTTGGTCTTTGCCAGAGGTGGTGGTTTCCTCACAGCCCTGGCTGTGGCTGCCCAGTGGGACAGGTAGGCTGGCAACTACACCAGTCCTATGGGCCTGGGTCCTTGAGCTTTGTGCTCAAGGATAGTGCTCTACCACTTGAGCGGCAGCTCTACGTCTGGATTTTTGTTGGTTGAGTGCAGATAAAAATCCCACGGACTTTCCAGCCTAGGCTGGCTTTTAACCTCAGTCCTCAGATCTTTACCTCCTAAGTAGTTAGGATTACATGGCATGAGCCACAGTTACTAGAAAGGTCTGAATCTTTAAAGGCAAAGTCATCATTTTTTTTTTTAAGTACCGAGATTGAACTCATGGCCTCATACTTGCTAGGCAAGTGCTCTACCACTGGAGCCATGTCCTCAGCACTTTTTGCTTTAGTTTGCTTTTCAGATAGAGCCTCACACTAACTTTCCTGGGGCCAATCAAGATAGTAAGTTCTACCCTCCTATCTCATGGATTAAAAGCTCAGAGATTAGCCAGGTGCCTGTAATCCTAGATACTTAGGAGGCTGAGCTCTGAGGATTGAGGTTCAAAGCCAGTCCAGGCAGGCCATGAGACTCTTATCTCCAGTTAACCACCAAAAAACCAGAAGTGTAACTCAAGTGGTAGAGTACTAACTGTGAGCAAAAAGAGCTTAGGGACAGCACCCAGGCCCATGCCTCATGACTGAAGAAACAAAACAAGACAAAAGCTCAGGGATCATCTAAAGAAGTGAGGGAATGATTCTGAAAGAGGTAGTGAGAGGTGTCACAACACTCTGTGTGTTGCTTCTC
Organism: Perognathus longimembris pacificus; assembly: GCF_023159225.1. Classification (NCBI taxonomy): domain Eukaryota; kingdom Metazoa; phylum Chordata; class Mammalia; order Rodentia; family Heteromyidae; genus Perognathus; species Perognathus longimembris. The sequence continues at coordinate 23,696,974 of NC_063171.1, forward strand.
ATCACATGCATAGAAGTCACATCAGGCATCTGGTCTTGTCAGTGCTCTCCAAAGTGAACAAGACTGGGAGTGTCTGTGAATTCCACATTTTGGGCCTAACTTCTTCTGCTTTGTCCTTTGTCTTAGATACTTTCTACCAGGATCTTTCAGGACAGCAAGGCTCCTCAGAAGACCCTGGCTACAGCTCAGCCCTGTGGCCAACACCTGAGCAGACGCACCCCACTCAGCCTGTCCCACAGCAGCCATTTTCCCTCCAGCAGGATCCTTTCCCAGGGGGAGGCGGTCCAGGGCACCTGGGGACCCCAGTGCCTCTTTATGCTGTTCCTGAGACTCCCTTCTCAGGGATCAGCCCTGGTGGTGGCAGTATGGCAGTAACAGGAGCTCCTGCAGGAAGGGCTTGGGAGGAAACACAGAAGATACATCCCACCCCTGGTAAGCCCATCTGGACACCTGGGGATGGAGCCTTATAGGAAGCTGTAGAAGAAGATGAGAGAGGTGCAGGGACATGCTGGAGCTGGGGAATGCGTTGGTGTGGGTGTTTGCCTCACTGAGAGAGTCTCCTCCTTGTTGGCCTATGTGCTGATGTTTTGCATATACCCAACAAGCTTGCTGTATGCCAGCCCATCAGTCTCTCCATCTGGGCAAGCACAGCAGAATGGACACAGCCACTCCTCTCCTCTCCTTAGATTATATAGTTTATAATGGAAAGACTTTAGGGTGAGTAAAGATAATACTGCCTCTGCCTTCCATGCACTGTAGCACAGGTCAAGCCATCTTTCTGAAGTTGTCTTGCACCCAGTGGATGAAAGTAGGGAACTGTAACCAGGATGGTGTTTCTGTCCTGGACCACAATTCTTCAGGCTCCTCAGATCTTGCATAGCTGGGGCTCAATGTGGGGGAGCAGTGCTGACTGATGTCAGGAGCCACATAGGATTGGATCTTAGACCTAAGAAAAGATCCTGAGCAAGATGGAGACACACATGAAGGGCTGAGGATGAGTCCATGTGATCTAGCTTCCTGTTATTCTCAGACTCCTAAGAAATAACCTTGGTGTTCAAGGTGGAGTTGGGTTGACTGGCATGGCCTAAAGTGGCTAGAACCAACAGGAGCCAAACAAACAGGCTTTGCACCTACTGTGACTTCCTTGTGGTTAAGGGCTCTGAGTTCTAGCCCCTTCCCTGCTTTCTTTGGAAGGCCACAGTGTCCCTATTACTCTTCTTCAGAATGGATGGGAAAGCACAAACTGGGCTTATGCTGTGTTTCTCTTTGGTGCTATAGGAGACATCACTGCCTCTCATGAAAGCTCCCAGGATCTGAATCGTCAAAGGGTCATTCCTGAACCTCAGGTGAGAGGATGAGGAAAGATGCCAGTGTCCACACTGATGCTCCTGCCTCTACGGCTGCCTCTGTTCTCTTAGCCACATGCAGTCTCTCAACGGCTATTCCAATCTCCTCTCCATGGTCTACTTGTCATTCTCCTTTGCTTTCTGTGCTGGGTCCTGGAAGGCTGGGTGGAGGCTCAGTCTTTTCCTGTTGTGACTCTGGGTGGGAGGCAGCAGAGCTGGCTTAGTTTTGGGCTCACAGATCTCATTCCTTTAATGGCACCCTCTTCTCTCTGCCCACCCAGTGCTCACATGGTACCCTGCCCCATTGCTGAAAATGGGGTATTTATTTCTGTATTCTAATTCTTACCTTGCTTTGTGGTAGTCATGAAAGAGCCTGCTTATGTCTTTTATGTAAGATGTCAGAGGAGACCAGGTCTAATCGTTTTACCACACTGTTGGCTGAACGCACTCTTTCTCTCAGGAGTGCGCAGTCTTGATGCCAAATTTAAGTTGATCTGCTGCTTTGCTCTGTTGGAGGATTATATCACAGAGCATTTTCAAACAGTGTTGGGCTACAGGTCTTAAAACACTTGTATGGGCTGAGTGCAGTGGCTCACTCAAATGACGGAGATCAGAAAGATCTCAGTTAGAGGTCAGCAAGACAAAAACCTCACGAGATCCCATTGCGATCAGTAATCTGGGTATGGTGGTAGATGTGTGCCATCCAGCTAGGTGCAAAGCGTAAATAGGAAGGTTATGGTGTGGGCTGTTCCGTGCAACAGTGCAAAACTATTGAATAAATAACTAAAGCAAAAAGGCCTGAGGGCATGGTTCATACTCAAATGTAAGACCCTGAATTCAAACCTCCACACCTTTACTGTAATATATTATAGGTATAGAAAAAATTTAACAAGAAAAACATTGTATAAAGAACAAAGTAAACATCATTCATAATCCCATAGCTAAATGTTTTAGTTCTTTCCTTCCATTTTTTGCTTCTGAATATGTACATAAATATACATTGGTTAGTTAGTGGTTAAATATGTGTATATAGATTGTATTTTCTATTAAATATAAATAAGTCTATGAAGTAAGATTTTCCATATCATCCCATATCATTTACATATCATTCAGAAGTATGATTTTTAATCTTGGTGTGGCAAAATTTATTGTGTCTTGACTCAATGAGGAGAAATTCTTAGAAGAATTAGAGACCCAGACTGCTAAGGTTAGAACCTTCTCTGCTATTTGCTAGCTGTGTGGCCTTAGGCAGGATGCTTAACCTTTCAATGGCTTTATCTGCTCATTTTTAAAGACTAGAAGGTAATAGTGCTTACCTCACAGGACTTTTGTAAAGATTAAGAGAATCACTGTACATAAAGCACCTAGAACAGAGCTAAATACTTTATTCACTAGAATGGAAATAAGGCTTCTCCCCTGTATTTTGCTTCCCCTGTCTTTTCTGAAGCTTTACTGGAAGCACTGAGTGGAAATGTGACACAAAAGAGCATATGCTTTATGGTTTCACTTATGCCTAGATTAAGCAATATCATAGAGACAGAAAGTAGGTAGGTATTAGCGGTGATCAGGGGCTGGGGCCAGGTTAGGTGGGCACAGAGTTGCTATTAGAGATGATAGAGGGTGCTGATGGCTAGTCACCATTGAGGATGTGTTTAGTGCTGTTGGGCCATGCGCTTGTGAGTGGTTAAAGTGATAGTCTATGCTTATGTATGTTTGATCACACTATAGAAAAGTTAAATAGAAGGGGTGTGAGCATATTTTCCTCCCCTCCTGTATGTATATTCACATTGCTCTTAAGTGAATCTCAGGAAATGAGGGCTAAGGAGAGTTAGTTTGGCTGTTTCCCACATTCTCATTGTTTGAGTTTTGGTGTTCTTTGTGGGATATTCCCAGTCTCTCTTCATCTTCAGCAGTTGCTTCCTTACCCCCCTGCTTTAGACTTAGGCATAACTTTGGAGACTATATTAGAGAAGTCACATAGTAGGCAAAATTCCTCAAGTTTAGGGATGACATGAAGCCTGGGTTGGGGTCCTGCCCTGGTCCCCTTTCCTGGCTAAGTCTTACTCTTTCCTCAGTGAGATAATGATCCCTTAAGACTGTGTTAGATTTACTGAGTGGTCAGGTGACAGGGTGCATGGAAATGAGCTGTGTTCCCTGCCAAGTGCTCTATGAATGCTCGTTCTTTCTTATTTAGTTCCAGGCACTGCCAGCCTCCAGAGCACGAAGATTTTCTGAGAGTTCCACTGTTTCAGCCAAGGAGAATGAGGAGTCCTCTGATGAAGCAGACAAAAAGTCTTCCCCAAATGCTTCACACAGAGAAAAACCAGGAGATGTGAAAGAGAATACAAAGGTGGAGGGATTTTTCTTGTCTTTCTATGCTTCCATCCCCTTCTATCCCCTGTCCTAAAGGTAGAGTGGAATTGGGAGTCCCTTCCTCTCCTTCCATCTCATACTAGGTGGAACATGGTCAACCTGTCAGTGGGAGAAACAAACTGATAGGCCATATTTTTTCCCCCCTTTAGAGCTCAGGATTTGGCTGGTTCAGCTGGTTTCGAGGGAAGCCCACCACCAGTGAGAACCACTCTGGAGACGAAGATTCATCACACAGCTCAGACTCAGAGGTGTGCTCAGTGGAAGAAGGAAATCCCTTCCCCATGGGCCAACACAGGTGTCTTCCATCATTGTGACTGGTGGCCAGGTCCGAATGGACTGGAGCTTTGTGGGAGATCAGTTGGGTCTGTGAGGCCCAGGGTAGATAATGGAAAGCCTAAACAAGTGGTGGCAAAAAGTCTTAACTTCAGAGGGCCAGTAATAGAAAGATAATCCAAATTTTGGGACATAGAAGCAACAGGGAAAATGAAATGGTGTTTTGGGGAAAGTCCCTAGAGCACGTCACAGGTGGAGGCCACCACTGTGGGTGTAGGAACACGGGTAGGTTGGCTTGAACTTCTTAGCCAAATCTTACCCCTGTTGCCACTCTTCACAAAGCAGGAGTCTCTGAAAGCACCATCTACCAACCCGGCCAGTCTGGGCCTGTCATCCACGCCTCCTCTGGAGTCCCTGCCTCTGCCTGGTGCCCATGCCGTCTCCATAGGTACTGCCAATCTCAGCATGTCTGGACTGCTCTAGTCCTCTTATTGTCCATGGGTTAGGGGATGCCTTCCGGAAGTTGGGGCTCCTCAGTTGGAGCAGAGGAAGCAGCTTTAACTCCCTGCCTTCTAGGTGGGGGTGAAGTCCTAGGATCCGTGTCCAGTGGGGGACCTGCCAAAGGCACTGGGGCTGGAGACTTCTCAGCGCTTGAAGTAAGCAGCCTATGGGTTGGGGCCTAGGCCTCCTCTCAGGAAGGAGGACTAAACTCTCACTGTGGTTTGGAGATGGTGTCCCAGTGTGGGCCGACTTACAGAATATAAGGGGAAGGTTTCTGCCTTAGTTTTCTTGGGCCACCATCACAGACTGGAGGACTTGAATAACAGCAATGTATTTTCTCACAGCTGTTAGTTGGTCATACATACTTGAGCCATATCGGGTGGCTGAGGGTTGATTTCCTGGGTCTTATAAGGAACCCTTTCATCCACTTGACCAAAGTTCATGCTTTGGGAAGACTTCCTATTCTAGGAAGCTGCCATTAACCACATTTTCTATTCTGTTCCATCCAAGAGTGTTTCCTCTGAGCTCTACTCCAGACCTGGCATTCTGCTTCCTCCACCCACCTTGAAAGGGGCAGTTCCTCTCTATAACCCAGCTCAGGTCCCACAGGTAAGGACATCTTTGTGGGGAGAGGATAGAAGCACAAGTTATGAATTTAGGAGACTGAGTTTATAGTTCCACTTTACCAGTTGTTCTATATGAATTCCTGAGTAATTGTCTAACCTTGCTAAGTCTTATTTTATATCACAGATAAATATATAAAATGTCTGGCACCCAGAAAATGCTCAATAAGCTGGGAGTGGTGGCTTAAACATGCAATCCTAGATAATTTCAGGGCAGAGAATCATGGATGATGACTCAAGACCAGCCTGGGCATAGAAGTCCAAGAGTCTATCTCAACAAATGACTTGTGAAGTGGCACATGCATGTCTTTGCAAGTCACAGGGAAAGAACAAGGCTGTATACAGTAGCATGAATCTGTCACCCCAGCCACAAAGGGAAACAAAAATATGAGGCTCCCAAGCCAGGCCAAGCCAGGAATAGAGACTATATCTTGAAAAGAACCAATCTAAGAGTGGACTGACAGAATGGCTCTGAGTGATAGCTTACCTGCCTAGCAAGATCAAGGCCCTTAACTCAGCTCTCAATATATTTTTTAAAAGAAAAAGTTCAATAAATAGTGAGTATTCCTCTCATTAGCACAAAATATTGTTAGTGTGTGGTGTGATTACTTCCTTCCTCTGTCTTGGAGTGAGGGGATTACTGCCAACCTGAAGAAAAGCCAACCTCCATGTTCCTCAGCAATCCAGAACAGACTTAGTGCAGCTGATTAATGCCTTTTGTTTCCCCCTCCTTATAAAATCAGAAATTTTCTTGCCATATTCAGTAGATGAAGGTAGACCATTAGAATGCAGTGTTGAGAAGCCATCTGTAGCTGATGTGTTCTGGACTTGACGCTTGGGATGCTCTCGCTCAGTCCAGCCCATCACCCCTGAGTGGTGTTGTGCTTGGGGCTGTGCACTCCAGCATCATGTTTGTTCTCTTCCAGCTCTCTCCAGCCACAAGCCTGAGTCGGCCCAACCGCCTGGCTCAGCACCGCTATCCAACCCAGCCATGCTGAGAATGACCACCTGTCCCAGGCTTGTTTTTGAGGAGCACCACTTTCATGGCACTGTAATTTTTCTCCTCTTGGCTGTATTTGGGTCCAACAGAGGGTCGTTCTGGATGGCTGTCTTTGCTGGTCTCTTAGAAGGCAAGGGGATGGGACTGCTTGTGAAACAGTTCCGTCTAGACTTCACTTTAGTTCCAAAGGCTAGAGATGATTTAATCAGGTGGAAAATCTGGCTACCATGGGCAGAGGGTCACAGCAGCAGCATGTGAGATGGTGGCTTGAGACCCTTAGGAGGGTGAAGGCCTTTAGGATCTCAGGGCTAGAATTAAGGGCAATGCCATCAGGCACAGCTCAGAGTAACATTCCCGATTAGCTTTGACTCTTTCTTCAGCTTTACTTATAGACTAACACATAGCTCTAGTTAGTAACGTTTTTACTCTGAAACTTGATTATTACAGCCCTTCAGTGATTCCTTCTTCAATGACATTTCACCAATTTTCCTCCTGGTCCTAGTTTTATGCACATTCTCTATGTGGCTCAGATTAATTATCTTTCTCTCACTTTCTTAGCCAGTACTATTTTTTCACATTCTGGCATCTGGCTATCAAGTTAGACTGCTGTAGGCATCATATTGTCATGGTAACTACTGCACCTAATGATGCAGATGGATGGAACATCAGTATAATAAATGATGGAAAAAAGCCTTCCCTAAAAATTCATCTTTTCCATAAGAGGGAAGGAATGAGTGCCTGATATTGTTAAATACCTCTCTTCCTACCTCAGGCCTTTGCAAATTGATGTTCAGTGGGTCACAGGGGTCTGAATAGGAGGGGGAGGGATATCTTGAAAATTTCCATCTCTCCTTTCAAACCCAAAATCAGAATGATTCTTGCTGTTTGTCAGATTTGCTGAAATTGCTCCTCACAAAGAACATTTTTTTTGTATGTGTAATTGTACATAAAGGTTTTGTACTTTAATGTACTATGGTTCTGATTTTCATAGCGATTAAACCTAGATAATTTTGTAGCAAATGCTGTCTTGGGCTGATTTTTTTCTTTTTCTTTTTTTATGGTCTCTTTCCTGAATTTTTTCTAATAATGGTTGCATTGTGTGATCAGGTGCGAACAGCTGGGAAGAGCCCTTTTTTAATGAAAAATCAGGGCTTACTCCTTTTCTCTTCCAAGTTACTCTAATGTTATCATTTTTTCAATTTAAAAAATTGTTCATGGGCTGGGGATATGGCCTAGTGGCAAGAGTGCTTGCCTCCTATGCATGAAGCCCTGGGTTCGATTCCTCAGCACCACATATATAGAAAAGGCCAGAAGTGGCGCTGTGGCTCAAGTGGCAGAGTGCTAGCCTTGAGCAAAAAGAAGTCAGGGACAGTGCTCAAGCCCTGAGTCCAAGCCCCAGGACTGGCAAAAAAAAAAAAAAAAAAAAAAGTCCATATTAAATTGTCCATATTAAAAAACAATTTTTTTTTTTTTTTTTTTGGCCAGTCCTGGGGCTTGGACTCAGGGCTTGAGCACTGTCCCTGACTTCTTTTTGCTCAAGGCTAGCACTCTGCCACTTGAGCCACAGCGCCACTTCTGGCCTTTTCTATATATGTGGTGCTGAGGAATCGAACCCAGGGCTTCATGCATAGGAGGCAAGCACTCTTGCCACTAGGCCATATTCCTAGCCCCCATATTTAAAATTGTCCATATTTTTAAAATGTGGAAAAATGTTCTGTGGACACAAACCAGTCATTTTACAAATGATTGAATTTTCTGTTACCTATAAAAAGTTTTATTTCATGCCTTAGATTAAATCTGAAAAATACACACACCCTTTCAAATTACACACACACACACACACACACACACACGTAAATAGAAGTGTTTTGCACCCAGAGGATTTCAGTAAATCTAATTCTCTTTTCTTCCTTGAGAGGCCGCTGCCCCTTGGGTTTGGCATGTTGACACCCAGTGGTGGTACTCTAGCATGAGCCTATGAGTTTCCAAGTACCCAAATCCTCATGGGCAGGTCACCCTGGGGCCTTGTGTAAGGTTACTTCACCATCCTGGGATTTAGTTTCCTCATCTATAATGGTAGTAATAACACCTATGTTATTGGAAGAATGAATGAGTCATCTAAGGGAGTGCTAAGAACTTTTGAAGTATGCTCAATGACAAGGGTGCAATCTAATAAGTAAAATCTTGACTTTTTGGTGTTTTTTTCCTTCCCTGTTTAACTATGGGTTTGCAAATTTTGACATATACATGTATATATATCCACATATATGTAGACATATATCTGGGACAATAATTTAAAAATATTTTATGAGATGTATCTTAATTGCTAAGCCAGGTTCTCCTCCTGCATCCCATCTGCAATCAGTGCTAGATGATAATGGAGCATAGTTCTGGGAGCAAAGACACAGGGAATTCTACCAATCAAAGGAGCACTTTCACTAAAGAGAATGAAGACCAAAGAAGAAAGCAAAATTCTGGGCTGCTTGTTTTGTCACTATCTCCCCCGATAGGATCACTCCTGGAGAATCCACAACTACAGCATTCAATACAGCAAACATCCAGCTTGCTAACTTTCCTGCAATGAAACACAGCAGGAAGGAGAGACAGGTATTTCCTGCACTAGAAGAGGAGGAGGTGCATGGTCTCTATGCTAATTCATGATGGAAAGATTTTACTCTGTCCTGGTCAAAATATGTCTATGAATCTGTATATACTTGATTAAAACAAATGCTAATGCCCATTCGTCAGGAAAGTGAGGTTCCACAAGGGTCTGAACTGGGGTCATTCGAATTTATTGTTTATCTGCTTTGGCAAGGTATCAGGGACTGCTGTTGAAGGTCATGGTTGTTTTATAGCTTCAGCTGGTTAAAACTAGCTGTGATGAAACAGTAAATGCAGCTTAAAGATAAAACTATTTTTTCCCTTCCTGTTATAAAGTAGAAGCTTGAGGAATAGAGCAGGAATGGAAATGTGCTAGGGTTAGAGGTTTCTTTCCTTTTTTGTAGCCTGGGAGAGGCTGCAAGCCATGGGGAGAAGCTGCTTTGGGCATAGTAAAGTGTGTCTTGGGAGCCACAACATCTGGATATGGCTGGGACCCTTATCTGAGGTAGAGCCCTGTATCCTGGCCGCCTGGTGTAGTATGGACTACAGAAAGAAATACTGGCCCAATGGCCCAGATAGCCAGTTGTGTCCCACAGTGATACCCCAACGCAACAAGAAGACAAGAAGAGAGATCTTTGCAAGGTAACGGAATACACTGTGGAGTTTCTCTCCATGAGCCATCTCTTTAACAAAGTAATGACTCAGTGACACTGTTTGGAAGGGAAGAACTTACTGGGTACCAGTGGCTCACGCCTGCACTTCTGCTACTCAGGAGGCTTAGATCTGAGGATCGAGGTTTGAAGCTAGCTAGACAGAAGTCTGTGAGACTCTTATCTCCAATAATGAACTCAGAAAAGGCCGGAAGTGATGCTATGGCTCAAGTGGTAGAGCACTAGCCTTGAGCACAACGAAGCTCAGGGCCAGGGCTCAGGCCCTGAGTTGAAGCCTAAGGACTGGCAAAACAAAATAAAACAAAACAAACAAAAAACCCCAGAAGAACTTATGGCTGGGGATGTAGCTTATATGATAGATCATTTGCCTAGCAGGCTAGAGACCTTGAGTTCAATTCCCAGTCCCACAAAAACCAACAAACAAAGGAAGCATGTAAGATACTATTTTTTTTCTTCATTTCTTTATTGTCAAAGTGCTATACAGAGGGGTTACAGTTTAATACATAAGGCAGTGCGTAAATTTCAACTTGTTACCTCCTCACTCATTCCCCCCCCACTTTCCCCCGCTCATTTCACCCCCCCCCCCCATGAGTTGTGCAGTTGGTTTACATCATATAGTTTTATAAGTATCGCTGTTGAGCTAGTTTGTCTTTTTATCCTTTGTCTCTCGATTTTGGTATTCCCTTTCCCCTCCCTAGTTCCAATACTGGCAAGTTTGTTGGGTGACCCTGCTTCTCAGTAGAGTACAAGCTTGCAGGAAGAATTCATCAGTGGTGAGAAATAAAGAAGCCACATTTTCCTTGCAAAACAGAGTGGCAGTATGCAAATGTGCAATTCTGCTATATATATATAATTTAATATTTATATGAAAACATTTAAACTTAATGTTCAATAATTTGAAAGAGAATAAACCATTAAATTCCACTTAAGTGTCTTTATCACAGATCACCATTCCAGCCCTCTGTCTAATCCTCTTATGCGGCTATAAAACTGTGAATGAGCTTTGTGCTTCAGTCAGCTTCACTCTCTCTCTCCAGCCCTGGCTTCAGGTTGTGCAGGATCAAAGCCTCTGATAGCGGTTTTCTGATAGCTGCTTTCTTTTGGGCCTCTTTCTCTAGCCAACATGAGGAGCAACAAACTGCATTTACTTCTTTGCTAAAGCCAGAATACATTCTATCCAAGAGGGAATATGCAAACCAAACCACGCTTCTGTTTGCAAAGAGTAATAGGGGAACAATTTGGGTCTCTCCACTTGTATCAGTTTTTCTCTCCCCCAGAGAGTGGGGTTTTTCTTTTGGTGGTACTAGGGTTTGGACTCAGGGCCCTACTGGTAGGCAAACACCTTACCACTTGAGCCAGACTCCTAACCTTATTTCCTTTGGTTATTTTTTCAGGTAGTATGTCATGGGTTTTTTTTGCCTTTTTTTTGGGGGGGGACTGATCTTATTACCTGTATACTTCTGCATTGCTGGGATAAGAGGTGTGTACCACCATGCCAGAATTATTAGTTGAGATGATGGGCTTGGTAATATTTTACCTCAGGTGGCTTTGAACCTTGGTCCTCTCAATAAATGGCCAGCCAAATATCTGGGATTATTGAGAGGAAACACCACACTGTACTGGAAGTGATTTTTTTTTACCCCCCCCACTTTTTCCATCTGAAGTTGGAAGTTGAACATACAGTCGCATGATCTGTAAGCTATAGCAGTAGGATGGAGGTATTTACTCATCCAAGGTGACACCTAAATGGGACCTCAATGCCTGTCTGTCCTCATCATGTACTTACATGTGGCCATCGCCCATTCAAGTCTTTCAGAAATGGCTTCTTAATGAGATTTAAAGTTACACTGAATGGAGATTAATAATATGTTGAAATGTTTGCACTAAGTGGAGGAATCTGCTCCCCCATCCCCTCTTTTTGTATATTCATGCCTCTGAGGTAATAGTGCTTCTCTGGGTCAAGCTCAACAAGACTTTAACTTGGAGTTGATCTGTGAAAACTTGCTTACTATTTTAATACAATATGCTTTCAAGCTCCTCACTTTAGAAAGAGTCTCTTCCATTTTTTTATGACTCTTAAGAGGAGGGGATTCCATGGTATTTCTTTGAGGCTTTCAGCCATGGATTATGTATCCTTAAGCATCAGGAAGAGATTCCTAATACTTTACACAGAAATTCTTCACACGTGGCTCTTTAAAACTCTCAGCTGGTCCCCAGTAGCGATAGGAAACAGCTGTTTAGCAACTGTGCCTGGAACTCTGTCACAGTGTGGAAGGCCTCAGTCCTTTCATAAAACAAGAGAGTGTTTTCTTCTCTAGACTGAGAATCCTGGAATCTTTTAGTAGTGACAGTGGTCAGACATTCGGAATTTCGATCATAGCAGTAATACCCATGGGAGATTCTTCTAGGCACTGCAGCATGCATTCTATGAGATACATAGCATTCTTTCAGCACAGACAGTATATGAACAATCAAAACCTAAGGAGAGATGTTGAGCACTTTGTTCATGTTTATACAGCTGGTAAGGATGGAGCCGGATTAGAGTCCAGGAAATCTGACCTCAAAATCTAGGCTTTCTGTTACATTGTCCCTGGACAGATGTGCATTTTCTCCTTTGTTCTGGTATTAATTAGATGATGTATCAAACATTACATATTTTTTTCCTCTTCGTGCTAATTTTGACAAACTCATTTACACTTGCCAAGCTGCTATCATGGCAGACCTTCTCCCTTCCCTGTGTCCTTTACAGGTATTTGGAGGAAGGAAAACACGGAGACCATTGCAGGATGCTCCCCTGAAGGGAAGAGGCCTCGGTGGGGAGTACCTTTGGGCTTGTTCACAGAGGTAGGCCCCATCCCAGGTGGTACACTTCAGAAAATATCTTTGTTTTTAAAATCCAATCTCCTTTCAAGCCTCTTTTAGTCTGTATGGATATGCGTATGTATGTATGTATGTATGTATGTATGTATGTATTTATATTTAGTAGCAGGAAGAGGTTTTAAACCCAGGGTCTGTGTATGCTAGACAAGTGCACTTCCACTTGTTCCATACTCCTAGTGCTTTTGTTTCTGAGATAAGGTCTAGCTTTTGCCTAAGCTTACCCTAGACTCAAAATTCTCCTATCTTTACATCTCAAGTAGCTGGGATTACTGACATGAATCCCATGCCTGGCTTTGTTTCTCCTCCTGCATAATTACTTTTTACTTTTTACTCCCAGGAGAGGATTATCCAGAAGGTAGACTTTCAATGAAGAATCTTCCAAGTGGCTGGCGCTATGAAGGCATCTATATTAGTTTATTTTCTGTTGCTATAACAACATATGTCAGGCTGGATAAAGAAAAGAATTTCAGAGGATGAAAACTCAAGATTGGGTGGTCCCATTTGCTTTCTGGTAAAAGCCCCCTGGGCTGAGTCACCATATGGCAGGTGGCATTGGGATGTAGAGTGTGCAGCAGGGAGATACTGCACAAAGAGACAGGAGGGAAGAGAAGGGCTAACCTTGTGTGTTTTTAAATTTTTATTGAAAATTTTACAATAATAATTCTTGAGGGGACAGACCAAGCTCCATGTCAACTACCTTGATTTCTGCAGAAGGCAGCATCCCCAATGACCTCCCTCCCTCCCACTAAGCTCCCACTAAGTGTGTGTGTGTGTGTGTGTGTGTGTGTGTGTGTGTGTGTGTGTGTGTTTGTGCATGTGGGTACTGAGGATTGAACTCAGGGCCTGTATTTTCTTTCAGCTTGCTCACTCCCAGCTGGTGCGCTACCATTTTGTCACACCACTAGCCCATCATTTTCTCCTTCCCTTCCTTCCTTCCTTCCTTCCTTCCTTCCTTCCTTCCTTCCTTCCTTCCTTCCTTCCTTCCTTCCTTCCTTCCTTCCTTCCTTCCTTCCTTCCTTTTGTTTAGTTGGAAGTGAAAGTCTCACAGACTTTTCTGCCCAGGTTGGTTGTGAACCTGGATCCTCCATGACTCAGCCTCCTGAGTAGCTAGGATTAAAGGCATGAGTCATCACAGGGCTTAAATTTCACCTTTGAAATAGTCTCCTATCTCTCCAGGAATGGGGACTAAAGTTCTAACATTTGTATTCTGGGGGACACACTCAACCCAAATCCATGTTATAGTGACAGTCCTGCTTACCAGAATAGGATGCAACAGATCCTGTGCCAATAAATCTAAATCTTTGGCCAGGACATGGTAGCTAAGTTTTTGTTTTCTAAAACTAGGTTCTTGTAAAGACAAGGTCTTGATTTTAAAATTTTTTCTTTTAAAAAAAATTTTATTGTCAAACTGCTGATGTACAGAGAGGTTACAGTTTTATACATCAGGCTTTGGATTACATTTCTTGTACTGTTTGTTACCTCCTCCCTCATTCCCCCCTCCTCCCTCCCCCTTTCCATTTCCCCCCCATGAGTTGTTCAGTTCATTTATACCAAACAATTTTGCAAGTATTGCTTTTGTAGTTGTTTGTCTTTTTTACCCTGTGTCTCTCGATTTTGGTATTCCCTTTCAGTTTCCTAGTTCTAACACTAGTATACACAGTTTCCAATGTACTCAGATAAGATACAGAGATAGTGCAGGTACAGCACAGGAAGGGGATACAAGAAGATCATCAATAATAGAAGCTATGGTTACACATAGCACATTGAAAGTAGTTACAACAGTGACATAACAATCGTTTCCATAACATGGAGTTCATTTCACTTAGCAGCATCTTATGTGTTCATAGGGGTATAGTTACATTTTTTTCTTGAGTTTTAAGAAGAGGCAGGATTTAAATCTGTGGCTTCTTTCAATGCTTTTGTGTTCTACAAGCACAATTCAGGATTTTTGAGATTTAAATCTGTGGCTTCTTTCAATGCTTTTGTGTTCTACAAGCACAATTCAGGATTTTTGAGAAACCTCATTGTCCTAGAGTAGAAATAATTTAGATTTTGGACCTGAAAGCTTAATTACTACTTCTTTGATATTCCAATATATATCCATGTGTTAAGAACAAACCAGAGCCTGACATTCATAATCTTTTCATGTTATTTTCCAACTTTGCAAACAAGAACACAACTTGCCCAAGCCCACAGTGGCCATGGTCATCCTCACAATGTGCATCGGTTATGATAGTCAGTCAGACTCCAGCCCCATTTGGTTTGTGAAACACATATTATGGAAAAGTTGTAGATACCTTGAGATTTACTACATCAAATATATCCCGGAATCCACTGGAATAGCTGGAGATCTAAAGGCAATTGATGTTAATTCCCTAAAAGGAAAGATTATTCCCACAGAAAACATTCCCAATATATCACTTTGTAGAACTTGAATTTGTAGTCTTAAGGAAGGCAGAATAAAAGAAGACTTTCAGTTCTAGACTTACATCTCCTACTGGAGGAACTTAAAGTAAGTTAACTGAGTTTCAGCTGAATACCTGGAGTTCATTCATCCAGCAAACATTTTTGTAGCATCTCTCATGAAATTGAAAGGTGAGCCTGAATCCCAGCTTTCAAAGAGCTCACAAAGGAATTGGAAAGTAATAAGTGACCAAGTTCAGCCAGAGTTGTTTGTGGCTCTCAGTGTTGTTGGTAGTCCATGATAGCTCCTGACTCTTTCTACCTGGGAGTGAGGTTATCTGGAAGGTTCTGGTAACTTGATTGATGGCTTGGAGAGGTTAATCAATTTTCCTAAATCCCTTTAATTAAAGTCCTGATTTCCCAGCTGATGGTCTTTTCCTTTGAATATGAGAACATAATTTAAAATGTAAAGCTTTTCTTTTATTATCACATTGAGGGTGTATTTATGATACCAAGGCATCAATAATATGCCAAGCACTAGTGTCTCACGCCTGTAATTCTACCTACTCTGGAGGTTGAAATCTGAGCTTATGGTTCAAAGCCAGCTCACGATTTCCATTTCCAATTAACCAGCAAAAAGCTGGAAGTGGAAGGGTTGCTCAAGGGGTAGAGTGCACCAGCTTTGAGTGAAAAACCCAAGCAAGAGTAGAGGCCCTGATTTCAAGTGCCAGGACTCAGGACTCACACACACACACACACACACACACACACACACACACACACACACACACACACACAAAACATCCATAGTAATAACTAAGGTGTTACTGTAAGAATCTACATGTGTTTGTTACATTCTCTTAGCAATCCAATGAACTAAGGTCTTAGAAGAAGCTAAAGCCCAATTGGAAGATAATATCCTCTGTCTTCACTGGTGAGGAAATGGAGTCACAGAGACTTTCAGTACTTTCTCTAGGTTACTCAGGAAGTGGAGGGCTTAAAATCTGGCTTAAACAGTTTGCCTCAGAACCTCAGGCATACCTGTTCTATAAGTCTAAAGAGGGCTTTATCATCAGCCCAGGTGATTCTCTGTGTCCCTCCTTCCCTTCTGCTACTAAGGGGCAGGGCTGCTTCAGTGTGTGTGCACACAGTTACCATTTTCCATTAGACCTGACTTTTCAGGGGAAGGAGCTATATGGCAACTCGCTCATCTCTGTATTCCCACCACTTGTGCTGTACCTACGTCTAGTAAAGCCACAGTATTCAAAATAGATGGGAATATGGACCTTATAACTGTTTGCAAGAAATTGTCTATAAGTGATATCTGGTCAACAGATGGTCTTGGTGAGTTATCTTGTTCTTACAATTATTATATTTTTTCTGCATCTTTGAAAGTTGATAGTTTTTGAGCATATAGTAAGGGCTCAAACAAAATCCACGAATAGGTGGATGGCTTACAAAAAGAGGCCAGGATAATAAGCATTCATCACAGCTTGTGAGTAACTGCCCGAGAGGTGAGAGAGGTCTTGGGAACAGTGACCCCTAGGCTGGCTCAAGACCCTGAGGCCAGTAGCCTTTGTGGCAGGTGATGGAAGTGCTCAGCTTAATGTCAAGACAAGTAATCTCCTGCATCTACAATTTAGCTTGACCCTCAAGGGTGCTTATTTCTGGCAGAAGCATTTTTTAAAGGTATTTTACCCCTTTATAACCTATGTAATTGCTATTGAAATGTGTTGCCCTGTAGTGTCTTAATTAGGTCAAATTTTATACCAACGACATTAATTTAATGCCATGTTCTCAATCGTAGGGGTCTTTATTTAGAAGACTGCAAGGAAACATTCACATTTCCTAGGATACTCGAGTTTGTATGGGAATTTCTTCTGAGGACTGGGGTGCAGCCAGCGTCCAGGGGAGCTAGGCCAAAGGAGAGGTGTGTGTCAAGAGAGTCATCTAAATGCTTCTAAAATTTTGGTCTCTAAGCCTGTTCTGAGTACTGCCTGGATAATTGTAGGGTCCAAGGCTCTTCATATTTAGTTAAATTATATAGTTTTGCTTTGAATGTTGGGGGAAAATCCCTACCTTTCTACCTTATCTGCCTTTTATCCAGTGGAATACACTTCTAGAATTGTACCCTTCCTCTACCTACCATGCCACCCCAATAGAAGCAAACCATCTGCCAAGAATACAAACATAATATAAAAATCACATGAATACATAATCCCTATCTCAGAAGGAAAGGAGTAGCTGCCACTTGGTACCAAACCAAAAACATTTGAATATTTATCTAGCAGAGAAAGCACCCCACCAGGCTGGGATTCCTCCCTGTCTGTGTGTGTGTGTATAGGGGGTGGTGGTGGTGTCAAGGAGAGGTCAGTGATGAAAATCATCTCCATAAGTCTAGCCTAAATAGGAGCCTGGTGGAAATCAATTCAGCAAGCTCAATGTTGCTCTTCCCTATTGTGGAGCCCAAGACATGACTGAGTCAATGAGCACCCAGGAGGCACCGATCCATCATCAGAAAGGGGAGAAGCAGGGAGATGAGAGGAAGTAATTGGAATTGAGTTTCTATGGGACTGGAACTGGAAAAATAGGAAACAGAGCCATCTCCAAAGTAAGGGAAATTGTGGCTTTTGGGCTCCTGGGGCTGAGGAGTGGAGCTCATGAGGTTTGAAAATCTGTTAAGGATGCATTTTAGACAAACATTTTTCTAACTCCAGGCCTGGTCTTGGATTCGGGTCAAATTGTATTTCCCCAGCCTAAGAAATAGACCTTCCCACGCTTTAACCTACTCAAGACTTGCACTGACTGATACATAACTT
Organism: Perognathus longimembris pacificus; assembly: GCF_023159225.1. Classification (NCBI taxonomy): domain Eukaryota; kingdom Metazoa; phylum Chordata; class Mammalia; order Rodentia; family Heteromyidae; genus Perognathus; species Perognathus longimembris. The sequence continues at coordinate 23,714,464 of NC_063171.1, forward strand.
ATATTGGATTTCCTAATCAAATGCTGTGAGTGAGTAGAAATTTAGTGGTTAGAAATTATGCAATGCCAGTTTGTCATTGCTAAAATATGGAACCAACCCAGATGCCCCTCAGTAGACTCATGGATCAGGAAAATGTGGTACATATACACAATGGAATTTTATGCCTCTATCAGAAAGAATGACATTGCCCCATTCATGAGGAAATTGAAGAACTTGGAAAAAATTATACTAAGTGAAGTGAGCCAGACCCAAAGAAACATGGACTCTTTGGTTTCCCTCATAGGGAATAATTAGTAAAGGTTTAGGCTAGTCACAGCAGAGGATCACAAGAGCCTAATAGCTATGCCCTTATGAATACATAAGATGATGCTAAGTGAAATGAACTCCAAGTTATGGAAATGAGTGTTATATCACTTGTAATTGCTTTCAACATACCATGTGAAACAGTAGCTCTTTTTTTTTGTTGATGATCCTCTTGTATCCCTTTCCTGTGGTTGTCCCCGTGCTATCACTGTATCTCATCTGAGTACCCTGGATACGGTATATACTGGTATTAGAACTAGGGAAGGGAAAGGGAATATCAAAATCGAGAGACAAAGGATAAAAAGACAACGACTCCAAAAGCAATACTTACAAAACCATTTGGTGTAAACCAACTGAACAACTCATGGGAGGGGGAGAGAGAAAGGGGGAGGGGGAGGGATGAAGGGGGCAAATTGTACAAGAAATGTACCCACTGCCTTACGTGTGAAACTGTAACCCCTCTGTACATCACTTTTACAATAAATAATTATTCAAAAAAAAAAGAAATTGTGCAATGCATAGAAGCTAGTCAATCTTCACTTTTCTTGATAAATGAAAATGGTGAAACAACTCTGCCAGTGACAAGACTCTTTTTAAGAAAGAGTCAGTCTCCAGGGCTGTGCAAATCCAAAGTGTCCTTAAACTGTGGTTGGTGAGACATGATATGGCAAAATGTCTACCAATAAAGTGAAGCATTACAGTGAATTACCCGGTTTATGCATGCGGGTGAGGCTTCCTTTCCCATGTCGTGTTGGAGAGCCAATAAAGCTTTGCAAATGTGATGGGAATCACTATTTCTGCCTTCGTGCAGCTGTTTATCAGCAGCTTTTTAACACATTTCCCCATATTATGAGGTGGCATAGCAGTTCTAGAATTAGATCAGTGGGATGTAGCATTGTCTGCCTTATCTGAGGACATGTCTGCTGTCAGCAGCATTACCAGGATATCTAATGAAAGCTGGATGTTTTGGTGAGAACAGCCTATGCACACACCCTCTTCTTTGCGCCCACCTCTCCTGCTTCCTGATCACTCCCTGGACTGGCTCTCGTGCTGCTGTTTGCAGATCTTATGCAACTTGGTCACTCTGTTTTATAATTAATGCATCTAGAGGACTTGGAAATTCCTTTTGGCTTCTCAAACACTCTCAGGTATTCAGTAGGTACTTCTTAAATGTTGAATGAAGACATGACTGAGCCAATGAGCAGAGAGGTGCATGGATGAAAAGTGTTCTCTCAGAATGTCCTCTGCAGGAAGCTTCACCCATCACTATGGCTTCCAGGGATAAAACAAGTGTGTGGCATGGCTTTCTTTGAGTTTTGCATACAAAGATGAGACATGGGTTCCAAGGGCAGGCCTGCAGTTGGTTCCAGAACACACAAGTCTTTACAGGTCTAACTGTGATAGGAGAAACATCAGGACAAAGCTAAATATATTCTGTCAGAATTCTGAGACTGGATCTTTCCACTTTGTTTGGCATTAGAATACTCTTTTTTTTTTTTTAACAAAATGATGGTAATAGTAAATGACAGCTACTTTTCTTTTTCCCTCAAATGCTTTTACTGGTGAAACAACAAACTCCTAAAATTTTATGAATTCCCGAATCTCCTACAATTTTGGGAAAAGGAGACGTTTTATTGCTCTGTGAAATGCCCACATCTGAACTACTCATTTAACTCATGTGTATCCTTCTGAAGAAAATTCACTTAAATCACCTGTTAGCCTTATGCTTAAAAGAATTAGCTCATTGCATTAAATAAGAAGATATTTCTAGTATCACAACTGCATTTCAGTGATGTCTCTTCAGAGTAGGGATCCGGGCGGGATGGGAAACTTGTAGCAGTGCCTTACCTAAGATAGGAGAGCGTTCTTAAATCCAGGTTGGTCACAGTAATGGCGTAGCCCAGAGGCCTGATTTGCCAGTCTACTGTGTTCTCCTCTACTGAGCACATAGTTGCTATGCTGCCGCTGTTAGTAGAACAAGTATGTGCTCTGACTGTGCATTAGTGAGTGCTTCTCTGATATGGTTGAACACTAAGATAGGAGAATTCAAGTTAGTGTACGAGGTGGAAAAATGACTTCTGTGTAGACATACCACCACCATGTAGACACACCTCCTCAGTCCATCTCAGCTCTCATATTCCTGCAGCTCTTACTGATATATATGCCAGTAGAGGGGCAATTGGCTTTTATGCTGACTTCCATTCTTTTTATTATTCACTCACCAGTCTCATCTCCCTTAAAGAATGCAAACACTTTGTTTGGAGCCTGTTATTAGCTGACAGTATTATTTGAAAACTCAGTCTTTTCCAAAGGCCATTGGTTCATAGTGGTTCTACCTATGTTGGAAAGATCTAAAATCCAGCCTTTGCTCTGCCATGATGAATGAGAAGTTTAGGAATGAGTGAAGCAGCTCAACATCTGTATCCCTGTTGCTAAGAGAAAGTAACGGTACTGACCTGCCTCACCAAAAGACATGTCTTAGGCATGAATGGTCTAATGATGCTAATGCTCTTTGAGAATATAAATGTGAAACATTATCATTATGGCTAATACTAGTCTTCAGTTTAATTTTTTCTTTAAATAATCTTCCTGCCTTCTCCTCTTAAAGACATAGTGAATAGAGGGCTATGATTTGTTCTTAATTTATGACTGACTTTGATCAGAATGGCATAAGCAGTGGGGATGCAGTCTTAAAGTCCTAAAGGTAATTATTTCTACATCAGGGCATGAAGACTTCTCTTTCTCCTCCTCCCGCTGGGGTGGGGGTGGGGGAGATAGAGGAAGAAAAAGCTAGGGAAGATAATGCTCTTAAAAATAAGATGATTTCTATATGTCATGTCTGGAAATATTATTTCCTAAAGCTGCAAAGAAGGCCACACTGAGTAGAAGAGGACCAGCGAGGGCTGGATTTGGCTGTATCTTGCCATAGAAAAAGTCAGAGACAGCAGGGAGAGGAAAAAGGGGGAAGTACAATGATATTTAAAAAAAATTAAAGCCCTATTTGTTGGAATTTTAAGAGTAGAAAGATTATTGAGGTTGTCTTTGTCTACTTGTCCTTTAAATCAGAATTGGGGAGTTAAAGTCAAGGTGTCAGCAGATCCGGTTCTGTGGAAGGATCCACACTGGAACTCATTCTCTGCCTCTTTCACATTCTAGTGGCTTGTGCCCAAAACACTCCAATCTCTGCTTCTGGGTCACATTAGCACCCTCTCTACAAAGCTTCACTGCCTCTCTTTTATGAGAAGTTTTTCCTTTCCTTTCTTTCTCTTTTAGAAAATCACATTAGATCCACCAAGTTGATGCAGGGTAATCTCATATCAAGATCCTTAGTTAATATCTATGAAGTCCATTTTGTCATGTAAGATAACATTCATAAAATTCATAAAGTGGTAGCAGAGGTACTTTTTCGGGCTTTTTATTCAGCCTACCATAATAGGTAACAGCCTTACCCCCACTTATCCATTTTAACAGAAACCTGAATATGTTTAGGTAGCCTAAGACTTTCATTTTTAGGGAGAGTGAAATCTCTGCTTTTGGAGTGAATCTGGACTCAGTTGGGTTTGTCATAGCTCTTCCATTCATGCCAGCCACTGGTTAGGAATGGGCATGGCTCTCAACTTTGCCAATGATGTGGAGACATCTGTGAAAACTATGACATTTCCTTCATGCTTAACATGGAAAGAAGGAAAAGATCTGGTGACTTTTGTGTGGAAACTGGACTCTAGGTGAAGGGACAAGAGTCTTTCTCAATAATCTAGGCAATAATAGATCATGGTGGCTGGACCAACGAGGTAGCATGGAGATGGTAGTGGTAAGAAGTTGGATTCTGGATGCATTTCAGATCAAAGCTCTTAGAATTGGCTGATGATTATCTGTGAAAGGTGAGAGAAAGAAAGAAGCAAAACCAGACTCCTAGGCTATTGGTTCAAGCAGCAGAAGATGGGAAAGACTGCAAAAAGAGCAGATTTGGAGAGAAATTAAGGGTTTGGGTTGGATGCATCAGACCTGAGATGTGTGTGAAATAGTAAGTGAAGCCATGGAACTCCATACAGCTAGATAAAACAAGTAAGGGAAGGTCTTCAGAAAATAAATACTCAGAACACAGAACATCTATTTACTTGTTAAAGAACTCAATTTTTGAGATTTTCTAAGTGGATTGCAGCCTCATCTTTCTGGTTGAGTCATCTTTTCTTGAATCTCTCCTACACTGGATATTTTAGTCATTGATAGTCTTTGGGATCTCTGCTTGCATATTCCCTTTAGCTAGTTTCTGTCTTTTGCCTTCAGAGTTCTTCTCTTCTGGCAAGGCCCTAATTTCTTTCGTTGAAATCCATCATGATCTTCTCTGTGTCACAGAGCTCCCATAGCTGATTCTGGAGTCTGTGGAGAAGCCTATATTCTAGATGTCAAGTTCCTTGCAGTAGGAGGAGGACCATAGTTTATTGATCCTTGTATTTGGGGAATCCTTGTGCAGGATTCTCCAAATCCAACATCCCTACTTGATCATGGTTTACCACTCCTGGTTTTGCTGTAGAAATTCTTGTGGACAAGGCCAGACTAGAGCATGTTATTTCTAATTACTAGAAGTTGGCCAACCCTTCCCCCATTAGAACCCATAGCACAAGAGATCTAGCTTCAACATACGTGAGTCATAGCCATTCTTTGTGTCTCAAGGAGCTCAAAAGACTGGACTAAAAGCTGCCTACTTGGGTCCTTTCCACCACCCCCCACCATACATAGAAATGGATCATTTTGATGGTGAGATGGGTATGAGCTACCGAATCAAACAGTGAGATGGTATAGGGAAATGAAGCTGAGAGCAGAGTTGGCCTGAGTCCTACTCTTGAGGCACTGGAGTTGGGGGTTGGCAGAAAGCCAAATGCATTTTAACAATCATTCACAATACTAACCAAATATAAGGATACAGTCGGGAAATAAAGGCAAGAACTAAATAAGGAAAAGAGAGAGCAAGGAGTACAAGATCTGACTTCTTGTTCACTGCATAGAACATTTTACCTAACATTATGGCACAGTAGTGTCTTGAGCTATGTTCTACAGAAGCTCCCCTCCTGGCTGCCATGAGGAGAGCCCCAATTCCTTCTACCAGCTCTTCCCAGGGTTTATCCAATTTACTGCCTTATATAAACCCTCAGGAACATACATGTGTTCCAATGGGCTTACTCTTGTGTCAGTGGCAGCAAGAGAGAATAAAAAATGTTAGAGGAAGCCAGGAGCTGGTTGGTGGCTCATGCCTATAATCCTAGCTACTCAAGAGGCTGAGATCTGAGGATCATGGTTTGAAGCCAGCATGGACAGGAAAGGCCCTGAGAGTCTTACCACCAATAAACTACTCAGAAGAAGCCAGAAGTGGCACTGTGGTTCAAGTGGTAGAGCATTGGCCTTGAGAAAAAGAGCTCAGGGACAGCACCCAGGGCCTGAGTTCAAGCCCCACAACTGACAAAAAAAAAAAAAAAAAGAGGATTTTCCTGGACTCCCATCCAGGCCATGTTATAGTACAATATTATAAGAATGAGGGTTCTAGAGCTGTGTGATATTGGATGAATTAGCCTCCCAGGGCCTTAGTTTCCTCTTTCATAAAATGTGAGCAATAATAATTTTTGCCTTCATAGAATCTTGTTAAATGTAAGTATTTACTATTTTGTAAAAGTGAGATAGATGGCAGATAGAATGGCAGAGAGATTTGGTAGAGGACATCCCTAGGGTTTTGTATCCAAGAAGGGTTTTTTAAATTCCCAAGGAAGAAGTAGACTATTATAACATGCTCAGTTTCTCTCACCTGCATAGTTCTTCCTGCTTCACAGCTCTTATTCTGGCAGCATAAATGACCCTTCTCATCCAGAGCAGAAATCTTATTGGATGTAGTTATGGGGCTGTCGTTTAGACAGCTGCATGTTGGTGTGATTCCCACATGAAATGTTTGAGATGGCTCCATCTCAGGCTCAGAAGACACCTGACTAGTGTGGATTTCCATAGTTTTGGGATGCTCAGCTGGAATTTCTGGCTTGTGCCACAGTAAGCAGGTGGTTTGGGACCAAAGGGCACAGCAGTTGGCAACAATAGTTCTGGAAGGTTACCAATGCCAAGAACATTTTCCTGTGTGTGTGTGTGTGTGTGTGTGTGTGTGTGTGTGTGTGTGTCTGTCTGTGTGTGTGTGTGTGAGAGAGAGAGAGAGAGAGAGAGAGAGAGTGATCTCACCAGGTGGGTCATAAAGGTCTTATTAGAAGTCTTTAAGGAAGTATTTCTTTCAATTTTTTTTCTGGTTTTCTTTGTTTAGAACTTTTCCTTCCTCCCTTCCTCCTTCCCTCTCTATCTCCCTCCCTCCCTCCCTCCCTTCTTTCTGTGCCAGTTGTGAAGCTTGAACTCCAGAGCTGGCACTGTCTCTTAGCTTTTTGCTTAAAAGCTAGTGCTATACCACTTGAGCCATGTTTCAACATTTGATCTTCTGGCTTTTTAGTGGTTAGTTAGAGATAAGAGTTTCATAGACTTTTCCTGCCTGAGCTGGCTTCAAACTGTGATTCACAGATCTCAGCTTCCTGAATAGCAAGTATGACAGGCTTGAGCCACTGGTGCCTAGCTAGAATTTCACTTTGTCTCAGCAGTTTGGGACCCTTTACAATGCAGTCCTCTACTCTGACTCGAAAGTCCTGAGTGCTTTTCTGATGGTGTTATTTAACTCTTTTATTTACCTTATCAACTGCATTTCCTTCATTTCTATGAGAAACATCTTGGGAAGGGAAAAGTGCTTTAACCTAGCAAGCATCTGGCAGATAGAAGCTTTGGCAAATAAAGACTTTTGTTTAAACACCTGATTAATTCAACTTGTTCTTCCCCATATTCCAGTGTCAACACCTCCTGTCACTTTCTGAATTCCAAGAGGGGGATTTACTATTGGAATTAGAAAAAAAAAATCAATGCTTAAAGCCATCTCTTCTTTGAACCCTATTTGGTTGGATCAGTTATAATCCTGTATTTCCCATGATGGATTTTACATAAGAATATTCATTCAACAAATATTTAGCATGTATGTGTTGGGAGAAAGGTCCTGTTCTAGGTATTGAAGGAGAATAGAAAATGTCTAAAACATCTCTAGTGCTCTCCATACATTAAACATACAGGATAGGAGACATGACAGGAAGATGCAGACACAATAGTGACTGCGATACAAGGCCATTGGGTATCAAAGCAATGTTATAACCTGGGTGTTTTGAGAGAGGGAGGAGCTTATTTGCAGTTGAATTGAGTCATTGTTGAGAGCTTCCTAGAGGAGGTCGCTTTTCAGTTGGGGCACAAAGGATAAGTCTCCTTGAAGTTAGTTTAGCTGGCACATTTTCCCTGGAGAGGTCAAACATGCTGCCAAGATATCAGTATTTTCCCAATAGTATCTCAGAAGGTTGAAAGTCCTTTCCTCTTATACTTTAGCAAGCAATATGAACTCAGGCTTCTGGAATAGAATCCAGTTTGTTGCTGTTTATTTGCATGGAGTCTCTACCTGGGGCCTAGGCATATTGGGCACTTCTGTGGGAAGCCCACTGGTCCTTGGCAAGAGGGTATGGGCCATTTACAGAGTCCACAACCAATACTGTTGATTGAAGAAAAGAATGGCTGACTGACTTGATGACTAGGATGTACCTGGGGGCGGGGGGTGGGGTGGGTGGGATTGGTAGTGGTGGGGACAAAAATGACCCTCTGTTTTGCACCTCAGGTCATCACCTGCAATGCAAAGCTCACAATGTACATGAGAGCCTATCTTTACTGTGTGTGCTATGTAGAAGATGTGTAGTCAGTGTTAACTCCTTTTGTTCTTACATCAAGAGTTCCTTTCTCCTTTTCCTTCCTCTTTCCTCTTGGGGTCAGTGTGTGTGTGTGTGTGTGTGTGTGTGTGTGTGTGTGTGTGTGTGTGTGTGTGTGTGTGTGCAGGAACTGTTTGCATGTCTTTGTGAGTTCCAAGCACATCTGAGATGAATGCCAGCCAGAACTCAGACATCCCCGCCAAGTCCTAAACTCCTTGAGCTGACACACAGGCCACATGAAGGGACTTCGCACAGTGCCAGGTGACGCTTATTACCTTCTGATCTGAAGCCAGGGTTGCTTTCCTTTGTTTAATAATTTACATCTTCTCCGAGAACACTGAACCAAAGTTTAAAATTATAGTAAGGGATGATTGATCTAAATGCCAACAAAGCTAACCTGCCATAAAATCACCCAACTCCCCTTTTGTGGGCTGCCACTCACTGGAACCCATAAATACCCGGTGGCAAGAGGGATGCACTGTGGGTGGGGGGGATAGGAGGAGAGTGTTGCTCCTGAGATGTGGAGATGTGGGATCTTTGTCAAGCCTGCCTCTGCAGGCTTGCCTGCTGCCTCAGAAGCTTAGCCAGACTCATGGGAAAGGAGCAGGTTAGATACTATGGTGCAGTGGAAAGCATGGTGATGATGCTCTATTTCCATTGTTTTCTTTCATCCAGTTTTTATTGGATAGCTACTACATACCTGGCGCTCTGCTGGACACACCCACAACAGGTGATTGCTACAACCTCATGTGCACAGTCTGCTACAGAAAACATATATGAACAATTCAAGTGTCTTCTTTCACTGCCCACCCTTCCCAAACAGCAGGACAACAACTGCTCCAGGATGCTTCCTCCTTGTAGCATCCAGGCAAATTGGGGAGGGTGAAGGAATAGGACTGGAATAACAGGGCAGTAATATACCTGGCATGTTAAAAGCAATTCCCATGTTGTAATAGCTTACAATGTGCAGGTATAGTGCCAGTTATATATGTATATATGTGTTATTCTCATGAAATTACTATAGATGGGAGGAGTAAGAGATTTATGACACATGGAAGACACGGATCTGGAATTTTCAAGGGTGCCCTTCCTGCTCTGATTGAAACCTAATTTTCTTCTGTATTCATACTCAAGTTGCTATTTGTTATACTTTGATTTTGTGGGACAATCCATACTGCAAGCTGACCTCTGGAGCTGAAGGGAATACTCTCCATTTTAGTGAGGCAATGACAGGCATCCTTGAGGTGTCACCAGCCAGGATGCAGTAAAAATGGATCTTTACACTCGCTTAGCCTCTGACTGGAAGACTCTTCTTACTAGAGTCACCTGCTCCCCTCTTAGGCTTCCTGCAAGTGTCCCCTGTCAGGCAGGGGTTCCCTTACTACTCTGTACCACTGAGCAGCCCTGTTCCCTGTCACTCTTGTCAGCTGAAATCAGTATTCAGGATTACTCTATCTATCTATCTATCTATCTATCTATCTATCTATCTATCTATGTAATTTATGTCTTATCCCCTAGTCTTCTTGTCGGGTAATCTCCATAAGTTCTCTGAGCTTGCCATTTCTGTTCCTTGCTGTATTCTAATTGTTAGAATAGTTATCAGTCCCAGAACACATTAACCATTTAAAGTATTTCTTGGGTAATTAGTGATGTAATTTTACTAGGAAGGAATGACTCCACAGCTCAAGGATGGAGGGAAATTCTTCTACCATGGAAGGATAGAAAATCTACCATCCAGTCTTGGATTCTTTCATTTCTCATGTGTTTATTGTGTAGCTATATTGTACCTGGTACAATTCTGGGCTTTGGGGTGACAAAAAATGAGATACAGCTCCTGCTATAGAAAACTCAGTCTACTGAGGAAAATGAACACACAAATATTACAAAAAGTGGTAAAGATGATGTATAGTATATACCATGCACAATTCAAAACACATTTGTGTATATTACGTCTTTCAGTGCTGAGAAAAAAATGAGACATACGTAGGCTCATTGTGCAGGTAAGAAAAGAGACACAGAAGCACTGGGAGGCCATGCCAACTTACAACTTACACACTTTCAGTGTGAAGTGTTCTGGAGAGTATGAAAATGTATATAATATAATACCATGCTTTTGCATTTTGGCACATGCAAAGTTCCAAAGCACATCTAGGTGGTAGAACAGTGGAGAAAGCTTTATTACCATAAAGAGAGCACTGGATCTGGTTTCCAAAGCAACCCGGAGTCTCTACATATTCACATAGGAAAGTAGGTAAAGGGACAGGCACATTTCTGGGCATGCTCAGTTCAAGATGACATGTATGAACCATTTTTGGCAGAGAATTTAGTCTTTTAACGACGAACCAGCTTTACTCTAGGCTGCCTGAAAGAAGGAATCAGAATGACTTGGTAACCTTGGCTACTTTCTTGGAAACAACTCCAAGAGTTTTAGTTGAAACAAAAAGAAAGAGCTTTAAAGATGGGATAACCATCTTTTAAACAGGCAATAACTTTGTTCCACATATATGTAAGATTTTGAACCTAAAAGTGTCTGCCTTATTTAGTAGTTAACAAAGGCAATTCGGTGTGTGTGTGTGTGTGCATGTGCGTGTGTGTGTGTGTGTGTGTGTGTGTGTGTGTGTGTGTGCATGTGTACCAGTTCTGAGGCTTGGGCCTGGGCATTGTCCCTAAACTTTATCGCTGAAGGCTAATGGTCTACCACTGAGCAACAGCCTCACTTCTGCCTTTTTGGGGTTTAATTGGAGATAAAAGTCTCAGACTTTCTTGCTTGGGCTGGGTTTGATTTGTGATCTTCAGAGTTCAGCCTCCTGAGTAGCTAGAATTACAGGCACAAGCCACCAGCTCCCAGCACAACACATTTCAACTGGGTACTCTATGATTGGACGTGGTACCAGATGGCTTAAAAATCTCTCAGGCCCTTAAATACTACTTTTGATTGCTACATAGTTCTCCCTTCCTCACCCCACTCTGGTCCTATTATCCTGGACTGGCTCTCTTTTGAGTTCAGCATCTTTCTCTCTCATGTGACTTCTTGCTAATTTTAAACAGCTGTAATTAGCACATAGTAATTGTATGTATTTACAGGGTACAGTGTGATATTTTGATACATGTGTACAATGTGTAGTGATCAAATTAGGGTAATTAGCATTTCCACCTCAAACATTAATCATTTCTTTGTGTTGGGAACATTCAAAATCTTCCTATTGAAATACAGTGAATGGTTGTCTGTAGTCACCCTACTGTGCTAGAAAACACTAGAACTACTTCCTCCCATGTAACTGTGCTTTGGTATTTATTATCTATCTTTTCTTTTTGTTGCCAGTCCTGGAGCTTGAACTCAGGGTCTGAGCACTGTCCCTGGCTTCTTTTTGCGCAAGGCTAACACTACCATTTGAGCCACGGTGCCACTTCTGGCTTTTTCTATAATATATGGTGTTGAGGAATCGAACTTAGGGCTTCCTGTATGCGAAGAAAGCCCTCTATCACTAGGCCACATTCCCAGCCCTATCTACCTTTTATTTATTGTCTCTCTTTTCTGTCTTTCCTAACTTCTTATGCTTTCCTTCTATATAATCAACATTTTTAGCTTCCACATATAAGTAGGATTGTATGGTACTTGATTTTCTGTGTCTGGCCTATTTCCTTTAACATAATGACCTCCAGTTCTATCCATGTTGCTACAAAATACCAGGATTTCATTCTTTTCTACTACTGAATACTACTACATTGTATATATATACTACATTTTCAATATTAATCATCTGTTGATTGATACTTCGGTTGATTCTGTATCTTAACTATTATGAATAAGCCTGCAATAAACATGAAAGGGTAGATATTTCTTTGACATTCTGAATTCACTTCTTTTGGGTATATTCCCAGTAGTGAGATTGCTGCATCATATGGTAGTCCTATTTTTAGTCGTTTGAAGAAGTTCCATACTGTTTTCCATAATGGCTTGTGCTCATTTGCATTCCTACCAAACTATATGAGAGTTTCCCCTTCTCTACATCCTTTGTGGCATTTATTATCTTTTGTCTTTTTGATAATGGATATTCAAACTGGACTCACTGATGTTTTGGTCGTGACTCTGCAGGGTCCACTAGTGTTCTATAGGCAAGTAGGGTGGATCAGCTCCAGTTTCTTAAATCTCCCACCTTACATGCTCAAAGCTATGTTCTCAGTCACTGCTTTTGAGTCCTGCTATCCCTCAGTGAGTGGGAAAGACTAAACAGCCCCCAGATTCTGCAGATGCTCGCTTTGAAGGGGCCCAAATGTCTACATTCACAGAAAGGGTCTTTTGTGAATCTCTGTCAGGAGAAAGTTTAATGCTTGTAACCCTCTCACCTTGTCTACTCCTCCCTCAGTCCCTTCTGGGTTTGGGGTGGCCACCTGTGTGCTTCACGCTCTAGGAGGTCACTTGTCTTCCTCACCTAATGATGTGTTACAGAAAACAAGCTTCCATTACTCGCAAAAGTGTGACGGGAGCATGAATATTAATAACTCCCACGGGTCCCCTGAAAGCATCCATCACGGCAGCTTAGAAGGCTTGTTCTGACTTGCTTGGCATGGGGGTAACTGCTCAGCAGAACAATAATAAAGCATTCATGAACCCAGCTTAGGGGGAGCTCTGCCTGGGGCTTTGAACTTCAGTGCTCCTGCAGGGCTGAGGAAGGAATGTACCCACTTCCACCAGGGTTTCTGCGGGGCGACCTTTGGCTTCCATTGGAGACAGGACCTGGCAGATGTGCTAAGATCCTGTGGAGCTAGAGTTGGGCTTTCTTTTTCTCTCTTTCCCTCCCTTCCCTCCCTTCCCTCCCTCCCTTCCCCATCTGTCTTCTCCCTCCCACCCTCCCTCTTCCTCCCTTTTTCTCTCCTTCCCTTTCTCCCTTCCTTCCTTTCCTTTCCTTGACTTCCTTCCTTTTCCTTCCTTCCTTCCTTCCTTCCTTCCTTCCTTCCTTCCTTCCTTCCTTCCTTCCTTCCTTCCTTCCTTCCTTCCTTCCTTCCTTCCTTCCTCTTCCTCCCTTCCTTTTATCTGAAAGAAAGTTCTCAATGATAACGTCTTGTTGATTAGGTACATTAGATGTAGCCAAATTGTGTTGGAATGATGAGTTGGGGACTGGGGGTTTGGTCCAACTTAAGACCATAGAACCACCAGATTTAGCTTTGAAGTCACAAATGGACCCCCCCCCCCCATAAAAAAGTAGTTCTAAATCTGTGGGAGGAACAGGAGTGGAGAATCTGAAGATGAAAGTTTCTCTTGGAATATCCTGGGCAAAGGGAGGGCATTAGAACATTGTTCTTTACTTAGAGTTCTTTCTGAACTCTGCTGACAGATTCTCCTCAGTGCAAGTCCTTTCCTCTGGGAAATCTCCCCTTGTATGACACTTGCTGTCCCCTAGGTCTCAGGATCTCTCAGGGTTGGCCCAGGCTCTGATGGAGATAGGGAGGCTCACCAGATTCTCATCTCAGCAGAGCTGTTCCAGTAAAAATGCCCTAAGGGAGGAACCCTAAGGCATAACTACTCTGGACTTTTAAAATACTATGAAAGCAGGCACTGCTGACTCACATCTGTAGTCCTAGCTACTCAGGAGGCTGAGATCTGAGGATGGTGGTTCAAAGCCAGCCCTGGCAGAAAAGTCTGTGAGACTCTTTATTTCTAATTGACCATCAGAAACTTGAAGTGGCATCATGACTCAAGTGGTAGAGCACTAGCCTTGAGCTGAAGAGCTCAGGGACAGTGCCCAGACCCAGAGTTCAAGCCTCATGCCTAACCAAAAAAAATACTATGAAAATGGACGTATTTTTTTAATTGGTGTTGTTTTTGCACTTTTTTGTTGCGGGGAGGGATAGGGGTGCAGAAATGGGAGGAGGGTGAACAAAAGCAACCATGGCATTCAGTATACATATGTGAAAAATGAACTATGCGACTGCGGGCAGGGAACAAGAGGGAGGGAGCTGGGGGATCCCATGTGAAGAAAGGAGTGACATTGTCCATAAAGAATTGTATTCATGACCCGAGTTATGAAATGGTAAGCGCTCTGTAAAACACCTTAATAATAATGTGATTATATTAAAAATCTAAAGACAAAACAACAACAAGCAAAAGTATCCCAAGGGAGTGCAGGGCATTTTCAGCAGGGCTGCAGGATAGATGGAACACAAGAGGAGCAGAAACCCTGGGTGGGGGTCTCTTCTTTTTGATTCTTTTGCTCTAGGATCCTGTGAACCTTGAAGGTTGGGTTCCTAGTTTGATGACTATTGAAGTACATAATAGCCTAGATTCCCTTGCTGAAAAAGTCACTGTTGAAATTCATTTTAATGTATAGTCTTCATGTGCTTCCTTGTTCATTTTTTCCCCAGTTTAAATAAAAAAATTGTACCATTAGTTCACAAAAATAAAATAGAACCATTTGGATTTTCTAGATGTCATTAGGAATTTCAGTGTGATCAAGGCAGCATTTCTGTTGCTGTACCTAAGGTCATTCATTAAAGCTGGACTGGGGAATGAAAATGCTCATTTTCTTAGGTAGCTACATGCACAATCCTCTGCAGTACAATTAATGGTGGTGAGGAAATCTCAACCATTTGTTCCAGCTAGAAAATTTCTGGTGCTATGGCTGGGAATCCATCATGCTGCATCAGAGAAGGCTGTGAAGTGCTCATAGCTTTCTCCCTGGAAGATTTTTATGCAGGTGACTGTTTCCCCCAACTCCCAGCACATTCGGAAGCCAGAAAAGCTACAGCCTGATCTGTGTAAGTGAATCCTGGCCTGAAACTTTTCTACTTGTGATGTTCTACTATTGTTTTTGAGCTGTAATTTTCCTATCTGTAAAATAAAAACAAAAAATAGCTCATATATCAAAACCGTCATTATATACCAAACCATTATTTCAATATGTAATCAGATGTAAAAATAGGAATCAGATGATTCACATTTTATTCAATAAGTTCTTAAACATTGGTTTTCCTGTCACAGTTCTAGCACATCTCAGTTCAAGCTAGTCATGTGTCAGGTGGCTAGCGCTGCCGTATTAGACAGCTCAGGTATGCACAACTAGAACCCAGGAAGTTCTCTTTGACTTCTTTGTACTTCCTGGGCAGAACAAATGTGGCAAGATGCAATGTTCTCCAGGTGGAATATAGATCCATTCTACTGGAGAGACTGGTATTCTATGGAAAATGGGCAAATCCATTGCTTGGGATTGCTCATAATTACTAAATAGGGTATGTTTAAAACTATACAGAGATATTTTAAACAAGACCTGCACAATCTTTATATTATTTCCCTGCAAATACCATCAAGAAATTGTATTTTCTGAGCCCCTTGAGGCTAAGGTCAATCTACCCCATTGGGAAGATGAGAGAGAGAGAGAGAAAAACAATGAGAGAGAGAGAGAGAGAGAGAGAGAGAGAGAGAGAGAGCACTTCATTGCAGCTCTTGAGGATTTAGGTATTGATTACTAAAGCTTTTATGTAGTTAAAACAAATAACTAAGCAGCACCCTTTGCCCCTCCTAAAACACTCTGTAATGTTTGCCTTTTGAAAAATGAAAAATAAAGGGTTTCAGGTTAAAAAGAAGGGGATCATGCAGTCATCAGCGCTTTAGAACAGTCTAAACCAACCTTGGATGCAACATGCCGCCGTTTTAATCCCCAATTTGAAGGCTTCACAGCATCTCATTAATGTGGAGTCCACATACAGATAGTTCGTATTGAGTGAGTAATTAAATGTGACACAGAAGCAGGCAAATGGATTAGTGACATGCCCAGGGGGCCTTGTGAGGAGGCCTTTCCTATCTCTGTCCATGGGGGAAGGAGGTGAGAGGCTTAGCAAAACTTGCACAAGGCAGAATGCTGGGACACAGGCCAGGGGAGGTTTCACACCTTAACTACAGATATGTGCCAGCTGTTGGGAGACAAGGATCTTATAGAGGGACCTTGACGGAGACTGGGCCGATCTATCAGGTCACTTCTGTTGATCCTTTCGGCAAATGTTAAGAAGCCAATGCCATCTCTTCAGAGCAAGTGGCTCCTTTGTCCCCAAGGGAGGAGAGCCAGGCTGTGTTGACTTTAGGAAGACTGGTT
Source organism: Perognathus longimembris pacificus (assembly GCF_023159225.1). Lineage (NCBI taxonomy): Eukaryota > Metazoa > Chordata > Mammalia > Rodentia > Heteromyidae > Perognathus > Perognathus longimembris. The sequence continues at coordinate 23,730,665 of NC_063171.1, forward strand.
AATGTTGTTATTCTAACTGTATTTTTTTTTGTCTTTTCTTTTTTGGTACTGGGGATCGAACCCAGGATGTTGCTTTGCCACTGAGCTACATCCCAGCCCTGAATGTTGTTATTCTAGAGCCTTAAAAACTTGAGAGCATATCTGACAAGGACAGACTTTGTCAGAAATGAGGAAAGACAGCAAGAGCATTTTCTTGTTTTTACAGTGTCAATAAGACACTTGTTTTTTTTATAGAGTCTGAGGCTTGGACAAGGTCTCATGTATTTACCTTTGTGCTTACAGAAAAGCTCTCGTTCAGCTTTTCACACATCTACCCTGTTTTTCAAAGTCTTCTGGGGAATGAGTTTGCAAAATCGTTTTGGAAACAAGTTCTTTTTGGGGGTGGTGGTGGTGGTGGTGGTCTTGGTGTGGTCAGCTGTCAGACAACATACATTGATTCCTGACTCTGCTAGGAATTAAGTTGAGACATTAAAGGAAGAAAGACGTAGCTTTTGCTCTTAAGGACAGGTGTTATAGGGACTGAGGGGATGGCACAGCTATTAAGGCCTTTAGTTGACAGGAAAGTTTTCCTGTAGTTGATGAACTGAGGTTGGTCTTCTGGGATTTTATAGAGGGTTCCAGGGTTTCCTGCTCGGAAATGAAGAAGTCTAATTTCATGCTGTGCCTTCTCCTCATTTCTAGTTTCAGTGACTACATAGCAATAGGCTTGCTCCTGGTTCCTAGGAACTTACAATAGATGAATGTAAATTTCTAGAAACTTTTCTTCCTACTGAGATGTGGCTCATGACTCATTCAGTCATTCACAAAGTATTTATTGAACATCTGCTAGGTGATCAGTCTTATTCTTAATCCTAAGGATGTAGGAAGATGGATACAAGTTTTGCCTTTGTAAAGTTTGTGGTCTAGTAGGGTGAGAGACAGTAAATTAATACAAATGTGGTAAGAATTAAGAAAGGGAACAAGAGAGTGCTAAAGCAGCACACAGCAAAATCTTCCACCTGATCTGGGAGAAAGTATTTCTTCCAAAGTGATGTTTAAACTGGGCATGACACCTCAAGTCTGTAATTCTAGCTACTTGGGAGGTGAAGATGGGGGATTCTGAAACTGAGTATGTAGGCAAAGGTGGAGAAAAGACTAAATGGAGATGAATGTGTACAATGGAAGAAAGGGACTGAACAAAGGTGCAAAGTGAAAAGAATGTGGTTGAAAAATGTCCAAGATAGCTGCTGTAGGAGTGCAGACAAAACCCAAGAAATAGATCAGGCCCTTTTTTGATCTTGGCAGTATCCACAGTAAACAATGGTCAAAACGAATCAAAACTAAAGCAAGCATTGTGTCATTGTGTCTTCTCTTTCAGGAATAGTAAAGATCATGTGCATTGGGTGTAGAGGGGGGCCCTGTCTTGGTCCCTGAGCCTTTGTGTTCCCTTCTGTCTACCTATCGTTTCAATGCAGTACTCATGAATACTCCTCAGCTATACATTCTATCCAATCAGGCTGTGTGATAATCTCACTGCTAAGAAAGTGTTCCAAGACTGAGTTGTTTAAAGCAGAAGACCATCTCCTCCCTTTCTTTTTTTCTCTTCACTAACAGCATAGTGCCTAGCACCCAGGGAACTCAATTAGTGCATGCATTCTCTGTGCCAGGGGAGATGGTTGGTATTCACTTATTTATTATTATTATTATTTTTTTTTTTTGGCCAGTCCTGGGGCTTGGACTCAGGGCCTGAGCACTGTCCCTGGCTTCCTTTTGCTCAAGGCCAGCACTCTGCCACTTGAGCCACAGCGCCACTTCTGGCCGTTTTCTGTATATGTGGTGCTGGGGAATCGAACCCAGGGCCTCATGTATACGAGGCAAGCTCTCTTGCCACTAGGCCATATCCCCAGCCCCTATTTATTATTATTTTTGATGCCAGCACTGAAGTTTGAACTCAGAGCTGTGTGCGTTCATAATTCTTTTCTTCCTTTCCTTTCCTTTCCTTTCCTTTCCTTTCCTTTCCTTTCCTTTCCTTTCCTTTCCTTTCCTTTCCTTTCCATCCTTCCTTCCTTCCTTCCTTCCTTCCTTCCTTCCTTCCTTCCTTCCTTCCTTCCTTCCTTCCTTCCTTCCTTCCTTCCTGTCTTCCTTTGTTCCTTTGTTCCTTCCTTCCTTCTTTCCTTCCTCCCTCCCTTCTTTCATTCCTTCTTTCTTCTTTCTTCCTTGTGCCAGTTCTGGGGCTTGAACTCAGGGCCTGAGCATTATCTTTGATCTTCTTTTGGTGCAAGGCTAGCTCCACTTCCAGGTTTTTTGGTAGTTAAGTGAAGATAAGAGTCTTATGAGCTTTCCTGTTTGGCTAGCTTCTAACAGAAATACTCAGATCTCAGACTTCTGAGTAGCTAGAAGCATAGGCATGAGCCAACAGCACCCTGCACAAGAGGCAGTCTTTTTAAAGGTCATTAGCTTGGTTCATAACTTCTGCCTCAGTTTCCCTGCTGAATTTCCTGTTGCGGCTTGAAGTGAACCTAGCTTCTGAGTACCTGCTGAGTTAGAGACATGTAGATACTGATGGGAGTTGTGAACAAAATAAAAAATAAGCACACCAAAAGACAAAGCCCCGATGACACCAATTGAGTGTTTGTGATAAATTGATTGGCTAGATTATCATTAGTATTTTGAAAATGTGAAAATCTTGTTTAAGTACCTCAAAAGGAAAGACAGTTCTTATTATAAATATGCTACTTAAATAATTTCATTCTTTTAAAGTAGTTTTGGTCTTTGTAGTTGCCAATGACTGCTTCTTCCTTTTTTCTAGTTGACAGAAAACTAGTCTGATATTCATTACAACTTTATGTTATGAAATTCACATGAGACAAAAATGTGGCTTAGGAGATGGACGGAACCTAGAATCCATCATTTGATCCTCAAAGTCTTTCCCTGGCATGCATCAACCTCCTTCCACTCTTCTTTTTCATGCTTTCTTCCATGAAGATGTCTTCTATTTCCACTTACTTCCCTTCTTCCTCCTTCACCTGTGCCATCTTTCTTTATCTCTCTTCTCCATCTCTGACATCTTTCTCTGTCCTTGGCTCCTCAACCCCCCTATTTTGTCTAATGCTCACGTGGTCCTTGCTCAGACTCCTGCTCTCAGACATCAGCTATGAATGCTTAACAAGGATTTTTAGCGCTCACTTAGAAAGGCACCTCAACATGTCCTCCTGATTGCACAATCTAAAGTCTTCATTTAGGAAACCTTCAAAGCATGAAGAACCCAAGGAGCACCTCTGACTGTGGAGGAATGGTCCATAGCACTAGCTTCAGATCTCAGCTTGGTTGCTTTGTAACATTGGGGCAAGTTCCTCAGCCTGTCTATGCCTCAATGCTCTCTTCAATGAAATGGAAATGATCAACCAATTTAATGGGCCTGCTGTGCATATCATATAAGTATCCCATGTAAGGTGTTCACATGTAAGCTTCTGGCAAGTAATGGACACTCAAGGCTATATCTGTATACCTGCATGTATCTTCTTTCCATATATCTAACTTAGCATATTGAAAGTCACTTAATGTGATATTTATAATTTCTTTTTTTTGGTGGTACTGGGATTTGAACTCAAGGCTTCTTACGTGCTAGGCAGGTGCTCTATTGCTTGAGCCCCACTTCCAGCCCTTCCCATACTAGCTTTACTTATTTTCTATGTCTATTTATTGACAGTACTGGGGATTGAACTCAGGGCTTTGCATTTGTATGTGCTCTATTCCTTGACCCACGTTCCCAGTTCCTTTTTGCCATAGTTATTTTATATATTATATTATTTTGGTGCTACTGGGACTTGAACTCAGGGCTTTATATTTGCTTGGCTTTGCTTCCTGAGCTGGTACTCTACTACTTGAGCCATACCTACAGCTCTTGACGTGGTTATTTTTGTGGTAGAGTCTTGCTATCTGCCAGGGCCAGCTTGGGCTGTAAATGTCCTACTTGTGCTGTTTTGTTTGCTGGGGATGACAAACAAGCAAGTCCCACCATATCTAACCATTGGTTGAGATGGAATTTTACAAACATTGTTTTTTGCTCAGGCTGGCTTTGAATTATGATCTCTGATCTCTACCTCTTAAGTAGCCAGGATTACAGGATTGAAGCCCTTCTGTCTGGTGGCTCTAATTTCTTAAGGTCTGGTCTCACTTTTTGCCTTGAATAAGCTGGATTGCAATAATCCTATTTCTGATTCCCATTAGAGCTGGTCTGGGTGGCAGACATGGGACATCATACCTAGACTTTTTGTTGGAGATTGGTGGCTAATAAACTTTTATGTCCAGATGGCCTCTAACTACTGCCCTCCCTATGTGTATCTCCAATTAACTAAGATCACAGGCATGATCTTGATTATAGGTGCTTGGTTATTATTTATAATTTCTATTAAAATAATTTGCAAATGTCAACTAACAGTCTTCTAAGAGTTCCCAATCTCTGTACTACTTTGATTTCCCAGAGTGAAGAAGTCACTTGCCTTACTTCCCTGAACATTAAATGCCAGGTACCTCTAGCAAAGGGAATAATCATATCTGACCCCTTCGTACCTTATGATGTCTATTAGTGGAAAACAGTCATTTTGGTGAAAACCAGCAGATGGGTTAGTGGCTTGATGTAGTTTGTAATACTCATGTTCTTCCCTGGAACCTCTTCAGATCTGTTGTGTGGACTGTGTGCTAACAGTGAATGCCACATTTTTTTTTTCTTTCTGAGTTAGGGTGTGCTGACTTCTTTCTTCCAGTCTTCTTGCCTCAGCCTTCTGAGGGGATGCTGGGATTATAGAAGTACCCTACCCTATCTGGTATGTGGAATACACCAATGGATAGCAGTCTTTGGTTTAGACATGACAGTAAACCTCTGAGTTGAATATGGGTTTTTCCTCCTCTCATGCAACCTTCCAGCCACACCACTAAGATGTGTTAAGATAGCTGGCTTACAAACCATTAGGAAGAATTACCATGATCACTAATGGGTAGTTAGGGACAGCATTCTAGTTTAAATGCTTTCATGGGCTGTGAAAGCGAGTGAGTAAATAACCATTTATCAGCCAGTCACTTAGAGGACAAGGCATTGAATGAACTTCTAGGACTTCCAAGCACATAGTAGCCATATATCATAATGGAGCATAAAAGTCACATGTGTGAATAGGCTGTAAAACAGAACCACTGTTTACCTTGGTGATTTTATTTACATGCCCTCCAGCAGATACTTAAATGTGCTTTCCATGGACGCTGCCAGTGCAGCTTCAAGCTGAGCTCCACTAAGAGGACATACACCGGGCAGACGCCAGTTGGGCCAGGAGAGAGCCTCTTTTGTTCTGTGCAAAACTCATTTTATCTCCTGGAGGCTTCAAAATTTTCAAAGGAAAAATGAAAGAAATATTTCTATAATTACAGAAAATTTGATTTGATAACTTCGGCATTGGATTCAACATGCTCTATTGCTTAATGTCCAAACAGCCAATGTTATTGTGCTTCAGAGCACTTCCACGAGTCATCTCCTTTCTCCTCAAACACTTCAATAAGTCTAACCATTACCCCCAATTGTGATGTGGGACCTGTAGCTTGGGGGAAGTTAAATGGTTTGAGAGTACATTCTGGTTACGGTAGGCTGGGGTGATGAGCTTCCTTGTCTGTGATCTTTGAACTCAGGCAGGCTCTTTTACTAGCTACCCTGCAGGTATCAGGTTTGGAAAGGGAGATGGGAACTGGAGCTGTCCTGCCCAGCCAGGCAGGACATGAGGCCCCCTCTGCAGGGCTGCCCTACTGTTTGCTGGTGATAGCAAACATGTATGCATCTCTAAGCTTGCAGAATTGACCCTGTTCAACCTTTGCATTTTCTGCTGGAATGAGAGCCCTCTTCTGATCACCCTCCTCACCCTCAGGTTCTGGAAACCTGATATTGCTTTGCCAGTCCTTGTTGTCCAAGAAGCTGAGCTCTGCTCTCTTGTGCTCCATCTCCAATAGGTGTTTTATTCCTCTGGATAAACCTGCCCAAATTGGATGCTGACACAGTTTGGGGTTGATCTCCCTTATCTCTCATGGTAAGCTTAACCAAGTTTCCTCTGTGTTTTGTCATCTGCCATGGTAGATCTGCAAGGATGAGCCTTGATTCTCTACAGCTTTCCCAACTGGCAAACCGTAGGAACTAGTAGTTTAGTGCAAGGCCATGAAGAGGCCAAAGGTGAGGTCAGGTCAGGATTGGGCACAGATCATGGGGGCTTAATTTTTTCTTTCTCTTGTTTCCTCCCCCCCTCTCTCTTCCCCTCCCTCCTTCACCCTTTCTTCCCTTCCCCTTCCTATTTTTGGGGATATCAGAACTTTGAACTCAGGGCTAGGCAGTCACTTTACCACTTGAGATATGCTGTGTCCTCCCACCTGCCCCCGGCCATTTTTGCTTTAGGTATTTCTTTGAATAGATTTTCACTTTTTGGTCAGGCTGTCCTGGACCTCAATCTCCTATTACAATTTCTGAGTCACAGGGATGGCAGGTCCATAGCACTGTGCTCAACTTTTATTGGTTGAGATGGGTCTTTCAGATTTTTTGCCCAAGTTGAGCTCAAATTTTGATCTTCTGGATCTCAGCCTCTTGAGTAGCTAGGATTACAGGCATGAGGCACCAGTGCACCAGTTAGAACATAGCAGGGTATAGCTGGTCATGGCTTCCGATAAGTCAGTAAATGACTGATTCTTCTGAGAAACAATCCATGAGTCAAAGAAGTAGTGGAATAATTTATAGGAGAGGCTAAAGGAATGACCTTCGGTGACATTGTGTAATGACCTTACCTCCATAGGCTGCAGTCCTTTAGTTTTACATTGACCTATGGTAATAGCTGAGTGAATTTTGTCTGAATTTCTACTCTAGTTATTTCTCTGCTAGCTTCATTTTTAAAAATCACCTTTTGTGAATGACAACTCAATCAATTCAATAACATGCAATTTTACACAGGGGGAACCTTATTCCCAGGTGTCTTTGTCCTACTTTGTATTTGTCAGCTGCTTTTCTGAATAGCCTATATGTGTTTCAGAGCCAAGTTATTTTCATCCCTGGACTCTTGAGGTAGAATGACACTGTGAGATGAGATGGACACAGTTCTGACTAGAAGCTGAGCCTCACTTGTCTTCCTGTTTTTTTTTTTTTTCTTTCTTTCAGGTATCTCTTGTTTGTCACACCAGAGCTGCCAGCCCATGCTCAATCTCCTATCAGTTCAGTTGTGCTAAGAAATCATCAGCTTGATCAGCTTCTTTTCAGACTGGGATTTTTTTTTTTTTACTTTGTTTCCCATGCTTTGGAAGCTAGCCAAAGTAAATGAAGGTGAAAGGAACATGTATATTTTGGCTTTGTTTTCCAGGGCTCTGTAAAATGATGGACAGGATTGTATTACGATAAGAATTAAAGGGAGAGATGAACTGCATACATCCGTTGATCTACAGAGTATGTGGGTAATGAACTGGAAAAAAAAACCCTTCTGATTGAACATTTGAATCATTAAATGCTTTGAAATCAACAGCTTCTTTTAGAATTTCAATCTTCTATGATTTGCTTAGAGTCGGCACTACAGTGGTCTGAGCCACAGGCCAAATTGTCAATCAAAATGAACAGGGTTTGCTTATGGCTGCTGTTGTTGCTGAGATTCTATTAAATATTTTAGAAAGCTATGGTCACTCTTCCAGGGCACTGGAGTGGTCATCATGGTACAGTGCTCCCTGGATTTCCATTGATTTAGAATCTGCATTTCTCATTATTTGCAAATGACCCTCCAGGCTCAAAATTTGTATTATAATTTGTATTTTTACTGAAGCATGAATTAGAATTGCTGGCTGGGAGGCTGGAGTATAGTGGTAAGTTGCATGATTAGTGGACGAGTATGACACCCTGCCCCCCAGATCCCCAGAGGGGGGAAAATGTTCTCATTATCACTATCTATTATGAGGGAAATTGTGTGACATAGTGGTTATTTGTGAATTGGGGGATTCCTAAAGGTCCTGGAAACAATGTATCAGACTGTACTGTAGGTATGTCTGACTGTAATGAAATCCCTCACAGCATTGCCTTCCTTATCTGAGGACTACTTATCCTGGCCATGAAGAAACGACTTATTCTATAATCAGTATGTAAGAAAAATTTGCTGCTGAGCAGACAACGGACATTCCCATGCATATCCATATGAAATTCATGTTCTCCAAGATGATTTCCTTAAACCTTCTTCCAGACCTGCCCTTCCCTCTTTTTCCTCTGGACCTCAATGGCACCATAATTGAAGTGAACATGAACAGCTCATGGATCTCTCTGTTCCCGTGCTGCTTTGTTTCTTATTTATCCTTCTGCTTCATCTCTATGCCTATTCGCTCCTGTGATTAGCTTAGGCATACCACTACATTGTTTAGAATATGCTATTGAGATGAATGGCATTGAGATAAATGTATGACAGTTTGCTTTTCTTCCCTGCTCCCAGGGCATTTGCAGTTTATTTGTAGGGGAAATATTGTATAAATTAATAAATCTCTATGGGACATTATAGAAGTACCACTCAAGTGGTATAAGACTTGCCTCACATATTTACTTTCTTTCTTCACTATTTTCACTTGGCATTACTTCCTAGGATTCATGCATTTTGGTGGATGTGTGTTAGGTTAATTTTGTGGAATCCTGTTCCAGAGTGTGCATTCAGCATGCTTTGCTTACAATCTCAGGAAAAGACGTCTTGTTGGCTTACAGCTCTGCAATCACCAATAGAGCTTTGTGCACCACTCTTTCCTGTGCTAATCTGTGGGCCTGGGTGAGTGAGTGCGGGGTGTTAGCTTTACAGTTGGGAGTACAGGGTATGGGGAAACTATGGCTTCAACCTTACATGGTTTGCCAAGTTGTTTACTTCCTTCTCCAGTAGAATATATCCTGTGGAATGCATAATTTTTCTCAAGCTGATGCATTTCTTTGGTTTTATTTAGTACAGTTCTGGTTATTTGTGACTAGAGCATCTCCTTGTGTATTTATGATTCTCACAGGCTTGTCCATCTCACAGTTGGGTTTCTTGCTTTTCTCATTAATTTATCAGAGATCTTTGAATATGTTAGACTTCCGTTTTTGTCATTTTTAGTTGATGCAAGTTTCTGCTGGCATCTTCTGTTGAAGAGAGACTCTTTTATATGTGACAAATGTTTGATTTTTGAAATAGTGTTAGATTTACAGAAAAGTTGTAAAGATTCTACAGAGTTCTTACAGAAGCTTCACCAAGCTTGCCCTAATTGAATAGCATCTTACATAACTTGATATGTTTGTCATAACTAAAGACATCGATGTCTCTGTAACAGTGTTAGTGGAGTGACAGACTCAGATTTCACTTTTCCCTGCATTTCCTTGTATTGCTCTAGCATCTAACTCAGAGTTATATTGTATCTCTTTAGTCCCCTTTGATATGTGACAGCTTCTCCATATTTCCTTTTTTATGACCTCAAGCATTTTGTAGACTGTCCCTCAGTGTGAGTTTGTCTGATGTTTTCTTGTGATCACACTGGGATTAAGGATTTTTCTTTTTGAAAAAGACCACAGTAGTAAAGCACCCTTCTCACTATACTACATCAAAGATGCCTAAAATAAAAGGAATTGATCACTGGTGGTGTTGAACACTTGTGATTAAGATGGAATCTACTAGTCTTCTGTACTGTAAAGCTAATTTATATTTTTTATGCTCATTTAAACATGAGTCACTAGATTCTGGACATAAACTATTTGGAATTATTTTTTTAAACTTATTATTTTTTCTTTTTTCCCCCTTTATTGTCAAAGTGAATTATAGAAGGATTACAGTTTCATATGTAAGGCAGTGAGTACATTTCTTGTTCAACTTGCTATCCTTAATTTTGATGTAATCAAACTTGCCAAATTTTTTTATCTTGTGGTTTGTGCTTATGGGGTTTCACTTATGAAATCTTTCTCTATAAGATGCCTTCCCATATTGTTTTACATTAATCTTTAATCTTTAGATTTTAAATCTACCTCATTTTACCTTTGTTTAAGATGATAAAAAGTGTTCAATTAAAATAATCTATGTAGTTTTTAGACTACATAGGTTTTTAAAAAAAATCTGTGTCCTAGCCCAGTGTTGGTAGCTCACACCTATAATTCTAGCCACTCAGGAGGCTGAGATCTGAAAATTGCAGTTGGAAGCCAGCAGTGGCAGGAAAACCTGGGAGACTCTTATCCCCAATTAACTACCCAAAAAAGCTAGAAGTGAAGCTGTGGCTCAAATAGTAGCACGCTACCCTTGGGCAAAAACAAAAACAAAAACAAAAACAAAAACCCAAAATAAAAAAAACCTCAGGAACAGTGCCCAGGCCCTGAGTTCAAGTCTCAGGACTGGCACACAAAAAAATCTGTTTCCTAAATAGATTCTCTACCACTGACTTATATCAGCCATGCCATATCTCTTATTTTCAAACTGGACTTATTTCTGAATTCTATTTTGTCTCATTGATCTCTCAGTATATTATTGTGCCATACCACAGACCCTACCATGATGTTATTGCATTCTTTCATATCTGATAGACTGAGTACAGTGGGTTAAGTGGCTGGATACCTGTGGATGTTTTCTTACTTGGATAAATTACATGGCTACAGCTGTAATTAAATTAAGAATCCTGAAATGAAATTATCCTGGATTAACTGAGCCTTAAATCCAATGAAAAGTGTCCTGATAAGAGACAAAAGAGGTGGAGACACAGAGATACAGAAAAGAAGGTGATGTGCAGACAGAGGCTGAGACTGGAGAGAGGTAGCCAAATGTCAAGGAAAGCCAAGGAATTCCAGCAGCCCAGAGTAGCTGGAAGAGGCAAGGGATATCTTCTTCCTTAGAGTTTCCAGAGGGAAGGGCCCTGCTGACACCTTGAGTTTAGATGTCTAGTCCCTAGAACTATGAGAGAAGAAAGGTCTGTTGTTTTAGACCACTTTATTTGTGGCAATTTGTTCCAAAGCAGTCTTGAAAACTATCACTCTAATGACTGCTTCTGCTCCTTTCTCAAAATTTCTGTATTTATAGACATTTATTTTTCTCTATTTATTTTAGAACCAGTGAGATTATGATTGGTGAGATGTTAAAAAAAGTCCTGACAAAATTTTTCTTATAGATAAGTTAGTTTGGAGGAGAATTTATATATATGCAATGTTTGATTATCTCATCCACAACATTAGGCTTTTCTCCATCAATTGTAACTTGTATGATTTAATAGGTTTTAAGTTTTCTCTCTAATATAGCACACTTTGTTATTTGTAAACAATGTCACTTTTGCTCTTCCTTTGCCTCTTTCATTTTTCAGGGTATTGCCCAAGACGTTGATGTCTGTGAAAAACAGTTGCAGAAATGATTTGACTTATTTTGGTATTAGTAAAGATATATTAAGACAGTATTTCTTTTGGAAGATCTCCTTTATTAAATTCAGTAACTACTTTTCTATTTCTAGTTTTGTGACTTTTTTGGGTTATAAAGAGAACTGAGCCTTTTCAACTTTGTAATACCTACTAAGGTAATCAAAGCTATCTTCTTCTACTCATTAATATCTATTCTATTTTAAATTTTGATCCAGGGACCAATGAATGGTCATGTTTGATATGTGGTTGTTGTTAACCAGTATTTGATTCAAGGTCAGATGTGTTGATATTTCCACAATCTGGGTTTTTCTGATTATTTCTTTGTGATTACAGTAAAAGCTGCGATGAACATAGTTGTGCTGGTAATTTAGTGTGGTCTTGCTTGTAACCCTTTGGGTAAATGCCCCAAAGTGGGGTTGCTGGGTCATAGGGGAGCTCTATGTTTAGCCTTTTGAGGAACTGCCACACTGCTTTCCAGAGTGGTTGGACAAGTTTACACTCCCACCAACAGTGTAGTAGGGTTCCCTTTTGGTCACATTCCCACCAGCATCTGTTGTTATTAGTTTCATTGATAATGGCCATTCTTACTGGGGAGAGGTGGAATCTCAATGTTGTTTTGGTTTGCATTTCTTTTATGACCAGTGATGTGGAGCACTCTTCATGTGCCTCTAGGCCATTCTCATTTCCTCTTCATGTGCCTCTAGGCCATTCTCATTTCCTCTTCAGAGAAGTCTTTCTTGAAGTCTTTAGCCCATTTATTAAGGGGGCAGTTGTTTCTCTGAGGATTTGTTTTAGTGAAGTGAATCAGACCAGAAGAAACTCTATGGTTTCCCTCATTGGTAATAATTAGTAAACGTCTAGGATAGTCCTAGCAGAAGATCACAATAGTTCAATAGCTATGTACATATAAACACATAAGATGATGCTAAGCGAAATGAACTCCAAGTTCTGGAAATAGGTTTATCATTGTTGTTATTTTCAACATACCATGTGAAATTATGCCCTTTTTCTTTTGTCTTTCTTTCTCATGGTTTTATCTCTGATATCACTGTAACTGATTTTAGTACCCTAGATATTATATATAAGTGTATTGGAACTAGGGAAGGGAAGGGGAACACCAAAATGGAGAGACAAAGGGTAGAAGGTGAATCAGTGGAACAGCAACACTTAGAGGACAATATGCTCTTTTTTTTTTTTTTTTTTTTTTCCATCTTGGGCCCGGCAGAATGGCTCCCACAAAGAAGGGTGGTGAGAAGAAGGGCCATTCTGCCATCAACGAGGTGGTGATCCGAGAATACACCATCAACATTCAAAAGCGCATCCATGGAGTAGGCTTTAAGAAGCCGGCCCCTTGTGCACTCAAAGAGATCTGGAAGCTCGCCATGAAGGAGATGGGGACTCCAGATGCGCCCATCGATACCAGGCTCAACAAAGCCGTCTGGGCCAAAGGAATAGGGAATGTCCCCTATCGGATCCGTGTGCGCTTGTCCAGGAAACGCAATGAGGATGGAGACTCACCAAACAAGCTCTATACTCTGGTGACCTATGTTCCGGTCACCACGTTCAAAAATCTACAGTCAGTCAATGTGGATGAGAACTAGCCAGTGAGTGCCAAATAAAGCTATAAAACTGAAAAAAAAAAAAAGACAATATGCTGTAAATCAACTGTATAACTGGGAGGAGTTGGGGAAGGGGGAAGGTGGGAGAAAAATGAGGGAGGAGGTAACAAGTTTAATAAGAAATGTACTCACTGCTTTATGTATGAAACTGTAACCCCTCTGTACAACACTTTGTTGACAACAAATAAAAAAATTAAAAAAGGAAAGAACATTCTTTCTGATAGAGGCATACAATTCCATTGTGTATATGTACCACATTTTCCTGATCCATTCGTCTATGGAGGAGCATCTGGGTTGGTTCCAGATTCTCGCTATGACAAATTGTGCTGCGATGAACATTGTTGTGCTGGTGGCATTACTGTGATTTTGTTTGTGGTCTTTTGGATAGATACCCAAAAGTGGGGCTGCTGGGTCATAGGGGAGTTCTATATTGAGCCTTCTGAGGAATCTCCATACTGCTTGCCAGAGTGGCTGAACCAGTTTACATTCCCACCAACAATGAAGTAGGGTTCCCTTTTGGCCACATCCCCTCCAACAGTTGTTATTATTAGTTTTCTTGATATATGACATTCTTGCTGGGGTGAGATGGAATCTCAATGTTGTTTTGATTTGCATTTCCTTTATGGCCAGTGATGTAGAGCATTTTTTCATATGTCTCTTGGCCATTCTCATTTCCTCATCAGAGAAGTTTCTTTGTAAGTCTTTAGCCCACTTGATGAGGGGGCTATTGGTTCTTTGCGGTTTTGTTTTGGAAGAAGGTAATTATTTTTAGTTCTGCATATATTTTAGAGATGAGGCCTTTGTCTGTTGAATGTCCGGTAAAGATCTTCTCCCAGTCTGTGGGCTTTCTGTTTATCTTGCGAGCTATGTCCTTTGCCGTGCAGAAGCTCTGCAGTTTGATGCAGTCCCATTTGTCCAACCTTTCTTTGATTTGTAGCCTTTCAGGGTCTTTGTTAAGGAAGTTCTGTCCTGTGCCAAGGAGCCCAAGTGTTTCTCCTACTCCTTCCTTTAGTGTTTTCAGGGTACCTGTTTTGATTTCAAGGTCTTTAATCCATTTGGAATTGATTTTGGTGCAGGGTGATATATAAGGATCTAGTTTTAGTTTGTTGCATGTGTTGAGCCAGTTTTGCCAGCACCACTTGTTAAAGAGGCTATCTTTCTTCCATACTATTGTTTTAGCTCCTTTATCAAAGATTAAGTAGGCGTAGTTCTGTGGGTTCAATTCTGGGTCTTCCATTCTGTTCCATTGGTCTTTAGGCCTGTTCCGGTGCCAATACCAAGCTGTTTTTATTACTATAGCTTTATAATACAGCTTGAAGTTGGGTATTGTAATTCCTCCAGCACTGTTCTTTCTGCTTAGGAGTGTTTTTGCTATTCTAGGTCTTTTATTGTTCCATATGAATTTCTGGATTGCTTCCTCTATTTCATTAAAGAATGGTGTTGGGATATTAATGGGTATTGCATTGAATTTGTAGATAGCCTTTGGCAATATTGCCATTTTGATTATATTAATCCTCCCAATCCAGGAGCATGAATGGAAGGACTTGGAAAATGTTATACTAAGTGAAGTGAGCCAGACCCAAAGAAACATGGACTCTATGGCCTCCCTTATTGGGAATAATTAGTACAGGTTTAGGCAAGCCATAGCAGAGCATCACAAGGCCCAATAGCTATACCCTTATGAACACATAAGATGATGCTAAGTGAAATGAACTCCATGTTATGGAAACAATTGTTATATCACAGTTGTAACTACTTTCAACGTCCTATGTGTATGTGTAGTTTCTATTATTGATGATGTTCTTGTACCACCTTCCTGTGGTTGTACCTACACTATCTCTGTAATCTTATCTGAGTATATTGGAAACCGTGTTTACTGGTATTGGAAGTAGGAAATTCAAAGGGAATACCAAATTTGAGAGACACAGGGTAAAAAAAAGAGAAACAACTACAAAAGCAATACTTGCAAAACTGGTGTAAGTGAACTGAACACCTGGGGGGGGGGGAGGGAAAGGGGGGAGGGGGGCATGAGGGACAAGGTAACAAACAGTACAAGAAATGTATCCAATGCCTAACGTATGAAACTGTAACCTCTCTGTACATCAGTTTGATAATAAAAATTTGAAAAAAAATAAAAAAGGAAAGAACAAAACCACGAAAAATCAAGTCTGTGGGATATTATTTTAAGACTGCAAACAATTAGTTTCTCAATAATCTTTTTGACCAATTATTATATATTAGATATTAATGATCTGTATCCAAGAATTATAGTTAGCTGTGGATGGTAATTTCTTTCTTTCACTGTTTTCTGCCTTTATTACCTAATATTGTTTCTTAAGTGAGAACTCCTTCTTTTGGGTGTCATTGTAGATTCTCAAGAATACTTTTTTAAAGCTTGATTCAATAGAGTCTAAAACATTAAGTACAATTGCTGATTTATGTATTTGTTCCTTTAGTCATGTTGCATTGTATTTTATGACCTATTAGCTTTCTTTACATTTATGGGTATATTAGATATTTGTACCTTTGTTGCCTCCTATGTACAATGGCAGTAAAAACGAAAGTTAGTTCAATCAATGTCCTGGGGTAAAGATGAAAGTAATTGACACATGTAAATATCTTAGATTAGATTTAGAATGGTTCTTGTCCTCAATAAATGCTACCAATTACTTTTGGTAATAATATTGTTATATCTTTTGGACAATTGCTTCTATTGCTTATGTGTAATATCTTTCTGTGTCTTTGTGTTATGTACTTTGATTTCTAATTCAGATTGCTATTTCAATTTTCTTTGGCTTATAATTTTGGTATCAATTTTAAAATCCTTTCTGCTTCTGTAAAACATATGTTTTAAAAACAACTTTTATAAATATCTTATTCCGTGATAATTAGGTTCTCATCCAACTTGAGAATCTCTTCTTTTGTTCTGTGAATTCAATACATTTACACATTAAGTTCCTGTTACTTTAAATCTATTATTACCATTGCAGTGTGTTTTCTCTATAGCATAATTTTTGTCATTATCTCCTTCCTAACTTGCTCTAATACCTACCAAAGCCTTAATCTTTACATATTCATGGCATTCATTTGGAGTAGGATCTCTTCATCTGGGGTTAAAGAAATGTTTTCAGTGATAGATTCTGTGGAGTCAGTGCCTTTTATGTCTGAGTAACTTTATTTTACTTTTCCCTTAAATGACAGTTTAGTTAGCTATAAAATTTGAAGTTTACATTTCTTTTTCAACAATGCTCAGAATGTTGTTGTTTATGCTGAATTCTTGTAACCAATATTACTTCTGAGAAGTTGGATGCTAATTTCAGTTTTATTCTTTGTTGGTTCTTTCCTAGTTTTCTTCTTTGGGAGGTTTTTGTATTGTTCTCTTTGTTTTTATGAATCACAGTTTTACTATAATGAATTTGTTTTATCTAACCTAATTTATTTGTAAATTACTTAAGGGTTCACATCTTTAATTCTTGGAAACTTGTGGTCATTATTTTACTTAATATCTTCATTCCTCTATTTTCTTATCGTCATCAAACATTCTGTTAATACAGATACTAATAACCTGATTGTCTATATCCTCCATATCTCAATAAACAAATAATATATTCAATATTTGTAATTGTAACTGTATAGTTACATATCTCTATAGTCATATATACTTTTATATATAAACTTCACAATTATATATATCAAGAGAGTACACACACATATATATGTATATTTATATACATATATATGATCACATATGTTCACACCTTTTCTGTCTGGTTCATTGATGCTATATTACTTATCATTGTCAATGTGTTCATTTGTTTTATAATTGTACTAGTTTGGCGTCTTGCTATTCTTAATCTAGAACTCATGCTCTTGGAGTTACCATCCATCTTAGTTAATAATATTACCATTAGAGGGAGGAAATAAATCTGATTTATCTCTTCATGTATATGTTGCCATAGGGTAAAAAATTTAGTTTTGGGGTCTTTTAAAAATTACAAATAGATTTATGTTTTTATATGGCTTGAAAACCATAGCATGTTGAAAGGGACAAAAATGCCTTCAGAGTCAAGCAAGAAGTAGATGATGGCATCTTAGAGTAAGACAAGCTTCATATACCATGCTATATGCGTAAATATGAGTACAGAAAGCAAAATGACCAGGAACCACCCAATATAGAGGTAAATTAACCAATATACTTCAGTACTTCCCAAAGCCAACATTCTATAATACTTTAGGATAGCATTTTATCAATAATTTTACCAAGGGAAAAGTTAAGGATGGAATTAGAATATCACATTTTATGATATGTATTTATATTTAAACACACGTTTATGTATATATTATATATATTATAGATGAATATGAAGTAGACTTTAGGAAGATTGAAATATTACCATAGAAATGGTTATGTTAAAACATTTTATACTTGAAAAGGTGTCAATTACCTGACCAATTTATTATGTTCTTTAGCTTATGTACTCAAGAAAACAAAGAACAGATAGTTTGACATTACGTAGGTAGTTTAAAATGAACATCATTTTGTATTAAGTTTGAGCACACTTAAAGATATCCCTTTCAAGGTTATTATTGCCAAAATGATGCTGTGCAACAAATTCTTCCTAAATCCAGTGCCTTAAAACAATAACCATGAGAATGTGGGTAACTGGGTGGTTGTACCCATCTGAGGCAACCTTACTTGATCTTGGCTGGTCCTGTTGATACATCTGTAGTAAGCTGGGAGGTCAATCAGAGCTGGCTAGTCTAGAATGTCTCATTCACATGACTGGCAGATGAGTGCTTCTGGCCAAGTTGTGAGGGAAGTTATGGTGAATCTCATCACTGAGCAGGCTAACAGGACTTGTTTATTCTGTTCTATGCCTGAGTAAGTTTCCATGAGAGCTGGAGAAAAGCCCTTAAATTCCTTTGAAATCTACTCTTGGGATTGGCACATAGTTATATCTGACATAATTCATTGGTCAAAGTGGGTTACTAGGCTGGATTGAAGGGAATGAGAAAATAGAGCCAAGTTTTGATGGAAAGAGAAGAAAAGTTACTCTGCAAATGTTAAAGACACAGGAAGAGTGAAACTGTGACTCTTTTGCAATCTATCTTCCAAACCCACAGTAGGAGGATTGATCCCATTCTGAGATAGCCTGGACATAAAGCAAGACCATATCTTGAAATAGAGGCTGGAGGTGTGGCTTAAGTGGTAAGAGTCCCTTCTAACAAGTTTGAGCCCTTGAGTTCAAACCCCAGTACTACCCTCCCACCCACAACAAAAAGAAAGTAAAATTCATGGCCTAATTAGTGATGGATTTTGGGGAAAGGATGTTCCTTGCAATGGGGACAACATAATGGCCAAATACTGAAAAGAGTAATGATTTGTGATATTTTTGAAAAGATTTAACTTCTGGGTGAAGATTACAATTCCTAACAGGTAGGTACTGTCTTCTGAGCCATGGCACTGAGCACCAATTTGCTCACCTCTCTATCAGCAAATACTTTCTAATTATTATAGACCAGGCATGGCCATAATGGCAGGAAGAACAAAAAGGAAAATAGTTTTCCCCCCAGAGATTCTTTCAATCTATTAGAAAGATATGATATTCTTCAAAGGAGATCAACTAATACAAGTAACATAATGTAATAACCATAAAAATGGCCCATAAAGACATAAGTACATCAAATCTATCATCTATGTACATATATATAAATACATATAAACTCTGATCTTTGTATTTCTATATAGTACAAATGACTAAAATATGGTATACACAGGGGAAGACCCCTTTGAACAACTAACAGTTTACAAAATAAATATCAGGAAGCAGAAACATGTTTTATCATGAGCTGCAGGGGAGTGAGGCAAACAAATGGAGAGAGGAAAGGTGAGAAAATGTAGTAATACTTTTTAATGTACATATGTGAAAATGGAATCAGGTAACTTGGGATGGGTGAGGCTGGGTAAGATGGAGGGAGAATTATGGGAATTACCATGGTGGCATGACAAACATCCATGTACTTATAACCTGGTATGTTGAATTGAAACCCCTTTGTACAACTACTTAAAAGATAATAAAAATGTGGCTCATAGAAATGGAAATGAAACATTTAGTTCTGAAAGAAAACTTTGAAAATAGAATATAGTTTCAATAATATAATGAAAACCAGTGTAGAAAGACATTCACTTTTCATAAGTAGGCCACTGAAGTATTTAAATTCCAAAAAGCAAGGAATGTTTTATATTAAAATTCAGTCACAAATTGTACCCTACTAAGTGAATTTACCAGAGATTTGAATTATTGTGACTTTGAAAATAGCTTCCCCATATCTGACTGTATGAATTAAATATAAGAGATGAGAACTAAGTTGCAAAATCTTTTAAACTTGAGTCTCTTCTCTTGATTTTATTACTAATAACAAAATGAACTCAACTTATGTGTTGACATGAGAATCAGCTAATAGAAAACACTGCCAGGCACTGTGGAAATAAGTGCTACAGAACTAGGTCAATAATGGACATTGGCTTTTCTCCAGTTTCTCCTGAAAGGGAGGCGTTTGATGGCAGTTGAGTGACCATTTAACCTGCTAATCAGGCAGCTGGCAAGATGCCTGGTGATAAATAGAAGAAGAAAACTTGGAGGAGACAAAGATAAGGAAGAAAAATATAGGAGATACCATATTTGCCAGCAGTAGCACTGGTGGCATTTGGGGTAGGATGCATCTTCCTTGCTCAGTCCTTGTTCAGAATTGTCCAGTGTGTTTATGATATTTGGCTTCACTGTCCCTTGTGGAACCACATTCCAGTACCTCACTTTTCCCAATCTGTGAAAACAGCAGCAATCCCAGTGAATGCCAACTATTTTCCAAAACTTTTATTCTCTTCTTGGTGAAAAATCATTGAGTTAGAGAGCTAAGCCCTCAGCAAGTAATATCACCAAGGAGAAACTATTCAAAGACATAACAATGGAGAGATAAACAAAAGGTCTGATTAGGAAAACAGGGTTACATACATACATACACAATCAAATGGACTAAAGTATGACCTACACAGGGATGGATTCCCATAGTGTAATTCTTTTGAACAATTAACAGACAGTAAGGAAATAAATACTAGGAAGCTGGTTCAAGGGAAGGGAGGCAGACAAATGGAGAGAGGAATGGTTGGTTAATACAGTCATAATACTCAATAAACATATTGTGGCAATGGTATTAGGTAACTTGAGTCTTAACTAGGTAGCTTGGGGTTGGGATAGATGGGAGAAGGGAGAATGATGGAAGGGATGATGCTGATCCGAGATGCATTGTCCTCATAAATTGACATGTTGAACTGTAACCCCATTTGTATAACTACTTAACTGTAATAAGAAATAATTTTTAAAAGAAAGATCAAATTAGAATGGCAACAATACTTTAGTTACCCAAATAGATTTCAGCCAAGTTAACGTGCTTTGTACAGAGATTCTAGATTTTTCTATGCATGTGCTTTCATCTCATCCTGGTTCTACCCAAAAGCTTCAAGCAACTCAACTCCATTATGTAGACCACATTCCTAGGCCCGCCATTTACTTTCCCTGCTTCGAAACTTGTTTCTATTCCCCCAGCTACATCTTTCATCACAGACTTTTCTGGTCCTAGTTTGTGGATCTTACCAAAAGAATCCTTGAAGGAATCCAAAGTTATCCAGAAAGGAAGCAAATTGATGTTGATCTATTAATTATTGGAAACTGCAATTCAAATAGCATCCTTGTTCTTCCCTATTCTGATAGTGGTACTCATTAGCAGAAATACTTCTAGGCCCATCGGCCCATTTTCCCTTTGCAACTGTTTGACTCAAATTCACTTTGCCAGTGCTCTGACCCAAGTTGTCCTCTTTTAACTATAGACATTTGTCCTATACCTGAGTTTTTGTTTCTATGTATTTTCCTTATCTCTTCCATCTGTTCTTCTTTGCAATATTGTGTATCATTTCCAGGAGCTTCAACTGTAATACTAGACACTTTAGTTGATAACAAGATCCATTGGTACATGAGAAATGTATGTACTTGAGGCTCCCTAGAAATAAATGTCTTTGTTATCCAATTGGTATGGCTTTAGCATTGCCTTAAAAAGAATACTGCAATATTGCAAAGGGAAAAGGCATTGCGAGTCAAGTGTTTTGAGGATTTCTTGCTAATAAAGCTTTACTTTCCATGTAGACCCAGGAATTACACATCTCTGCCTCTTCTCTCTTTTCCCTAACTAGTCCCCATATTTTGATGCAATAACATCCCAAGTGGTTACCCAATGCCTTTGTTTCTTTCAATAAAATGAATAGTTCTTTAGTTTAGGTTCGTATTATCTCTCACTTGAACTATTACAAATCTAGGTTGATCAGTAAATGGTCTTTATTCTTTCACTCCACTGGAACTCCTTCCTATTTCTACTCAAACCAAACGTTACCATGTTATTCCTCTGTGTACCACCATTCATCTTCTTCTTTCATCCCTGAGTAAAGTGTAAAAGACATGGCAGAGCATAACGTCCTTTCATCTTCCCCAGGTCACTTCTGATTCTCCTCCTTACTCTGTGCCCTCTATTGTCACAGATGAAATTCTAAGGAATTAGTATCTCTTGCCTTGGATTCGTGTGTGTGTGTGTGTGTGTGTGTGTGTGTGTGTGCATGCACATGGTTGTGTACCTCATGGTGGTGACAATATTTATCAATATGTGGCAAGTAATGTTCTAAGTGCTCTGTGCATTCACTCAATTAATATTTACAACATCCTCATCATGCACATATTGTTATTGTCTTTATTTTATAAATGAGGACTATAAGAAGTAATAGAAAAGTTAAGCGATAAGGTCAAGCTCACTCAGCTAAATGTTAAGGGCAAGGCAATTGCAAGCAATCTGACTACAACGCCCAGGCTCAGACTAACCTGCCTCAGCCATCATTCTTTCTCATTTATCATGGGCTGTCACAGTCCAGTCAGTGCTGCCCATTCTCTGGGAACCCATGAATGCAACTCGTCACCAGCAACATTGCCCTTTCAGGGGAACTAAGGATCTCCATTTGATGGTACTCCCAGTACAAGGGGAAGTTGAGCTGCCACTGGGGGGAAGTCTTGAGGAGGTACACCTTTGAAGCCGTGGTCTGCAGACCAGTGTTTTCACTGGCCTGGCTCAGACTTCCATTGTACCCTCTAATCCCAATTAAGAATTAGAACAGGGGCTGGGGATATAGCCTAGTGGCAAGAGTGCCTGCCTCGGATACACGAGGCCCTAGGTTCGATTCCCCAGCACCACATATAAAGAAAACGGCCAGAAGTGGCGCTGTGGCTCAGGTGGCAGAGTGCTAGCCTTGAGCGGGAAGAAGCCAGGGACAGTGCTCAGGCCCTGAGTCCAAGGCCCAGGACTGGCCAAAAAAAAAAAAAAAAAAAAAAAAAAGAATTAGAACAGGACAACAGAGAACTGGCAGAGTGATCCTGCCAATCAGCAGAGAGTTCATCAACTTGATGAGAGACCTGGGGTGGGGTGGAAGCTGCTGGGGCTGGAGGTCATGGGGAAGAGATGCAGCAGTGACCGAGGGGCTGCCAAGTCTGTCTATATTGGAACTCTATGTTAGCTTGAATTCTCACACCAATGCTGCAAGGTGAAGATTTACTCTGTTTTACTGACAAGGAAGCAGTCTTACAAATGTTACATAATATACCAAGGTTATAGTGTTACTAAAGTACAATTTAGCTAGGATTTGAACCTGGTTCTAATTGATATCAAAGCTATTCATAAGCTCCACCTACAGTCTCTCTTACATAATGTCTGCTTTGCTTGTTCTCAGTCTCTCTCATTAAAGCTTCTGACTGAATCACTGGGGAATAACAGGGCTTGTTTAGTGGATTACACAATAGAAATACTTTTCCAGAATCTTGAAATTCAGAATCAAGTGGGTTATTATATTCCCTGTAAAAATAGTTGAAAACTTACTTCTTAGCCACCCCCCCCCAAAAAAAATCAGGTCTCAGTACTAAGAATTCAGCTCAAACCCAGTCTTCCTTGTCCAAACTTTTCATACCTAGGAAGTCTCTGTGAGAAAAAGCAGAGAGTACAGAGCCTCTTGTTTATCTGGAAGGATGATTAAGGAGCAGTGGTAGGATGCATAGCTGGCTGGGGGGTTGATGCTGGACCTTCCTGTGAGTCAGTCAAGCCAAAGACCTTGTAGGCTAAGGTACTTATTGAGCATTGCTGAGTTGGAGGAATATGAACTCAAGGCATATTTTAGTTAGATTCATGTGTAAAATGAGGGGGGTGAGAAGGAGAGAATGGGGGTACTGCGGTATTGGAGGAATAGATACAATGTGAAATGAGATGGTATTCCGAGTGGGATCAGGTGCTCCAGAGAGTGACCCATTGGACATGCTTGATTACGGGGAAGGACTTAGTGCCTAGGAGAAGAGCAGAGCATCCTGGTGGAACTGATCATAAGGGGGACAAAATGCCCCAGTATTTTGGATTTAGGGGGTATTTTTCAGAAGGAGCAAGTTGGAAATGTCTCAGTCACAGAAAGCTGCCTTTCAGACATATATCATCATTTGGGAAATGTGAATCTTTTACCTGTGTCTTCAGGACTTCTGAAGACAGAGATATGCCTTCTGTTTCTAGTGATCTCAGGGCCCCAGGATGAAGCTAGCCTTGGGATAATAAATCAGGTAATTATCTCCATCCTTCCTATGACAATAACGATGAGGAGGCAGACAAAAATTCATCAGAGGCTGCTTCACATGTCCCCAGGGAGACTCAGGATAAAGAAAGTGATTGTCAGAATCTGCCTCTGCAGCATTATATCAGGGCTCTGTAACCATGGCCCAGGGCCACATTGTGCCTCCAGAGGGAAGAATTGTGGAGATGAAAAGGAGAAAGACACCTACACCCTAGCCTGGTACCCAACCAAGTCTGTGTGGAGGGTTTAAATCTGTAATTAGAAACACAGAGCAATAAATATTGAAAGAAGCTTCTGTAAACATTCTAAAGGACAATGAAATTAGAAATAATAAGCAGATGGGCTTTTATTCAAAGCAAATCATGCCAGATGGACTCAGTACCTCTTCTTTTTTTTTTTTTTTTTATAAAAGTACAAAGTTGGTAGATGAAGGGAAAATGGCATACTTGATGTCATATGTTTGAAGATTGTTAAAACATTTGAGTTTTCCAAGAAGTCTGATTTGCAGAATTATCTCAGAATGCATAGAATAGAAGCACATACCTGACAAAAAAGTATTGGATAAATGCTTGTAATTGGTCAAGGAAACGTACCAGAATACTGCACTGTCCCATGGCCTCCAGAGGGGTCTTTCAAGAGATTATAGAGTGTTGGAGTCTAAAAGGACCTTATAGATAATCCAGTGCAACCCACTCATTTAAAGATGAGAAAGCTGAATGAGAAGGAGACAGTGGTTTCACAAAACCTGGGCTTGACAAAGGGTCACTTGACAATTAGTTCTGCAGTGAGAATGCTGGTCTCAGCCAGACACCTGTGGCTCATGCCTATGTAAGTCCTGGCTGCTGAAGAGGTAGAGATCTGAGGATTGCCAGCTGGGGCAGGAGTGTCTGTGAGACTCCAATTAAATACCCAAATAACCGCAAGTGGAGTTGTGGCTCAAGTGGTAGAGCAAGGAAGCTCAGGGACAGTGCCCAGGCCTTGAGCTCAAGCCCCAAGACTGGCACACAAAAAAATACAAAACAAAAGTACCAATCTCTTCTACCCATTGTCTCCATTATCTAGGAGAGAAAATAAATGAGGTCAGGTCTAGTGTGGAAGTGTTCCATACACAGGAGAAAGACCAACTAAAGATCCTGTCTCTTCTGTAGGGTGGGGCCTCAAACAAAATGGAGCGTTGAGAGCAGTGAGAAAGCTTTGGCACAGGCCACTCTTCTATGATTTTGTGCAGTTTTGTGCATTTTCAATGACATTAATCTATTTTTGCTATGAAACACATATTGCCCTTAGTTGGGCTTGTCCAACTAAGGTCAAACAGCAAGTGTATCACAGAGCTGGGACTGAAGTATAGACTCTTTGCTTCTAGTCAGTCTCTACCTTATTCGGATTTTATCAGTGGTAGGCCCTAATGTCCTTCCTTGCCCTTTGACCTCTCAAGAAGACTCTCCCTCCATCTCTACCTTGGCTTGGCCAGTATTCAGTTTCCCCTTGACTTTTCTAACACCTATCCCTGTCTCCTCACCTCAGAAATGTTCCACATCCTCCTCCATTCCTTCCAGGTCATCCTAAAAGAATATATGTGGTGTTCTCTGTTTCTACCAAGCTTTGTGCTCAGCCATTAGTCACCTTAAACTGCATACAATTTGTATAAACTAGTTTCTGCTATTGTCTCTCCAGGTGGTCATTTCAAATCCAGAGTATCATTGCTTCCTTATTTAAAAACCCAAACCACCCCCCTTTGTTTCTGATGTGCAGTGAATGTGATGTATTAAACACCACCTAGTGGGTGCCTGACACGAAGTAGGTGTTTGATGTATTTTAATTATTTACATGAGACTAGGACTCCAACAGGGTAATTGACTCTTGGCTTTCACTCACTGGCTGGTGCTCTACTACCTGAACCATATCTCCAGCCCTGCTATGTATTTATTGAGGGAAGAAGTGGAGGTTAGGGACATTTGCCTGAGATCCCTCTCAGCAGTTCTTGCTTCCCAGTTGTTGCTTACCAGATCCAAATCTGAGCACCCCTCATTCAGAGGATGATCAGGATCTAGTCATTTGAGTGGAAGGCAGGTTGAAATTAAGGATAGATTAAGAATTGATTTTTTTTTTGGAAAAAAGAGTCATGGAGGTGTAGGAAAAAATAGAAGCTCTTTGCACCTTCTCCCATAGCTGAAAAATGACTCCACACTTCTCCTGAGCCACAGGGACAACCTGTCAAATAAAAGCTATTTGAACTTATTTTGGTCTCAGTTTTCTGTCTGTAACAACCCTCAGTGCACCCATAGTAAGAACCACCCTATTTACCATCTGATGAGTGCAATCATATTTCCTTCTCTTACCTTCCACAGAAGGGGCATAGCCAGTGAAGAAACAGTTATTTTCCTACCTAGGAAATGGGAGCCATGGGAAAGAACAGCCCTAAGAAATGGCCAGATCTGTATTTTTTTCCCCACCTCCGACCCTGGGGGCCTTCAGACAAGTGTCTTATCCTCTCTGTGCTTTCTGTCTATTGAATATAATATACTCCGATCTATCCCTGCAGGCAGGACATATAACTTGTCTTCATATCACTTGACACAATAGCAATGAGTTTAGTAAATATTTGGGAATCACAAGTCTAAATGTTGCTGAAACATTGTCACACACACATCTATCACTAAGAAATACTACTTAGTATAGTGCCAAATATATGCCTTTCATGACTTAAGTCTAATAAGAGCTCTGCAATGGCAGCTGTTATCACTGCTGGTTTACAGGTAAGAAAACTGAGATACGGAGAGATTGATTTATCATTATGCTAGCTGGTAGTAAACTCAGGATTTGAACTCAACTCCTCTGTTTTTCTATCCATCTGTATTCAGGACCTATACCTGCCATTTAATAAAAATACTTTACCATTATAAAGGGCTTTGACTTTTTTTTAAAAACATTAATCCTGAGTTTATTGAGGATTGGTTTTGTGTGTGTGTGTGTGTGTGTGTGTGTGTGTGTGTGTGTGCACATGAGACAGAAAGAGAGAGGCAGAGACAGAGGCAGAGAGACAGACAGCCCTTAAGAAAAACCATTTCTACGAAAACGAGGTCTGTGCAGTTTTATCAGTACTCTAAAGACATTTTATTAGCATTGATTAGCTGTACGGAGGATTTCTTTTTTTTTAATTTAATTTATTTATTAATTGAACACAATTTTTTTTGACAAGGTGTTGTGCAAAAAGGGTACAGTTACATAGTAGGGCAGTATGTACATTTCTTGTGATATCTTACGCCCTGTTTTTCTTTCCCTTCTCTAGGTCAGGTAGAGATATATACAATATGCAATGTATCAAGAACATATACAGTAGCCACGTGGCCAAGCCCAAGAAAAATCGCCTAGGGCTTTAAATGTAATGTTGATATTAGACAGTATGTCGACAGTAGTCTTATATGAACGAACATACGTAGCTTTTGAGCTATTGTATTCTACTGAGAGGTCAATTTTTTTTTTTTTTTTGCCAGTCCTGGGCCTTGGACTCAGGGCCTGAGACTGTCCCTGGCTTCTTCCCGCTCAAGGCTAGCACTCCACCACTTGAGCCACAGCGCCGCTTCTGGCCGTTTTCTGTATATGTGGTGCTGGGGAATCGAACCTAGGGCCTCATGTATCCGAGGCAGGCACTCTTGCCACTAGGCTATATCCCCAGCCCCGAGAGGTCAATTTTTGACCTTTATATGTTGAGTAGTTGTTTGGTTTTAGTTACATACTGTTGGGTCGCTGCCACAATCCTGTGAGAAATAGCATTTGACAAACAGTTTTTGGTTTCACAGACCTGGTCTCTACTGTCTCTCTGTCTCCCTTTCTTAACAGTCATATATCAGGGAGATCATGCCCCTTTGTTTTCTGTGTTCTAGGCTTGTCTCGCTCAACATTATTTGTTCGAGTTCTGACCATTTCCCTGCGAATAACAATATTTCACCATTCCTAATCGCTATGTAGTATTCCATTGTGTATAGGTACCAGATTGTTTGGATCCATTCATCTGTGGAGGGGCATCTGGGTTGTTTCCATATTTTGGTTATTATGAATTGTGCCGCCATAAACATGGAAGTACAAATGTCTTTTTGATATCTTGGGACTTGCTGTTTAGGATAGATGCCTAGGAGTGGTATGGCTGGGTCATAGGGTAGGTCTACATTGAGCTTTTTGAGAAACCTCCATACTGTTCTCCAAAGTGGTTGTACTAATTTGCACTCCCACCAACAATGGAGAAGGGTTCCTCTTTCCCCGCACCCTGTCCAGCATTTGTTGTTGCCTGAGCTCAGAGTATAGGCCAGTCTAACTGGGGTGAGGTGGTATCTCAGGGTTGTTTTTATTTGCATTTCCTTTACTACCAGGGATGGTGAACATTTCCTCATATGTTTCTTTGCCATTTTTATCTCTTCTCTTGTGAAGTCTCTCTTTAGCTCCTTTGCCCATTTCCTAATTGGTTTATTGGGCTTGGAGGGGCTTTTTTTTTTAGTTCTCTGTAGATGACAGATATTAGGCCTTTGTCTGTTACTGTGCTGGTAAAGATCGTTTCCCATATGGTTGGCTGTCTTTCTGTTTTGGTGGCTATGTCCTTAGCTGTGCAGAAACTTTTTAATTTGTAGTAGTCCCATTTGTCAAGTCTCTCCCCTATTTGTTGTGCCCCTGGGACTCTATTCAGGAAGTTCCTTCCTGTGCCTATAAGTTCTAGTGTCTTTCCTACTCTGTCCTTCAGTAGTTTCAAGGATTCAGGTCTGATATTGAGGTCCTTGATCCATTTTGAGTTGATCTTGGTGCATGGTGATAGGCTTGGGTCTACTTAGAGTTTTCTGCATATGGCTGCCCAGTTCTTCCAGCACCAGTAGTTGAAGAGGCTATGTTTATTCCATTGTATGTCTTTAGCTCCTTTGTCGAATATCAGCTGACTGTAAGAGTGCAGTTTTATTTCTGGGTCTTCAATTCTAATACATTGGTCTTCCGATCTGTTTTTATACCAATACCAGGCTGTTTTTGTTATGATGGCTCTATAGTAGAGCTTGAAGTCTGGTATTGTGATACCTCCTGCACTGCTTTTTTTGCCTAGAATTCTTTGGCTATTCTAGGTCTTTTGCTGTTCCATATGAATTTATGGATTGCTTTCTCTATTTCAGAGAAGAATGTGACTGGAATTTTGATAGGGATTGCATTGAATTTGTATAACAATTTGGGCAATATGGCCATTTTCACTATATTGATTCTGCCTACCCATGAGCATGGGAGGTATTTCCATCTCCTTGTGTCTTCTTTGATTTCTCTTATTAGATTTTTATAGTTTTCATTAAATAGGTCCATCACGTCCTTGGTTAAGTTGATCCCTAGGTACTTTATTCTTTTTTTGGCTACTGTAAATGGAATTGTTTCCATAATTTCCTTTTCTGTTTGTATATTGCTGGTGTACAGAAAAGCTGCTGACTTTTGTGGATTGATTTTGTATCCTGCTACTTTGCCAAAATGGTTTATTAGGTGTAGGAGTTTGGGGACTGAGTTTTTTGGGTCCTTCAGATATAAGATCATGTCGTCTGCGAATAGGGATAACTTGATTTCTTCCTTGCCGATGTGAATCCCTTTGATGTCCTCCTCTTACCTTATTGCTATGGCTAGGGATTCCAGCACTATGTTGAAAAGAAGTGGGGAGAGTGGGCATCCTTGTCTTGTTCCTGAGTTTAGGGGGAATGATTTAAGTTTCTCTCTATTCAACACGATGTTAGCAGTTGGTCTGTTGTATATGGCTTTTATTGTTTTGAGGAATGTTCCATCTATTCCTGTTTTTTCCAAAGCTTTTAGTAAGTATGGATGTTGTATTTTGTCAAAGGCTTTTTGCGCATTGACTGAGATAACAATGTGACTCTTGATTTTAGTTCTGTTTATGTGGTGAATTACGTTGATTGATTTACGGATGTTGAACCATCCTTGTGACTGTAGGATGAAGCCTACTTGGTCATGATGTATAATTTTCTTGATCAGTATCTGGATCCTGTTAGCTAATATTTTATTGAGGAGCTTTGTGTCTGTGTTCATTAGTGATATTGGTCTGTAGTTCTCTTTTTTTGTTGGGTCTTTGCCTGGTTTGGGAATGAGTATGATATTAGCTTCATAGAATGAGTTTGGGATTTCTCCCTCTGTTTCTATTTCGCAGAAGAGTTTGAGGAGTATTGGTATTAGCTCCTCACTAAAGGTTTTGTAGAATCGTTGGTGAATCCATCTGGGGCTGGGCTTTTCTTTGTTGGGAGGTTCTTGATTACCTCCTGTATCTCACTGTAAGTTATTGGTTTATTTAGTTGATTTATTTCTTCTTGGTTCGGTTTGGGCAGTTTATACTTCTCTAAGAATTGATCTATTTCTGTAAAATTATTGTTTTTTAGTGAGTAGACGTTCTGGAAATAGTTCCTTATGATTGTTTGAATATCGTGTGTACTTGTTGTTATTTTTCCGGTGGAGTCCCTGATTTTACGTATATGAGTCTCTTCCCTTCTTTTTTTTGTAAGTCTTGCGAGGGGTCTGTCAATTTTATTTATTTTCTCAAAGAACCAGCTTTTAGTCTTATTTATTTGTTGAATGGTCTTTCTATTTTCAATCAGATTTATCTCTTCTTTAATCTTTGTGATCTCTCTCCTCCTAGTCATTTTAGATTCTGTCATTTCTTGTTTCTCCAGTTGTTTTAGTTTCATCGTGAGGTTATTCACCTGCTCTGCTTCCATTCTTTTAATGTGAGTGCTGAGGGCAATGATCTTGCCCCTCAGTACTGCCTTAGCTTTGTCCCATAGGTTTCTTTGTGATGTATTTTCATTGTCATTGTGGCTTATGAATTCATTGATTTCATCTTTAATTTGGTCTGTGGCCCAAGTGTTGGATAACAGTGTGGGGTTTAGCCTCCAAGAATGTGTATAGCCTGTGTGGTAACCGTTGTTATTGAGGGTTACCTTTAATCCACTGTGATCAGATATAATACATGGGATGACGTCAATACTTTTGTATTTGCTGAGGTTCTTTGTGTGGGCTATGACATGGTCTATTTTGGAGTATGATTCATGGGCTGGTGAGAAGAAGGTGTATTGGGTCTCTGTAGGGTGGAAGATTCTGTATAGATCTGTCAGATCCATTTGGGATATGGTGTTACTTAGGTCCTCAGCTCCCTTGCTGATCCTCTGGGTGTTGGATCTGTCTCTTGTAGAGAGTGGGGTGTTAAAGTCTCCCACTATGATTGTGTTTGGGTCTATCTTGTTCTGTAATTCTGTGAGAATTTGCTTGACATATGTAGGGCCTCTTTTGTTCGGTGAGTATACATTTATCACTGTGATGTCTTGATTCTGGATTTTTCCTTGTATTAAAATATAGTGTACTTCTTTGTCTTTTTGAATTGATTTTAATGAAAAGTCCAGCTTGTCTGAGATCAGGATGGCTACACCTGCCGTTTTGGTAGGTGCATTTGCTTGGAAGATCTTGCTCCATCCTTTCATTCGGAGCCTGTTTTTGTCCCTTGCTGTAAGGTGGGTCCCTTGTAGACAACTGATGCCAACTTTTTGTTTGTGGATCCATTCTGCCAGTCTGCTCCTCTTTATCAGAGAGTTTATACCATTTATATTCAAAGAGATCAAGGATAAGAGTGTTTTTTCTCCTTCCTTTTTCTTGTTGGGCTGTTTTTTCCTCTTTTTTAAAAATTTTTTTCTTGTCTGTAGTGAGCTGCTCTTTCTGTTGGGCTCTGGCTGTTGTAGTTTCTT
The DNA here is from genome assembly GCF_023159225.1 of Perognathus longimembris pacificus. NCBI lineage: Eukaryota > Metazoa > Chordata > Mammalia > Rodentia > Heteromyidae > Perognathus > Perognathus longimembris. Next base: position 23,762,105 of record NC_063171.1, read on the forward strand.
TCTGTTTCAGTCTGTGTGCCCTGTACAATCTCTGTTTGGTGGGATTCCCCTCTTAGAATTCGCTGTAGGGCTGGTTTTTTATTCACATACTCCTTTAGATCCTCTTTGCTATGGAAAGATCTGGTTTTCCCCTCGAATATGAACTCCAATTTCGCTGGATATTTTATTCTAGGTTGGCAGTTGTTGGCCTGTAGGACTTGGATGGTGTTCTTCCATTCTCTTCGCCCGTGGCAGGTTTGTGTGGAGAGGTCTGCTGTTATTCGGATCCTCTTCCCATTGTAGAAAATTTCTTTCTTTGCTTTGGCTTCATTCAGAATTTGTTCTTTATTCTTGAGATCTGAAGTATTGACTATTATGTGCCTTGGGGTGGCTTTTCTGGGGTCTGGCCTGCCAGGTGTCCTATAGGCTTCGGTTACTTGGATGGGGTCCCTTGTGAGATTGGGGAAGTTTTCTGCAATAAGTTTATTGAAAATATGATGAAGCCCTCTGCTCTGGTATTCGGCTCTGTCTTCTATTCCAATTATGCGCAGATTATATCTCTTGTCTTTGTCCATTATTTCCTGGATTAGTCTGCCCTGAAGCTTCACCGTTTCTTGGAGTGTGGTAATTTTCTGGTTGTTGTCGGCTGCTTCATCATCCAAGAGAGAGATTCTGGATTCCATATGGTCAGTTCTTTGTGCTGTGGATTCAATTGCAGAGTTTATGGGTGTCAGAGAGCTATTTATGGTTGTCAGATCAGCTCTGATTGTGGAAATTTCTTTCTTTAAAGAGTTGTATTTTAAATCTATTTTTTCGTGCATTTCGCTTCTCAGGATGTTAAGGTCTTCTTTAACGGAGGTTTGCATTGTATCCATTTTTGCTTCCATTTCTTTCTTGGCTTCCTGGATGTCCTTCAAGACTTCCACTCTAAACTCCTGGAATTGTTTTCTGATTTCGTTTCTGATGCTTCCCATCATTTTTGTTAACATGGCCTCATTTGCTTTTTTATTCTCCTTCTCCTCTTCAGTCGTACTGCTTTTTGGAGCTGGCGAGTTGGCTTGCCCTTTGATGAACTGTGTTATATTTCTTTGTGATTTGCGCATCTGGAGATCTGTGGGTGGCTTCCCTGGTTTGCTTTTGTGCTGGCTCCTGCTGGTCCATCAGTGGGAGACTTGTGCCCTGGTGTCCTGGCTCTGGGTTTGGGTTTGGCTGTTGAACTTTGCTTCCCAATGGGTGAGCGTGACCTTCTCGGTTGTTGCTGAGGTGGTCACTCTCCCTGCACTTGGGGGCCGGTAGGTTCTGTGTCTTTCTCTGTGGGACAGTGTCCTGCCGCTTTGCTGTGCTGACCCTAGAGTGCTCCTGTTGGGGGTTTGTTCGTCGCTAATTCAGCATGGTGTGGAGTCTTATCTCTTCTTTGGTTCTTTTTTCCACTCTGTATCTTGGTCAGAGGAGCTCACCTCTCAGGCAGTTTGCCTTCCTGTGTGGACTGCTCCGGGGCCAGTGTTGTTGAGGGGCGGCCCACCCACTTGTGTGAAATGCGCCAAACTGAGTGGGCACGGGCCAATGGAGAGCTTTGCCTTCCTGTTGTAGGCGCACCTAGCAAAGCAGGCGCTACCGCTGTGGCCCCACCCACCTGAACGGGGTATGCCTACCAGAGCGAGCGCTGTCGCCGGGGCCCCGCCTACCTGTGTGCTGTCCGCCCACTACAACGGGCGCTGCCACTGTGGCCCCGTCCACCTAAGCGGGGTATGCCTACCAGAGCGAGCCCCGGGTTGTTGGGTTGTGCTTACGCCCTCCCAGGAGTCAGCTGTGGGGGGCAGTATGTGTGGGGCCCAGTGGGATCAACTGTCCAGGCGCGGGTTAGCGCCCTCAGACTGCACCTCCACTGCAAGAGGGGTGCATGATCAGGCCCAGGTGTCTCTGCTGTGTTGGTATTGCCCACCAGTGCCTGTGATTTTAGTTGTGAAAGTCCACAAGGTCCAGGTGCCTCAGGTTGGGCTTGCACTGCCGGCCGTCCCCTGGCCCCTGTTGGGAAGGGGGCAGGGCCGGTTAGGCCAGTTCAGGCTCCTGGGTGGCCTTGGGGCTGCTCCGCCCTTCCCCTGCTAAACTCCCAGAGCCTGATGGGAGCTTCCCGCCTGATTTGGGGGTTCTTTGTTCCCTCGGGGTGGGGAGGGGGAGGGAGGGAGATCTAGCTTCTTTGTAGGGTTTTGGTCTCTGATAGCTGGTCTCCTGTTGGGGGAGGGGGTAATGGGGGACTCACTGGTCCTGGATTGTGTATGTGTCCCTAGCCGCCGTTGGTCCTTCGGGGGTGGAGTGCTGTGGTGTGGGGAAAGGTCGTGGTGGCGTCCCTGGCTCTCCTCTTCTGCACTGCTGGGTTCCCCAGTTGCTCACGTCAGTTCCCGGTGTGGACCCAAACTTCCCGTCACCGCCGTCGCTGTGTGTCTTGGTCCACACTCTCCCTGGTGTCCATGGAGTCCCGCTGTCTGGACTCTGTGCTCCCGGCAGTCAGTCTGCCGATCGCCGGGTCCCCTTTCCCAGCCTGGCCCTGTTCCGGCCAGGGTTGGCTGGTGTGGGGAGGGTGCCCCGGAGATTCTCCAGCTCTGTGTAGGTTTTTAGCTCTTCTTTTTTGCTCCTTTTTGTTTTCCTGCATTTCTCCACTGCTTCTGGCTGCTGGTTTTGCTGGCTTCTTGATGGGGTGTTGGGTGCTGGAGTTCCCAGCTCGCTATTCAGTTGGAGGGAGTCTTTCTCAGGACTTAATCTACTTGACCTTGGCTGATGTGCTCTTCTAGGATTTGGTCCACTCTGGGGTGGGGTTATATTCTTTTTCCCACTCAGCTAGAGGCTTCGTTGAAGTTAGACAGTTATTGAATTCCTGAATGTGTCACACATTGTGTTGGCCCTGAGATTATTGCACAAGCCAGATACGTTTTTTCTTTTCTTTCTAGGAACTTGTCTTCTAGGGTGGAAGATGAAGGTAAGTGAGCACTTCATAAGAAGGTGGCTCCTTGGGGCTGAGGATATGGCCCAGTGGCAAGAGTGCTTGCCTTGTATACATGAGACCCTGGGTTCGATTCCCCAGCACCACATATACAGAAAACAGCCAGAAGTGGTGCTGTGGCGCTGTGGCTCAAGTGGCAGAGTGCTAGCCTTGAGCAAGAAGAAGCCAGGGACAGTGCTCAGGCCCTGAGTCCAAGGCCCAGGACTGGCCAAAAAAAAAAAAAAAAAAAAGAAGAAGGTGGCTCCAGACAGCTGTATGATCATATAGGTCTCTTTCTGGCCCAGGGAGCTGAGACCTTAAGCTTCAGGAATTGGCCTTGTATAGTGAACACAGGATGAATGTGTGAGACTGGAAATGCAACAGACTAACAAAACTGCAGCCTGTGAGGGGCAGTTTAGATTTACAGAGAGAATTTGGTTGTACTATTTGACCTAAAGATAAAATCTTCTAAGAAAAAAAATTCAGGTTTCTCTTCATACTTTAGTTTCGTCTGTGAAGGCCACGTACTGAGCTTATTCCTCCCTGTTTTAATATCATACCCACTCTTTCTGTTAGTGTTGGCTGGAGTCCAGATCTCTCATAATAAGATCATTGTCGTAAAGTTCTTCAGTAATCGAAGGACTCCACGCCGCACTTGCTTTCTTAAAATGAGCCTTAAAACAGGTAAACTCCCATCTTTAAGTGGTCAGTGTATTCATCTGATAGTCTTAGTAAAAACAGAGCATTTAGACAACGGGGTAGGTTGTAATTTCCAGTTTATGTGCATGTATTTTCTACAGAAACAACATCTCAAGTGACTTTCAGTTACTTAAAAGTTTCCTATTAGCCTTCCTACTGCTAATAGTAACCAAATTCTATATGTTTTCCATTATATCTTTCACTGCAATTCCCTCCCTCCCTCCCTTCCTTCCTTCCATCATTCTTTCCCCCTCCTCTGTTTCCCCTTTACCCTTCCCTTTCTTTCATTCCCCTTCCCTTCCTCCCTCTCTTGACCCTCTTTTCCTTCTCTCCTTCCTTTCCTTCGCTCCTTCCTTTCCCCTTACTCCTTCCCTCCCTTCTTTCTGTCCTCTCCATCTTTTCTATTTTCTCCCTCCTTTCTCTCTCTTTCTTGTGTGTTTTTGATAGGTTTGATTAATGCCTCTAGAAAGTGAACAGAATTATGTTTCTTTCCCCTAATTAGCATGACTTGGAAGGGGTTTAGAAGCTAGAGCCCAGGCAAGGGAGGCCTAGGCCCTTGGCTACTTTCCTTTCTTTCCCTCCACTGAATATGGAGCTGGCTGTTAAGAGGGAGTGTCACTTTGTTCAGTCATCAAGTCAAGCCTATTACTGTGTTTTCAGGTAGAGATTTAAGACCTTCTATTTTTACAAATACTAGGAGAGATCTCTTCACATGCCCTGTGTACTCTCCCCAAAGAAAAAAATCTTCCTTACACTGTGAAATATTGCATGCATGACTTTTTCTGCCTTTCTTGTCTATACACCCCCTCCCCACTCCCCTGCTCCAGGTTTTGCAAAGTAACTCTGAAACCAACTTCTGCAGTGAAATGCATCTGCCCAAGGGATATTTTTTTACCCTAAATAACAACTCCCTCAAGAACCCAATACTTTCTTTTTTGCAGAGTTATGTTACTGTTATTTGGGCTGGATGGACTGACAGTCATTTTCTGCCAGAAACAGAAATGATAATCAGGCCTCAGGCACAATGGAACTGGGGCTCACATGCCCCCATTTTTCTTGGGCTCATGAGGGCAATGATTTTGCTGAATTTTATTTTTTCAGGCCCTCCTAGAGATGAGGTCTGTCAGAATCCCTGGCAATTGAGAGAATGTTGTTTTAACAGAGCCCATTGTGGTACATTTTTCACCAAATTACATTAGCATATAAAACTTGGATTATTGATTTCTTGTTTACTTGTAGTTTCTGGGCAAGAGTCCAGTTTATAGAAGCAAATAGAATATCTACACAGTGGAGATGAGAGTAGCTGATGTTTTTCTTGACTTTAAAGACTAGTTACCTGATCTGGGAAGGTAGTGTGAATTGAAGCTTGGTTGCTTTTTTACCAAGCCTGTTAGTTGCACTCAAGACTTTTAGAGGACAACCTTTCCCTTCCCAACTCAAACTGAAGAGGCGGGAAGGACAGATGACCCTCTATAGGCCCCTTCTTAGGCATCTTGATGTCATGCAATGATGATAAAATTTGTACAAAATCTCTGTTGTACAAAATCTTTATTTTGTAGATGAGGAAACCTAAGCTTACTTAGTAAAGCTAAGGTACTTGTTTCAGTTCCCTTAGATAAAGGTGAAAGATTAGCAGCTATTTGGTTTGGAAAAGTTTGGCAGTTTCTTAAAAGGCTAAACAGAGCTACTATATAGTGCAATCATTCTATTTTTGTGTATATACCTAAGAGGAAAAAAACATCAAACTTTCCCTGTTCAAAAACTTGTACAAAGATACTCATCGGAGCATTATTAGTCATTCCAAAAAGCAGTGTAACCCAAATATCTATAACCAATGAATGGCTAAATATAATGAAGTCTATCCATACATGGAATGTTATTTGGTAGTAAAGAGGAATGAAAAATTGATACATGTTGAGAATGAACTTTGAAAACATGCTAGGTAAAAGAAATAATTTGCAAAGATTGCATATAAAGATGTGATTCCATTACATGAAATGTATAGAATATATAGAAAATAGATTAGTGGCTTTCAAGGACTATGGGGAGAGAGCACAATAGCTAATAAATGCTGGGTTTCTTTGAGGAGTGATGAAAAATATCCCAGAATTGACTCATAAGTTTGGTTCCAAATTGGTTTCTGAATTCCAAATTGGTTCTCAGATTGATTATAGTGACAGCCATACAATTCTGTGAATATGCTAAAATTTATTGAGCTGTAAACTAAATGAGTACATAGTATGGTATGGAAATTTTATCTAAATAGTTATTTTTACAAAGTTAGAAGCTGCTGCTGAATGTTCTTAAAAGGGAGTGCAATGGCCATTCAGACAAGGGAGTAACCAGACCTGTGAGATTATAAGGATAAAAACACAAATTGTATCAACAGTGGCAGTATTCATCAACTATTTACTAAATGTCTGGTATTGTGCTAAGTACTTTGCATGAACTATCACATTTAATCATTACACTATCCCCTAAGGAGCCAAGTATTACTGTTAGTCTCATTGCCTAGAATTGGAAACTGAGGTTTAGAGAGGTTTGTTAATTTTCCCATGTTCACATAGCTTCTCATTGCTTCGGCTGCAATCAATTGCTTGTGCTGCAATGCAGCACAATCTTGGAAACAACTGTCTTCATTTGTCCCAGTCCCAGTATTGTGTGGTGGTGGCTAAAAGAGTAGGACCTACAACCTGATGGCTTGGATTTGAATCCAGGTGGTGCCTCATGGGTGTTGTGTAAATGTGAGCAAGTAGCTCATGTTGTGTTCTTTGGTTTCCTCATTTACAAATGGATAATGGAAGTATGTGACTGATAGAATTGAGGGAAGATTAAAGAGAATAAGCAACAGGTCCTAGAAGGGTGACACTACATAGTAAATACTCAGCCTATGGGAACTATTATTGGATTGCAGGATGGAAGTCTAGAAATTAATGGACCACAGCGTGCGGATCAGCTATAGTCTATCAGAAAGACGGGGACACACATAATTGAAATAGGGAGTTATGGTGAAAGCAGGCAGGAGGCATGAAGGTAGAAAGATTAATCATTAATTAGGGCCACTCTCATGGTCCTAGATCTTTGGCTTTAAAGGCTCCCATATGAAGGTATTTATAATGGTAGTATTCTCTTTGTTGTCCTTCACGAATTCAGGCACACACAAAAATTATGAAATCTAGCTGTCTAGGAGTCTTGTGATTTTTTTCCTTTTATGACAGCTTGGTAAAAATGAAACACTTGGAAGGGCAGAGTTGAGAGAGTATTTGAGTATTATTTGGGCTTTTTGAATATTTAACAGTAGTTAGGTCCTTAGACCAATATAATGAAACTTGGTTGGAAATGAGAAGTCACAAAGGAGAAGTGAGTGCATGAAATGTGTTCAGAGTGTGAGGGTGTTCATATCATCTCAGCATATAACATGGGAGCTTAGAATATGCTGGAGGAATAGCTATTGATACAAAGGAACCATAAGATGTATGGATGAAGGTATCGGGGTGTTGATCATATATGTATATGTCAGCTATAATATATAACAAATATAATGAGGACTCAAGGAGGCAGGAAGACTTTTCAAAACTTTTTTTCTTGGAAAGCCAGGCTTCCTAATATGAAAGGGCAGAAAGGAGCATAAAGTCAATGGAAAAATATCTTTGTGTCCCTGTTTTCAGCACACTTTCTGGTTCATAATACACAACGGACAGATATGTGTTTCAGGTGAACAAATAGATGGTGTTTGTTCTGTGGGTGTGGTGGGGGTATAGGAGATTATTGAGGCTGACCTCTAATTACTATCAGGTTCTGAATTTCAGATTAATTTCTGAACTATTATCAAGAGAATATAAATGAGACCACCTTTGTTAGGTATGAACTCAGAGCTGTCATCATCTATCCTTGTGGAGGATGATCTAGAGGACTTGGCATCTGACCCAATTGCCTACCCTAGCTATGCTGGAACTCCCTGGGGAGCTTTGACAACACGTAGCTGCAGGCTGGAAGTCATTCCAGATGAATCAAACCAGACTCTCCAGGAGAGGACCTGGATGTTGGTAGTGGAGACATTTTTCTTTACAAATACTTCCCAAGTGATTCTATTGGGATCCTAGGTGAGAACCACAAGAATAAGGCATTTATAGATGGGAAGGCTGGTAGCCTTGGCCAATAACTCTAAGTTCATTGTTGGCCAGAGGTAAATCTCAGGGGTTACCTGAATGACTGGGAAAATGTGTCAGTCAGTCTCACAGATTTCCATGGTCATTTTCTGAAAAAAACAAAAACAAAAACAAAAACAAAACATTCTCTGATTCTGGACTGACTATATCCCAGTACAGAGGCAGGGAGGGTGAGTGGAAGGGTGGCTGCAGGGGAGAAGATAAATTTTAATAATTGGAACAGTCCCTGCCTCTTGTGTATGTACTAGGGATTGAATTAAGTGGCTTGAATTTACTAGGCAAGGGCTTTACCAGTTGAATCATGCTCCCAGTCCTTTTGCTTTAGTTTACTGTTCAGACAGGGTCTCATGCTTTTGCTTTTCTGGGCCCTCAGTTCTTGATCCTCTTCTGCCTCTGGATTAACTCATAGGCATGCGCCACCATGCATGGCCACTGAACTTTGAACTACATATTTCTATAATTTGGAAATTTCCCATAGCTTGAGACTGCAAGGAAAAGTACTGAGGTATCCTGGTGCTCCTAGGCTTTACCTCATTGAAGATGTAGGCTAGGTCAGCAGAGAACCCTACCACCTATTTCAAAGGCTGCTGGTTCTCCTGGGACCCAGCTTCCTACTGCAGTGCTGGCCTCGTTGCACCAGAGGCTTTCATGCCAGTTGCTCTGCAGCAAGACCATTAGGATGATCAAAGAGTATCTGGGGAGTTTGTAGAGTGTGACTGTGACCACAGGAGTATATTTTATTTTGCTCTGAACAGAACTGCTGAGGGAAGATTCTCTTATAGTTTCAACAGGAAGAGGATATCAGTCAGCCAAATAGCTCCGAGAATCCTTCCAGTTAGCAAGCAACGTCCCAGAAAATTACACCTGAAGTTTCTATAAGGAGCCGTCTCCTGCAAGCGAGATCTAAGCCTTCCTTCAATGAAGGATGTGGTTGTGTCCCATACTTTGTTTGCACAAAAGAAAATCTAGGCTCGGGGAAGGCATAGTTGCTCCGTACCTAAATCAGGTGAATTAATTTAACCACATTAAGTTGTCTTCAAAAAGCACTTGAGCTAATGTTTCTCTGTGCTTCTAGCTGCCTGCTTCTACCTCAGGAGCATTTCACAATTCTCCCTCGACCCTGTCTTGTACCTTCTTTTCTTCTCTGTTCCACTGCAACCATACGCACTTGATAGAACCTTGCACACAGGCATATTTATTATTGACCAGTGCCTTTATCTTGGATAGTATGTCACAAGTCATCAAGACTATAGCTCTTGATGGTAGTTACACAGATTTAAGATGAAGAAGCAGCATCTATATACTAGTCCCAGAGTCAAGGAAGTCTGATAGCCAGGCAGAAAAAGAAAGAAAGAAAGAAAAAAAAATCAACAAAAAAACCAAGCCACTAGGCTAGAGAATGGAATTTTACTCACTGGAGCTGGCTTGGACTTTAGATATGAAACACTTGATTTATAGTTTCTATTTCAATCTGATAGAAAACTCTGCCTACCCTTATTGGAAGGTCAAATGTGTTGGGTTCTTTAGCTAAGGTAGCTGTTAAAATTTATTTCCCACTCAAAGAAAGGGGCCCTTGATACTCAACATGTTCTCATTTTAATTATGATTTTTACTGGCATCATTTTTAACAAGAATAACCGAAGGCTTACAAGGAGTGATTTCCCCTAATCAGTTCTTAAGTTCTTCTCTCCTTTCAATATACTTCCAGAGCTCTGGCTACGTAGATGAAATGAAATGGAGAATTGAGCAATTACCTGGTAAATCTGAGTGGTGTAGACTCAGCAGCCAATTAGTACAGTTCAATTACAACAGTTATTTTTTTCTCTTAGTCTATAACATTATGGACATTAACTTTTTCTACTCTTTCTATCCTGAAGGTCGTGGTGTTCTCTTCCAGCCCTGGGACTTCTCTAGGACGTGGGTGGGTTCTTCCTCTAGCTTAGCCTTTGGCTCTTTGCTTTTGGGAGAGGCTTCATGTTCATCCTTCCCCCCAAGTGTGGACTCAGGATTTAGCACCCCTTCATGTTGCACTAACTGGAGAGATCTTGCATCATTGCCTCAATGCCAGTTCCCTTCAGAGAAGCCATGCCTGACTACCTTCTTCTTGTTTGCTTTCTGGTTCCATTTACTTAGGTGGATGCTGCTTATTCTTGGGAGCACCCCTATAGGGATGGACACTCGATCCTAGCCTGAGGTGACAAGGGACCTGTACCTCTAAGAGGTAGACACCCAGGCCAACAAGCTTTCTGAGAATGGCTGTGCTCCTTGCAGTGGGAGCTCTGATGAGTGCCTTTTCATCAGAGCGTCAAGCACTTGTCCAAGTCTTTGGGGGAGAGTTAATCTTATATTTGGTGGAACAACCCCACCATACACACCATAATCAGCTATATTTGAGGACTTACATAGTCTCAACCCCCTTTCCTTGACTTATCTGAGATTATCAACCATGATAGCAAATATGTATTCATTTATTAATTCACTTGATTCATTTTTTTCATTTTCCTTATTTTTTTTTTGGTGTTAGTCCTAGGGCTTGAACTCAGGTCCTGGGTGCTGTTTCTGGTCCTTGTTTGCCCAAGATTATCACTTTACCATTTGAGCCACAGTTCTACTCCTGGCTTTTGGTGGTTTATAGGAGAAAAGAGTTCCAAGGTTCTTCCTGCCAAGCCTGGCTTCCAAGTACAATCTTCATATCTCAGGCTTCTGAGTAGCTAGGATTGCAGGCAAAAGCCACTGGTTCCCAGCCACTGAATGCATGTGTATGAAGCACTTACTATATACCAGACCCTCTGCGAGATAATGAGAACTTAGAGTTAAGCTACACTTGAAGAAAATGGATTCATATGTTAGTGCTCCTACAGCAAGATGATAACAACAGAAATTTGTTGTCTCATAATTTTGGAGAGTAGAGTCCAAATTCAAGTTTCTGGCAGGATTGGTTACTTCCGAGGATCTGTTTCATGCCCCTCTTCTAGGTTTATTGATGTCTGTCTTCTCCTTGTGTTTCATTGTAGCTCCTCCCTGTCTGGATGCCTGTATGTGCATCCTTTTTCTAAGGACATGAGTGACATTGAATTAGGGCCCACCCTACTCAAATAGTTACATCAGCAGTGAGCCCATTTTCAAAGAAAGTCGCAGTCAGTCCTGTCCTGTCTGTCCTAATACTGGGATTAGGGCATCAAGGGGAAAATGTAACGCCAAACACTGTTTTATGGGGGAATAATTGATAGTAAGATGTGTCTATTCCCACTGCAAACCTAATACTAGGAATAGTTCACTTTTTAGGGAAGACACATCTTTAAGATAGCTAATATTTGTCAAGTTATAACTCTATTCCATACACAGTTTGTATTTATTGAATACTTCATATATTATGAGTATCATTTGGTGATTTCCATGCATCAACATGAACCTATGAAGAAACGATGGCACTGAGAGGTAAAGGAAAGAGTTCAAATTCTAACAGGCAGAGTAGATCAGGTATATTTTGTAGGAACTAAATTAACTGCACCTTCACTGGTTATGGTGGTATACACCTGCAATCCCAGCTACTTGTGAGGTGAAGAGAGAAAGATTAAGGTCTATGGCCCATGGATAACATGGATAAAAGTGTGAAATCCTATCTGAAAAACAAATCAATAGCGAACTAAAAGGATCATGAGCATGACTCAAATGGTAAAACACCTTCTTAGAAATTGTATGCTCTGATTTCAATCCCAAGTACTACTGGAAAAGTAATCATTTACATCTCTACTCCTACCTTAGAGCAACACTGGGCTTTGTCTATTGAGGCTGTCTCTATAGATGATTAGGAAAGTAGCCAGACAGGGCACAATTTTCAGGAATTTTATGTGGGGGAGAGCTCTTCATTGGGCAATGCAGAAACCTGATGCTCTAATCCCTGTGATCAAAACCTCTGCCTCAAGCACTCTCTCTCTCTCTATATATATATGTATATATATATATATTTTTTTATTGTAAAGGTGTTGTACTGAGTGGTTTCCGTTATATAAGTCACGTAGTGAGTATGTTCTTTTTTGAACACTGTCACCCCTTCTCTCATTTTCAAATACTCTTAAAATAGATACTTCTATGTCATCTATGCCCTGTTATTGTCTTAAAATATTGTAAAGGTGGTGTACTGAGGGGTTACATTTATATAAGTTAGGTAAATGCGTGCATTTCTTTTTGAACAGTGTCACCCCCTGTTATTGTCATTAATATATCTTTTAAACACAACGAATTTACTCAGTTGCTAAAGTACTTACTGTCTGTCTCTTAAGGAGACTTTAAGTGATGTGAAGCAGGGACTTGCATAGTCTTTTAGGGCTGTAGAGCCAGGGCCTATCATTCTGCCTGTCCCACAAAAGTGTTTCAAAAAGACCTTCTGAAAAATAGATTTTGCTATAGATGACACATATTTTTTTGAGGAGTCTTTCAGAAATGAAATTTCTTTCCTTTCCTCCCTCCCTCCCTCCCTCCCTCCCTCCCTCCCTCCCTCCCTCCCTCCCTCCCTCCCTCCCTCCCTCCTTTGCTCCCTTCTTTTCTCTTTTTCTTTTCCTCTCTTTCTTTCTCACTCTCCTTTCTTCCTTCCTTCCTCCCTCTCTTCCTTCTTCTCTTCATCCATCTCTTTTTTTCCTCCCCCACTCCCATAAAAGCCACAGGTGCAAAATGGCTTTAGCAACTCCAACATTAAATAACTGAGTAGCAATGAAGCATTTGAAACATCACAGCTGGTCCCCAGCACAGCTGTGGAGGACACTGAGGCTGTGGCTGTCTTCACCAGAGTCATATTACAGCATTTATTGATAATTATCACTTTAAGTGGTGTAAATAACCCTTATCTAGCTCTAGCAGTGTAGATGTAGATTTTAGTTTCACTTACTGCATTGATTTCTCACCTAGGCGCATCAGGATTTTCTCCTATAACAGCAGCCCATTTCCACGGCCTTTGTGTGTGTGGGCAGCACATTTGACTCTTCCCAGCTCACATGTGGTGGGATTTCTCTGTACTGCTAAGGTGGGGTTGGAAGGTCTGTGTTTTTACCATTGACAATAGACAGCTCTCAAATTGCCTTGATGCTGGGTGCTGCATTTGGAAAAAAAAAAAAAAAAGCAGGAGGAATGAATAACTTGCCCTGTCTCCCTCAGAGAGCATTTCAGGGTTCAATTAAAATAATGTAGAGAGAAGTGCTTTGGATTAAATGTGAACAATAACCACCCTGGAGCAGTGTGACAATATACAAAGAATAGAAGAATTAGCATCTCACAGCCTTGGACTCAGTCCCAATTCTACTATTTATTACCAGTGACTCTAGTTAAAAAATCTCCATGTTTCAGTTTTCCTATCTGTGAGATGGAAAGAATGATACCACCCTTGCATGATTTTAAGAGAATATTTGAAAATATTTTGTCCCATATAGGTCTACTAGTAATGTTTTTGCCATTCGTTTTACTTTGTCAAGTAATCAGGTTACAGTGATATTTATATACTACAAACTTATTGTCTCAAAACAATAAAAATTCACTGCCTCATAGATTTGTGGGTCAGAAATCCTGTGGTATTAGCTGTTTTTTGTGCCTGCATGTTAAAAAGCTGAAAGCCAGCTTCCTAAGTTGGTGGGTTTGGGGGCAGTGCTCATATACTTCCAGGCTCATTCAGGTTGTTGCTAAAGTTGAGTTCCAGGTCCCTATTTTCTTGCTATCTGAGGTTACTCTCAGCTTTTAGAAGCCTCGCATGATGCTTGGCTGTGTCTTGTTCTCCATTTTCAAAGCCAGCCATGTCAGCTTGTGTCCTTTGAATGTGACATGTGTGGAATGACTTCTCTGCTTCTGTCTTCTTCTACATCCAAGTCTCTGCCTCTTCTTTCATTTTGAGCTCTCTGTACACATGGATAATCCAAGCTAACACAGGGTCCTATTTTAAGGCCTATAACCTCAATTTTACCTGCGAAGCCCCTTTTGCTATAAAACCATATTGTGCCAATGTGATGCATTCACAAGTTTCAGGGATAAACATATTGGCATCCTTTGTTTTGGAGCAATATTCTCTCTACTATAGCCAGTTTGTGTTGTATGTCTTGTGTTCCTACTATAGTTATTTTGTATAGCCTTTTGTATTTTATGATTCAACCCTGGTTATGCAACAAGATTTCCTATTCAAACTACTTGGCGTATTGTCTATCATATAAAAGCTCTTGCCAAGACAAATATTAGTTTCTGATTTTGTTGTTGATAAGCAGTTGTTGGTAAGCCTTTTGTTTTTTTCCCCCACAAGTTCTGTGCAATCTACTTAGCTGAGGGATTTCCTTTTGCTACCTGTCTTCTGTTCTTCACAGAGAACAGCCCTTGCACTGGTCCAGGCTTAGTATAGTCCGAGTCTGTGGTTTCTGTATCACAGCATTTGCCTTGTTCAGCTGCTACCACTGCCACTAGACCCAGAGCTCTTTGAATATAGAAACCTGACATTTGTCCTGGCCTCATCTAGTTGAGAGTGTAGTACAAAGTAGTACATAGCAGATGCTCAACAAATGTTTATAAACCATGAGTAAACCTCTTCCATACTTAAAAGTTGATCAAATGACTATTGATTGAAGTGCATTCCTTACCCAATCTAAACATTGCAAAGAGTCATTAATGAAGAGGAAAAATGTGTGTTGATGACTGCCATGCTTCTAAGAAAACTGTCTTTACACAGAAGCTTAAAAAATTTTTTTTGTAGTACTGAGGATTGACTTCAGGGTCTTGTGTTGCTAGGCAGGTGCTCTACCACTTGAGCCATTTTATGCTTTTAGTTATTTTTCAGATAGGGTCTTACCATTTTACCTGAGGCTAAGCCTCAAACTGTGATCCTCCTACTTATGTCTCTTACCTATTTGGAATCATAGATATCAACTGTCATTCGTAGCTTATTGGGTGAGACAGAGCCTTGCTAACACTTTGTCCAGGCGATCCTTGAACTGTTATCCTCTTGACCTACCATTTCTAAGTACCTGGAATTACAGGCATGAGCCATTAAATTTGGTCACCCACATGGAAGCTTCTAGAAAAATAAATTAGGTTGTATATATGAACTGTCCAGTCCAGACATTGTGAATGTAAACAGTTCTAAAATAGGTGCAGACTTCTGGTGTATTTCTATTCTATTGTATTTGAAATGCATGGAATGATTTTTGTCACTTTCTTTCTCTTAATGCATCAGGGAACAAATAAAAACTCTATTGAAAGAAAGCCACATTCACTTGGCTTAGTTCTCATTTACTTGCTTACTGGGACATATTATATCTAACAGCAACATTGGGCCCTAGTGTTATTCCTCTGGGAAATTCCCAAGTAGCTCTTCCTTCTTCCTTTTTGGTGGTGATTGTTTTTCCTCATATTTTGAATGCTCATTTTCTATCCACTTTGTAAGTGCCTTGACAATACTGTATAGCTAGTGATCAATAATGATAAAATAAGAGCCATGTTTGTGGGCAGCATGTGCACTGTTGCTATATGTGTGCTTTCTGTATTTTGAAACTTTTCTCAATTTCCTTTTGTCAACCTGCCCATGTGATTCCATCAGCCAGGAGTCTCAGCTCCTCTTGCCTGTTCCAAGATCCCTTAACAGCTGGTTTGAGCTTGGCTGGTCCTTCTGCAATAATTGCTCCCTCTTAGGGACTTTGGTCTTTTGGTACTTATTTTTAGATTCAATATAGTCCCCATTATTTTAAAGGAACAGTTTTATTATCTGAAACAAACAACCACAAATGAAAAATTGGAGCCAAATCACAGGCCTCAGGACCCAGATGAGGAATAAAGAAAAATTGTTTATAGCTGTAAATGCTTTCTTTGCAATTTTCCTTCTGTCTATTGGGCTGGGACACATTTCCTACCCTCACAGACCAGTGATTAGACACCAGATTATGTCTTGATGTTATAACTGTGATTCCTGATGGAAATCTGGGAATTCCAATTTCCTCTGGATTCAGTGCTTCATAATGGCATCAGTTTAGCTCAGGTATGAGGCTCACATGTCCCACTAAAGGATTTCTGTAAAACTAGTTCTCAATGGCTACCTCTGGTTCACGTTCTTTGCACAATTACTTCAAGCTCAGCAAATATTTATTGGATGCTGGCCCTAGTGTATCAGCCATTGTGCAGAGTATCTTGGAGGTGCAGATGTGCCTACAACATAGCACCTAGTTTCAAGGCCCTTATTATAAAGGAGATAAACACATTTATAGAGATGTAGAAAGGAAAGATGACGCCATAAAGTTCTGAAACTCCACAAAAATTTAAGTGCCATATTGGTCAGTGAATGGTCAAGGAGAATTAGGGCTTGGAGCCTGACCAATCACAATACTGTTATATGTTGGTCCTACTATCATTTGTTTCTATATGTGCTTCCCAGTGGTCACATTCTATAACCTTTTAGTAGTTTTTGTCCTAGTGGCCCATTTATAACCCTCTGTTTCTACCCTTTTGGTTTGTCCTTTCTACAAAAGAGGGCTCTTGCTGTGCCAGATTGACCTGTCTCTCTCTTTTGCAAATTTTTGAAATCTACTAGTGCAGATTGTGAGAATGGCCTAGCTTACCTTGACAGACAGTCATAAAGGAAAGGCAAAATATTTTATTACATCATAATGAGGATACTGCCTTCCATTCTGAGTAAGAGGGGATGCTATGGGAAGGTCTTGAGATGGAGTGATGCTGTCACCTGATAAAATAAGTGAAGCAAGAAGCTAGGTATTGGGTTGAGATTAGAGTCTAAGGAGAAGGGTTGAGGCTCGAACACCATTTAGAGAGTTATTTAAATAGTGCCAGTGAGGGACAAAGGTTACCTAGACTAGGGTGGTGGAGTGAATGGGATTGTGGGAAGTAATCAAATGATGGACATATTTTGAATGTACAGTTGATAGACTTGCTGATATAGTAAATAGAAGATATGGATGGTATTGTTACCTGTGACATGAGTACCTTGAAGAATGATAAGGTGAGGAAGACTGAGAGAGGAAACACTGAGGGGATGCCAGGTGAAGTTTCAGTGTTTACTAGCTATCTGTTTGTCAAATGTGCATAGGCAGCCTGAAAATCAGTGAAGTAAGACTGGAAATGCAAATTGACAGCTTGTCAGCACAGAGATGGTACAAGACAGCTTGAGATTCATGAGGTCACATTGAGTGTAAGTCACTGAACACAACTTAAAGATGGCTTCTCTAGGCTTGGGAGTATCTCTATGGGGGTAACTATACAGGAGTTTTCTGTTCCTAGTCCAAACATTATTATCCAGGCAAAGGGTAGGCCCTGAAATATTTTAAGAGAAGTAACAGGACTCTATGTTTTGGGGTCACTGTGGAAGGTGGTTTGGAGAAGGAAGTTGGAAAGAACAAGACACAGAATAGATGGCTGTACTACCACAAATCCCTGCACACAGTAATTGAGAATGGAGAGGAAAGATCAGGTCACAGGAGTATTTAGGAAGTTGAGAATCTGTAAGACTTGGTGACCAATTAGACATAGTTGCTGATGAAAAGATTCAATGATAACCAAAAGATTCGGGCTTGGGTTAAAGGTTCTGTAATTACCTGCATCCCTGAGAGAGTTCTGTCAGTGTAGGCTGCAAACCAACATTGCATGTAATTGACTTTCCTTTTTAGCTTTGTTCAAGTTATTCTAACAAAAATTTGAATTGATTAAATTCTCAGACTACCTTGCATTCTAGCTTGTTATTCATGGCTAAATTAGTTTTTTTTTATTAATCTAAAAATGTTTCAATGGTACTTATGAATTAAATTGATAAACTTGGAATCTACAGGTTATTATGACACCAGGTTCTGGAATATTAGTGTCATGTTTTGTAATTGATGTTTTAAAAGTGTATATGTGTGGAATACAGACTAGAAAAGAAAACATCATACTTAACTAGAAAAATACTCTTGATGAGTAGTTTAAGAACCTTGAATTATGCTTAGGTTTTGTTCTCTATCAAGTAGAAAAGATGGGAGAAATTCCCAATACTGTTTATATTGGCTTTGTTATTTCTTTATACTATTTCTTTTGACTTTATGGTGGTACTTGAGCCACACCCCCAGTCTTGCTGTTTGGTGGTGATTTTGGAGATGGAGTCTCATGGACTTTTCTGCCCTAGTTGTTTTTAAAATAAAGTGCGTTGTATCTCAGCCTTCTAAGAAGTTAGGATTGTAGACATGAGCCAATGGCACCCAGTGATTTTGCTGTTTTCAGTGCTGGTCAAGAAATCCTAGGATTCCTCTGGATAATAAATAGGCCACGAAAGAAAGTGTATTTCTTCAGTATGGCTGTGGTTTGTATGCCTCCTTTCACCTTTACAAATAACTTCATGTCTACATTAGTGCCTTCTTGGGATAGCTCATTCCAAACACTGAATTGTGATGCAGAATCAAGTTGTTTAGGGTCATGTGAATGATGCATGATGTCACATCTTTACTCTTTATGAATCACAAAGATTTTCTGTGTGACATTCACTAGGAGTTCTTAAGGAAAAAAACCAAGTTTTTGTGGTGAGTTCTGTTCACAGATATTTCTGGTTTCTTCCTGAGAAGTGAAATGTAGCAATCAACTTTCTTTTTTGCATTATGTAAGGCTGGGAGCGTGACTGGCTTTGGACAGTTGAATGCTAGTATAAATGTCATGCATCACCCCTGGTGCGAATCATTATTATTGGCTACATAATTTCCTTCCTCTGGAGGTTTTTTATTTATTTTTTTGTTTCTGAGTGAGATGATGTGGGGATGAGTTTGAAATGACTATGTAAGGTGAGGGAGAAATAAAGTTGTTTTAAGCCATGTAACTCTAGGGCTTATTTGTTATAAAGCCCATTCTGACTAACATACTTGCATTGTTTTATTTATAAATTCATAAATACCACTTTACTTTCTCATTACTACAGGTTCATTGTAAATTTTGGAAATTATTTTAAAAATCCACTGAAATCCCCTGCCTAGAAATAATCTGTTAATACTTTACCTGTTTCACTTTATATTAAAACAGTGCTCTTAAATATATAAATTTACTGCCTAGGAATAGTTGGTGAGAGAATGTTTTCATATTTATTGAGTTATACTATTTTTATTTTTTGCCAGTCCTGGGGTTGGACTCAGTGCTTGAGCACTGTCCCTGACTTCTTTTTGCTCAAGGCTAGCACTCTGCCACTTGAGCCACAGCACCACTTCCAGCTTTTTCTGTTTATGTGGTGCTGAGGAATTGAACCCAGGACTTCATGCATGCCAGGTAAACATTCTACCACTAAGCCATATTCCCAGCCCCGGGTTATATTATTTATAACAAAGTCACATTTTATTTTTGTATTTTTCTTTGTTGTAAATAACACCCTAATGAAACTTTGGTTCTCAAGTCTGCTGGAATTTCTGTTTATGTCCTTTGGATAGATCCCTCAAAGGGGAGTCAGTGGGCCAAGAAGTATGCAGATTTTAACACTTTTGCTGAAAATTGCCAGGAGAAAGGTTGTACCATTTAGCACTCCAGCAGTGAGAGATGGGCCATCTGACCACCCCTGTTGCATATTAGAATTTCTTTTAATTTGATAAGTGAAAACGCTATCTTGTTTTGTATTTGCATTTATTTGATTACAAGTGATGTGGAACATTTATTTAATATGTTTATGCATTATTTGGATCTTTTATTTTTTTCTTCTGGGAATTATATGAATGAATTTTCAAGCCCCCAGAGCACTGACTGTTAGAAGACCCAAGGCAACATGGGAAGCCAGCAGCACGGTGCTGTTGTCAGGGAGCCTCAGCACTAGGTTTTGAATATGAGGGAGGGATAGGCTTCTTCTCCTCCTTCCCATCTCCCTTGCTATGATTATTTCTTCTCTGGTTATTTCTGCCATATCCCATGTCTCTCTAGCCCTTGTTTCCTTTCAGATATCTTATTGCACTGGGCTCTTGCTGTGTAATTTAACCTTAGAGTTTAGAGAGAACCAGAGAAACGTGATTAAAGTTACTTTTCAGTGCAGCAGCATTGTTGAGGGAAAGGCCAGCAAGCATCTCCCTGATCCAGAACTCCCCTTACCAATGGGTAATGTTCCTGTGGTCGAGGCCCTGCGGCTAGCATGTCCTCTCCTCAGGAGTCACGATGGTGCGCATAGCGTACTGCTCTAGCATTGGCCTGCATCCGTGATCCTGGAGCTAAAGCTTCAATTACTCTTCCCGGAAGCATTCCTATTTATTTCAAAGACACTGCATCTCTCTCAATTGTCTGTTTGGCATTTCCAAGAGGAGAGAAGAAAGAATCTAAAGTGTTACTTTTAGCCAGTGTAAGATAAAAGACAGATTGAAATGGAGCCAGAGGGACCTGCCCTTCACCTTCCATCTTCACTGGAGTTGGAAGCTCGCACTGGTATGTCAGACAGCAGCTGGCAAGCTCTTTTATCATCATTAATTGTCCGTGGAGTTGTCACAAGGAGAGACTAGAATTCAGGTTTAATTACATCTGTATCATCTCTGATAAAGTTCAGGAAATTCTGGCTTGGTGATGTGCCAAGGATACTCTGTGAAGCAGAAACCATGTGTATCCTTGGGGGAAAGGTGAATTAAGTGAGTTCGGAGGAAAGAAAAGCTTATCAACGCTGGGTATCTCTCCTGAGGTACTGGTGGAGGGGAGACTGCTAGATGCCCGTTAAGGGTGGTTGGGTTTATATAAGACACATATAGTAGACCTTCACAGGAAATAAGTAAAGAGTTATCCCAGGAAGCATGCTTGATTTTTATGGACAATAACTTGCTGCCACACAGGGAGCAAAGAAATATTTGGTCTTAGATAAATACTAGCATTCCCACCTCCATTTCCTTTATGAAATAGGTCTCTGGATGGTCTTTGATTTAGTTCTGGAAATACAGGTAGAGAGTGAGGCTTAAGTGATAATCATGCTGGCTTTGGCTAAAATGAGAACTAAAGTACAGCTTAATGGAAATAGGAGAGGACAGGTGGCAGGGGAGCTGGTGTATCAGTAACTCATTGTCTCATGAAAAGAAGTCAGTAAGGGCTAAGAGCCTTCATTGCACTTATGACAATGACACTTCTGTGTGGCTTAGCAGTACCGAGTCTCATTCTGATCTCTGCTCGATCTTTGGGGACTTTCCTATCTGCTTCTAGTCCTTTTATTATTGATCAGCACTTGAATGTATACTTCAGAAGAAAGCTTTGGCCCCATTCTCTCTTTCCATCCAATGGGGAATCTTCAGCTTAAGGACATTAACCACTTAGCTTCATCTTAACTCTTATTTCCGGAAAGAAAATCTGAAACCATTCTATGAGCTATATCACTTGTGGAATTAGGTGTTTTCAGAGGATCATGTAGATTGACCATCTAGTTCTCCGATTTCCAAAAGGACAATTTCAGCACCACTCCTATTTCTCAGGAAGAGCAATTTATTTTAGTTTACGAAGTCCTCTTTTAGCCTTTAAAATTATTTTAAAAATACTAAATCGTATGCACGAAACCTGAAAAACCTAATAACAATAAGTGTGTGGAAGAATGTGTGTGTCTGTGTGTATTAGGCCTAACAGAAGAGGTTTGCCTACATTCTGAATCTCCAGGACAGCTCTTCTCAATCCAAAATCTGTGGCTTTTCATTTAAACTACAAGACTAATCTTTGTTCTGGGTTTTGTAGCCAGGAACAAAACTCACAGGGCTAAGTTTGGAAAAAAGAGGAAATCAAATTTGGATTTCTCAGAATTTATAATATAGGCTGACTCAGAATAGATATAAAAGAGGATTAAAATGCAGTTTAAGAAGATTGGTATTCAAAAGCTTACATGTGATTACAAGTTTCTTGAAGCCAGAAGCTCTAAATTTGTACTTCTATGCAACAATGCTAGGGACAGAGTAGATGCTCAATAAATATGTAGTCAATGTGTAAAGTACTTACTGAATGTGCTAAAGATCTTTCACAGTTACCATATGCCCTGATGGGCTAAACATGTTAACTGAGGTGTGAGCAGAGGAGGAAGTAGGATCTGATGCCAAAATGATGAGCTGTTTGAGCTCGCCCTAGTTAACGGAGTCCTTGAGAGCTGCTCCCTGAAGTAGGGTGAAACCAGTCCATGGCCCCAGACCCCAGGGCTGAGCTTCTATGTGGCAGACTTGCTTGCTAATATAGCACCTGAGTCACTCAGTAATTCCATTTTTTCTAAGTTCGCTGTGTGGACCACATTTGTTGCTCTGTACCCAGAACCACAGATGTATCCTCTGACTTTCATGTCTATGAAAGAGTAATATAAACAATGGTCACTTTGAGATGCATAAAGGTGTCTTAGTAAGGTAATTAAGATGTACAGCTCTAAGTTACAGTTAAAATTCAATTTTTTAAGCTAGGCACTGGTGTCTCAAGCCTGTAATCCTAGCTACTCAGGAAGCTGAGATCTGAGGATTATGCTTCAAAGCCAGCTCAGGCAGGAAAGTCTGAGATTCTCATTTCCAGTTAACCACTAGAAAGCCCAAATGGTGTTGTGGCTCAAAATAATATAGTACTAACCTTGAGGAAAAAAGCTCAGGGACAGGGCCCAGGCCCTGAATTCAAGCCACGGGACCCACACAGAATGATGCTATTAAAAATCTTTCTGCTATCAGGCTGGAGACCAGGGCCAAGGAAAGGGAGTGTGGACAATCTCTTCTTCTCTCTTCACCTAGGATTTTATTCTCCATCCGTACTCCACCAATTCTTTGGTTATAATTAGGAGCAGCATATATCCTGGCTAACCCAAATGGTCCTACTTGCTTATTATGCCTATTGCCTGGGCCTAGAGTTCTGTTTCATATTAGTTACGATTCTGTGGAGAAGCAACACATACACACACACACACACGTATGAGAGAAAGAGGAGAAGGAGGAGAGAGAGGAAGAGTGTGGGGGGGGAAGGAGAGGAGAGAGAGATTTAGGAACCCACTCATGTAACTGTAATTACTAAATTTAAAGGTAAGGCTGGCAGGGAGAAAGTGCTCAGGAAGGATTTCTATGTTATAAACTTGAAGCAAAATTCCTGCTTTTTACCAACACACACACACACACACACACACACACACACACACACACACGTTTCTTCCAATAGTATGGTTCCTCAGTTACTGTCATGTAATGTGTACATACATGAAAGTATGGGAATAGACACACACACACACACACAAATTCTTTGTTTTTCTATTATCAATAAGTGGCTGTTCAAAGGATTATATGTGCATTTATTGATCATTCTGTCATTTTATTGTCTCTCTCCACTAAATGTAGAAACTGAAAGAAAGTATGGGATTGCTCATCTTCTGTTCCCTAAAGTACTCTAAGTGCCTAGTAAGTGGCTGCTGTTCCATTTCTCATAAATATCTGTTGGATAAATGATTTAAAAGAATCCTGCTTTTTGTTTATTTGTTTTTTTTTGAGAAACCTAGTCTCTATTCATAGGCTCTTTAATTGAATAAAGCCTAACCCATGATATCCATCATCCTTCTTTAAAACAAACTGATTGTAACTGCTAATCACATTTTCACAGAACCCAGGCTAATGAGCAAATGAGTATATATTTATAGATGACACACATGCTGAACAATCATATCTCTCCTCTCTTGCTACCTTAGCAAGTTCTACCCCTTGTCAATGGGTGTACAGGGGAAGTGGAGATAAGGAGAGCAGGTCCCCAGAACAGCTCTCTCTGCCTCACCTGGCTCTTGCTCTTACAGGTATGTGTTGGGTCTCTGGAAATGGAAAACTTCCTACTTAATAGTGAGGATCTCTATTTTCTGCTCATCACAGGACAAGTGCATCTATTCTGTTAGTGCAGAGACTCGCTTGAGAGTAAGGGATTCTTCCTCACTGTTATCAAACCAGCTGGCAAGCATATACCTCTTGCCTTTGGTGGGAGTCAGATATATGCACAGGAACTACATATTCTGTTCTCAATTCCTCTAAAGAATGCCTTTGTAACTTCATTTCATAGGTGTAAGGTGAGGGCAGAATACCACTTTTATATATAACATAGTTGGGATGGGGGAATGAGAACGTAGACAATTCTTACAAAAGACTCGTTCCAGAAAACCCCAAAGTAATATAAAGGACCATTGTTGAATTATTTCTTAATCTTCCAGTCTTATGTCCTGGATATGAGAAGTTAAGACATGCAGCAGGTTCTTTCCCTCCAACCTCATTTGTAGTTTTGCATCCAAGGAAAGTGATGCTATTGATGCTTGGATGTTTGCCTGAAGTTCATTGTAACATTCTGTGCAGACATCCAAATATACACACTGGTGTACATTTATCTATTATCTCCAGTCCATTTATCTAGACATATAATTCTGGTAACAAACAGTAAATTGGAGGATTGTGCCTCATACCATCCCCTATGACTTTCTTTTCAATTTGCTATCATTATGACCTCATTTTTTAAAACCAAAGGTAGTGTATATGTATGTGTGTATATATGTGTGTGTATGCATGCATGTGTGTACATGCATGCACATGCCTGGAGGTTGTGGGGAGATGAGATCAGTATAATTCGTCCAGACTTTAATCTGGGTCCTAATATTCCTCTCAATCCAACACTGGGTCTCACACCAGTTGGGCTGTCCGAATATACCTTAAGCCAAGCCGTGGGATGAATGTCATTGTTGATATCACCCTTAGCTACAAAGGCATTTAAAATAAAGCCTAAGGAAATTAGGATGTCAAATAATTCTATAGCTCTTATAATGCCTAGATATTGAATATGTATTAAAATGTAAGCAGGCTTGAAATTTGAAATGGAAAGAAAAATGTCCCTTTATGTCATTAAGGAGTATTGGGAGCTCTAAGCCTTTGGGGAAAGAAAAAGTTGAAAATTTGAAAATTCATACCTCAAAAGAATTTGAGTTACATTTATAAATATGTAGAGCTTAGAGTAATAAAATAAGGGCCAATTTGGAGGTCCATTTAGAGAGGTGACTAGAACATAATTAAAATAACTGCATTCATACCCAATTTAGAATTCTGTCTCTAGGAAAATGGTTACTATGAGATATTCATAGGTAACCCAGAGAAAATGAACATTTAAAACTACATCAAAGAGGGAAAAAGTCACACAAAAGAGTGGAGGTAGTTAGAAGAACAGATTCTAGAGTTAGAGTGAATGGGTCCTAATGCTGGATAAATTATGACCTAGGTGGCCCTTGGGTGCATGTAGAACTCTTTTCTGTCTTACTTTCTCACCAGCAAATTGGTCCTTATCTTACAGAGTACCTTTGAAAGTGCAGCCAGCCATGGTCTTTGCATACTTAATATGCTCAGTAAGTAGTAGCTTTCATTATTAAATCTAGATTGTTTTCCCCTCAGAAGCACCATGAATTTGATAAGATGGAAATTTTAAATAAAGAAGTTGTGAGACAAAACCAGTAGACTCAATGTATTAACAGACTGGAATATTTTGTATTGATATTGATTAGTCACAGAGCATAAAAGAGACAAAAGCACCCCAAATGCTTAATTCTACAAAGGGATTGTCAATTTGCTGTTCTCCTTCCCTTTTTATCCCTCCTTTCCTCTCTCTCCTCTCTCTCCTCTCTCTCCCTCCCTCTTTCATTCTCCTTCCTATCTTCTCTCCCTTCCTCTCTCCCTTTCTTTATTCCTCCTTTCCTTCCTTTCATCCATTGTAATATTTATTGACTCTCTCTTTTCAGAGAAAAAAAATTCCTCAGAGGTGGTTCAACCTGATCATATTGTTTCACTTGGTGTTTAAACAAGCCTATTTTGGACACAATTATTTGGTCATGGATCTGGTTAGAGAGGACTACATGTTGCAGGCAGCTTTCCTGAAGGCTACTCCTCCAGAACTGATACGGGGTCCTGGATATATTTTATCCCTTGGACCTCTTTGGTGTCCTCTACAAGGTGTTTTTATTTTATTTTATTTTATTTTCTTCTCTCAGATAATGATCAAAGATGTAAAATGAGAATGATTATGTGGAGTGTTTTATATTCAGCTAGAAAGTGACAAACACCATTTCTTCCCATATACCTTTGGCCAAAACTTAGTCACATGGCTCCAATTAAACTTTAAGGATAAATATGAAAAATAGTTTATTTCCCCTAGGGAGCATCTAGCCAGCCTGCCATATGACTGTTCTTAATGTTAAAGAAAATTTTGTGTCATGTAAGGCTTCCTACAACGGTCACTGCAATGTTTGTTGGGAAATGTTGGCAATTATTTAAGGCAAAAACGAACTTGAAACATGAATTTTTTGCCTTAGTCTGAGTAGCAGTGAGAACCTCTGTTAGTGAAATGGCACCTGATTAACTGCATAGGCTAACTCATTTTTGCTCCCATAGGTCAGGATTCTGAGAAAGTTTAATGTTTTGCTTGTTTGATATTCCTTAACAACAGGACTCTCCTTGAGAAATTACTAGGACCTTTAAGTCTCCTTTCCTTGGGGATAACTCGATATTATTTCCTTTAACATGTTCCAGTTTTCACATTGAAGTCAGAGTCATCCAAACAGCTCTTGCCTTATTCTCTCTCATGGACTCATTGAGTTCTTTTATGAAAATACAATAGGAATATTTTTGTGTTTAGATAGTCCAGTGGTTTTGCAAAGAGCTAGAAACTGTCAGCTCATGAAAAATATATCCAATAACAATGGTATAGAGAGAGCACAATGCAGTTTCCTAAAGTTAAATGTCCCATGTACTCAGCTATTCATTTGAGTGATCAGTTCAGAAAGGGATGGAAAAAGATGGTAGATTCGTGTTCTAACTTTGAGAGGAGGGGGTCAAGTCAGCCCTCTTATGATATTTTTTTTGTGTGTAAAAATATTTGTACTTGGACTGGGAATATGGCCTAGTGGTGGAGTGCTTGCTTTGTATACATGAAGCCTTGGGTTCGATTCCTCAGCACCACATATATAAAAAAAGGTGGAAGTGGTGCTGTGACTCAAGTGGTAGAGTACTAGCCTTGAGCATAAAGAAGCCAGGGACAGTGCTCAGGCCCTGAGTTCAAGCCCCAGTACTGGCAAAAAAAAATTGTACTTGTTTTAATTACTCAGGTAAATACCAATAACTTTTATTTCTGAGTTACAAATATCTTAGTCTACTCATGTGGCTATAATAAAATTAGATAAACTTGGGTGCTGGGAATGTAGCTTAGTGGTAGAGTGCTTTCCTACTATGCATGAGTCCTAGTTTCAATTCCTTGGTACTACATAAACAAAATAACAGGTAAAATCAATAAATTTGTGGGGCCCTGGTAGATCATGCCTGTAATCATAGCTAGTCAGGAGACTGAGATCTGAGGATTTGCAATTCAAAGCCAGCCCAGGCAGCAAAGTCCCCCCAGAGACTCTTATCTGCAATTAACCACTCAAAAATTGTATATATGTGTATTGGAACTAGGGAAGGGGAATATCAAAATGGAGTGACAAGGGATAAAAGACAAACCAATGCAACAGCAACACTTAAAAAACTATATGCTGTAAACCAACTGTACAACTCATGTGGGGGGGGGGGGAAGACGGGGGGATGCGGTAACAAGTTGGATAAGAAATGTATGCACTGCCTTATGTATGAAACTGTAATCCCTCTGTACATAACTTTGCCAATAAAGAAATAAATAAATTAAAAAAAACTGGAAATGGTGCTGTGGCTCAAGTGGTAGTGCACTAGCCTTGAGCACAAAGAGGTTCAAGAACAGCATCCAACCCCTGAGTTTAAGCCCTACAACTGACAAATTAGATAAGCTTAGAGACAATGGGAAATTTTACTTCTCATAGTTCTGGAGGCTGAGAGGATCTAAAATGTACAAAAGGTGTAGGCAGATGAGACTGCCGGTCCTCTACCTTCCTACTGTACAGTGTATTCTGTGGTTTGCTACTATTTTAGTCAAGTCCAGATAGTGCTTGACTTTTAACATTTTGTTCTATTTCCTCCATCTCAGGCATTGTAAGCTGGACCTGGTGATCACAATAGTTCATTTCATTGCTTAGACTCTGTTATTTGTTCTTTCTATCATATAGTACATTTAAGGAATGGCTCTGCCTATTTATTTTTTCATCTTACCATATTCCCTAGTCTAGGTCCAAGGAGAAGGAGAAGCAGTTTAATTTTCATGTTATCTGAAGTCAGACATAATTGTGACAACAAATCTTCTAGAAAAAAAAAATCCCCTGCATTCCACTGTAGTGCAGGTGATCAGATCAAACATTACCCTGATACATTAACTGTGCTCTCTGAGGCTTTCCATGAAGGTAATCATCGTGTTTCGAAAGCGCATGATGTGACCCAGGGTGGTTCAAAATTCTTAAGAGTAACAGGCCATGTAAAAAACAAGATATGTTTGTACACAAGAAATTAAAAACCATCTTATGAATTTTGCATGAAAGAAAAGGTTCCAGGGGACTGGGGATATGGCCTAGTGGCAAGAGTGCTTGTCTCATATACATGAGGCCCTAGGTTCAATTCCCCAGCACCACATATGCAGAAAATGGCCAAAAGTGGCGCTGTGGCTCAAGTGGCAGAATACTAGCCTTGAGCAAAAAGAAGCCAGGGACAGTGCTCAGGCCCTGAGTCCAAGCCCCAGGACTGGCCAAAAAAAAAAAAAAAAAAAAAGGTTCCAGATAAGAACATGGTTACCAAAGGTCACTTAGAAAGTTGTTCAAGACACAGATTTTTCAGACTTAAAATTCACATTCTTCGATAGAAGCCTTTACTCTGAATTTCCAAGCCACTTCCTAAATCGAGAGCTTTTTCAAAGTGAGGCCACTATGCATTGAATTTGTCAAATCACAGAGGTCTTTAAAAAAATTCTACAGGAAATGGTCACCATTTATTGTGTTTGCTACACAGAACTGCTGTACCAATCAGCTCTCTGCTGAATGAATACTCTTTGGGAATAGTTAGTGTTGGTATACTGTCAGGGGCAATTAAAGAATACACAGATAGCCACCTTCAGCTTTAATTTTCTGCAAAATAACTCCAGTCTCCTTCCTATTGGGGGCATGGACATGAAAGTATCAGAATGTCAGGTGTTCCTTGTGGCCTTCCTACTTTGCTTGAGTTTATGTCAGTGGCAGCTCCCAAGTGTGTGTGGAGTTAACCATAAGCAAGATTCCATTTGTGCACTTACAGACTTGAAAGGGGACAAGCCTGGTGTTCTCTACTGTTGATCAGGGACACAAACAAAGCTATTAGCTCTACATTCAGGGAAAGGCAAAAAAAAATCACTTTTCATATTGTGCAACCAACCCTAAATCAGGTCAATCTCTCCTTCATTGCTGGCTAATATCCAAGCCACAGTGAAAAGCTGATGTTTTTTGTTTAGAATGAATTTTTGCAGTGTTTATAAACCAAGTCTCCTTGAAATTTTCATTAGGAGGATCATACAGTTCACCTCTTGTCCTGCCCTTTATCCTTTCTGCTGGAATAGTTGAGTGATTTTGAAAATTTTCACTAGTCTAATTGATTAGTAAGGAGAGTTAGTTTTGAATGTCACCTTCTGCAAGGCAGAACTGAGATAGACATCCAGCCCAGATTTTGTGACCTTGGTTTACACAGCCGGGGGAGTGAGAACAAGACATTCATTACAGCTTGGATTATATGAGGAATAGGAGGGAATGGTTATGTAATAACCCAGTGGCAGCGCTTTACTAGACATGTAAGAGCCACATGTCACTGGATCCTAACAATTTATAATCCTGAAATGCAGATACTTTTACCACTATGTTTGTAGGTAGGGAAACTGAGGCTCAGGTGGTTTCCTTGTTAGTAGATAGTAGAGTCAGGACTTTTTTTCGGGCACAAATTACCTCCAAATCTAATAAGTTGTAGTGATAAACATCTATTATTGTTCCTAAGTTTACAGCCAGCCTCTATTGATGGGGCAGCTGAGCAACTCCCCTGACCTGGGTCAGACATAACTGATTTTACTTGAGTGTGCTCATTTATTTAATGTTTGACGTGTGTGTGTGGTGGTGGGGGTGGGGTTAGACCTCACAGATCTGGCAGTTGGTTGACTAGCATGTGATGAGGGCGTGGTAGTTTGTATTTTCTAAAGATAATCTACAACAGTTGAACTCAGGGCCTTGCACTGGCTCAGTTCACTTGCTTGGCTAGTACTCTACCACTCAAACTGGTATGTATTTTTAAACAGTCTTTAAATAGTGTATGGAGGATTTCCATTTGCACATATTAATTTGAGTACAATGCATCTTAATCAATGTCACCCCTTCATCATTCTTCCCCATCTCTCCCCCACTTACCTACTTCCATTTTCATATACATATATATATATATATATATATAATTATTTGCTCACCCTTTCTCTTTCTACTTGTCTATCTTCCCTCTCCTGAAAACACATGTTTCAGATTTCTGGTATTTATTTTGTGAAGCTGTGAGTTAGTTGTTTTAAGGAGTTATACCATTACCAGCTTGGATTTCTGCTGATTTGGTGGTGAAATCTTTTTATCCTTTTCTGTCTGGGCTAAAGAAGATCCAACTGTGGTCCTTCAGATTTCAACTTCCTGAGTAGCTAGGATTACATGTTGGAGCCATCAGAGTCTAGCTAAAATATGTCTCTCATATTGTTTTGACAATGGGACATTGATTTTTTTTTCTCATCTATATGTTCCTTTCACTTGAATTTGAGCAGATATTTGTGGTTACCTTTACCAATAGAATATGGTAGATGTAAGGCAAGTCCAGCTCACAGTTGTAGCCTTGAGAATTTGGCAACTTCTATTTTCTTTTTTTTTTCATGATATTGCTCTTTAATTAGATATATGATGTTGGATGGGATCTGGACAGTCACATAGACAGTTCACATATAGAACATTCCAGCTTAAATCCCAATTTAGCAGGCAGAATCAACCATCACCTTTCACCAGATGTGAGAGTGAGTGAGTGAATGAGCCTTTGGATGACCCCAACTGCATGATGCCAAGTTACTCCAGTTATTATGTCACCCTGGCCTTTGAGGTTTCCAAGCAGATGTCAGGAACAGCAGAGCTGAGCTATCTCTACCAGGCCCTCTACAAATTGCTGATCTGTAGGTAGAGCTGTTTTGTGCTACTGGGTTTGAGGTGGTTTGTGTTTTTATAATAGCTAACTGAAATAGAGTGCCATGTGTTTCATATAATTTGGCAGGCTAGATTGAGTTTATTTTCATGGGAGCCGGGAAAGAGAAGGGAAAGAGGGGAAGGGGGAAGAGGAGGGGGAAGGAGAGAGGAAAGGAGAAGAGGAAGGAGGAGGTGGGAGGAAAAGGGAAAAGGGGGAGGAGGAGGAGAAGGAGGGGGGAATGGCAGAGGGGGAGAGCAAAAGTCTCTTAAGGGCTAGGTTCCAATTGGCACACTATCACTTACACTGAATTCTGTTGTGCAAAAGAAGTCATCCTGGATTCAACACAGGGGAAATAAATTGTACAGTTTGATGGGAAGAGCAAAATGTCACATTGAGAAGAGCCTGGCTAAAGGGAGGAATGAAGTTTATGGTCTTATTTGCAACTTGTTATGCCACCTCCTAAGAGCTTTAGACTATTTAGGTCAGTAAGAAAGGTGAAATAACACTTAGAAGAAGCCCAAACCATTTTGATGATTTTGTTTCATATAACAAATGTATAGAGGATAGTGCCTAATTTCTAGCCAGCTCAACCATATAGAAAGTCACTTGTGTGAAAAAGTTTGGTATGTCAGGAAATTGGTTGTCATGAATATATGCACTGTGATATATATATCACCCATACTGGGTATGCCGTTCCCATGGGCCCCAGTGTATAAAATTTAGAAAGGATGCGAGCAGTTTTATTCCTTTTGCTTCAGAACACACAGAGCATTTGACAAGGCCTGATTTACATTCATTCGCTTTAGGAGTGTGTATTCATTGTGTTTGGCAAGAGATGGAAACAAAGGCCTGAAGACTATTGCTAAGGCCCTCATCTGTCTAAGATCTGAACATGGGTTAAGTAGCTGAGAGAGCTAGCTTGATCCAAACTACATATTTGGGTCAGCTTTGGAATAAATTTGGGTACTCTAATAATGGGTTAAGGCTTGGGAGGTCTTTACTCCTGAGTTTGCTGGGTGGGCGGCCACAGGGGTGTCTTCTTTGTCTGAGTAGGTTGAGGAAGGGGTCTCTTTGGACTTCTTTAGACTAAAAACAACAGAATTATCTGAACAAGACTCCTTGTAGTTCAAGAAGTTCCAGTCACTGTGAAGGAAGATAAACAGACAGAGATAAAGCAATGACTGGACTTTCTTCAGAGACATTCATGGTTTTGTAAGTGAGCAAATGGTTCCTGCCATGCAGTGTCATGGTCAGATCAAGGAGGCTACATGCAGGCAGCACCACCAAGGGCGCTGAATATAGCCTGTGGCTTAGGAAGGTCTTTAAGATGAGAAGGATCAGAAGGGATTTTCTAGACAGACAAGTAAAGTCATTGTAGACAGAGTTCTGGAAGCATGTGGAATGCCAGCTAGTACAAAGTGTGTCTGCATGAGAGAGAAAAATGCAAGAAGCAGGCCAGAGGGGATGACAGTAGCAGAGGGAAGAGATGAGAAAAGTGATGAATATGAGTAGTAGATTCCAGGGGTAAATAGGCAGAACAGCAGGTGATAGTTGTCATAGTCAGGTCAGCAGTGATGACGGCCCTGATCCCCGACATAGACATGGGACTAGCTATGAGAACTTTTTCTAGCCTACTGGACCAGTTAATATTGCTTTTCAATAGTGGGGTGTTTAGGATGATACCCTTATTTTGAACGATGGGTAGATGGTGTTATAATGCCTGATACATGGCACAAAGGAAGATGAGCAAGATGCTGAGTGTGGCTTGACAATCTATACCTTGAAGTCTTTACGGCCATTTGATGGGTTGTTACAGTTCCCATTTTTTTTTTCCTGCTTTTTGCCTGCTCCTCTCCTTGTCTTCTGTGCCTGCAACAACCAAACTCCTAAATCAGAATGGGGAAGTATATATTTGATGGTCTGTGTGTCCAGATGGAATCAGGTACATGTCTCTACGATCTTCAAGGTCAAGTTGTATCTTCTTTTCAAAGGTCTTATACCCTGGGTGTCATGTAGTATCTCACACATCCCATTCATGGCTGGTTTTACAAATATCCTAATGCATTAAAGATAACACATTAATATCCAGGCTGCCTGTTACATATATCCCAGAGTGCAGGGATGGTTATTTGTGCCCTTATGTGTAAACTACTTTGTATTTGGTCCTCCAACTAGTACATGGTTCTCCAGTTTCAATGAAGAAAAATTCCTTCCTGTAGCTTTACACCATTTCACAGTTTACAAATTATAAGTATAATCTGAATTTTAAGTGATCCTTTGAGGTTTGTGGGAAAATATTATGAATTTTATTTTCTTTATATAGAGACTGAGGCTCAGGAAGTTTGTGACTTACCTACTATGGCAAACACTGAATATTCACTTGGATTGCCTACTCTAAGCCCAATATTCTCTCTCTTCTGGCTTCTCCTTGGGAATGAATAAAGAGTTAGATGAGTGCTCACTTCAGCAGCACATATACTAATAATATTGGAACAATACAGAGAAAATTAGCATGGCTTCTGTGCAAGGATGACATGCCAATTTGTGAAGCATCCCGTATTTTTAAAAAAAGAGAGCTCTCCTATGACCCAGCAGCCCCACTTTTGGGCATCTACCCAAAAGACTACAAACAAGAACACACTAAAGCCACCAGCACAACAATGTTTATCGCAGCACAATTTGTCATAGCTAGAATTTGGAACCAACCCAGATGCCCCTCAGTAGACGAATGGATCAGGAAAATGTGGTACATATACACAATGGAATTTTATGTCTCTATCAGAAAGAATGATATTGCCCCATTCGTAAGGAAATGGAAGGACTTGGAAAAATTATACTAAGTGAAGCGAGCCAGAGCCAAAGAAACATGGACTCTATGGTCTCCCTCATAGGAAATAATTAGCACAGGTTTAGGCTAGTCACAGCAGAGGATCACAACAGCCCAATAGTCCTTATGAACACATAAGATGATGCTAAGTGAAATGAACTCCATGTTATGGAAACGACTGTTATATCACTGTTGTAATTACTTTCAACATGTGGTGTGAAACCGTAGCTTCTATTATTGATGATCCTCTTGTATCCCCTTCCTAAGGTTGTACCTGCACGATCTCTGTATCTTATTTGAGTACATTGGAAACTGTGTATACTGGTATTGGAACTAGGAAAGTGAAAGGGAATACCAAAATTGAGAGACACAGGGTAAAAAAAGACAAACGACTACAAAAGCAATACTTGCAAAACTGTTTGGTGTAAATGAGCTGAAAAACTCATGGGGGGAAAGGGAAAGGAGAAGGGGAGAGGGGGGAATGAGGGAGGAGGTAACAAACAGTACAAGAAATGTATACAATGCCTAATGTATGAAAGTGTAACCTCTCTGTGCCTCAGTTTGACAATAAAAATTTAATTAAAAAATAAAGAAAAAAGAAAAGAAAACATGATAGGGAGAAGACTGAACAATTATTTGTAACTTGGCTTGTGTAACAATACTATATAATAAAATGGGGGTTTCTTTATAAAAAGAAATAGCTTTAGTGGATGTGTGGAGTTATTTCTAATTTTTTTCTTTTTTTAACTGTATTTTTTTTGTATGTGTTTTCTTTTTTGGTACTGGGGATTGAACCCAGGACGTTGCACTTGCTAGGCAAGCGCTTTGCCACTGAGCTACAACCCAGCCCAGTAACAACAGTGAGAGTGGAATCAATGTTAGTGGCTCTTGCTTGTAATCCTACCACTTGAGCCACAGCGCCACTTCCGGCTTTTTCTGTGTATGTGGTACTGAGGAATCGAACCCAGGGCTTCATGCATGCTAGGCAAGCGCTCTACCACTAAGCCACATTCTTGGTCCTCTGATTTTTTTCACTTCTTTTTTCCTTGGGGTTATCCACTGTTGTCACTGTTTTTGATTTTAGTATCCTGTGTCTTGTATATATGTTTATCTGATTTGGGGAAAGGAAGGGAAATCACAACATGGTGAGACAGAGGACAAAGAGTGAACTAATGCAACAGTGATATTCACAAGATACTATGTTGGAAATGAGCTTTACAATTGGGGGTGGGGGAGGGGAAGAAGTTGGGGGAGGGAAAATGGGAGAAAATGACCATGGGGTTAATGTTGCTCAAAAAGAAATACACTCATTACTTATATAACTGTAACCCTTCTTTACAATAACATTTTTGAAAAATAGAAAAGAGCAAGATAGGTGAGCTCTTCAGGGTCAGGAATTAGATCCTCTAAGCAGGCATCAGATGATTGTGCAAGGTACACGGAACCCAGAGTCGTCTAGCATAGATGATGTCCACTTCCTTCTTGGAGGTGAACCTTTGCCATTCATTCCCTGTTTACTCCTCTGCTCAGAGGCTTTGGGAGACTGCTGCCTTTGACTGCTATGGTGAGGGTGGAATTGCTGTTGTCCTTTTTGTTGCAAAAGTTAATGTTCTACTTTCTGCTTTTATGTATAGGAATTTTTCCTGTTATGTGACATTTCTTTCTGGTCCAATAGGGAGAGGAACTGAATGAAGTAGTACCACTAATGCAAGGGCAGATTTTACATCTGAAACACATCTAGCAGCTTTTCACTGAGAGCCTAGGTCAATAGGGCCAGTGACTGGCAGAAGAAAGGACAGGCTAAGAATATCTTTCTTTTAAGTGCAGTGTGTAATTTTTTTCATTTCTTTATTGTTAAAGTGATGTATAGAGAGTTATAGTTTCATACATAAGGCAGTGAGTACGATAAGAATATCTTGCCTTGTGGATTTCTTGTTGGATGGGCCTTGTTAGGTAGATAATTCACACAAAGCATGTTTGGAAGAATGTGTTTTAAAAGGGTATTTTATAAACATTTGCTTATGACCTCAATGTCTTCAATGATAATAGTCCCTTGTGGAAACAAGAATGTACCGTGTTTTCCTTTTATTAACATTCCCTGGTGCCAGTGAAAAACTAATTATGAAGGACTTTAGTTAGTATAAACATAGGATGTTCAATATAAAAATGAAAATAATATATGAGTAAATGGGAATGTAAATAAAATTCCCACCATAATATATGGCTATAACCACAACTCAAAATATCAATGATTGTTATCATTGTTGGCAGTGGCATTGGACAAAGATGAGGCTGAGGCATAATATCTGTCTTACTGTCTTCAGGATAACCAAACAGGCTTTCTGATTTTCCTTGGTGTCTGCCCCACCTCTACCCAGGCTCCACTGCACACTCACTGCTGGACTTCAACTGACAGTTTCTTGAGGGCGCTGCCAGTTTTTGTCACCTTGATTAGTATGATCAACCACTTCTCTGAATGTGTGGCAATGTGCCCAGATGGCCTTCCTGAGACCTTCCTCGATGTAGCTGTTGCCACTAAACCCATCTGACTCTTTGTCCAGGCTCATTGGAAGAGCACAGAGAGCAGGATGGTTGGTGTTAAATGGAAGCCTTTTTGAGCCATTATCTTTTTTGAACTTGGAGATCCTGTTGGTTTATCATCATGCTTAATCAAACGAGATTGAGCATCCTTCCCTTCTAGGTTCCATCTATTCAGCAAGATTTGCAAGCCTGATGTTTCAGAAACATGTATTCGTTTGGGATCAACTAAGGAGCCTCAAAAAACCCAATAAGTCCCATTACCTGATAATCTTGGCTGGTTACCTTTTAGTACCAGTTGGCACTCTAGTGCATTTTGGACAGTTTAAGAATATTTTATGAATTTCAAAAATGGGTTTACTGTGAGAGACTCAAAAGCTGCTCTTAGTCATTCTCAGACACACACCGCCCACCCACCCCCCCAAAGCCCCAGACTCGAGTTTCTCTGTGTCCCTTGCAGCTTTGCCCCCATACTTAAAGAGCTAACAAGGAGAAGAACTCTGAGTTGGATTTGCTTGTGTACTTATGAGTGGTAAGAAATTGAGGTAGGTGTGTGTGTGTGTGTGTATGTAATGAGTTGGGTTTCAGTTAGATGACTCACAATTCTGGTTGGCCTGGGGGACAGGATTGATAATGTTAAAATCAGGACAGTCCCACATAAATTTGGAAGGCTGGTTACCTTAACTGGGTGAAGGAATCATGTTTTGGTTGTGGGGGCAATGTACCTTCTTGGCAAATGGTGTTGGGGCTTGTGTCAGACCTAGTTCAAGGCCCAGATCCATTGCATACCATGATACCCTGAACAAGATGGACCTTGTTCTTACTCTCCTTATTTATGAAGTGGTGATATTAATCATACCCACTTTATAGACTTGTTACTGAGATTAAATAACACACCAAATGCAAAATCCCTGGCACATAGACAGCTTCAACCACTGACAGCCTTTGTACTAGTCCTGTCTGAATCTCATCAGTGTGAGCTCTTCATGT
This sequence comes from Perognathus longimembris pacificus, assembly GCF_023159225.1. Lineage (NCBI taxonomy): Eukaryota > Metazoa > Chordata > Mammalia > Rodentia > Heteromyidae > Perognathus > Perognathus longimembris. The sequence goes on from NC_063171.1 coordinate 23,799,335, forward strand.
TGAATCCAATCTACACAAGATGCCCTGGTGTTAACTTTTTTATTTTTTTTATTTTTTTGCCAGTCCTGGGCCTTGGACTCAGGGCCTGAGCACTGTCCCTGGCTTCTTTTTGCTCAAGGCTAGCACTCTGCCACTTGAGCCACAGCGCCACTTCTGGTCATTTTCTGTATATGTGGTGCTGGGGAATCGAACCCATGGCTTCATGTATACGAGGCGAACACTTTACCACTAGGCCATATTCTCAGCCCCCCTGGTGTTAACTTTTGATACAGTGTGTCATCTGCATGATTGTATGGCCACTTCCTGTGAGGGGTGATTGTTACCCAAAATCTTGGGCAGGACTAAGGCTTCTTCACACTTAACATCTTTTCCATAGACAAGACTCTGTGTTCTGAACACCAACGATGATAATTATCTTAGCCTAGGAGAAGAACCTGGGGTATGGCAACCAGAAGACTTCTGTCTCTGTGAATTTCCTTCATTGAAGAAAGGTATGTATGGGGAGAAGACAAGGAGGGTGTAAAAATATGGTAGCTAGTGAACCTGATAGCTAGTGCCCGAAAGGCCCACTAGGCTATGTTTGTTGTCTGATAGTCACACTGCTTATAAATATAGTTATGTTTTTTATAACAACACACACACACACACACACACACACACACTCCTGGAAATCTGGCTTCTCCAATTTCCTGCTCTTTCTTCTCATCTCCATGCCTGCATCATGCAAACATTATAGTACTCCTTATCTAAATTTCTCCTAGCGCCTATTTCTGTCTTAGTTCTGTTCCATGCCTGACTTTTCTTCCTTTTGCTTTGAGAAGTGGGGACCCTGCTTTGTAGGATAACAAATAGAACTGTCAAACCCATCAGTGCTGCCGCCTGCAAAGATAAATGGGGCGACACGTGGAGCAACCTCTGTGGATCCTGGAGCCCCAGCAGGAACTGACATTGTGACAGATGGGGGGACAAGTGGCGCTGACACAATCGGGTCGTGTGAATGTTGTGAGTGTCGAGGGGGTGCGGGTGGTGTCTGCTCCCCTGTTGGCACCCCCCTACCACTGCTGTGGACACACCATGTTGCTGGGATCATAAAGAGATCGCAGGCAGTTGGCTGCCTCTCTCAAGGCCTTGTGAATCTTCCCTGTGAACTGCACAGGGCAAGGAAGCAGGTTGACTGCAGAGCATTCTGCTCTCCCAGGGCGACGGTTGAGTTCCCTTGCAAAGAGAGCTTTTCCTGGGCAAAGGACCAGGGCCAAGTTTGTCTTTAACTTTCAACCTCATCTTTCTTCAGGAACGCTCTGCAGGCTCACCTGTTCTCATAAGTATTTTCACATGCTGTCTGGCTTTCACCCAGAATCCCACCCCTCCCACCCCCCCGCACACACACATCCTAGGTTGTCAATCTACCTACACATGAGATCTTCCTATTCGTTTTCTTGTGTATTAAAATTCCCCTCCATGTGAAATGTTCCATTTCACCAGGGATCTATAGGGAATCCTACTGATGGCTCCCAAGGAGCCCCTCCTTGCTAAGCCCTGAAGACAGAAGCACACCCCTGAGCAGGGTCTGGGCAGGTTCTTTGGGGCCCTTAATGGGGGATGGCTCACTCTGTGGAAAACTACACTTGGAGAGTATCCAAATGCTTGGTCGTATTTAGAGGAGTATATTCTTGGTATAATTGTTCACTTTCAATTTCCCTTTTCCTTCTGTCTAAAATGAAGTTCTCCTTTGAACAGGGGTGCAATTTCTTTGGGTCTCTGCCTTCAGTAGCCTATATTGTTCATAGCTGCCTGGGACCTCAGTGAATTCAATTAATTTAACAGTCAGTGAAGACTCAGTTCCCAGAAAGCAATGTGCTGACTGGTATGATTTGGAGGAGGCCGCAGGGTGGTTAGAAAGATAAGTAAGATGTGGACTATTGCATTTGGAAACTCATGATTTGTTGAGAAGAGAGTTATATGTATGAGTAACTTTCATGCATGACTAGCCACAAGAAGAAATTCTGGTGGCAGAAAACTAGGAAGAGGAAGAATCACCTTGACTCAGGATTGGGCATCGTTGAGGAGGTGGTTAAAGCAGGACAGGGCCTTGAAAGATGAATAGATGTTGGATGGGTGAAAATGATGGGGGAAATCTCCTCATATAGGAGGAAGAGTCTGGATTTAGACAGATAGGAAGTGTGCATGTACTGGGGTCTGGGTATAATCAAATACCACTGAGATACATGAAGAATGTATGTATATGTGTATGAGAAGGAGAGAGAGGGAGAGGGAGAGAAGAACAGAGGGAGAGAGGGATAAGGAAGAGAAGAGGGGAGGGAGAGAGAGAATGAAGGAACATTTGGTTGGGAGAAAAGATTGTGCCCAGGCTTAGAAATTTAAATGTCTTTCTATATTGAGCTTTGGGTGAGGGGACAGAATGGTTCTTCACCCATCATTTAGTTTCTCATTGCAGAATTCTCAGTACAACTGGATGCTGCCCTTGGTGATGAACAAGAAAATACATAATCAATCACACAGTTCTGTTTGATTTCTCACCCCCCCCCCAAACCAAACCAAAACAACTGAGAGCGATGGGCAACAGGGAAGGGAATGGGCAAAGGGTGGAGCTAGTGTGGAGTGTCTAGCAGTAGAATGAATGAGCTTGTGTCACTTAATGCCTTTCAGCCTCAATTTCCCTGTCATACATAGAGAGGACATATAATATGTGACCTAAAATAGAGCTAATGATACTTTCTCCATGTAAGGCTCATGAGAGAAAAATGTATATGAAGTGTTTAGTACACTGCATCTCATACCTGCTGGCTATTGTTATGATTATCTACTTAACATTTGATCCCTCTTCAGCAGGCAAGTACTCTGTTAATGGGCAGCTGTACAAAAGGAAAGGAACACGTGGTTTGTCCCCAGGAATAATGCTTCTAAGGGATGCTCAAAGTCTAGATGTTGAGGAGACTTAACAAGATCAATACCACTTTTGGAAAAGATTATTTGCTATACTAGGCAGCAAATAGACCATTGAAACTGGATTTGGAAAGCATTTATGGCATCTATTAGAGTTGGTTAAACATACCAACACAGAGAGAAATAGTGAATTATATACATCCAGCCCTCTAGCTATCATTTTCGTTGTTGTGTGTGTGTCTCCTGTCCTCCATCTCTTCTCTTTCTTCAGGATTAGGTAAGTAGGACTGAGAAAAGTGGGAGAAAACTCCAATGGTACAAGGGCTGTGCATATCTAGTCTAGTTACAGTGTATGCAATGTTTAAGAGCTGACTAGGAAGAGATGCTTCAATTTACAGCAGGCAGTGGATGAGTTCTCCCTGATTAATAAACTGATAGGCTTTCTACAAATAATCTAAGCCTTTTGGTTAGCTTTTTAAGGTTATCAGTGAGCAATTCAGTGTGCTGGAGCAGTAATCCTTGTGATCCCTACTGGCTTGAAATAATTAGATTATTTTGTGTAATGAATAAATGAGAAGTTAACTCCCTGGCACGGATCAATGTGGCAACATGACTTGTTTCTTGTAAAAGTAAATGCGCTAGAGTCTTAGACCCTGCAAATAATTGTTTTTGACTCCCTCCATTTTCTCATCTATAATATGCTTTGGGTCATTTTGTGAGAGAGGCTGCCCAGTGGGGTGAGAAGACCATATGGACTTAGAGATCAGCCAAATCTGGATTCAGTTTTTACTAAGTGTGTGACCTTGGGCAAATCACTTAATTTTTGTTGGTCTCAGTAAAACGTGGTGCTAATACTCCCCTTTGACGAGGGAGGCAGGATTTAAATTAGTGACCTGTGGAAGAGGACCAACCGTGGGCTCTTAACTCATATTGAAAAACACAGATAGAAAGGAGGCATTCTTTTTTCTCTCTTCCCACTATATTATTTTAAAATGATGAATATTTATGGCAGGAGAAATAGAAAGCACATTCATTAGTTCTGGTTTTATTCATTTGTTAGGTTAAAAAGAAACTTTGCCTTGATAAAGTGCTTTAATGAAAATGTTTACCGAGCCTGCATTTTTGAGTGTTGTGAAAGGGACTTGAAACCTAAGTATTATTGTGAAAATCTAAATGAGCATTGTGTTTTATGGCCACTAATGACCTAATTTAAGGTAAAATCTTTATCTTCATAGCAAGCAATGACTATTCCAATATATAAAATTTAAAGAGCATTTTGATTGGGGAATTGGTTTTGCATTCTCTTCTGTAATGGCATTATGTACAGTGGATATTTTGTAGCCTTTAGATAAAGTACAGAAATGAAAAAAATCAATACCCAAGCAGCATTTGGAAATTGGAGGACATTATATTTTGAAAAGTTGGTGATGGAAGGCAGAGCTTGCTTTTCACAAGTTTGCTGCTCTTTGGATACTAGCAGGCTTCCCAGCTCCAACGGATTCAAAGGAATTCAGCAGATGGGGATGTGTGCTCTCAGGTCCTCCTGGGACATTATAGCATTGGAATTCTTGTTATGATTTCTGCCAAACCTCACATCCGTGAATCAGTTATCTGCTGAATTGAACAAATTGAAAGTGATCACATTTAGGGGCTATTGGTGGGAGGTCGAAGCTTCCTCCTCTTTAATAACATCCTGAGAGCAAACAGGACTCTCCAATGTTCATCAGATTCATCCTCCCTCCCTCTGCACAAATGAACTCAGTTGGAGGTCGGGTTTATTGACGTTTAAATGAGTATATTTGGCTCACTGTGGTGTCTAAATGAACACTGCTTTGGTGCATTGAGACAATGATTTACTCTGCATCAAGGTGAAAGAGGGGACATGGTCATGACATTATGATGAGGGGAACACATATGGAACACATGACTTGTAGCCAAAAATAATTGCAACTTGAATTAATTTCTTGAATATGCCATAGAAAGTAATTTTGATATTTGGATGGGAACTTTAGGAATGTTCTACCCAGGTGGGAAAGGCAAAAGAATAGCTAGAAAAGGGGGAAAATTCTTCCATTTGGATTATTGCAATTAACTCCTTCTTGGTCCTTTTTTTATTTTTTTGGTCTTTCTTTCTATTGTAGTCGTTGTATCCACAGCAGTAACTTTTTTGTTGTTGTTGTTCAAAACCTCCCACATTTTTATCCTGTGTCCAGAATACAGTCCTAGCTCTGTATCATATTTATCAGACTTTGCTTGTTCTGTTTTTCAGGTCCTCCTTATGTTTTTGACTTTTTTTAAAGCCACATTTCCTTCCTCTTTTACCATGCTTTATTCATATCTGCCTTTCTTCCATCCCCAGAACATATCACATGCTCTCAGACATCATGGGCTTTGTATGGGTTGCCCCCTTGGAATGATAATTTCAACTCCAAAAATGTTATCTTCCTAAATTCTCCGTGCATCTCTATCAACTAATCTTGTCAATTCAACCTTATGTTATGCCTTGCTATTTCCATTTCTATGGCCATACCATTTCTAAGTGTTTTCACAGAGTGGAGTGATAGATTAAATTCTCCTGTCACCCATACAGATAGGAACTGTGTGCTTCCATTTGACAAATGAGGAAACTGATTTACAAGTTACTTATCTGAATGCTCATTCTTTCTTTTCATGTGTCAACTCCTCTGACTAATTTTTGGGTCTTTATTTAAACATTGCTCTCAAAGATACTTTCCTTGACCTCTCCACTCTCTGAAGTGCTAATTTAATCCCCATCCCCTCCCAGAGCCATAATTATAACTTGTGATTTCTTCATTTTTTTTGTGTGTTCTGTAATGTGAACTGGGGTTCAGTCTCTTCCATTTATTGTTATACCTTCAGGAATATTCCCTGACCCTTAAATCTTTGATGAATGAATGAATGTGGGAATGAAAGATCATCTTCCTTGAAATTTAGGCAGAGAGGAGTGATTGGAAAGCTATGGAATATGGAGTCATAGCTGTGATATCTAGGTCCACATGATCTGTTCCACCATTTTTTTCTTTCTGAAACAATAATAAAAAGCAGAAAGAGAGAGAGATTGGGAAGACTAGTTTCGTATATATACTTCTCTGATCACAGTTGATTTACATATGCGCAGTGGAAGAAATGGCATAATCAAGTGTAAAGATGAGAGAGAGGATTGAAGGATTACCAGCACGAGACTGTCTGGGATAGGAGGTTTGGGACTGATTGCTTGTAGGAAACTTCAGGAAATCAGATCAGAATTGCCAATGCTAGTCTATGGAGTGCAGTTGTGAACCATGATAGGAAAACTCAACCAAGAATCTTTGCACAAGTAGTTTGAGGATTCACAAGAATTGCAAAACCCTCAACATGTTATGGAAACTAACTCAGTTTAAAGTCTTTGCTTACATATTCTGGACTTGCATTGAGGGAAGTTATAAGGAATATATTTTCTCTATGCCACTCACTATCATCTACCAGGACCCAATTTTAGTGCCAGCAAATTTATGTTAGATTAATTACTTCATGGCTAGCCATATTTCTGCCTATATTTTAGGAGGAAAAGAAATCTGGGCATCAAATTTAAGTGACTTAATTGTTCAGGTCTTTTCGTCTTGCATTTCATCTTGCAATTATCACCCTCTGATTTAAAATTGCTGTTAGATGTTGATTTTCCTTCAACAGTATTATTTATTAGTATGTTTATTACTTTATGAATTTTCATAATCCCACCTCAAGTCCTTTTTGGTATAGGAAGAGTATTCTTTCATTAATATATCAAAGCAGTTTGATATTAGAAAATTTTAGGGAGCATTCTAGTCTTGCTAGTATGAAGGTGACAGTGTTCATTTGACATGGAATTTGTCTGTGGATCATTATTACACCCTTTTCTTTCAGTGAACTGCTTTTACCCTTGAAGATCTGTAAGAGGACTAAATCAGATTTAAAAAGGGGAAAGACTAGTATAGCAAGAGCTTGCCTCAAATGTCATGAGGTTAGATGTAAAGAGTATTAAAAGTTCTTGGAAATGAGACAAAGATGTCTGCTCTCTCCACTCCTTTTCAATATAATACTGAAATTTCTAGGTACAGCAATATGGCAAGAGCAAACATAAAGGGAATCCAAATAGGGAAAGAAGAAGTAAAACTCTCCCTCTTTGCAGATGACATGATCCTGTATTTAAAGAACACCATAGATTCCTCTCCCAAGTTACTTGAGCTGATCAGAAAGTTTGGCAAAGTAACAGGGTATAAAATTAACAAATGAAAATCAATAGCTTTTCTGTATGTCAACAATGAGAAGAGTGAGGCTGAAATCAGGAAAGCAACTGCTTTTGTAATAGCCTCAAAAATACCTAGGAATTCACTTAATCAAAGATGTGAAGTACCTCTGTGAGGAAAAATTTAAAAACCTGAAGAAGGAAATTAAAGCAGATGTAAGGAAGTGGATAAACCTCCTATTCTCCTGGATTGGGAGGGTTAGCATCATGAAAATGGCAGCACTGCCAAAAGCTATTTACAACTTCAATGCAATACCAATCAAAATCCTAACAACATTCTTCAATGATAGAAAAGAAGCAATCCAAAAATTCATATGGGATAATAGAAGATCCTGAATAGCAAAAAACAATCCTTAGCAGGAAGAAGAGTGCTGAAAGAATATAAACACCAAAAGTCAAACACTGTTACAAAGCAGTAGTAATAAAATCAGCTTGGTAGTGGCACATGAACAGTCCTGAGGAACAATGGAATAGAATTGAACCAAGAAATGATCCCACAGACCTATAGCTGCCTAATCTTTGATGAACGAGCCAAAAACACAGGATAGAAGAAAGACAGCCTCTTTAACAAACAGTGCTGGCAGAATTGGTGTTTGTCAACGACTCCTGTGCACATTCTTCTTTGGCCTCAGTGTGTGAATGTCTAGAGTCTTATATTATTTACTCTGTGTGTGTGTGTGTGTGTGTGTGTGTGTGTGCGCGTGCGTGTATTTGTGTGCTTGTATAGAATAGATGGGATTTCATCAAACTGAAGAGTTTCTGCATGGTAAAAGACATAGCTAGCAGGTAAAATAGAAAGCCCCCAGAATGGGAGAAGATCTTTACTAGCTATGCATCAGACAAGGACCTCATATCCAAAATATACTTAGAGCTCAAAAAAATGGATCTCCCCCAAACAAATCTTTAAACAATAACCCAATTAATAAATGGGCTAAATATTTAAAGAGAGACTTCTCAGCAAAAGAAATAAGAATGGCAAATAAACTCATGAAGAAATGTTCAACATCTCTGGCCATAAAAGGAATGCAAACCAAAACAACTGAGATTCCACCTCACTCCAGTTAGAATGGCCATTATCAAGAAAACTAATAATAACAGATGCTGGCAGGGATGTGGTTAAAGGGGAACACTACTAAACTTGTTGGTGGGAATGTAAACTTGTTCTATCACTCTGGAAAGCAGTATGGAGGTTCCTCAAGAGATTAAACATAGAGCTTCCATATGACCTGGCAATTCCACTCCTGGGCATTTATCCAAGTGACCACAAACCAGGCCACACCAAAGCCTCCAGCATAACCATGTTCATTGCCACATTATTTACCATGGCTAAGATACGGAATCAACTCAGATGACCCTGAGTGGATGAATGGATTAAGAAAATGTATGTAACACACTGGAATTTTATGCCTCTATCAGAAAGAATGACATTGCCCCATTTGTAAGGAAATGGAAGGACTTGGAAAAAATTTTACTAAGTGAAGTGAGCCAGACCCAAAGAAACATGGACTCTATGGTCTCCCTTATTGGGAATAATTAGCACAGGTTTAGGCAAGTCACAGCAGAGGATCACAAGAGCCCAATAGCTATACCCTTATGAACACATAAGATGATGCTAAGTGAAATGAACTCCATGTTATGGAAATGATTGTTATATCACAGTTGTAACTACTTTCAATGTCCCATGTGTATCTGTAGCTTCTACTATTGATGATGTTCTTGTATCACCTTCCTGTGGTTGTATCTATACTATCTCTGTAATCTTATCTGAGTATATTGGAAACCGTCTATACTGGTATTAGAACTAGGAAATTGAAAGGGAATACCAAAATCGAGAGACACAGGGTAAAAATAAAGACAAACAACTGCAAAAGCAATACTTGCAAAACTGTTTGGTGTAAGTGAACTGAACACCTCAGGGGGGGGAAAGGGAAAGGGGGAGGGGGGAGGGGGGTATGAGGGACAAGGTAACAAACAGTACAAGAAATGTATCCAATGCCTAACATATGAAACTGTAACTTCTCTGTACATCAGTTTGATAATAAAAATTTGAAGAAAAAAAAAAGAAATGGAAAGACTTGGAAAGAATTTTATCAAGTGAAGTAAGCCAGACCTAAAGAAACATAGGCTGCATGGTTTCCCTCATTTGTAATAACTAGAATATGTCTAGGATATTCATAGGAGAGGATCACAATGGCTCATAGGTATTATGCATGTAAAATGATGCTCATTGAAATGAACTCCAAGAAATGGAAACAAGAGTTTTTTTAAATTGTAGTTTGCAGTTACTTCTTTTTTGGCTTATTCCTCTTTGTCACTTTTTAAAAATTTCTGTACCCTTTGTCTTGTATATGTTTGTCTGATTTGGGTAATAGAAGAGGAATCACAGAAACAGTGGGGCAAAGGGTAAACCAATTTAACATTTGTCACTAGACATTGTGTTGGAAATGAACGTTGCAACTTGGGTTGTTGGAGAGGATTCAGGAGGAGAAAATGTGGGAGAAAGTGAAGGAAGGGTAACACTGTTCAAAAAGAAATGTACTCATTACCTGATTTATGTAACTGTAACCCTCTTGTATATCACCTTTACAATAAAATTTCAATTAAAAAAGAGAGAGTTGCCAGGTAACCTTAAAAAATTGTTAAGTGGTTGTAGAGGAAGACAGTGTTGATTGCTCAGTTTGAGTTTCTACAAGATGAATGGGCATTTGCTCAGAGGCTTGACACACTTATGCGTGACAAACATTTGTTTCCATTTCAAGAGAAGATTCAGTTAGGTACAGAGTGGTAGTGGTCAGAAGTACTCTGGTGATTGTTGGAGGAGGGAGGTAGGTTGGTAAGACCTCCTATGACGATCAACACAAACACTAGGATGTTATTTGCTTTATTTTTTAATGCACATATTCTCATGGTATATAGTATTCCCAAAGGCAATATGATACGTACTATCACAAGGGAGTAAATAAAGAAGCAGACACCTCAAAATATAAAAACAATGTACATACATGGCATAGGAAGTGGGAAATGTGAAATGAGTGGGGAGGGGGGAAGGAAACATGGGATAGGGGAGAAAGAATGATGAAAAAGGTTCCTCTTAACAGGAAGCACTGGACATTTAGATGGACACATTAAATTGTAACCCCCTTTTCTAACTTTCGGAAGTTACGGAAAAAATACAAAATTAAATCAAATTACAAAACTATAGTTCCCTAAACAAAATAACCCCCTGAACTCCAATGTACTAAAATTATTTTCATTTTGAATGATATACCTTAAGAAAGTAAAACTGTTAACAAGTGGTGTTTTCTTTTTTGTAGTTGTAGTCCTTTCTTTTTTCTTTTTTTTTTTTTGAGCTGGTCCTGGGGCTTGAACTCAGGTCCTGGTACTGTTTCTAAACTTCTTTTGCTCAAGGCTAATGTTCTACCATTTGACTTCTTCAAATATATATTTGCCATTTCTCATGTTTATTTTGGTAATGGTAATTGTTGACAGTTTTTATGAAAAACCAGGAGATTGTGTTAAGAAGAATCTCCTTGGGGCTTAAAAAGAGACTTCTCTGAAGAGGAAATGAGAATGGCCAATAGACACATGAAGAAGTGCTCAACATTTCTGGCCATAGAAAAAATGCAAATCAAAACATTGAGATTCCCTCTCACCCTAGTAAGAATGACCATTATCAAGAAAACTAACAACAACAGATGCTAGTGGGGATGTGACCAAAAGGAAATGCTAGCTACTACACTGTTGGTGGGAATGAAAACTTGTTCAACCACTTTGGAAAGCAGTGTGGAAGTTCCTCAAAAGTCTAAACATAGAGCTCCCCTGTGACCCAAACAACCCCACTTCTGGGCATTTACCTAATGGATCACAAACAAGGCCATACTAAAACTATCAGCACAACCATGCTCATTGTAGCAAAATTTATCATAGCTAAGTATGGAACCAACCCAGATGCCCCTCAGTAGGTGAATGGATCAATAAAATAATATATATATATATATATATACACACACACACAATGGAATTTTATGCTTCTATCAGAAAGAATGGCATTGCTCCATTCATAAAGAAAAGGAAAGACTTGGGAAAAAAACATATTAAGTGAAGTGAGCCAGACCCAAAGAAACATAGACTTTATATTTTCCCTCATTGGTAATAATTAGTGTCTGTCTAGGATGTCCTAGCAGATGATTATAATAGCTCAATAGCTATGTACATATGATCATATAAGATGATGCTAAGAGAAATGAACCCCAAGATATGAAATCAAGTGGGTTTTTATTGTTGTACTATTTGAAATTTTAAAAAAGAAGAATCTCTTTGTGGTCCTCAACAATTAAAAATATATGAAAAGCTGGATGCTGGTGCTTCATGCCTGTAACCCTAGCTATACAGGAGGCTGAGATCTAAGGATCACAGTTCAAAACCAGCCTGGGAAGGAAAATTTGTGAGACACTTATCTCTCTAATTACCAGCAAAAAAGCCAGAAGGGGAGCTGTGGCTCAGATAGTATAGCACTAGCCTTAGTGCAAAAGCTTAGTGACAGTACCTAGATGCTGAGTTCAGATCCAGTACTGGGGGGAAAAGAAAATATTTTTATATAAGTACATTTTTAATATTAAAATATATAGAGAGATTGATTGTAGGTCCAAATAGTTTGACCATCACTACTTCAAACCTGCTAGCCTATCAGTAGTTTTTTTTTTCCTTTTCACAAGCTAAAGGACTAAATATGAGGCGGTATTGGTGAGATAGGGAGAATACAGGTTGAATAGCAGGGAAGTGGGGTCTAACATTGCATTGAAGATTCTTGGAGGGCAGAAATTATACCTTGCCTAAGCCAGTCTTGTCTCCCCAGTACCTACCACTATATCCAGCACTTAGAAGCAGCTCAATAAAATTTGGGTATAGAATAAACTCAATGAGTGATCAAACACAATTCCTCCTAGTAAAGAATGCGTTTGACATGGTATACAGAGTCAAGCTAGAGCTAGTTCTGTCACCTGCAGTCTGGTTGAGCTTTCATTCACCATTCCAACTCATTCCTTTTGCTAACATGTATTTATTGACTACCTATCATGAGTCAGACCTGACATTAAGTCACATTCTATCTTTAATTTTCTCATCTGTAAGAAAGAGCACCAATAACCATAGAACCCCTTCTAGCAATGTCTTCTAGATAATACAAAAGCTATTCTCTTTGTCTCTCTTGGATAAGCTAGCATTAGAAGAAAGATAATTTCCCTCAGGCAAGAAGTATGGTGCATTCTAAGTGTTCTTGCAGAAATTTAAGTGGCGGATGGTCGACTGCCTTAGTGTTTCACAGATAGAAATGGTCAAGCTTGGAAATGAAAAAAAAACAAAAACCTAAAGCATGAGATCAGCTAGCTCAATCTGATTTCCTAGATTTATTCACTACTACACTTAGATTGAATGATTTCAATAAAAAGAACTTGGACACTACCCGTGTTTCTGCTCTAATAGAAAGATCATGTTCAAAGGTCTTTTGTGAGAATATGAGCAATTTTGTATAGTGCATGTGAGTTATAAGATGGTTTCATTTCTCTAAATGGGCCATGACTTGGGAAGAATAAACGCCTCTTTTCCTTTAGTCATCTGTCCACATTTTCATTCTAGTTGGCAAAGTCTTTAACATTAAAACTCCATATGGAGTTTTAGATTTTTAGAGTCTGGTATGGCTAGGTTCCTACTCATTTTTTATCTGCAGGTTATGTAGCAGTAACAAGCAGCCCTTAGATCTCAGTGGTTTATACCACAATAATTTGTGTCTTAATCACATTTCTGATTGGCCCTGGGTTAGAGTGACACTATTCCTTCTCCAAAACCAACTTCCTTTAAGAACTAAAGTGGTAGAGCTGGATGTGGTGGTGCATGCCTGGAATCCCTGCCACTTGGGTGGGAAAGACAGGGTGTTGGGTAATCAGAGGCTGGCCCTGGCAAAAGCATAAGACCACACCAAAGCAAAGAAGCCAAATGGACTTATGTGAGGCCCTGAGTTCAATATCAGTCTTACCACAGGCCAAAGCAAGTCACATATATTCGGAGGCCAATGGGCCCTGGGATATAAAGAGAGAACAAATCATCACAAACAATAACAAAATCGTGTATATGATTCTTTCTTTGCAGAATAGTATACACATGGATTTCACTGTGAGATCTTTAAGAAATAATCTTTCCTTAGTTCACAAACTTAGAGATATGCCTATGACTCTGTTGGAGCAGAGTTTTGAGTTATTTCTCATCCTTGGAGATGGATTTTGGTCTTTCTACCATGGAATTAAAAAAAATAGGAGAAAATGGAAAACACTATCCTTTCCAGACAGAAGCAAAAATGTCTTCACATATTCTAAGAAGGAGAGAGGCAGTGGAGAGGGTCTGGCTAGACCCATGTTCTCCTTTATCCTCTGCCTGCTCTGTGCAGCTCTACCTGCTTAAGCAAATGAGCTGAGATGATGCTTTGCCACCAAACTTTAGAAAAGAAAACTTGAAAGACTTGACCCAGAAATGCAAAATGTACCTCATTATATCCCTGCTCCCTAGGAAAAGAAACCTCTTGTTTTTCTGATTCTGCTTTAATGGAGGCCATTAATATGTTGAACTTGGACTATTGCCCTATTCAGATTGGTTTCTCTGCCTTCATATTTATATCCTGATAATCTATTCTTCATTTAGTAGTCTTTTAAAACTATAAACTAACTAAATCTTGTTATCATTCCCTTCATTCTTTGAGCCAGGATTTAATTAATTGAAAAATTGGAGAATATCTGCTTTGTAGGGTCGAATATGGAGAGAAAAGGAAATAATATATAAGAAGTGCCTAAAATGGTATCTTAATAAGCAACCATTGATAGTGATTATCTAGATGAAATTCAGAGTCCTTTATCAAGACCTACTAGGTCTTCTAGGTGTGGTTGCCAATGTTACCTCCTGTACTCAAACTATGCTCAGATGCCTATTCAGCCATCCTATCCTTCAGCTCTACGTCCACTGTCTTTGAATGCATTCTGAGAGTGCTTTACCTTACCAGTCCATTTGGGTCCCTGCTTAGGATGAAGACATGTTTCAAAAGGCCCTCCATTGATGGTCCTGAATCAAGCATAGTGCCCTGTTTTGCCTTTGTATTGGTCTTTTTCAGCTAGACTGAAGGCAAAGACTCTTGATTATCCATCAAAGAAGAGAGTAAGTGATCGGCTACCTTCATTCAACATAAATGAACATAGTAAATAGAGAAAAATTATCAACAGACTGCAGAAATAGATTGAATGAAAGATAGATTATTACATAGATTGAATGAAAGATAGATTAGTACTAAATAAAGGCCACACTAACATTCGACGAGTTAATTCTTGGGATGAGAAAACTGAACGAGTCTATGATCTTGTTTTGTGAGGGTTTTGACACAGTCTTGTGTTGGTGTTAGGGCTTGAACTCAGAATCTTGCATACTCCCTTCATGTTTTTGCTCCAGGCTAGTGCTCTCCCAAATGAGCCATAGCTCCACTTCAGGGTCCACTTGCTGGTTAATTGGAGAATCCTCACAGACTTTTCCGCCTGAGTGCTCAGCCTCCTGAGTAGCTAGGATTACAGGTGTCAACCACCAGCACCCAGAAAAAACTGGTTTTAGTCATATATTCTTAATAGGATAAACCCATTAGGAAAGAAATCCTGAATCAAAACCTACAGATGGCTTCTTTCTCTACCTATTAATTAGGCCCTTTAGAGATGTGCTTCATAACTTCTGAAATCTTGACCTGTTGCCATGCTCCTGAGCTTAGCCAGCTGCCTTAAGTAGAGTATGCATGCGAGGGTAAGATTAAACAAGTAATTCTATTTACCTGCTGCACACACCATTGTGTTGCTAGAAAAATTAAATTCCTATTCAAGCCTCTCAGCGTGGCTAATATATGTTTCAGGTGCACAGAACCGTGTGTGAGGCAGGAAGGAGCTGAGCCATTCCCTGAGAATGACATGTTTATTAACCTCACTGAAGAATGCAAGCCTTGTGCCTTGGTGGGGATTGGGGCAGCAGCAGCCAGCGAACCTGGAAAGCCAGCACACTCCTCAATTCTGTGAGACAGTCGCTGCTCCAGGAAGACCTGTATTCAAATAGGAATTTTTCTCTTGTGTATTTTGTCCCCTTGGATGTGTTACTTGTTACAAAAGCTTTGTATCCCTGTTTTTTCAGCAGCTTCCAGTTATAGAGAAACCTCTATGTACTATGTAATGTAATGTATGTGCCTTCTGACTTATTTTACCTTGTGACTTATTTTAATTGTGGTAAAACATATATCACATAGAATTGACTATTTTAACCACTTTAAAAGTCCAGTTTAGTGACATTATGTAGATTTACCATGTACCCACTTTAATTTCACACCAACCATACAAAAATGGCATTGCTATCTTCCCAGATAAAGAATCTGAGGCTCTGGGAAGTTAATGATTCTTTTGAGATTTCTGGTACATATCAGATGCTCAATATGACATAGCTTCGTAATTATTTTTCATCTAAGCCACAGGACAAAATATATTATGGGACTTTTTCAAAGGGAAAGAAGCAAATGATATTTCTGGACTTTTCTGTAGACATACCTGTGTCAACAGCAGAGGGAGTGTGACAGGCAATGGTCCAGCAGCCTACATCCTAGATGCTGCCTGGGCCTCAGCATTCAGCTTCCAGGGATGACCCATTGCAACCAAGCTCCAGGGGGGAAGGAAATGAGTCCAGCCTATCTTCAGACACGTTTGTATTGATTCTGTCAGTTTCTTGCTGCTTGCTGACAGGAAATAGATGGCTCATAACCCAGCTGGGCACAG
Source organism: Perognathus longimembris pacificus (assembly GCF_023159225.1). NCBI lineage: Eukaryota > Metazoa > Chordata > Mammalia > Rodentia > Heteromyidae > Perognathus > Perognathus longimembris. The sequence goes on from NC_063171.1 coordinate 23,815,358, forward strand.
CACATTACGTCCCCTTCTCGAGGCTCCTAAATCATTTCGAAATTTTAAATTTCCTAATCAATATTTTATCCGAGGCTCAAGACCATGAGCAACGCTTGCTTCTCTCTGGGGTATGTGCTTATACCCTGGAAGCTGGAGGCCAGCCTGATCTGGAGGGGACTGTGGGCTATGTTCTCCTTGAGGCCAGTCATTTATATCTGGCCAGAACCAGAATGGCCCTCTCAAATCATGTGGTCCAGTATATTCCTTTCAGATTTCAGCTTGAAGTAATTCCTTATTCACAGAGGCTTTCCCTGTCTGTCCACTAGACAACAAATACTACCTCTTAGAATGGAGCCTCTTTAGTGCCAGGCCCTTCATCCTGATTAGTTAAGACAGTGTAAACTCATGTTGAGTTTACATTTTTGCTCATGTTGAGCAAATATGACTGAATGGAAGAAGAGAAAAGAGAGTCAAGGAGGAGGGTAAATGACAAAATAACTCTACCAGAGAGTCAGAGGCCCATGAGAAAACTCCTCCTGGATCCTGTTTTTCATACCATATTGGGGCAGTTTTGGATATGAAACTCAACTCTGGTAGTTTTCACCCATTAGACTTTGAACAGATCATGGACGTCTTGAAAGCTATGTTCATCAGCAGACTTGAGGCCTGGGAAGCTCTTCCTGTCCTCTGTTCTGGGTTGCCCACGTACTGCAGAAGCCACAAGGAAGAGCTGTTGGCTCTAAGCTGTGGGGATTTCATAATACATGGTGGACCAGTTTTAGCTGTCAGCATTTGCTTGCTTTCCTGAGGAACAGTATTGGGAATTCTGGGTCCACATTCTTCCTAGAGCAATAGGTTTTGCCAAGAGCAGAGCAGAGCAGCCAAAGACTTGGCTATTTTCCCTGTTGCAGAAGCAGGGTAATGATGCTCTAGTACACTTCCCCATTGTGTTATATGCTATAAAGCTCTTTCCGGAATATTAATGGCTGCTCTCTCATCAGTATTACAAAATATCTGGGACAGGTGTCATTGCTTCTGAGAATAAAGGACTTGCCTAAGCTATGCTGCTAGCAGGAACTCAACACCCTCATTTCTCCTCAAATGCTATGCTCACACACCATGGATGACTTCAAACTTATCTGTGATTACATAGTGCAGTGCTTCTCCAGCCTGAGTGTGCATAAAAACCATCTGGAAAAATTGTTAAAAACAGATACTCAGAGGTTCTCATTCTGTAGATAAGTTTGGGGCCTTGGAATTAACAGTTCTAGCAAACTCTCAGGTGGTACCAAAACCCCAGCCCTTCCCAGGTTGTCAAGGCTAGCTGTTACAACACTGCCTCATGTTGAACTCTCTCTAGCCCAGGTAAAGCAAGTTGTGAAGTTTTTTTTTTTTTTTTGGATAGAGTCATTTCATCTTCCCATACCCATGAAACAACTATATAATATTTATTGTGGGTTCAGAGAAGGTAAATGACTTGCCCAAAGGCCTTCATTTGGCTAGTTATGTGTAGGAGTTTAGCTAGACCCTAGAGCAGTAGATTTAATATTATGGCAAGATCCTTACCTTGGTCTTCTGTTCTCATTGGAAGAAGAAACCAAAGAACGAGAAACCAAAGTCTCTCAAGTTTAGAAATGAGCCTAAAGCTCTTCCCAGAGGGCACGGGTATCCTGACAGCTGGGTTCATTCTCCCTATAGTACCTTGGTTTATAACACCTCAGAGTAAAACGCAGGCTTATTTTAACTTCATCATTGTCCCAAATGATGTGATACAGGCTATAGCAACTCTGGGAAAATTTGCTAGATATTTAGGTTTGTGGTGTGCATTTTCTATGTGCTCTTAGAGTGTCTCAGCTTTTTAGTGTTTGAACAGATTGAATTAATATACTCTTAAAAGTTAATATACTGGCCACATCATGAACTCCTTCCACATGTCTTTGCATTTAAAAAAAAGAATGAAGAGAAAAAGTGATTAAACAACAGAATTCTTTTCAAACGAGTCATCAGGTAGGATTACAGATTTGGTAAAGACCTCTCCCCTGTCTCCTCCCCATCATTTCCCTTCTGTCCCAGAGCTTGGTGCTGTCCTATAATTGCATGATGTCTTATTCAGTGGCTAACTTCTGACTGGGCCAAACCTTCATGGAAGGTGGAGGCTTTATCTGTTCAGCTCTTTCTCTTGCCCCAAACCAGAGCATGTAGTGGGCTTGTAGCTTGGCCACAACTCAGACATACATTGTTTTCCTATAACTACATGAATATAGTTTGTCCTTGTAGAAAGATGTTATCTTGGCATTCAAAGATAGCTTAGTCAAATTCTGGCTTAATTTGTTATGTTTTCCCACGAATTAACTAATCAGAACTCAGCTGTTTTAAAATTCAAACTTCCTACAGGAACCACTGTCTCTTCTTCAATTATTTTCTCCTCTCCTACCTGAGTATCATCTGTGTACAGAAAGAAACTTTATGATATTTGTGGGACAAGAATTGGGAAGTCGGCTCCTGCCTGCTTTGGGCATTGGTTTCCATCCTGGCTGCAGTAGGTGACCTCGCTTGTTGGGGACATCATCCTGTATTCTCACTGCATTGGTGACCATATGTCTTTAGCTGGTGTACCACGTGCTCTTTCCTCTTGGGTCAGCCTTGGTGATCATGCCAGTTGTCCACACAGTAGTGCTCTTGGTAGTGACAATTCTCCTTTGGAATGTCCAAATGGTGAAGTGTGTGTGTGTGTCTGTGTGTGTGCGTGTGTGTGTGAGTGTGAGATGTGACTCCTTCAATGGAGCTGAAGATGCTCTCTGGGGAAGGAAAGGGTCTCATCTTTCTACCTGGTGTTCTAAGAAGATAAGTACTTGAGCAGGTACCCTGGAAGGGACAGACTGGGTCATCTCAGGGCTTTCCACTCCAATGAGAGTTCCCTGCAATGTTGAAGTACTCCCACTCCATGCCACCCATGCTGCTGTTCCACGGAGCTTGGAAAGCCTCATTTTCTCAAGTGTCTGGTGCTTGCTCTGAAAGTTAGAGCTCTCAAGATCATCATTATTCCTGTGAATTTAAAAAGTCAAACTTGAATGTCAAACCCAGCTTCTTAGCAAACTAAATTTCTTGTTCCTTTTCTCCCTTATCCCATCAAAGCCATGGACTGGGGGGGGAGAGGGCTGGTTAGAAAGCAAGCTACTCAGTTACCATGAGTGAAAAATTTAATAATGATTTCATTTTTATGTGTTTTTCTTGATAACAATTATAGTTTGTAATTTGACCTTCACTTTATCAGGTAATTACATTGTTTGAGGTATAGGGTTACAGTGTGTTCTTAGATAAGGGGACAAAATTTATTAAATTGAGAATGCTTACAATTTCTCTTTAAAATAATATCATTTAGCCAAATTATTTCTCCTTTCCATCCAAAGAAACTATTTATATTTATTGAGAGAAAGAATAAGAGAGGAAGGGAGAGCATAAGCTAATCTCATCATAAAGCATTGAGGAAAAGAGGAAAAGTATCTCTACCCTCCCTCTGCTTCCATTTCTTTTTTTTTTCTTGTCACTGTAATCTTTTCTTTAAATTTTATTGTAGAGGTGATGTGCAGAGGGGTTACTGTTATATAAACTAGGTAATAAGTAACTTAATTTTTGAACAGTGTTATCCCCTCCCTTATTTTCTCCCACTTTTTTCCCCTTCCACTCCCCCTACCTCCAGGTTGTAAAGTTTATTTCCAACATAGTATCACTGCTCAATTGGTTCATCCTTTGTCCCACCATTTCTGTGAATTCCCCTTTCCCACTACAAATCAGATAAAACTTATATAAAGACAAAGGGTACAGAAATAAAAAACAGTGACAAAAAGGAATAAACCAAAGGGAAAAAAGGAAGGAAAAATAATTACAAACCATACAATAACAAAACCTACTGTTTTCATTTCTTGGAGTTTATTTCACCACTGCATTCTTTTTTTTTTTTTTTTTTGCCAGTCCTGGGCCTTGGAGTCAGGGCCTGAGCACTGTCCCTGGCTTCTTTTTGCTCAAGGCTAGCACTCTGCCACTTGAGTCACAGCGCCACTTCTGGCCATTTTCTGTATATGTGGTGCTGGGGAATCGAACCCAGGGCTTCAAGTATACGAGGCAAGCGCTCTTGCCACTAGGCCATATCCCCAGCCCTCACCACTGCATTCTTAAAGCTTCTATTTCTTTCTCTTCCCCTCTTCTCTTTTCCTATTCGACCTCTTCTCTCTCTTCCTCAGGGATTCTGATCAGGGTTTAGAGGTTCTTTCCCTCACAAAGTAGCCAGACGTGGTAGGATCCTCAAGGTTATGATTCAGGCTTACCAGGCCCATAGTCTCCTGGTCTTAGTTTCATGCTCCACTTAACTCTGCCTGCACTCTGCGTGGAAGAGCTGGGCTCTGGCCAGTGACAATGAAGTTGTTCCTCTGTACTCCTGGTCTCCTTTTCCTCACAGTCACAGCTCCCTTAAGAATGTCCTGGAAAATGAAAAAAAAAATCAGGCTGGAATCTAGGCTACTATGTGTCAGAAGCTTTGCTATTAAGACAATCAAGCTCAACCTGGAGTAGTTCCTTTCTCAAGGTGGAGAGGGAAATGTGGATAGGGATAGATGCACAGGCAGTTGTAGCATGGGATGGTGAGGTGGTATCCAGGAAGTGTGTAGGTTGCTAGGTTACCTGGATGGCTCCTCTTAGATCACTGTCCATTAGATTTCACCTTCTAAACAAGTGAGATCTAAGCTAGAGTGCTGGCAGCCAGGACACAAGGAGTTGTTTTTGTTTTGTTTTGGTGGTATTGCAGATTGAATTCAGGGCCTTGCCCTTGCTAAGCTGGTGTTTTACCATTGAGCCACACTTCCAGCCCAGCCTTTTTTGCACTGGTTATTTATTCAGCCCTGTTTTTCCACTGGTTATTTTCAAGGTTAGAGTTTTTCTTCCTGCTCAGGAATGTACTCAAGCCAGGATCCGCCTATTTTTGGCTTCTTGTTGTAATTGGGATGGCAGGAAAGTGCACTGCATCCAGCTTCTCTCTGTTGGAATGGAATTTCATGGAATGGAATTGTCTGCTTGAGCTGGCCTAGAACTGTTATCCTCCCATTCTCAGCCTCCTACACAGTTTAGGATGGCAGGCGCATACCAGATGTGCTCAATTTGGAGTTAAGAAAAGGTCTTGTGCACTTTTCTCCTCTGACTGGCCTGGAGCCATGATCCACCTGTTTTCAATCTTTCAAGTAGTTAGGATTCCAGACACGAGTCACGAGTTTTGTGGAGTAATGTGGTGATGCTGTTTTTAGGTAAATGAAGAGAACTGAAACAGCTTTCAAGATGGTCACAAGGAAACTTGACCCCAGAATCAGGATAGAGAGAGGACTAGATAGCAATGTGGGCTTCATTTCCTTAGAAGTAAGAACTGGAGCTGTGAACAGCAGGAAGCCCAGGGAAGAGAGAGGAGAACACAGAGCAGAGGGCCAAAGAACCAAGCTTCAAGACAGAAAAAGGCAGAGATGCTAGAGAAAAGTACAAGCAAGGCAACAGGTTTGTCTCAGTGAGCAGGCTCAAGGCACACACAGCAGGCAGGGTCAGAAACAGGATTTCAAGCCTATGTTGAGACATGTTACCATTGTTCTAAAGGGCACCAGGAACTTGTAAAAAAAAAAAAGGTGTGTGTGTGTGTGTGTCTAAAACTCCATTCAAGCTTTATTGAATCAGAATCAACATTTTAACAAGAGCACAACACACACATGGAAGATGAGGGGTTCTGCACACACCCATCCTGCTGCTTGCTTGGTCAAGTGTTTTTGCTGTCCTTTGCTTCCTCTCCTCCCTCGGTCCTGTCTCTGACGGGACCTGCACATTGCTTGGTTTATCTTGTAGAGTTGCTCTGCTCTGTGATGACCAGGAGGCAGGACTTAGAAGCCTTAAGGAGCATTTATTAGGGGCGTGTTGCTGTGACAGAGCCAGACAGCCTTTCCTTAGTGACACTCTGTCCCAGAAGATCTGGCACTGCACTCTGTAGTATCTGCAGTTCCCCAACTGTGCTGATAGGATTCGGATCACTCTGATCCTGGCACTCTTGCTGAGTATCTACCAGAACTCAGTAATTCTCTCCCCGTCCCCCCTCTTCCCCCCCCCGGGCCCCCAGGAGTTTATTTCCTTTGTGGACATTCTACCTGTGGGAGAGGAGAAAGACAATGGCTTTTGAATGTTATGTTCAGTTGGTAAGAGACATGGGGCATCATTATAAAGTTATTATTATTTTTGTTTAGGACTTTCTAGAGGCCAGGGACTATGCAAGGTTTTATGATCACATTAAATGACTTTTAAGGCCATGTGACTAATAAAATGTCTTAACTTGGATAGAATTCTGTCTGTCTGACACTTTTCCTACATTCCTATTCAGATACACTTTTCTTTAATGACTTCTAATTTCTCTTTTTCATAAGGACAGATTTTCCTAGTTTTAAATCTTTATGAAGTTGTAATACAGTGGCTCTTGAAATCTTGGCATACATCAGAATTACCTGAAGGGCATACAGATCCATAGAACCTCATGAATATGTAGAATGAATGCACGCAAATAAAACAAAATAACCCCAAACCAACCTAACCCAAAACAATGTCTACTTCCAAAGCTATAGATCCAGCAGTTCTGGAGTCAGGCCAGAACATTTGTGTTTGTCACAAGTTTCCAGCTGCTATGGCAGCTGTGGCCTCAGGCTTTCCAATGAGAAGTGTGGTGGAGTAGGGTGGCCCCAGGAGAATGAGTAGCCAAGCCTCACAGCCCCACCACCCCATATACCTTGGCTGCCACCGGGAATGCTGCTATAATGGGGGGAATACTTCTATAATGCCATGGCTTGTTTCTTATTTGCTGGCCATTCTTGTGAATATTGGTTGTTTCTGTTTCATTTTAATTTCTTACTGTATCTGGGCAGTGTTTAGGCCAGTACCACTGCCCTGAACTCATGAGGGTCACCTACTTTTCACAAGTGAAGCCTGACATAGGAAAGCATGTTAATTGATAGTCACTTCCCAGGAACTAATAATTCACTTGAGAGACTCACACTCCCTGCTTCCTCTAGTCCATTGGAGGACTCATCTGAAATTGATAAGATTTACAAAAGTGAGTTAAACCATTTTTTTTCTCTGCAGTTCCATCCTTATTGAGTATGGCCATGGTTCCAGAAGGAGTCAGCTTTGTTCTATCATAGGACATCCAGTCTATGTGAGTGGACCACTAGCAGTTCTGTGCACAGAAACCCACTAGGGCCTGTGACACTGACAGTCATGACAGGTAGAGCACTGGCACCGGGAACTTGGTCTGTGGAGTTCTGTAGGGCTGGCGATGAGTTCTGGCTCTACCAGTTGGCAACTGAGGGTTTCTCAGCATATTATTTAACCTGCCTAAGCTTCATTTTCTCCAGCATCACCGCAGATATAAAAAATATTTAACCAACAGATATGGCACCAACCTCCATTATAGTCATGCTGGAAGGAGGCCAAATTAGAAGTGATGCCAGCTGCAAACAAACCAGGACCAGGGTGGACTGCTGGCTTACATTTCCAAGCACGATGAGGGTCAACTTGCGTTTTGTTTCTGTGCAGGAAGAATGGGATTTATGAACTGAGAGTTAGGTTGATGTATGTGTGTATGCATGAATTCACATATGTGTGAGTGCATTCACATGTGTGTGTGTACACACTCACACACCAGAGACCTTTCTTGGGCCTGAAGCCACACATTTGCTCTTGCCCATCTCCATAGGGGAGCTGGTTTGCCGTGCCCCCATTGATAATTTGGTAGCTGGTGGATGTAATTGCCAAGACTGAAACAGGAGTCTTGTTGGTTGGCTTTTCCTACTCTGGTATCTTTGGATAAGTATAAGGCCAGAAGGCAATTATCACCAGAGATGTCACAATGTACAAAAAACAGTGTTAAGGCCTTTTTCTCCAGCTTATGGAGAGGCCAGGAATACTCTGCACTGCTATCAATCTTTGGCTGCTCTGGTGACCTTTCTGGAGAAATTGGATAGCACAGTTACCTCTACGGCACCTGGAATGGGAAAGAGAATGAGATAATGGTGTGAAAGACTTGGCACAAAGTGGGTGCTCAAGAAAAGGATCTCTGTATTGATGCTAATCTCCTGGGACATGTGCTTGATGGAACAGGAGTTCCCCAGGAGGCTGTGGTCTCCTGCTTGATAGGGTAACTCTGGGCCTTTCTCTGTAATGCAGTGTGGGTCTGGCTTGTGGATGCCTACATCAGTCTCCATGGGAAACTGATTATCATTCCAGAAGCGCAAGTAAAAAAACACTTGCCACATAGGGCAAGGGTTAACACCCAGAGTGAGGAAGTCTTTTGTTTGGGACCTCATGAGAGTGTTTCAAGAGTGGTGGAAGGAGTGCTGCTTCCTTGAGCAGCCACAGAGGCTGGAATATGGATGACAACTAGGGGAATGACTGCTTCAGCATCTGTGGGGATGAGAGAGGGTGTCTCTGTGAAGATATGTATCTCAATATCCGTCTCAAAGTCAGATGGCTTCTGATAGTTCATGTAGTAGTGTGGCAGCCATGCTTGAGTGAGTGGGTGGAGATGTATGTCGCACTATTGGTTGGGCTGCTGTAACAAAATGCTCTAGACTGGATAGCTCATAAATGGGAAAAGTAAATCCTTCAATGTTAGAGGTGGGGAAGCCCAAGATTAAGGGGTGATAGATTTGGTGAGTGGTGAAGTCTATCTAGTTGTTTTGTAGATGATTCAAATTGTAGGAGGGATGAGCTCACTTCTGGTGTCTCTTTTATAAAGGCACTAATTTCATTTATGGGGGGGATCCTCCCAGGAGGAAGCCTCACCTCTCAAGGGCTCTACTTTCTCATGCCATTCCTTGAGGGTGAAAATTTCACCCTGTAGATTTGGGGTGACAACTGTTCTGACCATAGTAAGGAGCTTCTTCACATCAGCTCTGGAATAAACAAAAATAACAGTGATTCAAGCTGCTTCTACCTCCTGGAAGAAGACAAGTATGCAGGGGACCAGCCCTTGGGGGCAGATGGAGACACAAGGGCACAGCCTTTTATTGCCTTTCCCATATTCTGGGCTGCAATTGCCAGAGCACTACCACTAGAATGTCTCTATATTTTTGGACAGTACATCCTCTGTTTCTTCCCGTCTCCTCTAACCAAGAACTTATGGTTAGTGATAACTCTAAATATTTGGATGCCTTCAGGATGTTTCCTCATCAGTTCCTGCTGGCTTATTACACTGACCTTCTGACTAGCTCCAGGCTAATTCTTCTCCAATGCACATTCCCCGAGCTGCCAAATTTCTTTTCCAAATTACCCATTAGATCATATCCTTGGGCCACTTCAACAACTCACAAATATCCACAGGATAGCAGTCTAGTAAAGTTTAAAAGAATTTTGATACTGGGGACCTGCACCTTTGCTGGTCTTATTTCTTGTTGCTTTCCCACCCATATCTCATTCCCTGGATTCATTGAACTTGTATCATGTTCTCAAATTATGCTCCTTACCTTTAGTTCAGCCTTTTTCTGCAGTGCTCTTTTGTCTCTCTGCTGCTGACATCTTATCTTTTCAGACTGGGCAGCTCTCCTCTAGGAAAGGTTATCTGACCCCATGGTGTCAGATTTCACAGACACATGACCTGTACAGTCACCCCATTCTCAAAAGGGCTCTGCTGTCACTGTTTAAAAATTCTTAATCATGTTTTTCAAGCATCCCTGCATTTTAACTTTCCAGTAGGGTCCATATGTTATGTATCTGGTCCTGCCAACATCACATGGCAACACACCCACAGCAGTTCTGACACTTGCTTTTTGTTGCACTTCTCTTTGTGGTTTAACCTAACTGTGAAATGAGGAGATGGTCTGAAAAGGCCAGGATCACTAGAGTTGGGCTGTGACTCTCCAAGCTGTTCCATCTCCATCTCCATCTCCATTTCAATGTTCTGGGTCTGTCCTGCAGGATAGCCTTTACGCATCCTCAACTTTTATCCTATCTTTCCTTAATCTTCTTTCTCATCTCACCTGTCTTTCTTTTCACTAGGAAAGGCAAGGCCATACTTGTCACTCAAGCAAAAGCAGTATATGTTGACATTTGGTGAAAAAAAGAGAAAAACCCTGAAAAGTCAAAGATCCTTCAACATCTTGGTGTTTGAATATTTAAAGACGATGAATGTTGGAAATGTTGACAGGTTCCTTGTCAGGCTTCATTTGGATCCCCAGGCCCATTATTTCCTTTCTAAAAGAAAAAGTAGCTCATTTTAAGGGGCCTTATACAGAACAAGTGTTGTGTTCAACTTTTCTGCCTGCCCTCCCCTCCCCTGGTTGCTTATAGATGGCTCCTCATTAGAAGCCCAGGGACTAGAGGCGAGAAATCTAAGGGAATGAATTAGGCCAAAGACCAAAGATAAAGCCAGGGTGAAGAGGGTTTGAGGTTTCCCCCCTCCACTTCTACCATTTTCACTGGCTTTCTAGAATGAGGTTTTGCATAAGATTTCACTGAATACTGGAGTTTCAATGTTAACAAATATACAAAACATTTGTCAACTGGTAGAGAGCCTGAGCTCAGTCTTGGTGTGGGGCCTTGGCTGGTTGTACTGGCTCTGTGGCATGACTACCGCCAATTAGAAAAATGAGAAATTATTAATGTTTCTCTTTCTTATTGTCAGCCAAATTGTTATGGAGGAGTTGGGTTCCTGGACAAGCTCTCTCATCATTTCTTCTGTCTACAGGCTTGGTCTTGGCTGGGGGTCAAATGCTTTGGCAAAGGTGAGGACAGAGCTATTGTCACAGATGTTTGATGGCTATGGCTGAAGGTCTATGCATTCACTAGGAAGCCATGCACAGCATGGTAAGGTGAGGACTCTCTGTGGCTCAGAACACCTGTATCTACTACTCTGAGACCCAATAGTAAGTTTCTCATCTTCCAGAGGACCTTCTGGTTGGCCCCTAGAAATGTGATATAGCCCAGGGGAATATCCAATGGAAGAAAGTAATGGCAGGAATCTGTGGCAGCAGGAAGGGTAGAGTGTGGTAGACCTGGGCCTGTGTTTCTCTGTGCACATTAGCTAGCTCTTAAACAACTAAATGTGCCTGGCCTTGTGTGAGATACACAGAGAGATTTAAAAACAAATAATTTCATTCTTGTTGGAGAAAAAAAATATTTATTTGGGTACCTAGACAGTTCTCTTATTCTGCTACCTCTAAAACAAGCCAGGCATGGAGAAACCTAGCAGTTGAGGAGAGGACACTTGCCATTTGGGAAAGTTAGGAAGGGCAAAGGCTTTTGGAAAAGTAATTAGTTTACAATCACAGTAGTACAAGAACGATGTGTCTCGTCAGTATTCCTGGTGATGGGTCTTGGCAGGAAATGAATCCTTGCCATTTGCTGTGTGTCTGATCCATTTAGATATTTGAAGAGAGCAAAAACTGCAAACTGGAATGGTGGAACCTAAAGTCCTTCTTCCTTTCCCACCTTACCCTGAGACTACAGAGACATACTAAGTAGCAGAAATGGTGGATGGGGCAAAGTAGGCCCATCTTTGACTTATAATCACACCTGAGCAAGGTGCAAGACAGACAGGAGGACATGGAGAATCCAGTGGGTTCTAAAGCAGGGGTGGGAGAGCTAAGAGCAGTAGGGAATTCATGGGGGGTGCTAAGAGGGATGGGGGAGCTGAAGGAAAAAGGAGATAAGCAGTTTGGGAAGAGGGCTTGGTCCTACACAAGAGCCTTTTGGGTCCCTAGGAATGTTTCAGGTGTTATAAGAGAGGTTCAACCTCAGAGGCTTGATTGGGGGTCTTGAGGTGGCTTAGAATTTCACAAGCAGGATTTGAGCTAAGGACTGGATTTGAAGGACGGATTTTCATTGACAAGTTGAGGGGACTACTGAGGATATGTTTGCTTATTTTTAAATTATATTTTATTATGCGTAGTTGTATGAAGGAGTTACCATTCAATAAATCAGTTTATCAATACAATACATCTTGACTGATATCACCCCTTTCATCATTTTCTCCCATCCTTCCCCTCAATTTTCTTAATTTCACAGGACATGCATTGAATATAATGATTTCATCCCCCCTTTCATTCATCTACTCTCTCCATCTAGGCCTCCCCTTATACTTTTCAAATGCCCAGTTTCCCAATATTCATGTTATTGGCCCATGAGCTCATTTTTCTAGGGAGTTACATTATTTGAATTCTCCTCTGCAAAGGACCATACTTTCGTTAATATAATTGTGTATACTTGCAGCCAATCCAGTATGTATTTACAAAGTTACTTTTTATCATCTTTAAATAGTTGTACAAAAGGGTTTCAACTCAACATAGCAGTTTATGAGTACAATGCATCCTGATCAATGTCACCCCTTCCATCATCCTCCCCCACGTGGCCGCTTCGAATGTCTTTGCTCCTTCGTACTCTCTCTCCTGCCTGCTGTCTGCTCTCTTCCCACAAACAGAGCTGATGACTTGGCAGGAAACATGGCCCTCTTCTCACCAAGACTGGGGTATGTATGGACACCTGGGCCTGGCATTTTCTGGGGATTGGAGGAAACAAGTAGTTCTCCCCAGCCTAGAGAGTCAGGCAGCGGCTGGTATATTTCACTTTTCCAATTATGACAGTCTGGTCGCTGTGGAAGTGGGACCCTGTTGACTTTAAAAGCCCAGCTGTTCTTGTCTTCCGTACAGCAGTCCATATTTCTTGTGAGCAGAGGGATGAACAGTCTGAAGTTCTAATGGGAATCCTCCAGCATGCCATAGAAGAGTGGTATGTTATGGTAATATGGCTCTGGGACCCTCTGTGTTCCCTGCCTGTATGATGCAGATGGAAACCACTAAGCCTGACTGTGTCAGGAGTGATGTCCTAAATGTCACTATTCTCTGATGGGAGTCAGTCTTTAGATCTTTAGGCCTATTTTGCAGGAGTGTCTCTTCCCTAATTCCTATTGCCTTGTTTCCCATAGGCCTTCTCCTGTCTTCACCTTCTTATGAGTTGATAAAGGGAAGGAAGACCATCAATTTTTCTTAATCATTGCAAATTTCATCCACCCTGATGTCTTCAGCCTTTCAAATCCCCTCTCCTCACCTCTGATTCTCTGCACAGGGCCTTTTATATCTCCTAGGGAGATATAATGCCCCCCCCCCCTGCCATTTTCCCCTTAATTGTGTTGGTATTGGGATTTGAACTCAGGGTCTTGATTGCCTTCTTCTTCTTCTCAATAAAAAAAATTGATACACATCTTTTTGGTGATAAATTGGAGATAAGAGTCTTGTGGATTTGTCTGCCTGAGCTGGCTTTGAACTTTGATTCTTAGATCTCACCCTTGTGAGTAGCTGGGATTGCAGGTATGAACTACCAGTGACTGGCTAACCACTAGGATTTTAAAGATGTGATTTTTGAACCTGTGTTTGGTTCTAGAGTTTCCAACTTCTAATTATATTGTAATTTCTCACCTTCTTTCCCTACCCATCTTTTCCATCCCACTATCAGTTCTCAGACCTGTAAAAGAAGTAGTCTCATAATATTAATTGCAAATCAATGGGAAATTTAAATGTAGTAGAAAATATGACCAGTACCTCCTTTAAAGCTAAAGTGTGGTTAAAAATGGCTTACTCATTTAAGACCCATCCTTTCTCTGACTAATGGCTGAGTAGACAGAGTCATACTGATAAGAGTCATCTCAGCAGCCAAACCTTCTCCCAAGGCTCACATTTGCAGTTTTTCCATTGTGGTCAGTATGAATTTTTCCTATACACTTATCAGGAATAGTGGAATTGAAAACTATCCTCTTCAAATTTATTAACTTCTAAGCACTTCACACATGCCAGTTTTATATTTAGAATTGATGATGCAAAGGTTTCTTCATCAAAATGTCATGTTTCTGTTCATAAACAATTGAAATTTGCTAGAATGACCCAAAACTTCACCACCTTAATTCTTTTTGCAAGGTAGCTTTGTATACCTGAAAGTGGCTTATGGTGTTGCAATTTTCAGCTTCAGAAAACATTACCACAGGCTCCGTACCTCTTCCACTCCACAATGCTGCCATTAGGTGAAAGTATCAATGAGCTTCAGTACCAGTTGGTCTCTCACATAGAGAACCAGCTTTACTCCAAGGATTTTTGACTATGCTATGTTGGGAGACAAAACATTTCCATAAACAAAGGTATCCAAAGAATAAGCTGCAGGCTCTGAATAGGATTCCAGAGAGGATGCCAAAATGTTCTGAAAGAGCAGAAAGAGACTATGGCCCAAGGGGTCCACTTGAATGAGATTGTTATGATAGGTTGGAACAGAAAGCATCTTCCCTTGGCTTTACACCCTGTGTGGAGGGCTCTCCTTTAGAACAGTGCTGGCATTTAATTTAATTTTACTTTTTTTTCCTTTTATTTTCTCCTTTCCTCTCTTCCTCCCTCTGTCCCTCTCTTCCTTTCTTGCTCTTTCTTCCTTCCTTCTATTTTCTCTTCCTTTCATCTCTGAATTTTTTTTAATTGTAAAGGTGATATGCAGAGGGGGTTACAGTTACATAGGTCAGGTAATGAGTACATTTCTTCTTGTACAGTGTCACCTCTTCCTTTGTTTTCTCCCAGTTTTTCCCATCTTCTTTTTCTTCCTCACTTTTATTTTACCTTTTCTGTTTCTTCCTTTCTCTATTTCTTCTACTCTCTTTTTCTCTCCCTCCCTCCCTTCCTTTCTTTCCTTCTGTCTCTTCTCTCGCTCTCTCTCTCCCTCTCTCTCCCCCCCTCTCTCTCCTTTCTCTATGTTCCTTCCCTTCCCTCTCCTCCCCTCTCCTTCCCTTCCCTCCCTTCCCTTTCCTTTCACCAATACTGGGGCTTGAACTCAGAGACTCATGTTTTCCTTTGGATATTTTGCTCAAGGCTGGTACTCTACCACATCTCCACTTCTGGTTTTTTGATGGGTAATTGGAGATAAGAGTCTCACAGACTTTTTTTTGGGGGGGCAGGGCTCTCTCTGAAACACAACCCTCAAATCTCAGCCTCCTGGTGGGCGGGGGGGGGGGCACTTCCTGGTGCCCAACTTAGTGCTGGTCATTTGCTAGCCTCTCCTTTATATTCAGGGGGAAAGAATAATTTAATCCTGAAGAGGACCAGACATAGGCAGCTCAGTTTCCACTCTTATATTTGTTATACTGCAGATCTTTTGGCTTTAATGTTGGAAAAAATCTGTGTAGATGAGTCTGACTATATGGGAAATAAAGTTATTAGCAAATAATTAACCTTCATGGCTACACATTTAAAACTTCATTCAATAACATTGATAATCTTTTTGGTTCTATGTGTGTGACTACTTGTGTATGTCTTTCATTTAGTTTTCATCTCCAGGTGAAGAAGAACAAGGTGTTATTTATTAGCCCTCTAAAACTCTATCAACTATGTTCATTTGGATGTATAAATTTCTGTTGCTTTTATATGAGACCAACTTCTTTGCTTTATAGTTATGCCTGACATAATCAAAAGTAAGGAGTCTCAAGAGGCAATATCTTCCCTGGCATCATCCCTTTACTTAATTAGCTTTTAAAGTTCCTCCAGAAAATAAGGGGAAAAGGTAACAGGACCATTTCCTCATTTCCTGCTTATAGACTGGGCTGTGGATGATTCTACCTGCCCTATGCAAAACATGCTGGCTATATTTTAGAATGTATTGCAACCAACAACTTTCGCTGCAACTTTTATTGTTTTCTAGATTTTAAGCTCCTAACAGGCAGGGTTATGTTGTTTAATATGAACACATTTTCCTTTGATGCAGGATGAGTAGTTTCTTCTCTGTGGGATGCAGTGTGATTGTTGAGGTGCAGTGCAGGAAGGCTTGAGGGTCAGCCCCTCTGGGGGTCCTCACTGCAGCTGAACTCTGGGAAGAGCCCTTATTTTTCTGGTGTTTTTGGGCTCTTCCAGCTCCACAGGGAGAGAAGATTTAGCTGACTCATCCTGTGTGTGTGGGAAAAGGATTAGGTTTCGCGTTAGTTATCAGTGTTTCAGGAAGGGTTAGAGTTAGGCTTAGAAATAGGGTAAGATACTGGGTAAAATTGCAACCTATTTTAAGAAGGATGAGTTCAATCAAAGTTAGGATGAGTGAAAGCTACAGCATCTGTGTTAATTTTAGCATTTGGGTATAATTTATATTACAGTGAAGGTTAGATTGCTGGTTCCAGTTGGAGTTAGGGTTATGGAAGGGTAAGATTTAGCATAAAACTGAATTTTCCAAGAAGAAATAGAGACAAAATAAGTGTGAGATTGTTTAGAAACTAGAGTATATTCCTTACATTCACTGTTCCTTGTTAATTTGGGTTGAGGTTAAGGTTAGTTTTCTGAATGGTTAAGGGCTAGTGTAAGGGTTAGGAAATGAGGTTGATGTTAAATAAATCTAAAACTTATTTTAGGATCTGTTAGGATCAATGGAAAGGACAGTGTTTTCCTTGATGTTAGGATGTGAGTGAACTAGTGTATTTGTGTTACTTTTAGCATTTAAGGGTAATTAGGGCTAGGGTTAGAGATAGTTTTTCTAGTTCAGACTAGCTCTGGATTTCTGGTCTTGTTGCTGCTTGATCCTCTGGCCTTTTTTTTTTTTTTTTTTTTTTGGCCAGTCCTGGGGCTTGGACTCAGGGCCTGAGCACTGTCCCTGGCTTCTTTTTTTTTTTGCTCAAGGCTAGCACTCTGCCACTTAAGCCACAGCGCCACTTCTGGCCGTTTTCTGTATATGTGGTGCTGGGGAATTGAACCCAGGGCCTCATGTATATGAGGCAAGCACTCTTGCCACTAGGCCATATCCCCAGCCCCCTCTGGCCTTTTGACTTGTGTTTTATCTCATCTTTTCCTGGGCTCTTGTTTGTTGTTCCTGAGATCCTATCTCTGGTCTTAGAACCCAAAGCAGTCCTAGGTTGATGGCTGTTGACATAGATTGGGGTCAGTTGTGCCCTCTTTAGAACACAGAATTTAGGGGCCTTGACCTCCAATGTGACAGAGTTGGGAGAGGTTTGTCTGGATAACAAGTAGTCCTTTCTTATCATCAGTCCTAGAACTGAAGGGCCAAATTCTGTCACCTTATTTCCAGAATGGGTCTGAAGACAATGGACTTTGAATTCCTCCTGAAGTTTTGTGGCTTTTATGAAGTTCACATATACTTCCCAGAACAAGGTTAATTTCATTTTCATTTTGTGAACAGAGTAGTAAGCTGTAAAACAGGATGAGTAGAAAAAGAAGTGGGATTGCAAACAAATGGAAAGCAATTTCTGTAAGACTTCTTTCTGTCCTACTGTCCTGGTGCATATGCATGCAAAAAATAGGCCAAAAGAGGCTTAAATTGAGAAAGGGATTGTAAGAGTTGAAAAGCTCTGCCTCTTGATGTTTTATATTTTCCTTCCTCAATTTCTAAAACCAGACCATTGGTCTGGGGGTTTAATTCCTGTTTCTAGGACACAGAAGGGAATCAGAGGTTTATTGCTATAATAAAATTTTAAGACATTGGATTCAAAATGCTTGTTTTATATATGAGGACCAAGTCGGCAAGGTGACCAGCTGAGGCTGCATGGTTGATCAGTGGTGCCAGGTGTGGGACCTGGCGGGTATGAAATCAGTTAGTCACCTCACTATCTGGGTAGTTCTCTGTTCACTCAATATTCCCCTGTCAGGCTGATGCCATGGAGGATGCTGGGACAAGGCTAAGAGATCAAGGAATGCTGGGAGTTTGTTACCACATAGCATGGTGCATTTACATGTCAACCTTAAGTTGGCTTATTGAGAAAAATGCAGACTTCATATCTAGATGTTCACTAATCTCTTCTAAATTTTGCAATAGAAGGTGTGTAAGTTTTGTATTTAAACTAGTATCCAAAAATCTCATAGAAGCAGTTATGAAATATTTTGTTTTACTGGCAATGGGACAAAAAATAATTGGGCATTAAATCAAAGAAATGGGTAAAAGGGAGCTGCAAATCAAAGAAAATGGTAGAAAATTAGGTCTTAGTGGAGAGAAATGTGTACATATGAACTTGCCTGATGTTTCAGGGAAAGATATATGGTCCAGTAAATCTCCCTTTTAACCCTTTAGACTTTGGTTAGGCTGCCTGGCTGCCAACACCACTATTCCATGAAGCTTTGGCCTCTTCCTGTGCCATTCTATCATACTGGGCCTGATAACTTAGTCACAGCTACTTTTTAAATGGTAATTTGAGATCCATGCTGTGACTACCTTCCTAAGACTAGCAGAATGTCCTTCTTTCTTCTGCCACCAATGGGTCAGAGGCCGACTTCAGTTTCATGACAGCTTACACTAAAGAAGAAAAGGACACCAAGTTGGTCTCCGGAGGGTGCTAGGGCCCAGCTAATGGGCTACCTGGCTTCATTAAATCATGCTGAAAGCATACTTTATTATCTGTCTACTAGATACATAAGTCCAATAAATTATAAATTAAAAAATAAATAATAAACACCTTTTTAATTGCTGATCCTCCTTTTCTCTTGTCAATTAAAGTGAACTTGCAAAGCTGCTTAACACAAAATCTACATAGGCATCAACTCTTGTTAGATGTGGTACACGCCGTTAACACTGATTTTCCCATTGCTTCAAGGATTAATCACAGATAATCATCACAAAAGGATCACACCCATATAAATAATATAAAAATAGCAAAATGCCTAAAGTGGAACTACTGAAATGAAGAAAACCACTTAAAAATGAATAGCTCTGACTTATCACTGAGGGAAAGGAGGAGGGATTGGGGAATAGAATCTTCTTTTAGAAAGAACACCAGTCTGCTGTCTGAGAAGCAACTTACCGCCCTGGCCCTGAAAGTAGATGGCATTCTGATCTCTTGTCCTTCATGTTATTCTGGAAAGCAAGCTCTAACTCACACTGGCCAGGAGTGGATTAGGTCATTCAATCTTGGTAGAGATGGAAAAATGCACAGCTTCTGAGTGTGGTTCAGGGAGACACCACTCTAAGCTTCAACTGAGGGGCATAAGGAAGAACTGTTTTTAGTGATGATCTCACTGGATAAAGGACAGAAACATGAATTCATTTGCCTAAAATCCTTAAAATGCAAATCTTTGTGTCATTCCCTTGGGGTCTTATGTACATCAAGACCACACAAAGGGTTGATAGTGAGAGAGCTGGGAAATATGGTGTGTGAGTAGTGACCTGTGGGCAGGATATGGCATGGAATAAACCATGTGGTCACCTGTGATATGATAGATGGGAAAGAGGAAGGTTAGCATGGTGGACCTGCTGGGAAAGAAAGTAGGCAGGGTGGCATAGGCAGTGGGGAACTCCAGCATCTGTAACCAATGGCTGGCCAAACCCCAGTGTGCGGAAGCCGCATGAGGCCTGTTGGATAAGGGCTGCATCTACCCTGCCTGAAATTCCTAAGGACTGTTAAAGAAGGCTCCATTCACTTGAAAAAGTATTGTAAAGGTGATGTACAGGGGGATTGCAGTTATATAAGGTAATGAGTACATTTCTTTTTGAACAGTGTCACTCCTCCCTCATTTTCTCCCAGTCTTTTCCTTCCTGATCCCCTCCACCCCAAGTTGTAGAGTTCAGTTCCTACATAGTGTCTAGTGAGTTTCACTGCTGAATTCAACCTTTGTCTCACTATTTGTGTGCTTCCCTTGCCCCCCTGCCAAATCAGATAAACTTAAATATAAGACAAAGGGTATAGAAATAAAAAACAGACACAAAGGGAAAAAAGAAACCAAAAACTGGACAATAAAAAAACCTCTTGTGTCCATTTTTGGAGTTTATTTTGATAAGCATCATTTCATATGATTATATGCACAAAGCTATTGAGCCCTTGTGATTCTTTCCTAAGAATATCCTCCTTTGATCTCACTGTGTGAATGTTTAGAGTCCTGTTTAATTTATCATGTGCTGTGCACCAGAGAAGGGCCTCATATCTAAATTATACATAGAATTTAAAAAAAAAACCCAAAACAAATCCTCAAAGAAACAACTCAACTAATAAATGGGCTAAAGACATACATACAAATATATGTATATACATATATACATACACACATATATACATATATATACGTATACATATACATATATATATATATGGTGGTATTGGTACTGGTGCTTGAGCTCAGTACCTCTACTCAGCTTGCTTGCTCAGCTAGTGCTCTACCATATGAACTATGCCTTCCCCTTGGCTTTTTGCTGATTATTTAGGAGATGGAGTATAATGAACTTTTTTGGCTGCATTGGCCTCAAGCCATGATTTTCAAATCTCATCCTTCTCAGGAGCTAGGAGTGTGAGCCACCAATGACCAGCATTTATTTACTATTATTTGTGATTAAGATCACTTCTTACTAAAGTTGTTGAAAGCTTTGGGTAGGAAGCATGTTGTACATGCCAGCTGTAGGCTTGCCAGCCTTGGTCAGATGGGGTTTTATTTCTTTTTTATAATTAATTAATTAATTTTTTGTGGTACTGGGAATTAAACTGAGGGTCTTGTACTTGTTAAGCAAGCACCATACCACTTCAGGGCACTTGAGCCAGGCCCCCAGGCCTTTTTTATTTTAGTTTATTTTTCAGATAGGGTTTCTTGTTTTTATCTGGGAACCAACTTCAGAACTCACAGTTCTTCTACCTCTCTTCCAAGTAGCTGGACTTGTAGGTATGCATATTGTTCCTCGCCCTTGATGGAGTCTCTTAAGTTGTACCACATATGAGATAATTCTTTAGGTTTCTCTTTGGGTGGCATACACAGGGAACAAGGGTGTGTGGCACAAGTTGAGGCAAGAAAAGGTATTTGTCTTTACACCATTACTTCAAGGATTTTTTAAAATTATTTTTTGTTCAATAATAGAAGATCATCAATAATAGAAGCTACGGTTACACATAGCACGTTGAAAGTAGTTACAACAGTGATATAACAATCGTTTCCATAACATGGAGTTCATTTTAGTTAGCATCATCTATGTGCTTCTATTATTGATGATCTTCTTGTATCCCCTTCCTGTGGTTGTACCTGCACTATCTCTGTATCTTATCTGAGTACATTGGAAACCGTGTATACAGGTATTAGAACTAGGAAACTGAAAGGGAATACCAAAATCGAGAGACACAAGGTAAAAAAGACAAAGGACTACAAAAGCAATACTTGCAAAACTGTTTGGTGTAAATGAACAGAACAACTCCTGCGGGGCCGCGGGGGGGGGGGGGGGGGGGGGAGGGAAAAGGAGGAGGGGGGAGGGAGGAATGAGGGAGGAAGTAACAAATAGTACAAGAAATGTATCCAATGCCTAATGTATGAAACTGTAACATCTCTGTACATCAGTTTGAAAATAAAAAGAAACTGACAGACTACTACTATATATTTGCAAATGTATCCCCTTTTAAAAACAAAACAAAACAAAACAAAAAAACAAAAAAAAATTTTTTTTGTTGTCCCTGGGTGTTCAGGGCCTGGGTGCTGTCCCTGAGCCTCTTTCTGCTCAAAGCTAGTGTTCTACCACTTGAGCCACAACACCATTTCCACCTTTTTCTGAGTAGATTATTGGAGATAAGAGTCTTATGGATTTTTCTGCCCTGGTTGGCTTTGAACCACAATTCTCAGATTTCAGCCTTAGCAAGGATTATAGGCATGAGCCACTGACACCTAGCTGACATCCAGGATTCTTCAAGGAGCAGGCCTAGTATGAAAGGGTGCACTGCATGTGAGGGATCAAAGTATTGACTTCATTCTGCTGCTTTAGAATCGAGTGCTTGGTAACAGGACTAGCAGGGCAGGCTCAAACTCACAGGAGCTGATTTGAATATTGCTCCGTCAGTATTTGAGGCTATTATTTCTATCCCCCCTATGTGAAATAAAAGAAAAGGGAGGTTAGGTGATATCTCAGCAGGCTAAATATATTGAGGCCTGAAAGTCTTCCAGACCATCTATGAGAATTGCACATGTATTCAGGCTGAATTGACTCAGCATTTGATTTTGCAGGGAAATTGCATCAGCATCTTTTACTGCTGCTTGAAAGTTAGAACTTAAATAGGAGAACATTTTGTCCTGTAGCCTCCCTACACCTGCAAGTGGATAGATAGGACCTTCTCTTGCAGCCTCACTGGGGACTCTGTGCTGTGCTGACTCAGGCTGAGCCTGAGGGCACCTCACAGGGCATCCAGGATCACCCCATGCTCCAGGAGCATCTCCAGCTGTTCTACATATTGTTTTCCATTTTCACTTTCAGGTAGCTCTTCTCTTCCTCCTTTAAATCTCCTGGTTTCCTGTGCTTTGGAATGGTGTGGCTGTTGACCACACTGAGAAGATGGCAAGACAAGACATGTGCAGGCTAATGAGCAGCTGCTGGAAGATAATTAATGTTCCTCCACCTTTCTTGCACCTTTACCACCTCCCCATGACACAGCTGATAACATCTGTGCTTCCTAGCAGACAAACTGTAAAACACCCTTCCTTCCTTTTTCAACATAACAACTGTCAGACGTGCCAGTACCCATGTTAAGGGCAAAATTTACAAAATGCTACAAAAGATGGATGTTATTCCTAAGCCCTAGATGTTCAGTCTTCTCAGGAGAGAGGACGTTGGAGTACTAGACTAGGGGCATTCACAATCCTGGTGTGCACAGATGAGTGGTGAGAGGAAGGTAGGGAAAAGCAGAGCACCAAGGGAACTACTTCAAGTTCTTTGTTTCAGGAGAGCTTTCTGAAACTGCAGGCTGTTGAACCAGCTCAGAACTGCTTTGATAATCACCAGCAGGGAGGGGAAGGACACTGTAACCTCAAAAGGGTGATCTCAGGTTTCCTAGTGTCTCACCAGGGACAACATTCAAAAGAATAAACCAGGAGACTCTTATTTCCAATCAGCCAGAAAAAAGACCGAAGTAGAACTGTGTCTCAAATAGTAGAGTGCCAGCTTTGAGTGGAAAAAATTAGGAGACAGTGCCCAGGCTCTGAGTTCAAGCTCCTCAGGTACTGGTGCATGAGGAGAAGGAGAAAGCGGAAGAAGGGGGCAAGGGGGAGGAAGGGGAGGGAAAGAGCGAGAGGAAGAACAACAAAATGATCCAGGCATCACTCAAGAGAGATCACTGCTGTTGTCATTCTAGTATAGATTGGCTGCTAAAGAGAGATACTTTCCTATTCCCTCATGATTCTTTGTCAATTATACATTTAATACTTATTGACTAACCTCTTTATAGAAGAAATTATTATAGGTATATTTTTGATGATTTTTCATAGGAAGGGTATCATGGTGCATTTTCTCTTCCTATTACTAAGGCTGGGTAATTTATAAAGAGGAGATTTGCTTTCACTCATGGTGAGGATTACAGGCTTGAGCTATTGGTGTCTGACTTTAGCCTACTCATTTTTAAAGACCCTACTTGCCAACAGTGTTATAACCAATCAAATTTCAACATGAATTTTGGAGGAACTAAAACATTTTCAAACGGTAGCAAAAGGTATGACTAGAATTGCTTTCATAATGTTAACCTTTTCCTGGTTTGAGAACACGAATTTGTATTAACAAGACTTCAGCTCCACTTGCATTTGCAAGTCCATGGCTTCTTTTGAATCTTCCCTTACCTTATCGCACAATCCAAATATGGCTGGGTATTTCCAGGAGTGTCTTATCGGTGGTTAAGAACTATCCTCTCAAATATATTCTTCTGAGGCAGCTTTCTGATGGCAACTTTTACCCACAAGCACTTGAGGAGGGAACCCTGTTACTGCTTTCATGCAGGAGGTAATGCTTCCAGTCAGTCATTCCTACCTGCAAATTCTCCTGACATCAATATGCTAATAGAGCACACCCAGGGTCTTCTTTTGTCCTCCATGTCCTGGCTTAGCTCTGTTGTGCCTCAAGTATCACAGACATCCTTGTGAAAACAGTTCCTTCACTGCTGTTCATGGTCCCTTTTTGTAATAGGCAAAGCCCAACTGGAAACTTTGAATCTAGGATTCCTTGCTTCCTGTGTCGTTTTGCTTCTGGATGGCCAGCCATTCTTTCTGTAAGCAAATCACCTTCATGCAACTCAATATCTGACATGTGTGATGGAGATGTCATGGCCCCATACAGGCCAAGATCACTCACCATCAAGTAATTAAACCAATGTTAAGTCTCAAATTGCCTTGCTCAGGGGATGTTTGCTGGTGTTATACAAGAAATAATGTGTCATTATATAAATATGGTCCAAATAAGTTTGAATGGGGGCAAGATAAAGATACCAAACAATACCTAAAACTACTTTTATTTGATGGAATACAGAAGATTCTCAGTATTCTCTGGTCTGAGAAAACAGACACTGAGCTCAGGCTGGGCATTCAGTGCCTCCAGGTGACAGAAGCACAGCTAGCATTTAGCAGGTTCCTGAGAGAATAAGAGTTATTTTTCAAACTTATCTCCATTCTGGCTCTGACTAAGCCCTGAGGCAGAATCATGAGTGACCTGCAGAAGGCCCAGGTGGGCCAAGGGTGTTGGATGTTCACTAGTGATTCATCAGAGAGGACTCACACAGAGGTTATTGGAATTCCCTGCCTCTAGAGTGTGTCTTCCTTCAGTTCTCTCTTCAGTTTTTTAACCTCTATGAATTCCTAAATTAATAAAAAAAACAACACAACTCTTCAAATACTTAAAAAATATAGACACCTGGCTAGAAGGGTTACTCCATGGCTTATCCAATTTGGTTTCTGATGCATGGAACTGAAAAAGCCATTACTTATGAAAGAGATTAGACTTTTTGTTTCTGAATGTACTAGCTTCTCCCTTCAATATCAAATTTAATTTTCGTCTTTTCTTCTCTTATCTGTAGGTTCCATTTAATCACAGGTCTGGTATATGAAAGCTCTTTATGATAACCCATCCAGAGGAAAATGGGGTGAAATGACAAACCCTGTTCCTCAAGCCCCAGATAGTCTAGTGAGGAAATGGACAGGTAGGTGGCATAGGGTGTGATCCTGTTACACAAGAATGCTCCAGATGCAATATAAGCCTACTGATGCAGCCCTGCAGGAAGAGATGTCCCAGGTGAGCAAGGGA
Organism: Perognathus longimembris pacificus; assembly: GCF_023159225.1. Classification (NCBI taxonomy): domain Eukaryota; kingdom Metazoa; phylum Chordata; class Mammalia; order Rodentia; family Heteromyidae; genus Perognathus; species Perognathus longimembris. The sequence goes on from NC_063171.1 coordinate 23,840,372, forward strand.
TGGGAATATAAGGAAAGCTTCTGAGAGGAGGTGGCTCTAGAACTGAATCTTGAAGACACAATGAAGTGCTAAGCATGTACAATAAGGAATATCAGAAAGAACAACTTGTATGAAATAATGGAGGCTTGAGGAGCCTAGTGTGTCTGAAAACTATCATCAATTGACTACCATATGACATGAGTATATTGAGGCTGAATGGTGAGAGTTGGAGAAAAGCTGGATCACATAGAACCTTACACTAAGGAGACCATAGCCCATGCAACAAGCCACAGAACCACTGAAGGATTTTAGGTTGGAGACTGCCAAGGTCAGGGATGCATTTTGCTCATTAGAGGTCCAAGTGAATTGGTGGGTGTGTCATTCAGCACTAGCTCTAGGGTAGAGAACTCTCAGCATGGAAGACTTAGATGAGTGTCTATGTTTCTTGGATTTTTCACAATTTTCTAAAGAGCACAGAAGAGAAAGCAATGTCCTATTCATTGGGGTCCATGAGCTATCTGAGAGGCTTTGGCTGACTGATTCTCATTTTACATGCTAAACCCAACTCCAATCTGGACAACTTCGGTGTGCCCATTTGGTAATGATTAAAGAATAACTTTGAGAGCTGTTTTGGTCTTGGCAGAAGACAATATGTTGACATGGACTGAAGTCGTCACTGAGATCAGATGATCAGTAGCTGGCTTAAGGCAGCTTCACAAGCTAGTCAAGTAATGTCATGCTCAGTCTTACGAATTTCAAGAGGTTTTATTATCTAACACACTGTTATTTGGAGAGAAGTAATACTTTTTCCACACTGTTGTTTTTGAAATTTTGATGTATTCCTCTCTTGCAGTACCTGCCGGGAAGATGTTTTTCTAAAGTCAGCCAGAAGAAAATACACACTGGCGGTTGAAAAGTAGATGTCTGTTATTCACAATGCAATTACCATGACAAGTATTTCTAATTGCTACTTCCCCTTTTCCAAGCCCTTTCCTCTCCAGACATTGTGAATTTCTGGTAATCTTGGGTTATTATCACACTGAGCTGCTAACTTGAGTCTTGACACTCTTCATGGAGACCTATGTCAGAAATAATTACAGCTGAAGAGAGGTGATTCTTTCTTCATTATTAGCAGTTGCTGGTGTTAGTATCCAGCATTGATTAGCAATTTGGAAGAACACATTCCTTAGGCTCCTACACTAGTTTAGTTTCTTCTGTGCCCTAGAGGACCGCACACATTGCTTTTCATTCTGTCACCTCCCTTTGCCCTTGTGCCTGTGTTTTGAGAAGGCTCCTTTCATGCTCTGGTGATTTACTTGCTTCGAATGTTATTTTTTCTATTCTCCCTTATTTTTCAAACTATTTGTTGGCTCTATTGATGAAGTAGAGAGAATTTACCTCTTGGGACTAGATGCTGTGTGTGGCTGTGGGAGTTCTAAGAAAGAAGACAAGACTATTTAATATCCAGTAACCTTGGTCTTTGCCAAGGAAAGTAGGAAAGAAAGGTAAAGGCTGCTGCTCTTATAAAAGCAATCTCTCTCCACCTCCCCAACAAGCCCATTTTTGTTCTCTTAAAACCATCTCTTCTCTTTGATTATTAGCCGTGGAGCCTGACTTGGTATGGGGTTGGAGCAAAATTTATAATCATAGTTTGAGTGTGTGTGTGTGTGTGTGTGTGTGTGTGTGTGTGTGTGTGTATGTGTGTGGGTGTGTGTTTTGTTGGCCTTGGGGCTTGGACTCAGGGCCTGAGCACTGTCCCTGACTTCTTTTTGTCAAGGCTAGCACTCTACCCCTTGAGCCACAGTGCCACTTCCAGGTTTTTCTGTATATGTGGTACTGAGGAATTGAACCCAGGGCTTCATGTATGCAAGGCAAGCACTGTACCACGAGTCCACATTCCCAGATCCTATAATAATAGTTTCAGAAGGGCCTGCTCAGTTATTTTCTACCTTTTCTATGCCAAATGTGGAGGCATGTCTCTACTCAAAAGCTCATCACTGAATTCTCTTCTGAGCAGTGATTGGTTGTATAAAGTCAAAAAGAATCAATCAGGTGGTATGAATATTTGAGAATGCCTCTTCAGAATTCCAAGACTTGTTTATTTCTTTTTTCTTTTTCTTTTTTTTTTTTTTGGCCAGTCCTGGGCCTTGGACTCAGGGCCTGAGCACTGTCCCTGGCTTCTTCCCGCTCAAGGCTAGCACTCTGCCACTTGAGCCACAGCACTGCTTCTGGCCGTTTTCTGTATATGTGGTGCTGGGGAATCGAACCTAGGGCCTCGTGTATCGGAGGCAGGCACTCTTGCCACTAGGCTATATCCCCAGCCCCCTGTTTATTTCTTTATTGAACTTTTTGAGCAAGAAAATGTCAGTAAATTAGATACTTTCTTCCCTGATCTTGCTAATTCATTGTAAGATTAAATTTAAACTAGAATCGTAGTCCCCAAGCATAATTAAGGCCTACCTTTTGTGTACTCATATGGCACTGTGCCTTCACCAGACTTTTCCATGTTTCTCTCCTTGGATAGACACATCTGCCTTCTCTAGCTCCTGGCTCTGTGAAAATACAGCTAACCGAGAGTTCCCTCAGTAATTGAATTTATTGCACTACAGGACTGGATTACCATCAAAAGTCTAGGAGCTCAGTGTCATAACATTCATGTAACACAAAGTTTATTTGCTCACTTACTCATTCATTCAATAGACATATATTAAAATACTTCATCATACTAGGTGATATTCTAGACATTATGATATTTATTGATAATCTATGCTATTCCAGGAACATGCACATACATTATCAGAATGGCTGTATTGTGCAAAAATTATTAAGATGGACCTTTTGGTATTTATTTTTGGCAGTATTGCAGACTGAACTTATGGCACTTTATTTGCTAGGCAAGCACTTTACTACTTGAACCATTCCCTCCAATCCCCAATCTTTTAGCTTTCAGATTCTTTTTCAGATAAACACTTGCACCTTTGCCCATATAGGTCTTGAACTTAAATCTTCTTACCTCTCCCTCCCTAGAAGCTGGAATGAGCCACTATGAATGATAAAGTGTACCTTATATGTTTTATTTTTCATGATGACCCTGAAAACATACGTGCTATTGGTTGTTAATTGCATTCTGCATAGAAAATTAGGTGTTAAAGGTTTTGGATAATTTATATTCTGGATTTTGGAACTTTAAAGCCCTATGTCCAACTTCCTGTTTTATACTTGAAGCAGCTGAGTAGTAGAGACAGGCCCACAGTCTATAACCCCAGGTTCCCAGGCTGAGTCTTCCATGTCACTCCACTTTTTTTTTTTTGGCCAGTCTTGGGCCTTGGACTCAGGGCCTGAGCACTGTCCCTGGCTTCTTCCCGCTCAAGGCTAGCACTCTGCCACCTGAGCCACAGTGCCCCTTCTGGCCATTTTCCATATATGTGGTGCTAGGGAATCGAACCGAGAGCTTCATGTGTAGGAGGCAAGCACTCTTGCCACTAGGCCATATTCCCAGCCCTGTCACTCCACTTTTTGATTTCTCTTCCCATCTAGAAGGAGGCTCTGTAAACTCTCTGTAATGTCCATCACCTATGGTGTTAGTTTTAGTTGACTCTACAGTCCATATTTTCCAGATTTTTTTCATTTTCTCTCTCTGTGCACATAAGGATTTTTACTGTCAATAATTTTGGCAAGAAAGGAAATGGAAAGAGAAAGAAAATTTAAGCCACTCACTTTTTCTCCTTATTAGCAGCCCTTTTAAAAAGATTCAGTGGATGATGAGGAGGCTGACTTTTAGCCACAGTAGGATTCTTGATGATAGTCATGGATTTAATTTAGTTGGGCTTCCTTTCTTGCTGTGACTGTGGATAAATTTGTCAATTGTCTGAGCCTTCAGGGGCCTGTGCTCACAAAGACCCCCTGCCTACTCAGCCAACTGCTATAGCCCCTCTAGCTCTACACCCTCCCCATTTGTGCCTCCATGACTGACCTTCCATTGGGGCTCTTCATTTCACATTAGAAACCCAGAGGATTTGTTCCAAGGTCACAGAGCCCTTGGCCATGTTTGCTAAGACCACTGTTCCGCATCTGTGAGAGGAATCCTGGATTTGTCCAAGACAGTGTCCCTGAGCTGACTTGAACTGGAAAAAATATAAAGCTGGAAATCAAAATGTTAGGCATTTCCTCTCATTTGAAGAACCAGTTCTCTAAAGACACCACATGCTCCTGGGAGGGGATAAGCTTTCCTCTGCCCAAGCTCCCTGGGGTTTCTCCACTGTCTTCAGCAATGGCCAGGGCTGCTGTGGACAAAGGTGGCTTCACAACCAGGCTGCCATTAACCCTGTCAACTGGATCTTTTTGTTTTAGTGTTTGATTATTAGAGTGTCAGCAGAATACAGCCCCTTGATCATTGCACTCCTTTGGCCTCTTGGCTTCTTCAGCCTTCCATTGAGTTTATCACAAACCTTGGACACATCTTTCACTCATCTGCTGTCACCTAGAGGCTTTCTCCCATGGCCTGTCTTCTAACAACCAAGTATGGGCTAGAGCATGGTGGTATATGTGATATGGGGCAACCACTTAGGTCCTG